>NW_025421490.1:6215330-6836863 GCF_011764305.1 Mustela putorius furo | reverse complement strand
AACTTGGTTGGTAAATCCTCTCTGTTTATTATTTCAGCCGCCATTCACCAACCCCATCAAAGCTGTTGGCCCATGTTGCCTGTGGTCTTATTGTTCTCCTGAATATCGTGGCATCACTTAGGATCTGGAAAAAATATTCACCGTTCCCAGATATTAGTGATATTGAATTCTGCACAGCTTATGAAGAGGGGATTTTAGGTGTACTCTAACTTGAGCGGTAGATAGCGAGTGCCCCTGTAATAACTTGTTTTTAAAAAGCAAGGTTGTCTTATGCTGATTTAAAATGAGTAGGTAAACAATGTAACAAAGCCCTTGACCCATAGAGATGTCTCCTAAATGGCCTCTCTGTTCCTACTACTGCTTCCCTGTCTTGTAGACCCTGCAGAGCAACAAACAGGATTCTTTTAACATAGACATTGGACCATGTTACTCTGCCTTGACAGTCACTCCCCATGAGACTCATAATCAAAAGTAAAGTCCTAAAATGCCCTATAGAGCCTTTCGGAGGTGGAGAGGTGGATCACACTCGTTCTTTGAGTTCACCCCTATTCTTCCCCTTACTATTCTCTGGCTGTAGAGCGCTCCCATTGACATTTTGTTCTTGGAGTGAGATACTCTTCTCCATGTATTTGTGTAGCAACCACTCCAAGTCCTCTTGATGTCAGATACTCCCCGTGATGCTCAAAATTGAAACCCTCCATGCCATCCTGGGACACCTGTTCCCTTTCTGGTCTCTTCCTTCTTTTCTCTTCTTATTCCTTCTCCAGCATACTCTGTGAGCATTGGGTATGCTCTACACAGTTGGCTCCCAACTTCAGATGGTTTGACTTAAAATTTTTCCACTTTCTGATGGTGCAAAAGGGATGCACATTCCGTGGAAACTGTGCTTCCAACTTTGGATTTGGATCTTTTGCCAGGCTCTCCTGTGATGCGGGGTGGTGTCTACATTCTCCCGAGTCAACCACACGATCATGAAGGTGGACATCCACCAGACTTAGAGCCATTCTGTTCCACTCTTTCGTCTTCAGAACAGTCTTCAATACCTTACCTATGCAACACTTCATCAAATAAGCTTTGCGTGAGATGACTTTGCCCACCTGTAGGCTAATGTGAGTGTTCTGAGCACACTTAAATTAGGCGAAGCTGAGCTATGATGTTGGGGAGGTTATGTGTATTGAATGTATTTTTGACTTAATGATTTTTCTACTTGTGATATGCCTGTCAGGATGTAAACCCACTGTAATCAAGGAGTATCTGTAATTCTTAAGAATTTTCAAGCTTCTACTCTACTTGAGAGCTAGCAAGTTAGCCTACGTCATGTCATGAATCCTGGCAGAAGTCATCAGTCTGGGTCAGAGAGAAAGGATTTTCTTACTTTCAAACACAGGGAGCCACATGAATGTCAATGTATTTACCAGCTCCCCTTGCTTTGAGCCCCATGGGGGCAATGTGAGTGGGTCCAGATGGATGCCTACACACCCGCTGCATAGTGTTACGGGCAATGAACCTGAAGTTTAGAGATTTCAGATTTTTTTATAATGTGCAATAAATGTCCGACTCTTTGTTCCAGAGTGAGATAGTATCTGTTTTCCAAGACTGTTCACAGGACAGATATTCTTGTTAATAAGGGCCAGAAAAGGGGCGCTCAAAGCTTTGCTAACAAGATGTGCAGAAACACAGGAGACCTATGGAGGATCATCTCCCAACTATAATATAATTTTTATACTTGAGGATACAGGCTCCCCCCACAACGTAAATTCCCTCAGAGATTTTATTTATTCACTGATACACTCAAAAGGTGAAGGAAATGGATTTTTACTTTGTTTTTCAACCCCCAGTCCTCAAGTCTGCCACTTCCTCCCTGGGTGTCTTTAGTCAGAGCAATCTCTGTTAGTATCAGTTTTCTCAATCATAAAATAGGAATGGTAACTAACACCTCTCTAACCCATTGTGGGATGAATTCAATGTTAAGTGTCAGTAAGTGTTGGAATTCTCCAAGGCTCAGATGTAGACAGGAAATGAAATCTCCTCTTGAGTTTCATGGCCTGACTTTGGCCTTATGTAATGACTTTTGAATTTATGTTGCTAGCGTAGTCCTTTTCTCTGACACTTAGTCTTGTCTATCCTACGTGTAGCCCAGCAGAATTCATTTTAATCTTTCCAAGTGGGGTCCTCCTCCAGGTCTCTTAACACAGTCAATGGCCCCTCTATCCCTTTTTTGAAGCAAATCCATGAGTCCTCTTCAAATACCTTTACATCCATTTCGTCCCACACTCATGGTCGGTCGCTCATTATTTCTTGTTCATTTTACCACTGAAGTGTCTTCGGACTGTATTCACATTTTTACATGTCTGCTGATACAAATGTAAGTCAAGTCCAGTGATTCTCAGCTGTCTCAGATCAACATCTCCCAGTAACAGAGAATATTTTATAATACCTCCCTCACTATGCTGAAAAAAATCATACCTAACATAGCCACACTGACACATAAAGTTTCAACATAAAATGAAAGTATTTTAATTATAATATTAAGCACAAATAGATGACAATTATATTAAAGTAATACGTATTTCCATTTGTTAGTATCAGGTGTGGGTAGACCAGAAGACCTAACCATGCCATCAGGGGTATGTCTCCACATACAAAATCATTCTGGACTTGAAAGCTACAAAGTCAGGGTGATGGCAGGTCCATTGTATTGGACTCAAATGTCAAGAACAACCTTACCTTCAGTGATGCAATTTTCCAAATAGCTAAAACTCTTAGTGACTTCTCAAGGAAACTAAAGGACAGTTATGTCTTCATTACATAGGAGGGGCATTCCTGGAAAATTCAGTGTATACTTAAATCATGCAAAAGTACTATGTGTTTATATGTGAAACATAACTGGATTCTACCCAGAACTTTCACATACATGAAAGCTTATGGTTTTAAGTGGCCATTCCAAAGTTTTATAAGATGGAGACAATTATCCTTTCACATGTAAATATCTTGCACATTTTAAGATATGCCTAGTAGACCTGGACCCCTCCTACCATTAAGTAACACTAACAAGTAGTCGTCACCTTGGAAAAAGTGAAACAAAATGGAACAAAATTTCCATGGAAGACTATGGCTCTCTCATTGAGAACTACTGTTATAGTAGTAGAACCTACTACTATAGATCAAATTGTCCTTACTCTTAACTCATTAGCTTCCTGACAGTCTTTTTGGCTTCACTCTTATCCCCTCTAATGTATTCTCTTCCCTTAGCCAGGGCTGTTTCTCAAACCTGGATTATTTTACTTGTATTAGTCTGGATTCTCCAGAGAAACAGAACCAATAGGATATGGAGCTATATATGAATTTATTACAAGAATTGGTTCATATAGTTATGGAAGTTGAGAAGTCCCGGGATCTGCAATCAGTAAGCCAGAGCCCCAGGTGAGCTGATGGTGTGATTTCCAGTTTGAGTCTAAAGGCCTGAGATCCAGAAAAATCTGATGATGGAAGTTCAGGTCCAAAAGTCAGTAGGTTCAAGACCTTAGAAGAGCCAGTTTTTCAGTTAAAGTCTGAAGTCGGGGAAAAAAAAAAATCAATGCCTTAGTTCAAAGCAGGCAGGCAGGAGGAATTTCCTCTTACTCTGGGGAATGTCAGTCTTTTGAAATACTCAGGTCTTCAACTGACTGGATGAGATCAGGTGTGGGTAGACCAGAAGACCTAACTCTAAGACTTACTCCAATATGGGAGAGGACAATCTCAGTTTTATTCATTTTACCATTTCAAATGTTAATATCATCCAAAAAACTCTTGGTGACTTCCAAAAACAGACACATCATCCCAAAACAGGCACACCCAAAAATATTTTTGACCAGATATCTGAGCCCCTTGTGACCCAGTCAATTTAACACATGAAAGTAACCAGCATTGTTGCCATTTTGTTTTCTTAAGGCATAAAAGCTTTGCATGACTTCGAAGGCCTTACGTTATCTAACTCTTGTTTGCTCTCAAGCCTTAGTTCCTCATTTGCATACTTATGGTTCAGCCACACTGACCTTTTTATTCTACAGATGCAGTATGATCCCCTTCACTCGACAGGGCCTGTGTGTATCTGATCTCGCTGTGCACTCTTCCTAACACACCAACTTTCAAAATTAATTCCAAATTATAGCTTCTCTGCTTAGAAGCTATCGGCTTTTGTTTAGAAGATACAATGACCTTTCAAAAAAATGTATCTTAAACTTCTCTATATGGCCAAAGGTGACCTTACACATACTTAACAAGCAAGACATGGGAGTCAGTCAATCAAAATCCGTGCCAGCTACCAGAGAAGCATCCAAGGGACACTAATCTATTAGGGGTCAACCCCTTAGTTGTTGGATTGTGTTGTGCCCTGGGTTGGGATGATCCGGGACATTCCTGAGGACAGAGTAGAACAGTCAAGGAAAGGGGGCACTAACAGACTTGGAGAATCAAATATTTACCAACTTTCCAGTAGGTTACTATTTTGAAACCAGTACGGCTATTGAAAGTAAAACAAATTAAATAATAATGAATGTTATAATTATTTTTATAAATTTTATAATTATTTTTATAATAATAATCATCATCATGACATGCATCAGTTGCATGCCAGTATTTAGACTGAGGTGGAGTTTACCTACAGATGTTGGTAGCATTCTCAATCTGCTCCACTCCAGGAAGAAATCTTTGCAGAGCATGTAGCTGGGGGATCTCTCCTTTATTACCCTTCACACAATTCTAATCTCTCTTATTTGCAAAATGATTTGATTGAGCTTTCTATCATGAGATTATAAAGTCAGTGAAGGAAGGAACTATATTTTTGCACACTACATCATACTAAATACCCAAAATAAAGTGTGTGGCACCTATAGAAGTCAACAAATATTTACTGACAGGATGAACATAGACGTCTTTCTTCAAGTGAGTACTTGACCCATCTTTATTTTTTTTCCTCTCTGACTTATCCCCAAGCATGATCTGATATTCATTTATTCTTTTATTCATTCGTTCATTTAAATCAGCACACATCAATAAACTTCCAAATATTAGCCAGCTGAAAATTTTAAGGAACAAAACTTGAAATTACCTAGTAAGTCTTGGAATTCCCCTCTCCAGTTCTAATGTGCTAAAAAGGACAATGGCATGGAGACTTATTTTCATGATAGAATTGCTTCTTTTTCTTACCCTCTAAGCTTTGGGTAAACGTAGCCCCAGATCTCAACTTTTGTGCTCCCTCCCACACTAAGTGCTGTGCCTCTGTTACCCTGAATGTATGGCCAACCTGTGTGCTCCCGCCCAGCAGCTGCATATTGGAGGAAATGCCATTGTGTGCTTCCACAGTCTATGGGACTAAGATTTAAATAACAGCCAGGGTAAAAGACAATTAATGACCCTAATTATCAGCTCAAAAAAAAAAAAGTCGTACAAAGAAGCTGTTTCTAAAGAGAAGACAGAGAAATAGTTATGTCTGCTACCAAAATGAATTAGGACTCCACAATCCAAGACAAATGCTCAGGATTAAGAGTCATGGCTGGTCTTCAAGTGTCACTTATATACTTTCAGACCTCAAAATTTCCAAAACAAAAGAGATCTGCACTTTTTCTTGTACTTATTATCTGTCTGTTCAATGCTCCATGAGGTTGATGCCTCTGGGAAATTAAATATAATTGGTTTATGGAAACTGAACAAAAGCCTAAATTCAAAGCACATTTTTTAAAAATCAAATTCGTTAATTTGGTTCACTTACTCATTGACCCCATCCTGCCAACTCTAGCAACCTTTGTGTGCTATTCTGTGATTAAGCCTAAAAATATGTTTAGATAAGCTCACAGGTAACTGTGGTGAGAAAATATTTTTATTTATTAGCCAACATGACTTTCCCACTCTTTCTGCACCTTCATCCTTCACCCTTACCGCAATCCCAACCAAACTAAAAAAGGCATTCTGCTAGCGTTGCCTTAAGGGAAGTATCTGCTGAAGGCGACAATGAGTGAGAAATAAAAACCTTGGCTTTTGAGTTTTAAAATAAAAAGATGAGACACAGGAAGGAAATAGATTTGAAAGGAAGCAAGAATTAAAAAAAAAAAAACAAAACAACAACAACAACAACAACAAAAAAAAACAGAGCAGTGTTTTTAACCCTAGCGTCTAGACAGAATTTATCACATGGGGAGAACAGAAGAACAAGCAGGAAGAAAAAAGAGTAATAGAGAAAAGTTTGGGAGAAGGTCTGGGCTCTTTATCCTTGATCTTTAAGGGCACACTGGGGAGAGGGGGAATATTAGAAACCTTGGATTAATCTGGAAATCTAGGAGCACAGGAGAACTGTATCGTTCAGCCACAGGGAGTATTCTGGAGCAGGTGAGAACAAACTTGGCTCAAGAGATGTCAGCCTGCAGTCATAGTGACCAAAAACCAGATGCTGCCACCCCAAGCGTAGCATCGTGAAAGTCCCTAGAGTTTCGATGGCGTGGAGAGAAGATCAGGGCAGGAAAACTAATTTGGCTGTGGCTTCTTTTTTGCAACCAAGAAGAAGGAGCACAAAATGGGAATTAGAGTGTTATAGGAAAAATTAAAAGACATTATTTCTTATACCTTTGGGGAGCTTGATGGAAAGGTCTTAGGTAGTGAGACATCAAATGACTCGTGTCTCTTATAAGCCTGGGTCTTGTCCTAGTCAACTTGGACTGCTGTAACAAAGTTAGAAACATCAGAACTTCATTTCTCACGGTTCTAGGGACTAGAAGTCCAAGACAAGGGTGCAGAGACCTCTCTTCTGAGGTATGGGCGCCATCTTTTCCTTGGGTCCTCACAACAGTGGAAAGAGAGCTCACAGGCTCTCGGGCCTTTCCTTCTAAGGCCACTAATCCCTTTTTTTGACTGCTCCATACTTCTGGTATCATCACCTTCCACAGGCCCTACTTCCAAATATCATCATACTCAGATTAGGAGCCAGGCACAAACATTCAGTCTGTTTGAATATCTGGACAAGGACATCAAGATTTATTAACATTTAGATTTTCCTATAGTGTGCCATGATAACAAGTTATAGAACATCTAAAAAAATAAATTTAAACCAAAGAGAAAGTTGAAGGGGCATACCGTAGTGCAATGTGATATTGATGCTCTATTTGCCTTTAGACAGTTCCATATTATATCTGTAGACAAGGCACCCACGGTGTCCTGCCTTCTCCAGAATCATTACTCTGGAAAATATATAGGACTCCAGACCCAAGAGTGGAGGGGACAGAAGACAAATGAGTAGGCAGCGTCCTCTGTTGGTCCAGAGCAAATTACATGTCAGGTAATGAGAGGGATGTTGCATAAAAAAGGAACCATTTTTGAATATAAAAACTAAATCATAAATTATTAAAGAGGCAAATCCATTACCGAAACAAAAAGTTGTGTGATGATGCCAGGCATGTCTTTGCTTCCATCTTATCGATCAGTCTGGACCTCCCTCACAGAGAAGCAGGTGGACTGAGGACCTTACCCCCCCGACACCTCCTGCTCTCTGTGTTCTCAGCCGGCAAGAGCCACAGACTCATGCTCTAACCTTGTGGGTTTCCCAATTCCTCTAATTCCCTCACTTTATGCTCCAGCTTGCAATCAATATCACATAGATGTTGGGTTTTAGAATGAATATTCTGGAAGTAATTTGCAGGAGGTGAGACCTCTAGCTCACTGCCCCCTGGGTCTGGCTCCCTTTGGCTCCTACCGCTCTGCTTCTTGAATGAGGACACAGTTCACCCCCGTGGAAGCCACAGGTCAGTGTGCAGAGGTGACACGAGGCACGTGAAGAGGAAGATACTACTTATTGAAAATCTCTTCTCCTGCTTACATCACTAGGTAACAGTTTGCAATAGGTTGCTGGAGGATTCCAACCTAAGTGGCTAGTTCTATCTCATCCCACATGTGCCCCCCTATGGATGGAGGGCATTTTTCCTTCCTGAGCAAGGCTGAAACAGTGACTCTTAGAAATAGTTGGATGCTCTTAAATGCCCCTACCTAATAATCTATCCCGTCAGCATTTGTCTTAGTGTGTTTCCTAGAGCCTGAAGAACTTCCCAAAGGTGGACAAGAAGCCCTCTTCCCAGCTTCCTGAATCAGTAGAGACGGGCTGAGATTGAGAATTGGCAGCAGGACCCTAAGAATCTTTGCTTTTTTTTTTTTTTAATAGCCCGTTTCTTCCCACTAAAAGCTGAGAAACCCTGCCCCATAAACGTGACCCCCCCAGCGTCAGCCTGGGCCATATCAAAGTGACCCAGGGTTTCTTGGGTGTGAAAAACCTCTGGGTTTCATCAGGGTGAATTGATCCGCTGGGATCTCAGGGTGAGCTGAGATCCCCGTTGGTGGACAGCCAGAGGCACACACTGTAGCCCCCAAAACCCGGTGAATAAGGCTCAGCCGTGTGTGCACCTCCGAGAGTTCGGCCCCATCCAATTTATGGCCAACTCTGTTTATAATCTCGTGGCATATGCCTCTGTCGTGTTTGTTTGTAAAGGGCCAGGGCTGGGTGTGTGATGCATCACAAATGATATACTGTAGAGTTTCCCAGGATAAATGAAATATGTCCATTTTGTCCCATCTGGATCTTGTTATTTTTTTTTTTTTCCGTGATTAGCATTTTGGCAGTTTTCACTCTTCCATTCTGCTGTTCTATGCACCCAGGGGAGGCGCGGAGTTGAGCTCTTTCCAAATCCGGGTAGTGCTGTGTGGAGAAAACCCACTGCTGAGAGAGAACTTTCTTTACGGTGCATTCTCTGTGTTGGGGAGAGGGTGCGGGGAGGTGGCGACCACATCCCGCGGCCACTGACATCAAGACACGCGGGAGTCGCCCAGGGTGGAAATGTTCCCACCAGATCATGGTCAGGAGGCAGATTTTCTGTGCCCCAGAAGCAGCTGTGCTTGTGAAATTCTCCACATCCAGTTTCGCTGAGCTGCGGAACGAGGCCCTGTTCTCAGGAATTTACTGTGCTTTGCTTGACATCAAAATGGGGTCACGATGTTCATTTGACACCTTGTTAATTTATGCTGCAACAGAAACCAAACCAAACCAAATTTGCTCGTAGGCAGTAACATGATTTATTCTTTGTAAATAATGCTGAAACAGACCCAAAGTCTGGTTTTCATTTGGGGTGAGGTACTGGAGGAGAACAGGGAGACAGAACAGCCCGCTGGGGGCAAAGGTCTCTTTTTCACTTGTGGAAGAGATGGAACCCGCTCAGAAGTCACAGCCTCCCTGTGCTTTGAAATTGGCTGTGGCTCTTTGTAGTTTTCTATTTAAACAATGGTGGCCTGTAATTGATATTTTCAGGTAGGACTTTGTGTCTCAGATTGAAAAGCCCTTGCTGTTTCTTTCACAAAGTATATTTCTATTCAGATTTTCATCCATGCGCATAGACTAAATTTTCATTTGCATTGTCTAAATTTTCATTTTAAGTGTATAAAATCAGGCAATTAGAAACTAATGTGGTAATACCCAAAGCAAGAGAAAAAAGATAAAGAAACAGCCTTTTGGAGTTCTGATGAAGAATTAATGCATGTGACCCTCTTTTTGAGAAGGCTTGTCAGGATTCAGTTATTGGGACACCTTTGTTATTTTCATGCTATTGCGGCAGTGTACCATATATAACTTAAGCACTTCATAAATTTTTGATACATCATTAGAGATGATGCTGTCACTTCGAATGATGAGATCAAGTATTTAATTCAAAACAAAACCCCAGATGTTCCAGTTAAAATATTGTACTGATTTCTATATATATTTTTAAAGATTTTATTTATTTATTTGAGAAAAAGATTGAGAGCATGAACAGAGAGGAAGAGGGAGAGGCAGGCTCCCCCCGCTGAGCAGGGAACCCTACTTGGGGCTCGATTCCAGAACCCCGGGATCATGACCTGAGCCGAAGGCAGCCGCTTAACCGAATGAGCCACCCAGGTGCCCCTCTGATTATTGTATTTCTATGGTTTCTATAATTACCAAATCTTCTTTTGGTGCAAATCACTCTGCTGATACCATCTATCTCTATCAACCTATGTCTATCTATGTATGTTATGTCTGTATGATGTAATCTATAGCCAATTGATGTATTAGTTCAAAGTATGAGTTCTCTCCATTTTCTGAGTCTGCAGAAATATGACTGATTGATTCTATTTCTAAAATCAGACACAGCTCCAGCTCCTGAAACACTTCTCGTCCACAGGCAGGAATGGTAGGAAAACACACAGCTCCCTCTCCTAGTTCCCCTTGCTCCCAGTCCTTCGGTGGTTAATGATTGTTGCACCTTAAGTCGGTGGAGAATTTAGCAGTCCCCTGGAAAGCATGCACAGATGACAGTCTTACTTGCCATCCATCAACGAGCCTGAGACGGAGCCCAGGGATGTGTATATTAAGTGACTTTCTAGGTGCTTCTGACCTAGATGGTCTTCAAATTACACTTATGAGAAACGGTACTTTAAAATCTGTGTGATCCTATAATCCAGACCAAATCACAGGCTTTCATTGGATACCACAATACTCCTGGAATTAGGTTTCTCTGGAAAAGAGAGCCAGGAAGCTGTGGTAGTTTTGTTTGTTTGTTTTTGTTTGTTTTTTTTTTTTCTTCTCTCTCTCAGCAGTGAGTATGATCAGGTTACAGCATCATGTTAGCTGGATTTCTGGGTTTCTGACACTAGGGGGCAGACTTTCTGAGTAATGACTTGGCAACGCCTAGATCCTTACCGCCCTCCCCATCCACCTGTCTCATGATGCCTTGTTGGTGACCCTTACTTGAATCACATTTGAACGTACTCAGACTGTTTGGACACTGTGTCTACGGGTGTGTTTATCCCTAGGCAGTCAGACTGTGTGGACTGGTCATTCCCACCAGGGCTCTCTGTGTCTAACAGGTGACATGAGCCAAGTTCCAGGGGCTACCTCTTCTATACCTGCTGTGCATATGTGATCACCAAGCTTTACAAACCTACCTCAAGGCAGTGAAACCAGCTTTACCTAGCTCTTCTGCTCTTTGGGAAAAAGCTATAAAAATGAAAAGAAACCACAGACTGGTGGGAAATACTGACAGAACACATATGTAATAAATATATGGTAACGGACTGGTTTCCAGAACAAAGAACTCTTAATAATTAAGTAATTGATATATCAAGAATAAAAAAAATATATTTAAATGGGCAAAAGACTTGAACACACGCTGCTTCAGAATGCCATATAGATGGTAAATAAACATCAAAATATGCTCAACTTCATTAGTTATTAGAAAAATGCAAATTAAAACTTCAATGATTTATCACTATAAGGATGGTAAAAAAGAAATAACAATATCATGCTTTGTTAACAATATGGAGCACCAGTAACTTCCTAAATGTTCATGGTGATGAAAATTGGTGAAACCAATCTAAAAACAGTTTAGCAATTTCTTACCAAGTGAGTATGTGCTTACCATACAACCCAGAAATCCCACTTACCCAAAAGAAGTGAAAATATATATCCATACAAACACCTGTATTCCTATGTTCAGAGCAATTTAATTTATAATCATCAAACACTGAAAATAACTCAAATATCCATCAACCATGGAATGGGTCAACAAATAGTGTGCAGTGAAAACAGTGAGATACTATTCAGCAAGAAAGCCAATGTTTCGTGCAGCAGAGGGATGGATTTCAGTTGCGTTAGGCTTTGTGATAGAAACCAGACCCCAAAATCTAAAGACTGTATAAATCCATTTGTGTACTATTCTGGGAATAGCACAGCTAATGGGACAGAAAATAGACCTTGTGCTACGTTCTTAGGGGTGGGGGGAGGGCAAAGGTGCGCGAAGGGACTTTCTGACATGATACGCACAATCTGTTTTTATTATCATGGTGGTGACATGACTGTGTGCGTTTGCCAAAATTCATAGAAACGAACACCTTTAAAAAGGTGAATTTTTTGTACGTAATTTATACCTCAAAAAACTTCAAAAAATTTAATTCTGCCAAATAGGGCAAAAATGAGAATTTTCATGGAACCCTCACTGTGACCTTGCAGTGTAGTCTGGATCCCCCTTTCCTGGCACGCCCTTTGAAGAGAGAAGCATAATTTTTTGCAGTTTTAAATTTCTTCCAACTGAAATCCCGTGATTATCAAAATCAGACTTGTCCTGACCTCACAGTAATAGACCATGAATGAGCTGAAAATATCTCTTCTTAATAGTTTTCAAGGATCCGAAGGAGGCAAAGGGAATAAAGACTATGATAATCATAACGTTTTAAAAAGTTTCATTCCAGGGGTGCCTGGGTGGCTCAGTGGGTTAAAGCCTCTGCCTTCGGCTCAGGTCATGATCCCAGGGTCCTGGGATCGAGCCCCGCATCGGGCTCTCTGCTCAGCAGGGAGCCTGCTTCCTCCTCTCTCTCTCTGCCTGCCTCTCTGCCTACTTGTGATCTCTGTCTGTCAAATAAATAAATAAAATCTTTAAAAAAAAAAGTTTCATTGCATTTCACCTGGAATTCCTGGTTTCTGCTGGAATGACCTGGGTGTCTGCCTCACGGTCCCGGATGGACAAGCTCTGTGACAAACAAGAAGTGGATTGTAACAACATGGCACCAACCAGAGCCCCATCCCCTGGCTTATGCTCATGCGTAAGTCACAGTTAATGTTCACCTTGCTAAAATCCTTTAAGAATCAACCCACTGCTTGCCTGCTGACCATGCTCTGGCCACCTGTGAGGTCACCAGAAGATTATTCCTAATACAAATAATCCAGCTTGTGCCGTGGAGCCCATCACGGAGATTTACTTATCCTGGCTCTTGGAGAGATGGCGGGGTGGGGGGGGGGGGGCGGGGCTGGGAGGCAAAATATCACACAGATGGGCTCTTTGAAAATCCTCCACACCCTGGCTTTTTTCAATCTTTCGAACAGATTTCAATCTTCAGAACTTGGTTGGAGAACCCCTGAAGCGAGGATAATGGAGCCCAACTGCATGGGTATAGCTTTCCATGCCTTCCCGTGTGAACCACAGCATCTCACGAGAAGAACAAATTGCCCTCGATGCTGTGGCTGACGCCTTCAATGCTGCAAGATAGAATGAATTTGTTTACTTAAGTAACGCCTCTCATGAATGCACTGATTTCCAAAACAATGGATGTGGGAGTCTTATCACCACTGGAGTCTCTCAGTGATGAGAAAGAGGTGCTTGGAGCTTTGCAGAGACTTCGTTGAAAATTAAATATGCACAATTGTTAATTAAAAATGGATTTAAGGAAGGAGGAGGTTATGGATTTATCTGCATGAATGCAACCATCTGGGTGAGTACAGTTGCATTTTCCAGCAGAGGGGGGAGAAAAACCCTCGCCATTTCTGGTAATCCAATGGGAGGCAGGATGAGAGTCAGAGGATAGGAAAGGTTTGATATGTTTTGAAGGCTGTAGTCATCACTCATTCATCCAACAATCATTGATAGAGTCCTAACCACGTGCAGGGCACTGACTTACGCCCTGTGGAAATAATAAGAACATTCCCTGCTTTCAGATGTCTCCATAAAGAGTGGCATGACCTCATTGAAGATTCAGCTCTGGGTACTTAAAACTATGAAAGTGCCCTGCCAGCCTCATCAAAAGATCCAATAATTGAATAGTTTCCCTTAAATCATCAATAGTTAAAATATCAGTGAACTGGAGAGGGAATGGGAGCAACATCCCTTTAATAAAATGGAAAGTTATGTAGAAAATATGTCTTTGGGTTAAAATAAAACCAAACTTCTGATATTTAGGCCAGAACCACTTTTAAAGCAAGTTCTAACCCATTAATAATGCCTTTCAGTTAGAACATACATAAACAAGTCAGGAGCATTTATTTAATGAGGTAAACCTTGCCAACTGTTGGTTGACTTGCCATTAAATTTATTGTCTTCTATAAGGTGCTGTTATTGTGCGTCTTTTTAAATCTAATAAATAAAATGATTGAAAATAAAGCTCATGGGGGGAGTAGAGATGTATATTCATGTCACTGAGTGGGAAACAAATACCTGATTTGAACATGTTGTTCTGTATTAGTTGTGACTGATCCATAGTTCTCACCAAAAATGCCCAGTTTTTAGCTCATAAATTATTTATGTTGTTTCTGCTTCCAAAACAAATGCCCATCAAAAAAAAAAAAAAAAATGTAGGGAGGCATCATTTGTTTGTGATGAAAATAAAATATAGTCAATGTTGTACTTATGTGGAATCAGATGCGTGTCCTGTTTTGGGATTTGTTAGTTACAGGAGAAGGACAATAGGCATATAGTGGGGAGAGTAAGAATCGAGCTGGGTTTTATTTTAATCAGTTCAAACGCTGGTTTATTATTGTGTTCATTTGTGACTGGGTGTGATGGGGAAACGCTCTGAGAACCCTGACTTGGCACACATTCGGCGCCCACGAAATATCTCCTGAGGTCAAACTATGTATTCAGAGAACATGAGATTCACTATAAACCAAAAATATCAACCAAGACCAACTGATTTCATAGAGTCAGAAAAGAATTTAGTATTCATGCAGAGCAACATGTGGGAATGCTACTTATGGCGATAAAGAGTTACGTCTTTAATTACGATACATAAGGAGGAAATATGTAATTAGAGTCACAAAACAACATTATTTCCACATCTATGAATGATATGTAGCAAAATCTCTCTATTTCTTTGATTCCAAAAAATTACTGCCTTCATCCACACCAAACCTTTTTGTACGCTCTCTGGAGGTAGCGAAATGTTACCCAGAAGGGATATTATTTTCTTCAACAAAAACCCAAGCAGTTTTGAGCTCAGGGATTATGTTAGGAATTTCTAATTTACCATAAGGAAGAAGAGTTGGGAATTAACTGTTTTTTTTTTAACTATATACCTATACAGTGCATTAACTATATAATTATATTTAACTATATAAATATAAATAAATATTTGTACACCCCTTCATGAAGAAAGTAGGGGATACCACCCTCAAGTGGTAAGCCAGTTTCTTGGTTATCCATGATAATATTTGATGTCAGATTACAACTCAGAATTCAGTAAACGATCGTATCCTCTCCTTGAGTGATCTTAATTTACACCCAAGCAGAAAATGCTTTTGTAATTAATTTAATAGCCAATCAGATAATTTTAGGACAGTAAATCTTAGGACAAGAAATGGCCAAAGGGCCAGGAATATAAAGGCATGAGCTTCAGAGCTAAGACTTTAATGTTAACCTTAAAAAAAAATAAAAAATTAAAAAAAAAGGAAACAAAAAATCCTAAACCTTAAAATGCTTAAGGAAATATTTAGTAGTTTCCTACTAAATTGTTGTCCTAGCATTTTCAGAAGAAAGGTAAGTGCTATATAAGATTTGGCGGGACATCTTCAACCCACGAAGATATAAGATGTCTGGTCAAGGCTTACTTGTTTGAGTATGTGACGTTAGAAAGCAGTTACTTCCAATTTTTAAAGGAAGAATTTGAAAGAATATATCAAGTGTATTTTTTACTAAAATTTTCTCCCAGAGAGTTCTTACTTCGACTGGGATAATGACACTTATAGATATAAAAGCTGAAGAATGCCGGGTGGTTTTTAATTTTTGTTTTCCAAATGAAACATACTTTTATTTAGATAGTCTTGTGTTCCAGTAAATGTGTGCAAAACCTCTTTAATAAGCCACAGCTAAGACATTAAACGGAAGGTTTGTGAGATGACAGAATGGGAACTCTTTTTACACAGATACAACATCATTTAGACCTTGAACGAAGAGAAAAGTAAATTGCCATCAACGTCCCGTCTCAGAATGAAATTGCTTTTCATAAAGCACTTAAAAAAGTTTATACTCGGCAAAAACATTTCAGATTAAAGCTACAAGTAAATTCTATGAATACATTGACAAAACAGCTACTCTTGTGAATGTTTCCAGGAATGCAACCTATTTTATTTTCCTGACAATATTTATATTAAGCTTAAAGGAATAGTACCTAGTCTAAACTAAGGTAGCTCACTCCTACTGTCTACTTCAACATAGAGAGATTGGGGAGCAAAAATTTCTTCAAATCTTATGAGATATTTAAGTTCCTCAACCAAATATCTATTTTCAAATTTGTGTATGTATTTTTGATTGTAATAGAATTCTGAAAATCAAATAGACCAAAGGGGGGGGTGGATTCTGGTTTCTGTAGGATTTTCCATTTTTAATCTTTTTTTTTTTTTCCTTTCTACTAAAACCATAGAAATCCTAGTTTTGAGTTTATAAAAAGTAGAATAAGAGAGAGAGAAATTAGATACACACACTAATTTTTTTTTCTTCTTTACCTCATTAATTTGGTATTGTCATTTTTTTTTAAAGATTTTATTTATTTATTTGACAGACAGAGATTTCAGGTAAGCAGAGAGGCAGGCAGAGAGAGAGGAGGAAGCAGGCTCCCTGCTGAGCAGAGAGCCCGATGTGGGGCTTGATCCCAGGACCCTGAGATCATGACCTGAGCTGAAGGCAGAGGCTTAACCCACTGAGCCAACCAGTCGCCCTGGTTTTGTCATTTTTTTTACAAGGAAGTAGTACAATGTATAAAACTTGTACTTGAAAACAGATTGGAGCTCATTTCCCAGCTACTCACTTTGTACAGCCATGTGATCATAGAGAAGGGCCAGGAGGGAAATTAGCACTAGTTTTCCCACTTATGGAATATAGATAATGATATTTTGATTGTCCTTCTATTATGATGTGACTCTGTTGGTATGTTTAAAATAACAAATGTAAAAAGCTAAAATAAAATAACCAGTGTATACTAGGTGCTCAGCAAAAAGAATCAATGTATGTATGACAAGTTACTGTATACTATTCAAATAAGAATCAATCTATATTTCTGCACAGATGATAAGATTCAGAATAGAATAAATCCATTAGAATAAATAAATATGTACTGCATATAAAGTGCAAGTAAAGTAATGGTTATCTGGTGAATGATCACTGCTTGTAGAATCTAATTTTTTTTTAAAGATTTTATTTATTTTTTTGTTAGAGAGAGAGAGCGAGAGCACAGGCAGACAGAGTGGCAGGCAGAGGCAGAGGGAGAAGCAGGCTCTCTACGGAACAAGGAGCCCGATGTGGGACTCGATCCCAGGACGCTAGGATCATGACCTGAGCCGAAGGCAACCGCTTAACAAAATGAGCCACCCAGGCATCCCTAGAATCTAATTTTTACAGTGAGAAATGTATAATAAAAAAACCCTTTTATTCATACGCAAACTTTTTTTTTTTTTCTGTTTCTATAGGCAGTGATCCGAGAGTAAGTTTTAAGGGGGTAACCAGACAGATCAAAATCATTAAGTCTATGGGCGCCTGGCTCAGTTGGTTAAGCATCTGACTCTCGATTTCAGCTCAGGTCACAATCTCAAGGTCATGGGATCCAGCCCCAGTCAGGCTCCATGCATGGAGCCTTGGGATTCTTTCTCTCCCTTTGCCCCACCCCCACCCAAATAAATAAATCAATCAATAAATTTTTAAATAAGCCTAATAAACATCTTATTTAAAATTCTTAATTACTTTTTAAATATCTAAATAACAAGGACATATAAATCATATATGCACAGTTTAAAAGATACTAAGCATACATCTAGTCTGGACATGATAACACAGACTTCTTTATCCTCGCTTCTTTACCCAGTGTCCCTATAAAACCTGGAAATGGCACACGGGTCAACGAAACTGAGCCAGTTTCAAACACCAACCAGTAGAAGTTCTCCCAGATCCAACACTGCCCAACCCCTGACTCAGCAAAAGAAGGGAGTTTGGACAGATTTGTTCTCCTTCCAGACTGATCGGACATCCTTCTGGCAATATTAGGAGAGCCTGATAATACCAGGAAGGGGAATCATTCCAGAGCTCCACCAACAGTTAGCAGTCCAGAGGAGAATTCTCATTCCCATTGGGAATGAGACTTACCTTTCCCATCAAAAGGCACCAAGGGGACGTGGCAGACCTGGGAAGGGAAACCCAGCTGCAGAAAGCAACTTGGTTCAAAAAGCTTCTTTGTCCCTGTACCGAAAGAGGAGTATAGGTCAGCATGAGCAGACTAGGGGGAGGCAGCCAAAGCACGTGGTCTGGTCCTAAACATCTTTTGTCCCCATGGACTGAGATGGCCCCCCTTAGCCAGAGACACTAGGCCACCTGAGGGTCCCACCACTTTTCTCCCCCAGCCAGAGATGCTCAGTGGCCTGGCCTGGGTAACACCTTTGTCCCTCTCAGGTAATGTCAGCAGAGAACTGAAAAGGGAGCCCCAGGAGCACCAGATGAAACCTGCTGATCATTATTATTACTTTCAGAGATTTTACTTTTTAATTCATTTGAGAGAGAGAACGGGCAAAGGAAGAGGCAAAGAGAGAGGAAGAGAGAGAATCTCAGGCAGACTCCCTGCTAACTTCCCAATGCGGGGCTCGATCTCACCACCCTGAGCTCACAATCTGAGCCAGAATCAAGAGTCTGACACTTCACCGACTGAGCCACCCAGGCGCCCAGAGCCTGTTAATTATTTTAGAAGCCATTGCCCAGTCCAGGAAAACAGAAACCACTGTAAATGTTTCAAATTAAGACGGTTTTATTAAATACAGAAACTTGTCACAACAGCATTGCAGGAGCTGGAGAAGCAACAGAGGAGAAAACGTTGCCATCATTAATGAAGCCCTTGGTGCTCCTGACTGCTCTTCCTGGCCCTGAGTGAAGAGGCTGAGGAGCTGCTCACAGCCATTATGGCTGCACTAACCAGAAGCCAAAGCCAGTACCACGAAAGCCACTAGAGCTTTCAGTACCTTCAGGTGCTTGAAGTGCTGGGAGCTCGTTCTGGAAATCGGTCGGAGCCTCATTGCCCCTGTCCACTATGGTGGCCGCTACCAGAGCTGGGATTAGAATGACTTCTCCCTATCCAGGGAGAAGCCTCTGTGTATGGTAGTGCCATTTTGATGCGAATGGGTGTGGATTCCTTGATTATACGCTGCATGCTACACACGGAGATTCCCACCTTGGTATATTTTAACCTTTCACCTATTCTGGAACGTTCTCTGTCACTTCCTCTTTAAACAATGATGTACCCCCTCCCCCAATTTCCTGACTTCTCTCTATCACTCTATCCATCCCTCCGTCTCTCCATTAAGTCGAGATAATTCCCCTACATAATCTTTCCAAGTATGAATTTCTCTTTCAGCTCTATCTTCTCTGCCACTCAATTGGCCTGGTTAAAAAATGACCCTCATTTTACTTTTCATCTCTGATGGGGCTGCTTGATTCTGCTTCAAGTCTGCCTGCCCATTCTTGGGAGATTTTTATTCTCCGCAAAGTATTCAACTGTTCTCTTCTTAAGTAAAGGATCATTTAATATCGTGTTTGATAATCTGAGTAAAGGAAGCATTTGCAGATCTCTTTCTGCAATCTGTTCTGCTGGTTTCCCCTCCGGGTGCTCTCTTTCCTTCTGAATGTATTAATTTTGTTCCTTGGTCTCCTTTTACTAAGAACTATACTTGTATGATTTATTTGAAGTATGGAAGACAATAAAGCCTTCCAGAGAGGCTTTGGGCTTGTTTCTTCTAGGCCTTTTGGACAAATACAAATGCGGGATTACTTTAAAGTTAATTATTGATTTATGGTTTTCGGACCACAGAGCTATGAATTCAGCCTGCAGATCTGAAGGAGAGCTTGCTAATTTATGGTACGAAGTCTGAGGGGTTATCCCAGGTCCCAGCTCAGCATCAAGGTTAAAATAGCCACTTCTTCCTTATAATCTACTTGGAGTAGATATCTTGAGGGACTGGTTTATTCCCATTTTTATATCTCTTTCAAGGCACAAGCTTTTGGCATCCCAGTTTTATGGAAAGAAGATCCTATTACAGGCAATGGACTTTTCCTCATGTACTCCAAGCCCAGAGGCCTCGCAAACAGATGGATGGGGTCACCTGGCTTCTCGAATTCCCTTGGATAAAACCAGTTTCAGGGCTCTTTAGGGACCCACACTCATGCATACCTTCACTTGAATATTTCTCGATCACTTGCCATCCCATTAACACTTTTAAGGTGATGCTTTATATGTTTTTCCAGCGTTTGGGGCTGTTTTCAGTAGAAGGTTTCTACTTAGAAACTAGTTCTACTAGTTTATTAGTTCTACTTAGAACTAATAAGTCCCTTTCTTTGGACAATTAAAAAAAAAGAGTCAGTGTCTTGGCATTTTATTCTTTAAACGTCATTAAAAGGAAAAGACTGTAGTAGAGCTATGGCTAATAGAAATGGAAAAGAATACATATTTTAAAAAGGACACTATTTTATGTAGAGCTGGTACTGCACACTGGATTAAGAGTATATATTTCTGAATTTTGCCATTGACTGGTTTCCTCCATGATTTGTTATACATAATCTGCAAAAGTGTAATGAGTGGAGGATTTCAATGTGACCTTAACCATATAACCTTTTACAGCCGAGAATTATATTCCAAATACCAACCACCCCTCCCCTAAATAATATAATATTGTCCCATTAGGCTTTTTGTTCACATATGTCCTAATTAATTTGATTCTTTATGTAGCAGATCAAAAACATTAGTATCATAAATTGGTATTTCTGGTTAAATATTTCAGAAAAGAAGATGTTTCCAAAACACTGTTCTGCCTGAAACTTAAAAAAAAAATAGGAAAAGAGAAAAGTGAGAGCCACTGGTAACAGCAGAAATTCAAAAGACGTGACAGAAAACAATATCATGAGTATAGAAAACAGTGTGAGTGAAATTAATTTTTAAGTGGAAAATGATAGCTATAAATGTTATCTAGCACATACATAATTCTTCTTTCAGAAGAAAACCCTGAAAAAATGGAATTGAATTATATTCTCTACCGTGATAGAAGCAGTAAAGTTTTCAAAAATAAATAATACCTGAATCTACAAATTGAATTTACACCATGCACGCTAAGTACACCGTGTACTAAGAAAAATTGATACAAGGCAATTAATACTAAGTCATGTCCTTAAAGTAATTGGACTTTAAAGCAAAGAAATATTTTCTTGGTGAGCTGGGCTTTATAATACAGAAAGGTATCGCAAGGAGAATCAATAAGCTTGGTATCCTTCTTCTGCAAGGGAATATTAAGTGACAGAAGGGAATAAAGCAGTTGATACATACAAAGTCCTTGGGGAGTGGATATGCGAACCAAAATGCTTTCATATAAAGACCACAGGGAGATATCCTTAAATATATAAAATTCAGAAAAATTGGTCCCCAGGAGCCCTGGTGGTAGTAAAGGTGGAGGACCCCACTTGGTGTTGCAATTTAACTAAACAAGAAATGGACAGGGGGTGTCTGGGTGGCTCAGTCAGTTAAGCACTGCCTTTGCTCAGCTCGGGATCTCAGCATCGTGGGATCAAGTCCCGCATCACGCTCCCTGCTCAGTGGGGAGCCTGTTTCTCTCTCTCCCTCTGCCTGAGGGGGTCCCTCTGACCTCGCCCTACACCGGTCTCTCATGAATAAATAAATAAATAAATAATCTTTAAAAAATGAATAGAGGGGCAGGCAATGGTAAATTAAAGTGTCCAGCATCATGCATTTCAGTACAGAATTAAGGATAATGAACTGGGTACAGTGCTTCTAAGAGAATGCTAATGTTATAAAATGTTATAAACCTTGACACATAAGCATTGTGTACATGAATATCATAAGATGAAGAGATAGAAAGGTGAAAAGAGGTTGAAGGCTTTCTCCATTTTCACTTACAAATGCTTTATAATTTTCATTACCCTTGTCTTTAACCTGAGGATTATTTACATATAGGCTGTCTTTTGTTTGTTGATTTTTAATTTTATTGATACATGAATAATATATTGTAATATCAACATAACATTTATTTTATAATATTATTATAGTGCAATATTATTATCAAATTTTTGCAATCTGAACAGTAAGAATCAGCAGGTGGAGAGTACTAGAAGGTTATACACTTTCATTGTTTTGCAGGGATAGATATCTATAATATCAATTTTTTTGGTTTTATTGAAACATAAGGGACAAATAATATTGTAGGCTATTTAGGGACATGTACTTTGAGTATTCGTATGCATTGAATCAAAGTATTTCCCCATTGAGTTAATTAACAAACCTGTCATCTCATATGTTGACTTTTTTTAAAATTCCACATATAAATGATATTATGCAACATCTGTCTCTTTATTTCGTTTAGCTGGATGCCCTCCAGGTTCATCTGTGTGCCACAGAAGACAGGACTTCCTTCTTTTTCAAGGCTGAATAGCATTCCAGTATGTACATCACATTGCTTTACCCGTTAATCTGTTGATGGACCCTTAGGTTGTTTCCATACCGGATTATTGTGAATAATGCTGAATATCGGGTTACAGGTATCTCTGCAAGATGATGATTTTTGTTTCCAATGGATATAGATCCAGAAGGGGTAATCACTGGAGCCGATGGTATATTCTCCCCAGTGGCTGCACCAGGTCACATTCCCGTCACTGGTGGGCAAAGCCTCTCTTTGTTCTGCATCCTTACCACCCACTGTTACCTCTTGCCTTTTGGATAACAGCCATCCTAATTAATGTGAGGTGATATCTCACTGTGGCTTTGATTTGCCTTTCCCTGATGATGAGTGGTATGTCTTTTCATGTACCTATTGGCCATTGGATGTGTTCTTTGAAAAATGTCAGTTCAGGTCCTTTACTTATTTTTTTTGCGTGGGTTATTTGTGTTCTTGCTGTTGAATTGTGTGAGTTCTTTGTGTATTTTAGATATCAGCCCCTAATCAGATACGTGGTTTGCAACCATGCCCTCCCACTGTATAGGTTACTTCTTAATTTGGTTGATGGTGTCCTTCCCTGTGAGGTGGCTTTTTAATTTGATGCAGAATCACTTAGTTATTTTTACATCTGTTGCCTTTGATTTTTGCTGTCAAAGTCCCCTCCCCCTAAACTGTTGTCAAGATTGAGGTCAAGGAGCTTACCTGCTGCTTTCCTCTAGGAGTTTTATGGTTTCAGGTGTTACATTCAAGTCTTTAATTCACTTTGAGTGCATTTTCGTGTATGGTTTAAGAAAGTGGCCCAGTTTCATTCTCGTGCGTGTAGCTGCCCAGTTGTCCCAACACCATTTATTGCAGAGACTATGCTTTCCCTCCTGAGTATTCTTGGCTCCTTTATTGTAAATTAATTGATCATAAATTTATGATCAAATTAATTGATCATTGATTAATTGATCATAATTGATCAAAACAGGTATTATTCTGGGTTCTCTATTCTGCTCCATTAATCTATATTTTATGTTCCCTTCAGGCCATTCCAATACTGTTGTGATTACTATAGCTTTGTATTATAGTTTGAAATCTTCTTTTTGAGATTCCTTTAGCTATTCAAACTCCTTTGTGGTTCTATATAAATATTAGATTTCATTTTTTCTTTATATTTCTGTGCAAATGCCATTGGAATTTTGATAGAGACTGCACTGAATCTGCAGGTTATTAATGATATTCATTGTTCCAGTTTATGAATGTGAGACCCTCTCCATTCATAGAGACCTTTTCCCTCTCCAGCTCCCATCTTTCCCTTTCCATCCTAAACTTCTTCCATCAGGGTCTTACAGTTTTCAAGGTATGGGTCTTTCACATCCTTGATTAAATTTATTCTTTTTTTTTAAGATTTTTATTTATTTATTTGACAGACAGAGATCACAAGTAGGCAAAGAGGCAGGGAGCCTGCTGAGCAGGGAGCCAGATGTAGGGCTTGATCCCAGAATCCTGGGATCATGACCTGAGCCGAAGGCAGAGGCTTTAACCCACTGGCAGAGACTTTAACCCACTGAGCTACCCAGACGCCCTGATTATTCTTAAGTATTTTATTCTTTTGGATGCAATTATAAGTAAGATTGTTTACTTAATTTCTCTTTCTGGTAGCTCATCGTTCGTGTATAGAAACACAACTGACTTTTGTACATTGATTTTGTGTCCTGTGACTTTACTGAATTCATTTACTATTTCTAATACGTTTTTGGTAGAGTCTTTGGGGTTTTCTGTATATAATATCATGTCATTTGCAAATAGTGACAGCTTTACTCATTCCTTACCAATTTGGATGCCTTTAATTTCTTTTCCTTGTCTAGTTGCTCTGTCTAGGACTTCCAATACCATGTTGAGTAGACAAATAATAAAGACCTTTTATAACAAATCTACAGCTAACATCACACCCAACAGTGAAAAGCAGAAAGCTTTTTGGCAAGATTGGGCATCCTTGTCTTGCTCCTGAATTTACAAGAAAAGCTTTCATCTTTCTGCTAACTTTCAGTTTCATTCCTCTATTGATAGATATTTACAGTGTTTCTAATTTGGATCACTCTAAGGAACCCCAACTTAGATACCCTAAACCCTTAGACTCCCACAAGTTGGCACCTGCATTTCTACTATGTTGATCTCTTGAATGAAACTGTTAGATTGAAAGGACATTTTGTATTTTTAATTTAACATACATGGTCAATTAAAAAAAAAACTGTAATGCTTCACATTCCGTCCATCTTTGGATAGGCATGCTCTTTTGTCAATAATCCTGACAGGGAGGTCTTTTGAATTTTTGCTAGTCTTTTGTGTATAAGTAATCACTTTTTTGTCAACCTGAATATTTTTATTGATCAGACTACTAGAAAGTATGAAAATATTTTAGTGTATCTTTTAATAAGATTTTAGTTTTCTGTGCATTCTTTAATTATAGTTTTATACATTTTCTATTGAATTATTTTTCTATTTTTAAGAATTGATAAATATTTACTCTTTGCATGTCATCAGATTAGAAACAGTTATGTAGATGAAACACTGTTTATTAACTTTATTATGTACTCTTCCACATGTAGTTTTTGTTTATATGAAATAAATGATGTTTATTCGTAATACATTTTAGTCTTCCAGAACCAGTCATGATGGTACCCAATCCATAATGTCTTGGTATGTACAGTCGTCTAGATTTCTTATAAAATTTTCAGTTTTTTCTTTGTTCATTAGTTTTTCATTCTAGGCTTTGGTCCATCTGGAATATATTTTTGTATGTGGTGTAAGACAGGGTTCCATTTTTACTTCCTTCCAGATGGTTGGCCAGTTGTGTCTGTGTTGTTCCTTAAAAAAAAGAAAATCATGTTTTGCCATTGAATTAATTATTGCTTTTCTCTGTATTAAAGCTCTACAAACTAAAATCCTCATTCTATGCCTATTTCACTAGTCTACTTGCCTTTTCCTCCATCCATATCCTATTTACTTCATTTAGTGACAATATGGGCTATGTGATATGATAGGCTATTTTCTGTGTGTGTGTGTGTGTGTGTGTGTGTGTACGTGTAGGTACACGTATGCTTGGCTGTTCTGATCCATTCCTTTCTAGTCTTTTCTCTGGTAAATGGCCCATTCAGTTTTCTACTCTGTCGTTTTTGGCAAACTGTGTTATTCAAGTAGCATTCTCTTTTTAGCCTATCTTTCCTTTCTGACTGGGTTTTGTTTCTTTTCTCATACTTAATCTTATCTACTTTGGATCTCCCTTTTTTGTTAATCAGACTTCCAGGGGTTTATCTATTTTACTGGTTTTTCTCCTCAGAGAATTGACTTACTGATTTACACTTTAAATGTTTTTGATTGTTTTCTATTTCATTAACTGAAATTTCTCTCTATTAATTCTTGCTTATTGCATTTTTATTTTCTAATTTCTTAAAATGGATATTTAATTCCTTCCTTTCTTTTGTCTCAACAGCATTTAAGTCTCTTCATTTCCCTCTGAGAAAAGAAGGAAATATTAGCTAGGTATTGTTTTGCTATATTACATAGATATTCTTTTGAAGTGTTCTTTTTCTTGCTTTCTCCCTAGTTTTTTACTTTACCTTGAATTTTTCTTAGATTTGGTTTCTTAATTACTCTTCATATTTACCTTAAAAGCTGGTAATCTTGATTTAATTCTTTCCATTTTATCGTATTTTATCTTTTATTATGCATTGCTTTTTTTCTCTTTCTTCTTTTTTAAAAAATTTTATTATTTATCTGAGAGCGAATGAAAGTGAGAGAGATCTCAGAGGCAGGTGGAGAAGCAGACTCTCCACTGAGCAGGGATCCCGATGTGGGGACTCAATCCCAGGCCCCCAGGATCATGACCTGAGCCGAAGGAAGTTGCTCAACCGACTGAGCCACCCAGGGACCCCATTTTTTTCTCTTTCTTTCCTTGTTTCTTGCTCAGTTGATCTAGTTACTATTCCTACCATGCTTCCCTTGTTAATTTGGGGATTCTACTGAAATTTTCCAATCGAAAGAGTTACTATTCTTATAATCAGATACTTATGGATATAACATTTATTGAAACTAAAATAGTTACAATTTTTCCACCAACCTGCTCTTACATCCCCCCAGAGGCCAAAGCCAGGATGTCTCTTCTGTTTCAAAAGTCCTGAAAAACTTACAGGAAATATTTTCCCCCAGTAAATGGGGTCTAAGATTCATAGGCAACACTTTCTCCCCTTCAGTCCTCTCCATGTTGTTGTTTTATTTTTTGTTGCCCATGGTTTTTCAGTATTTGAGTTGAAAAGCTTGCTGATGGCCTGATTTTTTTATCCCCCCTTTGGGAGATATTTTATTAATTGTGCTTGGATAATTGCCACCTTAAAAAAAACACTGTTCTTAGAGTCAGAAATTTTACTGGGATTTTCCTAGATGTGCCTTTTTCTGATCCGTAGAGCTTGGTACAAAATCAGAACTTTTTATTTCAAGGACATTTATTTTTTTTATTTGTTTCAGTAATGCTTTTTTCCATTTTTCCATAATTGCTCCCCCACCCCAGAGCTACTATTTTTATTTATTTCCTATCCACTATAATTTTCTTCATGCTGTATTTTTGCTTTGAGATAGGTTGTCACTGGATCTCCCAGGCCTCTCCTGAATAATAACCAACCTCAATTTTGACTCATCTAATAAGTTACTGTGGGCAGTTGTACTGCTGCTGACCAGTGTTCACTCTTTGTTCTTTGTAAGAGGATGATACAGTCCTGTCCCACAGTATTCGGGTTTGGCTGTGTGGCATGTTTGCCTGATGACTATGAATTCATGGGACAGCGCTGTGTTTGCTGCTCGCCCGCGAGAGGGATGGGCTCCACCAGCACTCTGACCCATCCCTTCCACCATGACAAAGGGCATTTTTCAAGACAGCACCGCTCCTTTTGCTTGGGCTGCAGAATGAAAATACAGGAAGAATGCAGTATAGCTCCCCTGAAGAGGGGTCCATGTAATAGAAGCCAGAAATAAATCTTTGTGACATGCAGTCATAGAAGTTTGGGGGGGGGTGGATGTGGGGAGTTTGCAAACACACTCTTGATCGATGAATTCTTGTCTTCCAAATGTACATGGTTGCAGGTAATAACACAAGTAAATGCTGTACTACTTCATGCTTTGACCCCTTTCACCACTGGAAATAGAGCCTGTGATGCCTTTAAATCTAAACAGAGAGTCCAGTCTAGAAAGCTCAGGTTGAATTTAGAGAAAGGATCGGTTTCAGATTCAGCTCTTCTGAGCCATGTCTAGTTTCAAAGTCTGCATGACCATTTTCCCAGAGACGTAGAAATGCCTGTGATGATATCTAACCATGGATTTACTTGTGGGGCTTTGACCTGATGAAACTATGAGACCTGAGTGTCATGGCGCCCAAGTCTAGACATGGGGCCCACCATGGGTAAGGCAGGAAGCTCCAAAGGGAGAGATGGATGTGAAATGGAGAGTGGGGAGTGAACAGGATCAGTGGGGAGCTGAGAGGACAAGCTGGAGCCCACAGGGATGGGCCGGAACTCAACCTGGTGTCTAACAGCCTACTTTGATGGTCTTGCAGAAGAAGCAAGGGTCTTTCAAAATGGTGATAAATCTGTAAGTGGTGGAGGAATCTGAGAAACTGAAGAAACATACCCGATGGAGTCTGGAAGCGCTGAGGCTATGGCTGTTGTCTTCTTCTACAAGGTGAGCCAAGGGTAAGTGACACAGTGCCTGTGAGGGTATGGCTGTGTTTCACTGCTGTCCTCCAAGTCTCACACAAAACCTCTCTTGTCTTATGGTCCACACGAATCTGGAACAATGCAGAGAAGGGAATTCTGGAAACATAATTCCAGCTCAGCTAAAAGTGGACAACAATATGGCTTATGGAAACTTCTCAATTAATATTTAATAAAAGAAGGAAAGCACAAAGGAGCAATTGATCCCACTGAAGATGTAAGTAGATGGCACCTTGGGTATGTAAATGACCAATTATATTCTTTTCCTTTGGGAAAAAAACTTTCTTTTGCTGGGAATTATATTTATTACCATTTTGTTCATTTATTTGTTGGCATCAAGTTTCTCACCCGATTCCTTCTGTAAAACATCATCTCAGTCCATCGGGTAGAACTTAACGCTTGCATCTGTCTCAACCCATTTATCTGTGTCAAGAAAGCTGTATTGCCATAGATTAACCAAGCATCACTTTCTTGATGTTTTGATTATTCTAAATGTCTATCTCAACATGCAAGAGTAATCAAGTAGCATTTATAGAAAGGGTTCAGGAAGAGATACAAGATAATAAAAACTGCATCTTGCTTAATGGAGCATGCGATGTTCACTTCTTTAGATAATGAAAAAGAGAAGACAAAGATAGATAAGTAAAATAAAGATTAGCTGCTTTCCCTCACCCCATACCTTAATCCTAATACATTTATAATAAGCCACCGTCTATCACAGTAAAGGTAAATATTGAAAAATTAAGAGATGAACTGATAGTGTTTTATTAATACGAAATGATTTTCCAGGATGACCCAATCTGGATATAGAAGATTAGTTCATTAAGAGTAATTACAGATGTGATTCACATTGAATTGTTTGGTGCCAAAATATAGTGTGTGTGATCCCACTGGGTCGGAGACCCTCTTGCTGCCGTGGTTCTGAGGCTAGCATGGGAAGGAATCACGAGGAGGCTTGTTAACACGTACATTATGGGCCCTGCTCCCAGAGTTTCTGATTCACTGGGTCTGGGATGGGGCCAAGAATGTGCATTTCTGACAAGTCCCAGATGATGCTGATCTTGCTTGTCTGAGGACTGAACTTTGAGAAGCACTGTTAGACTAAAACCACCGAAAGAGGGTGCATAGCCCATATCTTACTTGTCAGGATCCCTTTAAGGTATGTCTTGCAGGTAAACTTGCAATTAACTCCACAATTAAAGTGCTTATTATCACAAATGGCTAAACACTAAGCTATATGTCAAATCATTGCTTAGCACAACCTTAAGTTAGAGCGCCCACTGTATGTCTTGTTATCCAGCCAATACAGAGACTTGAGCCAGGCGTTTAAAACCCTGTTTAAATAGACACAGTTACTATATCTAATCAACACAGCAGTGGGGCTTGCCAGAAACCTATAAAACTAATGGATTTGCAAGAAAATTACATCACCTTCAAATCAATGCTGGTAACACAGGTGGCATTTGTAAAAAGTAAAGAAATTGACATTAACCCAGCCCATCTCTGCTGACTGCCAATGAGGATTTCAGCTTTGTTAAGAAAAGATGGTCTCCCTTCCAGGAATTATATTTAAATATTTTAACTTAAATCTTCCTAAAATGGTGTAGTAGAAAGGATCAGTGACTGTTCTAAAGTCTGTCCATCGATAGGTTGGAAATATTTGGGTCAAAAGACGGGAGGGGCTGCCCTTACCCAGTAATGGGTAAATGGTTTTTTAAACTATATGGGTTTATTTATTTATTTTTTTCCTGTTGAAACAATAAATAAAAGAATGAACCATCTAACTCAAACATCCCTTGCTCCATCACCGAAGAGGCCCACGGAAATGGCAGAACCCAGTTTAATGAGAAAGCCGCGGAGGACGTGCATAACCTTTGCTCTGGGGACCTGCATTGCTTAGCAGATGGGATTAAAATTCAGATAAGTGATAGAAGAGGTTTGTAAGGGAGGAAATTGGTGTGTGGTCACATTGTCTGCCTTAATCCTCTTCACTTTGCACTACTCAGGTTGTTGTTAAAACCAATCCGCGAGGAATCATTTTCACCTTGAAAACTGCAGATGTTCATGTGACGCTTAGAAATAAAGCTCTCTGGAAAACGCCTTCCTGGATAATCCTGGAGAAATAAGGAGTACGTGCTGAAAGTGCACACACGCACGTGTGCACACACACACACACACACACGTGCGTGCTGGTGCACTGCCGTCATAAAACAGCTCTATGAAATTAGCACATTTCCTAGGAAGAAATACTGTGAAATTGTTCCTTAAGACTTAATCAGCTACAAATCTATTCAAGCATAAAAATAGCTTATATTCCACTGACGGAGCTGCCTAAATGTTCTACCTACGTGACTAGATATTGACACAGAAATATTTGGGTCACTTGAGTTTAGAAATACCTGTACATTCCACCATGAACATTTTGTTACCTCCTTAAAAAAATAATAATTACAGGGAGAAATTTACAAGCATGGGCCGACAATGGAAGGACCAAGTGGTGACACTATTCCTGTTGGGTCAGGCTCCCACACTTACCATATCCATTTACCTTAATTACTTTCTTGTTCCAAATACAGCCACACTGAGGGTTAGGGTTTTACCACATGAATTTTGTGGACACATGCATTCAGCCCATAACATGCATAAGCAGCCATTAATAATGAATTTACTTAGCATTCACCTATATGCTTCTCCTAATGTAATCATGCAAAGAAAAAAAAACCGTGAATTTTAAACACATTTTATTCTCAGCATTATCTTTGTTTACTGTGCTTCTAAGATCGCTATTTGGAAACTAAATGAGGAAGTATAGCTTTTGAGGAAATGTTTGGTTCTCCTGGACCAGAGAGGGACACTGGCTTCATCTCCATGTCTCACACAGGAAGAAACAGTCAACCAAACTCCCTCAGAACTTGGCGGGGGGTGGGGGGTAGGTGCGTGGGGAAAGGCATCTGATCTTTTGCAGGTTTCTCCCTGGGCATCATCTGAGCTAGAGAAACTCCCTTTTTCCAAATTAGGCTAAACTTTTCTGACGTAGAAATACAAAACACCACTTGACTTCTTTTTCTGGTCCAGACATCTTCTGGTCATGGTATCTAGGAAGAAGGCAGATGATATCAGCCCAGAAATAATCAAGGGAATTAGCACCATGTTCTCATTTCAAACCCAAAGGCAGGAGTCTGCCCCACACCCATTCCCTCTCTGATTTTAGATTCAGCTTCTGGTCACTCTCTCCTGTCTTAGCCTTTGATTTGCCATTTACTCCAATGGTCCAATGGCTCATGTTCTTCTCAGTGAACCCATTTACACACACACACACACACACACACACACACACACACACAGTGATACGCATCCCCACGTCCAATACCATCTTCCTTTTCTAATGGAAATTTGGTCTCACATGGCCCCTGAGGTGGGGATGACAAATCATGAAGTCTTCACCCCAGAGCCACCCCAGAGCGGTCTGGGCTCTGCAGTGTCAGGAGGCACCACTGTCATCTATCTGTGACCTGAATGGTGTCCTCTGGAGCAGCACACAGTCAGGACTCCAGCCTTCTGAGAAGAACACGCAAAAACATGGCGGAGAGAAGATGGAATAAGGGACTCTACTGGAGGAACCTCAAGTACCAATATTTGCTAGGCTAATACATTTTATTGATTTCATTTATTGATACTATTGGATTTAGCAGTGTGCTGTAAAGGAACCCAACACGACTCTCCCAATTACTGATCCCACAGATAATCCTTCTGCACACGTGGATGTAGGTGCCTCTATCAGAACGAGGAAAGCAGTAACTTTGAAGTACAGACGGAAAACTTTGAACATGGGGCATAAAGCATATATAGCATAACATCAGGTGTATGACTGAGCTAACATTTTTCTGGTGGTGAGTGTGTCAACACAAAGCAGATCAAAGACTAAAAGACAGAGTGATAATGGTTTTCATCGGCTATGTTCACACAATTCAACTAAAGGCACAGATGGAAAACATTCCAATTGCAAAATGTTAACAGGCAGGATTGAGAGGAGAAAGAACAATTAAGTCGAGCAATGAGCTATTTATGATTTCAGCTGCCTTGAATCCTGAATTTTCTTTACCACCATGTGGCTGTGGTTATTTTTTGAATGAGTTTTGGGCTAATGTGTCCTAATAACTGGTTTTCAATTTGATGAAAAAATGACACTGTTTTTATAAAATAATAATAATGATGATAATAATAAAAATGTGTTGCTATGAATATAGGGGATTTTTAGTAGCCTTTCATTTCCTGGTGTCCATTTTTTTTTTTCGTACAATAGCTGTGAATCCATCATCTTAGCCAAATGTAATGGTAAATGAGCCAGAGTGATATGACAAAACCATTATAGGAAGTTCTAGTTTTAATATACCAGATTTTAAGCTTCTCGAGGGCAGGGACCAATCAATTTATTTGTACTCCCAGCATCTAGCACACTGCCTCTCAAATAGAGAAAAAGACATATTTTTGAATAAATGAATGAATATATAATGTATACCTGTTTAACCAATATTCAAATAAGCAGAACATTATCAAACATACAAAGCAATAAAATTGTCCTAAATTTAATTTTTATTCTGTGATTCAGGAAGAACTTATCTCTAGTCTACCATGAGGTAGGAATCAGATCTGGATTATTTTAGCTTTTGGTTATTGGCACTCTTGATGGGTACTGTAAAACTTAAGTTATCTTCTGACGGTTTTTAAAGAGCATTAAAAGCCTTTAAATCCTCCCCTCTCCTGTAAAATAGCTAAGAATGCCTTTCTTTGTTCTTTAACATGGTCTGGACTTTGGGGAATGTCTCTAGCAGTAATTAATAAAGATGGAGCACACAAGGCAAACTTTTTCCTAAAAGCCGTTGTAAATGTATCATTACAACAGCTTTTGTTTTCCCACATAAACTCTTTGCTCACTAAAGAGTTCTCAATCCACATCCACAATGAAAATCTACCAAGTCCAGATGGATGTTTTTTGCTTATTTGTTTGGGCTTTTGGGGAGTAAATTTAAGGTATATGTATAGAAAAGCAAGAACAATAGGTTAAAAAGGGGGCTAGCCTACAGGGAGGCTCTCTCACATTGAAGAAGGCCTGCTTCAGCAGCTCTCCTCAGGGTCCATATAACCGCAATAGCCCACCGGCCGCTGGGTTATATATGGTAGCCCAGCTACCAAATTTGGTAGGTCCTTTCTCTTCTAAGACCTTCACTTAATAAGAGTTGAAGGGGTTATTTTAAAATGGAATTTATAATAACCAATAAAGGATTAATATGGGGAAAAGAAAATTACCTTGTGGAATAAACAATTTACAGCATATTCATTCACCCCATAAATATTTAAGAAGAACTGTCCATATGCCAAGAAATGTGCACCTAAACATGGCGCAATTAGCCTGTGTGCCTGTACATTAAATAAAAAGGAAGCAAAGTGTGGACATAATTGCAACCTAGTAGACAGGATGGCCTGCTCACCATGGTGTTTGCAGACTCATCTAGAGGCAGTGGGACAAGGGGCCCTGGCTAGTGTCTTCCTTCAGAGCCTCTTTCATCATTATAATTCTATGGCTCTGGTTTCTACCATTGTTTGTGCAAGACTGGATGTGTTGAGGTGTGGAATCTTCTAGCAAAACAATGGAGCGTTCTCAATTTCTGCCAACTGCAGCTCTTCAAGTCTCATCCCTAGGCCCTCTGTGCTTCCACTGGTGGCAGCTCTTCCCTTGCACCACTCCGGATCCCCAGTTACCATGGCCTAAAATCTAAGCTATGTTTGTAACCTTTATTTATTTTTTTTTTTAATTTTTTATTTTTTATAAACATATATTTTTATCCCCAGGGGTACAGGTCTGTGAATCACCAGGTTTACACACTTCACAGCACTCACCAAATCACATACCCTCCCCAATGTCCATAATCCCACCCCCTTCTCCCAAACCCCCTCCCCCCGGCAACCCTCAGTTTGTTGTGAGATTAAGAGTCACTTATGGTTTGTCTCCCTCCCAATCCCATCTTGTTTCATTTATTCTTCTACCCACTTAAGCCTCCATGTTGCATCACCACTTCCTCATATCAGGGAGATCATATGATAGTTGTCTTTCTCTGCTTGACTTATTTTGCTAAGCATGATACGCTCTAGTTCCATCCATGTTGTTGCAAATGGCAAGATTTCATTTCTTTTGATGGCTGCATAGTATTCCATTGTGTATATATACCACATCTTCTTGATCCATTCATCTGTTGATGGACATCTAGGTTCTTTCCATAGTTTGGCTATTGTGGACATTGCTGCTATAAACATTCGGGTGCATGTGTCCCTTTGGATCACTACATTTGTATCTTTAGGGTAAATACCCAATAGTGCAATTGCTGGGTCATAGGGCAGTTCTATTTTCAACATTTTGAGGAACCTCCATGCTGTTTTCCAGAGTGGCTGCACCAGCTTGCATTCCCACCAACAGTGTAGGAGGGTTCCCCTTTCTCCGCATCCTCGCCAGCATCTGTCATTTCCTGACTTGTTGATTTTAGCCATTCTGACTGGTGTGAGGTGATATCTCATTGTGGTTTTGATTTGTATTTCCCTGATGCCGAGTGATATGGAGCACTTTTTCATGTGTCTGTTGGCCATCTGGATGTCTTCTTTGCAGAAATGTCTGTTCATGTCTTCTGCCCATTTCTTGATTGGATTATTTGTTCTTTGGGTGTTGAGTTTGCTAAGTTCTTTATAGATTCTGGACACTAGTCCTTTATCTGATATGTCGTTTGCAAATATCTTCTCCCATTCTGTCAGTTGTCTTTTGATTTTGTTAACTGTTTCCTTTGCTGTGCAAAAGCTTTTGATCTTGATGAAATCCCAATAGTTCATTTTTGCCCTTGCTTCCCTTGCCTTTTGCGTTGTTCCTAGGAAGATGTTGCTGCGGCAGAGGTCGAAGAGGTTGCTGCCCGTGTTCTCCTCAAGGATTTTGATGGATTCCTTTCGTACATTGAGGTCCTTCATCCATTTTGAGTCTATTTTTGTGTGTGGTGTAAGGAAATGGTCCAATTTCATTTTTCTGCATGTGGCTGTCCAATTTTCCCCAGCACCATTTATTGAAAAGGCTGTCTTTTTTCCATTGGACATTCTTTCCTGCTTTGTCGAAGATTAGTTGACCATAGATTTGAGGGTCTATTTCTGGGCTCTCTATTCTGTTCCATTGATCTATGTGTCTGTTTTTGTGCCAGTACCATGCTGTCTTGATGATGACAGCTTTGTAATAGAGCCTGAAGTCCGGAATTGTGATGCCACCAACGTTGGCTTTCTTTTTCAATATCCCTTTGGCTATTCGAGGTCTTTTCTGGTTCCATATAAATTTTAGAATTATTTGTTCCATTTCTTTGAAAAAGATGGATGGTACTTTGATAGGAATTGCATTAAATGTGTAGATTGCTTTAGGTAGCATAGACATTTTCACAATATTTATTCTTCCAATCCAGGAGCATGGAACATTTTTCCATTTCTTTGTGTCTTCCTCAATTTCTTTCATGAGTACTTTATAGTTTTCTGAGTATAGATTCTGTGTCTCTTTGGTTAGGTTTATTCCTAGGTATCTTATGGTTTTGGATGCAATTGTAAATGGGATTGACTCCTTAATATCTCTTTCTTCTGTCTTGCTGTTGGTGTAGAGAAATGCAACTGATTTCTGTGCATTGATTTTATATCCTGACACTTTACTGAATTCCTGTATAAGTTCTAGCAGTTTTGGAGTGCAGTCTTTTGGGTTTTCCACATATAGTATCATATCATCTGCGAAGAGTGATAATTTGACTTCTTCTTTGCCGATTTGGATGCCTTTAATTTCCTTTTGTTGTCTGATTGCTGAGGCTAGGACCTCTAGTACGATGTGGAATAGCAGTGGTGATAATGGACATCCCTGCCGTGTTCCTGACCTTAGCGGAAAAGCTTTCAGTTTTTCTCCATTGAGAATGATATTTGCGGTGGGTTTTTCATAGATGGCTTTGATGATATTGAGGTATGTGCCCTCTATCCCTACACTTTGAAGAGTTTTGATCAGGAAGGGATGTTGTACTTTGTCAAATGCTTTTTCAGCATCTATTGAGAGTATCATATGGTTCTTGTTCTTACTTTTATTGATGTGTTGTATCACATTGACTGATTTGCGGATGTTGAACCAACCTTGCAGCCCTGGAATAAATCCCACTTGGTCGTGGTGAATAATCTTTTTAATGTACTGTTGAATCCTATTGGCTAGTATTTTGTTGAGTATTTTCGCATCTTTGTTCATCAAGGATATCGGTCTATAGCTCTCTTTTTTGGTGGGATCCTTGTCTGGTTTTGGGATCAAGGTGATGCTGGCCTCATAAAATGAGTTTGGAAGTTTTCCTTCCATTTCTATTTTTTGGAACAGTTTCAGGAGAATAGGAATTAGTTCTTCTTTAAATGTTTGGTAGAATTCCCCCGGGAAGCCGTCTGGCCCTGGGCTTTTGTTTGTTTGGAGATTTTTAATGACTGTTTCAATCTCCTTACTGGTTATGGGTCTGTTCAGGCTTTCTATTTCTTCCTGGTTCAGTTGTGGTAGTTTATATGTTTCTAGGAATGCATCCATTTCTTCCAGATTGTCAAATTTATTGCCGTAGAGTTGCTCATAGTATGTTCTTATAATAGTTTGTATTTCTTTGGTGTTAGTTGTGATCTCTCCTCTTTCATTCATGATTTTATTTGTTTGGGTCCTTTCTCTTTTCTTTTTGATAAGTCGGGCCAGGGGTTTATCAATTTTATTAATTCTTTCAAAGAACCAGCTCCTAGTTTCGTTGATTTGTTCTATTGTTTTTTTGGTTTCTATTTCATTGATTTCTGCTCTGATCTTTATGATTTCTCTTCTCCTGCTGGGCTTAGGGTTTCTTTCTTGTTCTTTCTCCAGCTCCTTTAGGTGTAGGGTTAGGTTGTGTACCTGAGACCTTTCTTGTTTCTTGAGAAAGGCTTGTACCGCTATATATTTTCCTCTCAGGACTGCCTTTGTTGTGTCCCACAGATTTTGAACCGTTGTGTTTTCATTATCATTTGTTTCCATGATTTTTTCAATTCTTCTTTAATTTCCCGGTTGACCCATTCATTCTTTAGAAGGATACTGTTTAGTCTCCATGTATTTGGGTTCTTTCCAAACTTCCTTTTGTGGTTGAGTTCTAGCTTTAGAGCATTGTGGTCTGAAAATATGCAGGGAATGATCCCAATCTTTTGATACCGGTTGAGTCCTGATTTAGGACCGAGGATGTGATCTATTCTGGAGAATGTTCCATGTGCACTAGAGAAGAATGTGTATTCTGTTGCTTTGGGATGAAATATTCTGAATATATCTGTGATGTCCATCTGGTCCAGTGTGTCATTTAAGGCCTTTATATCCTTGCTGATCTTTTGCTTGGATGACCTGTCCATTTCAGTGAGGGGAGTGTTAAAGTCCCCTACTATCATTGTATTATTGTTGATGTGTTTCTTTGATTTTGTTATTAATTGGTTTATATAGTTGGCTGCTCCCACATTGGGGGCATAGATATTTAAAATTGTTAAATCTTCTTGTTGGACAGACCCTTTGAGTATGATATAGTGTCCTTCCTCATCTCTTATTATAGTCTTTGGCTTAAAATCTAATTGATCTGATATAAGGATTGCCACTCCTGCTTTCTTCTGATGTCCATTAGCATGGTAAATTCTTTTCCACCCCCTCACTTTAAATCTGGAGGTGTCTTCGGGCTTAAAATGTGTTTCTTGGAGGCAACATATAGATGGGTTTTGTTTTTTTTTATCCATTCTGATACCCTGTGTCTTTTGACAGGGGCATTTAGCCCATTCACATTCAGGGTAACTATTGAGAGATATGAATTTAGTGCCATTGTATTGCCTGTAAGGTGACTGTTACTGTATATGGTCTCTGTTCCTTTCTGATCTACCACTTGTAGGCTCTCTCTTTGCTTAGAGGACCCCTTTCAAGATTTCCTGTAGAGCTGGTTTGGTATTTGCAAATTCTTTCAGTTGTTGTTTGTCCTGGAAGCTTTTAATCTCTCCTTCTATTTTCAATGATAGCCTAGCTGGATATAGTATTCTTGGCTGCATGTTTTTCTCGTTTAGTGCTCTGAAAATATCATGCCAGCTCTTTCTGGCCTGCCAGGTCTCTGTGGATAAGTCAGCTGCCAATCTAATATTTTTACCATTGTATGTTACAGACTTCTTTTCCCGGGCTGCTTTCAGGATTTTCTCTTTGTCATTGAGACTTGTAAATTTTACTATTAGGTGACGGGGTGTGGGGGCCTATTCTTATTGATTTTGAGGGGCATTCTCTGAACCTCCTGAATTTTGATGCTCGTTCCCTTTGCCATATTGGGGAAATTCTCCCCAATAATTCTCTCCAGTATACCTTCTGCTCCCCTCTCACTTTCTTCTTCTTCTGGAATCCCAATTATTCTAATGTTGTTTCGTCTTATGGTGTCACTTATCTCTCGAATTCTCCCCTCGTGGTCCAGTAGCTGTTTGTCCCTCTTTTGATCAGCTTCTTTATTCTCTGTCATTTGGTCTTCTATATCACTAATTATTTCTTCTGCCTCATTTATCCTAGCAGTGAGAGCCTCCATTTTTGATTGCACCTCATTAATAGCTTTTTTGATTTCAACTTGGTTAGATTTTAGTTCTTTTATTTCTCCAGAAAGGGCTTTTATATCTCTCGAGAGGGTTTCTCTAATATCTTCCATGCCTTTTTCGAGCCCGGCTAGAACCTTGAGAATTGTCATTCTGAACTCTAGATCTGACATATTACCGATGTCTGTATTGATTAGGTCCCTAGCCTTCGGTACTGCCTCTTGTTCTTTTTTTTGTGTTGAATTTTTACGTCTTGTCATTTTGTCCAGATAAGAGTAAATGAAGGGGCAAGTAAAATACTAAAAGGGTGGCAACAACCCCAGGAAAATATGCTTTAACCAAATTAGAAGAGATCCAAAATCGTGAGTGGGGAGAAAGGGGATAAAAAGAAGTTCAAAAAGGAAGAGAGAAAAAAGAAAAAAAAAAAAAAAAAAAAAAGAAAAGAAAAGAATTTTAAAAAAAGAAAACACCTAAGAAAAATGTAAAAAAAAAAAAATATATATATATATATATATTAGATAAACTAGTAAAAAATCGTTAAAAAAGAAAAAGGTAACAGTTAAAAAAAAAAAATTTTACTCGAAGGCGAGAAAAAAAAAAAAGAAAAAAAAATGAAAAAGAAAAAATTAAATTAACTGCAAGACTAAAAAAAATCACAGGAAAAAAGCCATGAGTTCCGTGCTTGGCTTTCTCCCCCTCTGGAATTCTGCTGCTCTCCTTGGTATTGAAACCGCACTCCTTGGTAGGTGAACTTGGTCTCCGCTGGATTTCTTGTTGATCTTCTGGGGGAGGGGCCTGTTGTAGTGATTCTCAAGTGTCTTTGCCCCGGGCGGAATTACACCGCCCTTACCCGGGGCCGGGGTGAGTAATCCGCTCGGGTTTGCTTTCAGGAGCTTTTGTTCCCCGAGCGCTTTCCGTAGAGTTCCAGAGGACGGGAATACAAATGGCGGCCTCCTGGTCTCCGGCCCGGAGGAGCCGAGAGCCCAGGGCCCCACTCCTCAGTGCGCGCTCAGAGAACCGCGCCCAGTTACTCCCGTCTGCCTGACCTCCGGCCGCGCTCCGAGCTCACCGAGCCTGCGACCGGTTCAAGGTAACACGGAGCTGCGAGATTACTGTCGGCTCTGTCTCTGTAGCCGGCTTTCCCGTTCCAATACCCGCAAGCTCTGCGACACTCAGACACCCCCGATCCTTCTGTGACCCTGCGGGACCTGAGGCCACGCTGACCCCGCGTGGGCTTCGCCCCGGTTTAGCCTCTGGAGCGATGTCCCTCAGCGGAACAGACTTTTAAAAGTCCTGATTTTGTGCGCGGTTGCTCCGCCGCTTGCCGGGAGCCGGCCCCTCCCCCCGGGGTCTATCTTCCCGTCGCTTTGGACTCACTTCTCCGCCGGTCCTACCTTTCAGAAAGTGGCTGATTTTCTGTTTCCAGAATTGCTGTTCTTCTTCTCTTCGATCTGCCGATGGATTTTCAGGTGTTTGCAATCTTTAGATAAGCTATCTAGCTGATCTCCGGCTAGCTGAAGCAGTCTCAGCTTGCTACTTCTCCGCCATCTTGACTCCTCCCCTCTGTTTGTAACCTTTAAAAGGTACAAAATCTTTTCGGTAGCTTGAAGTAATGACAAATATGTCCCAACTTCAAGTGGGTTTGGGGTAGAGATTTAGAAGACTCTTCAAAGTAAGAGGAAATAAAAATAACTTCTGAGATAAAAGATCAAGGTCATTTACCCCATGTTTTATCTTTGATCCAGGAGAAAATTTTCTTCGTTCTTCATGCCTTCACAACCCTGTGGTTCCTCTCCACTATTGCAGCAGAAGTCAAGAGCTAGATCAGACCAGTTTGACATTCCCTATTTTTGCACCCATGTATAAGGAAAATCCCTTTCAAGGTGAACTTCTGTTCACTAACGAAGGCCAACTTTCTTGTCTGTAAGGCTATCAGTAGTTTGTATAGTTTTGTTGTTGTTTTATATAGTATTTATTCATGTTACTGCAAAAGTGCTTATCATATCCTCCTATAACTTAACTTGAGTGTCTTCTCCAAGACATTATAGCCCTCTTGAAGGCAGAGGAGATGTCTTTGTATTTGTACTCCTACCGCCCAGGCGGTGACAGATACATTGTAAAGTACCAGTGATAAATATTTAGAAAAGAAATAAATGCGTTAACTAAAAATACAATGTTCTGCAAAACAAACAAAAAAACCCCCTGTCTTTCAGGGTTTTGCTGCTTAACTGTTTCATGCCTTTTACGTGTGGGGTATATTTGTAACTAAAAGGGAAAGGGCAAAAACTTATTTTTAATGAAAAAATCATGATGTGATAAAAGTTTAGAGGAAATCATATTTTTATTTTGAATAGCTTTGTAGGGCTCAAGATACAAGCAAAGTTCAGACAATGAAAATTCTTCATGTTTTCCACTTGGCATTCAAACAAATGTGAAAGCTAGATAACCAAGGGGACCCACTTCCCTCTGCTTCTTTAGACAAACTTAGCCAGACCACACTGCCATGGATCCCCACGGAACAATCCAGGGTAACCAGAGGGCTAATGTACCAGTGATAAATATTTAGAAAAGAAATAAATGCGTTAACTAAAAATACAATGTTCTGCAACATGGCTCCCAGCTTGGCCAAAAATTGGTAAATTCAGACTATGCTGCTCTCCCACTGATATCTATTACAAATTGATTAGGTCTAATGCAGCTCTTCCCAGAATGTATGATATTTCCCACCACACTCCTCGTTCTTACAATGCGTTGAAAGACATCTGACTTGGCATTTGCTTTCTACCTAAACATGGTGATTTAGTAGTCTGAAACAAAGAGTCACTGTAATATTGTTTGCAACTTGGGATAAATATTTTTCGCAAATGTGAAATCATACTTCGTGTGGGAGGAGGATATTTTAGAATAATGTCAACTGAGTTATGTTGGCTGATACTCACTTTGTTTTCAACTGTGGGCATAAACAAATGAACAGATTTATCCCTTCTGTCACCAATACCCTGACACAAGTCATAATACTCTAGAAAGAGCTTCGCACTCGGAAGAGTGTATTTTGGAATAGGAATAGAACACCTTATTTTTAAGGACATTATAAACATTGGACTTTGGGGGATCATGTGACTCCGGAGGCATAAGAGCATATCGAGAGCTCTTCAGGTCATAGGAACTAACTGGGATATATATTTTCACTTATAATTCAGTCAGCAAATGCCTTCCCCCCAACCCCCAAAAAAAGGAAAAAAAATGCCTTGCAAAAAGAATCATTCACCTTTGGCTACCTTTTGTGGAACTCTCTGGATCAATGCTCTAAATATATTTTAATATTTTAAACATATTTCTACTGCCTCTGGATTCTGAAGGGAATGTTCAAGCACTTTTAGATTTAATAGCATTTGCCACTCATTCATGCCCATTTTTCTTAATCCTCTCTTTACACTTTATATTGAAACAGTTCTCCATCTTATGTACATATTACAGACTGCAAAGGACAAGAATAGGCCAGTCCTGAGAAGAGGGATTGTCTTCAGACTGAGAGGTTTATTGCCATTACTACTTGAAACTGTAAAAAATAAAGTTTTAAGGAATATATAAAAAAAGAATGGATAAAAGATAAAGCTAGGGGGTGTCTGGGTAGCTCAACTATTAAGTGTCTGCCTTTGGCTCAGGTCATGATTCCAGGGTTCTGGGATCGAGTTGAGACCCACACTGGGCTCCCTGCTCAGCAGGAAATCTGCTTCTCCCTCTCCCACTCTCCCTGCTTGTGTTCCCTCTCTAGCTGTCTCTCTCTGTGTCAAATAAATAAAATCTTAAAAAAAAAAAAAAAAAGGAAAAAAAAGAAAGACTTAGCTAGGATGAAGCATAATTCCAACACAGTATTAACATTGAGATTTGGAAGGATAACAGAGTGGTTAAGAAGTAGGACTGTGGATTCCTATCACTTGGCTTCCAGTCCCTACTTTGCTTCTCTGTGTGCATCAATTTCCACATATGTAAAATAGAGATGATAATAATATTGTCTTGCAGTGGTTAGAAAAATTAAGTCAATTCACACAAAGTAATAAAAATGTGCCTGAAGGGCAAATTGAGGGATGCCTATGTGGCTCAGTAGGTTAAATGTCTGACTCTTGATTTCTGCTCAGGTCCTGATCTCAGGTTCCTGAACTCAAGCCCTGCATCAGGCTCTGCGCTCAGTGCAGAGTCTGCTTATCCCTCTCCCTATTCTTCCCCCACTGTCACTCTAAATAAATAAAAAAATCAAAACAAATATATACATGCCCAAGAAAAATAATAAGACCTTAATTAATTTACTTATTATCAACTTAAAGAGCTAGATAAGAATGGCAATGTACTGATTGATATTTGGCAAATGCATATAATTGAACAAAAAAAATTAAAAATTTATGAAAGCCCATACATGAGAAAGTATAATCACAATTATAATAATGCATTTTAAGTACTTGACCTGAATTCACTTAAGAAGTACTATTGAGTATTTACTGTGGACCAGGCATTGCAAGCTATTAAAAGACATGGTCACTATCTCCCACCAAGTAGTTTAGGAGAAGGGAGAAGATGAACACCAAGAAAATGTTGTTGGGAAATGCTTTGTCAGAGATGAGAGGAAGGGACTGTCTAGGTAGTTTAGCATTTGTTGCAGACTGTAGGGTAGGAAGGCAAGAAATAACAAAGAACTTACAGTGTCATATTAAGTGGTTTAGTTTTTAACCTTACTCATGGGAAGCATTTGAAGACTGTTTTTCACCACACAGTCTACACTGGGGAAAAAGAACAGAGGAACATACAGGTGAAGGCAGGGAAAATGCTCCGTTTGCCATTTCAGGATTTCATACTCTGGGAGGGAGCTGACTGGTCCGAACTAAGACGGTGGAGTTGAGACAATGAAGAGGCAGAAGATTTGAGAAACATTAAGATGGAAAAATATATATAAATGTTGTCACCAGTTGGATTGAAATTTGAAGGGAGAGGGAGAAGTTCAGAATATATGCCTGAGTTACCTGATTTAGTTGACTGGATAGTTGAGTATGTCACTAATCAAGCGGAAGAACATGGGAGCATTAGGTAGATTTAGGTAAAATGGGACCGTTTGCAGATTTGCATCTAGTTAGGCAGATTCATATGTAAATTTCTGCAAAACAAGCTTAGTTTACAGGAAATATACTTGTTTATTACACAGAAGAGTGCTCTGCAGTTGGGAGTTGTCTCATAAAAATGGTCGTTGTAGCCATGAGAACCATCATTTCACCCAAAGGGAGTGTGGGTGGAATGGGACAAAAACAAAGGCTAATGATGAAACCCTGAGGAATGCCAACATTTCACATATAGGAATGGGAACTTACTGAGAATTGTCAAGAAGGATGCAAGAAAATTGAGACAAATGGTGTCACTGGTAGATAGTTCTTTGTCATTAGCATCTGAAAAGTTATGGATAGTTTTGGTATGGAGTGTCCGGTGGGGTTGCTGAGGTGTGTGTTCACAGGGAATGCACAGCAGTGGGGAAGAGCTAGGAGGGCAGGCTGCTCTTTCTAGAAGTTTGGCAGAGTAACAGCTAAAGGGAGATGTGGAGCCACGTGAGGTTTTTTGCTTTCTTAAGGCTGTTAGATTTAGACTTGAGCATATTTGTCTGCTAGAAGGCAAAGGTTACCTCAGAAGAGTGGACAGTGTTTGCAGTAAAATGAAATAGAATCCAGAAAAAAGAGGTACAGATACAGGAAAGGAAAGCATGATGGTTTGGGACACAGTTTGAGGTGTTCTTGACTGAGGTTCTCTACGCAAAAGGATGGGTGCTTATCTCTGCAGAATGATGATGAAGGAATGACATAGAGGGTTTGAAAGGAGGGTTGATTGCAATAGTTGCTGTGAAGATTAGGAAAAGGAACCAGTGAGGAAAGGATCACTGGTTGGCCTCCCAAGCCCAGTAGGGTGGCTTTGTAATGGTGGCACCATTGCTCGTGCTAGGTTAGAGCACAGGTCTCACTTGTAGGCTTGGAGGTCCAATGAAGAAGGTACAATTAAGGCAACGCTATTTGTAAGCTCTTTGATCCCAGGGATAGTTGATAAATGGGACTGCCTTGATCGGCAGAATCCATACCCTGTTGTAGAGTAAACGCCTGGGGATGAGTAGTTAAGAATTTGGGTATTGCACTTGTGGAAGGAACTGCACAGCCCCCACAGGGCAGACACCCCCGAGTGATCTCAGAAGATTTATAGCTGGGTATACCTTGCCTACATCTTCCTAAGACATTGATACACACGACTTTCTTGAGAAACATCAATTATTCCAGACTTAAAGAGATGGCAGTTTTGAAGTTAGGTAAAGACCGTGATGTCTTACCCACAGTGAATTGTTTACAGCATCATAGGAACTTCTTTGTGACATTCAATCTAATAATACCTTTACATTTGGGGATGAAGCCTTATAAAAACATCATAAGCACTTATAGACCTGTCCCGTTAGATGTCTATCCCTCAGAGAAGTCTGGGTGTTCATATATACCAGGTAGAATGTTTTGTTTTCTGTTATTAAAGCATATTAAAGATTCATATTTTTGTCACATTTTCTTAAACACATTTAAACCACTTATTGCTTTCACCATTTTTCTTTCTCAGCAAAAGGCAGCATCCTTGAGGAAGACAGGAACAGAGTACTAAGGAACAGAGGACTCTTAGGATAGAATTTCACTCTCACCACTTACGAACGTGTATTATCCAATCAGCCAGATAATACAGGATAATAATCCTTGTTCCAAAAAAGAAAAAAAAGAAAAAAAGAAAAGAAAAATGTGGTTTGACTAGACATGGTTTCCAGTTCTAGAAATCTTCTGTAAGTTAGAAATTTCCCTTTGCCAATTTGAACTGTAGCATGAGAAGTCCGACAACCAGGGACACCTGCCATCAGAGTAGGAAACAGACCATGGCCATGTATTCTAGACGCCCAGCACTGACACCAGAATTTTACAGGGCAGCAGCCTAATCGTTCCTACCAGCATGTTCCATTAAAGCTTGACTTACTGCCTGCGGATTCACCTGCTGACACAGTAAAACTCCTAACTGGAAGCATTAACATTGCAATGTCGGGTAGGGGGAAAAATTGTTCATAAATTCCACGAACTGCTTTATTTGGGGTCCTGCTTGCAAACTCATTATTTATGCTGTGTACAGTAGGCCATCAACATATCCCACTGGGAAATTAGTTTGCAATTTAGAATCGTTTCAAAGTACAAGTGATTCTCAAGTCATTTTCCGAGGTTAAATGAGAACTCTTATTGCTTTTCGTGGGCTCAGAGGGAATTTTGACTCTACGTGTTCCCTCCTCCCCCCAGCTCCTGCTATACTGCCTTGATTTTTCTTTCTTATGTGTGCTTCGGTGTTAAATCTTATTTTTTTTCTCCCAGTTTTCGAAAGCCAGTAAATGGCTTTTCTTGCCTTCTGGGACTGTGTAAGTACCTCCCTTGTGATGACTACTTTTATTTGTCCCAGACTCCCGAGAGGTGTCCATGGGCTCTCCAGACGGGATCGCCTAGCTAACCCATGACCGATTTGGGCAGATTGCGTGGCATCCACTCTCGGAGGTCAAGGTCCCTCTGAGTGTGTTCCAGCCCTCTCAGTCCAAGGGCCGGGCTGTGGAGCAGGGAACGGGCTAGCTCTGCTGAAAACCCATGTATGTCCAGTAACTCAGGGTCAAGGGAATCCCAGGTTCAACGCCACTTAGGAGCCCAGAAGCACAGAGCAAATTACTATTTTTTTTCTTAAAGATTTTCATTTATTTATTTGACAGAGAAAGAGAGAGAGAGATCACAAGTAGGCAGAGAGAGAGAGAGGGAAGCAGGCTCCCCACCCAGCAGAGAGCCCAATGCGGGACTCGATCCCAGGACCCTGAGATCATGACCTGAGCCGAAGGCAGAGGTCCAACCCACTGAGCCACCCAGGCGCCCCAAGAGCAAATTATTAAGATAAAGAGTTCCTCTGACCCTTTCCATTTTTATCCACCCCATCTAGTTATTCAATTCTTTTTCTTAGACCTTCCTTAAGCATTTTTTTTTTAATTTTTTAAACTTAATTTCACTGGTAAAATGTGGACATGCCCACTACGCCTGCCCCCAGGTTTACCCTAACCTGGGAAAACTGGCCTCGAACCTCCTAGTAGGTCATTTATAACCTGATAGGATCTTTGGGAAATAAATAGCATTATTTTAAGTGCATTGGGTTTACTGCTTATCATTCCCAGAAAAATAAAAAATAATCCATAGTGTGAAGATCTTGTAGGATTTTTTTTCCTTTCCTCTCTTCCCAGCAAGTGTCTGAAATTATTAGGTATAATAAACGAAGATCAAACAGAAAATAAACCAGTGTTGTTAAGCCACATCAAGTGGCTCTCCTCTCCCTCTGGCAAGAAGCACTAGAATTTATCTGAAACCAGAATTTCAACATCTCTAATGCATTGGGGGAGTGCTTCCATACGCCCAGACTCAAAAGTATACAAACCAAAGGAGATTAAGTGTTTAGTTTCAAAACACATGAAATCACTAGTTTAAACACAGAAAACTACACACAAAGAGTGCAAAGAAACAATGAAAGCGAGAGATCAACAGAGTAAATATCACCTAGAAAATACTAACAGTCTTAAAGGTCAGAAATCCTTAGTCAAACAAGAAGACCCATTCATTAAAAACAATCAGTTACTAGATAAGCTGAGAACAGCACACTGCTAAACTCCCTCTAAAAGCAGAAGTTGTTCAGTGAAAAGCTATTAACTATGTGCCCTCGAGGTAACAAAATAGAGCAGGTAACAAACAGAAACTGAAACCTAAAGAAGAAGAAACCAAAAAAAGAGCAGGTGAAACTAGGGATGGCTTAGGGCAGAACTTCAAAAGGGCGGTAGGCTTCTGTTGTGTAGATACACACCCCGAAGGCTCCTTGGAGGAAAAACCAAAACTACTGACTCCATTCATACTCTTAAATGAGTCTTCATGGTCGACATTGGCTTTATTTTTATTTTATAAATTTTTTTAAAACTTTTTTTTTTAAGATTTTATTTACTTATTTGACAGAGAGAGAGATCACATGTAAGCAGAGAGGCAGACAGAGAGAGAGGGGGAACAAACACCCTGATGAGCAGAGAGCCCAGTGCGGGGCTCAATCCTAGGACCCTGAGATTATGACTTAATCTGAAGGCAGAGGCTTCACCCACTGAGCCACCCAGGCGACATTGGCTTTAAAGGCTTTCCTTGATGACAGATCATTCGAGTCTTTTTCTATACTTTTGAATGTGAAAACACTGCAAAAATATTCCCCCTTTTCCTTCAAGCTTGGAAAGAAGCAGATGTTGCATTGGTTTGCTGGTGTTTGGGCTGGTGTTTGTTTTGTTTTCTTTTGTTGTTGTTGTTTTCAACTCATCTTGGCCTTTGCTTGGTGAAATCATGTTAGATTTGATTCCTGGCACAGACACAGACAACATCTTTGAACCTTTAAGAACACTCAAGTTGGATGGCATTTATAAAGACATTTCTCATGTGTTCAGCAATTCCTTTTCCTAGGCTTTTGTATCATGATTTTTACTTTTAGGTAGCACACTAATTATTTATCATAAAAGCCCCACATCTTCTCATGGGAATGGGATAGACAGAACCCATTAAAACCTTTAACTCACAAGGACAGTGTCTCATTATAGAGATGCCCACATGTTGAATGTTTCATGAGAAAGTCAGTAGTGTATAAATAAGTATCCTACAGTGTGCAAAAAACAAACAAAAACTACAGGACATGCTCTCATCACTTTTTCATTTTCATATGTTATTTGAGCAAGGGAAGAATTAGTTCTCTGGAGGGAGGGTCCCACTTCTAGTTTCTCAAAGTTGTAACCTGCTTTGGCTTTGTAATAGAGCTTTCCTTGGGAGGTCAATCATAAATGGCAAAAAAATGGGAATAAATATGTCTTCTCTTCCTCCCTCCCCAGAATGTGGAGCTTTGCTTAAAAGCCTGTTTCTCAGCCATGTGCCAAAGGATGCTTTCTCTACCTAAAGATATGAAAGATCTGAAAGATCATATAACCAAATCCTTGAAAACGAATCCATAGAACCAAAATCCATGGTGGGCCAGTGATTTCTAGATCACTAAAACCTAGTGTAACGGGTTTATAGGTGAACTTTTTGAAAACATTACTGAAAACAATAAATGTCTCTATCTAAACCTAGTTGTAAGGTAATGTAAGTGTAAGCTGACCATTTTTTTTTTTTTAATGTTCATTAGTGTTTTAGACCATCCCTCTAACAACTCAAACATTTTGTTCTCAATTATGAATGTATCATTTCTGGGAATTTTTTTTTCCACAATTTTTTCTTCACATTTTCACCTGAGATGTCATTCTATATTTTGGAAGTTTGCTTAATTGTCCTGAAATCGATCCCCAATGGGAAAGGAAAAAACAGGACATACACATCCTCTATCTAAAGCATGAATTTCCATCAGCTGTGCATTCTTTCTCTTGTCAGTCCCATGGTCTGGCTCCTGGAGCACAGAAATCATACACAAACTGCCTACTTATGAGGTTCGCAACAGTCAAAGTGTTTTTTGTGGGGTTTTTTTTGTTTTTGTTTTTTAAGGACAACATAATCGGGCTCATAAACCTACTATTCTAGCATACACACGCCAGGGCCATGGATCTGGAAGGAATGATAGAGCAAATTGTTGAATTAGGGAGTTGAAAAAACACAGAGTGTCCTTTTCTTCATCGGGTGTTCACAAGTCTGTCTGTGTCAGCAACTCAGTCTCAAGACAGTCAAAACAGAGCCCTTGGGTTGACCTCATTCCCTGCAACGCTTGCTACTCTGTCACTCGGGGATCAAGATGTTGGTGGATTTTTCAAAGTTTTATTTCTGAAGGCAGAGAGCAGGGGAGACTGTAAATGCATTGCCACACTGATTGGTTTGGCTTGCTTTCCTCCTTTTTCAAGTTTCTTGGAAACATGGTGGCCCTCCCTGTATAGATTTTTAAAGATCTTCTGTCTGCACGCCCTTGGAAAATGAAAAAATGAAAAAAAAAAAAAAAGAAAAATAAAGAAAAAGCAAAAGCAAAGTCTTTGTGGCACGTGGCCAGGGTTGGCTTTAAAAAGCTGCTAATTTTGAACTCCCTTCCCTCCATTAGGGCTGTGTAAGAATTATGTATACAAGACTGAGGCTTTTCTCTGCTTAGAAAACATCTGCATTCAATTAGAAATATGCCTGAGTGTCGTGTTAATTCTGCAGAACCAAACAAAGTCATTTTTGTTTAAACTCTTTCGGTACTACGAGGATGAGAGGTTACAGGAGAAAAAAAGGGGTGGGGGGAAGCAAGCAACAGAACAAAATTGCCATGTTGTCACTAAAGGGGCCTAGGAGGCAAATAAGAAGCTCCTTCTCCTTGAGAATATAGACCCAGCCATTTTTTCCAGAATTTTCTTCTCTGTCACACCTCTCTTGGGGATTGGAAGTAGGAGGAAACCTACTCTTTCCTCTAAAAATGCAAGTTGTAAAGCAATGGACGTGATGAATCACTAAATTCTACACCTGAAACCAATTTTACTGTATATGTTAACTAACTAGAATTTAAATAAAAACTTGAGATAAAAAAACAAAATAAAAATAAAGCCATGGAACATTCTCCAGATTCCTCCAAAAATGAATTTGCCCCAAGAGTTGATATGTTTGGCAAATGAGCAATAGTATTTTATTTTTAATTTTGTGGAAAGCCAAACAAATCAAAAACTCTATTTATAGTCCATTGTGTGTATTTCATGTCACTTTCACACTTCCTAAATATGACTGGTGTGCTGACCTCAAGTAGCCTAACCGTTTCTGTTGAGACCCACATCTTGTGGTGAACATGGGTCCCATGCCTACTCTTTGCTCACGTGGTAGCACAGAGTCCACTGGAGTTTGAGTTTATGGCCCCCAGCGATGTCTGCGTGTTACCAAAGATTCGGTTTCCACACAAGTACGTTAGGACTACACGTTGGGGAAGTTGATGGTCCCTAGAGAAGGAGACCTCATTTACTCCTTTGAGCTCATCAAGTTAGATCTTCCTCTTTCTCAGGTAGGGAAGACGGATGAAGACCCTATTTTTGCTAAATCCAACGTTGAGGGATAGAATTTTGCCTTTAATCCGCAGCACTCAAAACTGCCCTCAGGCTCTTTCAGGCAGGTAAAAAAATTAAATCTCTGCTATTGAATCCTTATCAGAATGCAAGCTGTGAAGAAATGTTTGTGGATGGAGGCTTGATGGGCATGCTAAATATTTATTCTTTCATGTATTTTGACTCTATCTTTGGATCAAACCAAGGAACTGGGCATTGAACCAAAATGTTTGGCACCATTTTTATTGGTTTTCACTAAATTGCCCAGTAACTTTATGCCAGTTGTCTGTATTGAAAACACCATAAGAAACAGCCCAATAAAATGTGTCTTTATACTTACTGGAGGATTATTTCTGTTACATTTTCTGATACTTGTTTATGAGAAGCCATGAGAGAAATTTCTCGGATTTTGAGTTTGGGGTATTTTTTCTTGAATTATGGTTTTCTCTGTTGTTTTTATTTTTGAGTCTTAGGAACACTGTGATTCTTGTAACTGATACTAGTTCCCTTTTTGCTTTAACTGCTAAAAGCTTTGAGGCCAAATTTGTGACTTGCCTTTAGTAACTACAGTGGGTCTGTCCTAAATATTTACACTTCTGTTTTATCAAGGGGTTAATTAGAACATCACCTGAGCATGTCCCCCTTACTCTGTCTCTCTCAACTAATTTTTTTTAATCTTTTTTAAGTTTATTTTTGTAAACTCTGGCAATTCCTTTGTGAAATAAATCAGGGAATTTATAAGTAAGTCAATAAGTAAATCTAGGTTAAGCCCTGATGTTGAAGTGCAAGACAATTGAACCAAAGCCTTACTTGTTTGCTATGTAATAGTTTTATAAAACTATTTAATTTTTGTATGATGTTTATACCAGACTACTTTTTTGTTTTATGTCCAAAATGTGAAAGAGAGAATGAGATGAAAAAAGACAATTCTGAAGGTGTAAAGAAACTTAAGTACAACATCTGAAATGGTGATAGAATTGGCACAGAGGACATAAAAGAATGAGTAAGAAATTAAGATTACTTGAATTTAAGGGGGGTAAATTCAGATAAAAAAAAAATAGTGTTTGAGATGTAAGCCATCCTGACAACTGTTGTCTATCTCTTTAGAAAATAAAGCCTGTGTAAAAATAAGAGGAATTAAGCTTGAAAGTCTGAAATGAATTAGGAAGATGGTGTTGTGTGCTTAAATAATACTTGACTCAAGAACTTCATGCTGGAATTTGTCCATTACGTTTTGTGTTATCTCTGTGTGCTGGCATCTTGCTAGTGTTGCTGCCATGTTTATAAACATGAAGGAATTGTGCAACTGAAACACAAGAGAGTTAATATGTTCACCTTATTCCACTTGTTTTCAGATGTGAAAAGATAGGCCCAATCTCTTGACTGTTGGTCCAAACTGATTTTTTTCTTTGGTTTTCAGGAAGAAGAAGATGGGGATGTAAGCTACAGCTTGAGTAGAAGAAAAAAAAGAAGAAAAATTATAAACATTAAATATGCCCTCCATGTTCTTGGGTCTGCTCTATTGTCTTTATATATAGCATAAAACATATATTCATGACGAAAAATGCCAGAGACCACGGAATTCCCACCATTTTGTCTAATCACAAAGGATTATTCTATTTCTTACTAAAAATTCCTTCTAACTTCCTATGGTCTGGCAATATTTCATTAAATATTGAAATGGTAAGTGGAAACCAGGTATCAGTCATTAAGCTCTCTCCAAAATCCACAAGTGCTCCTCCTATGCCACCCACACTCCATTTCTATATGATATCAAAGAAGGATTTTTGTTAGAGAAATAATTGGTATATAAGCAAACAGCTATTGCCCATCTTAACACAGAAAGTGGTTTTTAGTAGATAATTATTTAAATTTGGATCTTCCTGGAGACTGAGGTAACCACAATAAACACTCACTTAAATGATTTATCCTACTTTATCTCCATCAACAATTTGGGAAGGACTACCTAATAATTGTATATATCCCTTTATATTTTTCAAGGAACACTAATATTTCATCCCAAATCCATAGTAACACAAAACATTTTATGATCCATGGAGAAAGGTAAGAACAGTAGGGGGAAAACAGTTGAGAGGCAAGAAGATATCAAATCTTTCATGTTTTCCTGTGTGGATTTTTCTTTCTTTCTTTTTTTTTTTTTTGGTCATGAGTTGTTCTAAATTTGTCGTTATTTCCCACGTGAGTACTACCTTGGTAAATTATGGCTCACATGGCCCTCCACTTGAAATGAAAAGCAGATTGCATGGTAGACTTGAATTATCCTCCAATATTGTGTGATATATGATCCGTCTTGATGGGAAACTATTGTGTATATTTCATAGTTATGATTTCCAAGGTATCAAACTCCTCATTATCTTCCCGTGCTAGCCAGCTATAAATGCCAGAGCACTCTAGCTTCCAGTATGCGCTTTCTGAAACTTATAGTCCTATGCTCTGTGTCTGTTTAGCATTTTATGCTGCTGTATAATCTAGAAATGTCATAATACTTGATCAAAACCCCAACTAGGCTATTGACAGTATAGGTTTCATTTAATTCCTGGATGCAGCAGACATTCTTTGGTATTTCCAGTATAATATAATAAACACCAAATGCAGTGCTTAAAATGAATATTTAAAAAATCAATTAGGCTTGAAATTTAATTTTATCTAATTGGCTTGCTATATTCTAACAAAATTGAGTGACATTAAAGTTTCACCTACCCTATATAATTTCATATTTTCGCCAATCATAAAAATAGATTTTTTTCTCTTTTTTAACTTCCTTTGATATGATCTTTTAATTTACTAAGTTTACTTAACCCTCTCTTATATTGGTTGAAGGAAGTATGTATCATCTTCCCAGGGTAGTAATCACATGTACAATATAATTTATATCAGCCGCTCCGTTCATGCTTCATTTCTACTGTGAATCTCCAAGGCAATTAAAGCTCTTGAAGAAGACTTTGGTGCAGATGGCAAGAACTGATTGTGTGTGTACACACACACACACACACACACACACATATTCCTGGAATTGGCCGAGCTAGAAGATACATACACCATCTTTTCTGCTCCCCTAGAACCTTCTGGAATTAGACATCTCGTCTTTGGCTCATCCTCGGACAGAAAGGAGCCATCAGTATGGCTCACACAACAGTGAATATAACCAATGCCTCCAAGAACAAGTAGGTCTCAACAAAAAATATGAAAGTAACACCAGCATGTGGCTTATCAGCAGAATCCAGGAAGGAAATACATTTTTTTCATACAGTTAGTACATCTGCTTGAAAAAATTAATCTATGGAAGGAGACGAATACCCATAGAGAAACCCCCCAAAGAGTGTGAAGTTCATGTGTGTTTCTGATTAGCTAACATTTCTGATTTGTTATACTGACATGGCTATGGTTCCTTAGCCAGCTGGGTTTATCAATTTTTTTCTCAAAATTAAAAAAAAAAAAGATAAAGAAAAAAGACAAAAAGTGTATTTATTAAGACCATTTTATTATGGCTATTTTACCATCATACCAAATAATTATTTTATTAGTGTTTCATCCCTTTTTATTTCTTTCTAATAGTAATATTACCATAAACTTATATCCAGAAATCACAAGGTAAAGAAAATTCAAACATGTTGAGCCTGATCAATTATCAAATATTGCAAACTACAGTTACCATATTCATGATAGGTAAGAAACACATCTACCTCCCAATCTTACTGTGTAAACACGGTAAACTCTTGGAATTCTCCTTCTGACTATAGAAAAGAAGTTTGAAAAAGGTCATTACCCAAGGATCTTTTTGAAATACTGAGACTCAAAACAGGCCTGAAAAATCTTCCAACCAATTCTGTATTATTGTCTAAGATGGTTCAGCTAGTTACTTGGTTGACACGGGGAAACACAGGTCACCGTGTTTTCCTGAGAATGAAATTTCTGTGATGAGCCCAACAAACTAAATGAGTTTATGGAACTTAAACGATAGCCTTAAAGTATGCTAGTTGTCCAAACCTCTAATGGCCTGACTAGACAAAACACTTTGAGAAACAAAATCCATATACCCCGCCCTTCACAAAGATTTTGCCTCAACTAGCCTCACTAATGATCACAGGAGCCAGTGCTTCTGGTCTGTTTAAGGAAAATTCTTATTTAGCTGTAAGGGTTTTGGTTGAAATTCTACAATTGAAAATTATAGATAAAATGGAAAGAACTGTACAGTGACAGTGTAAGAAAACCATTTTCTCTCCATTGACTTCATGTAGCTGTCTTTGGACTAACTGGGAATGTCTCAGTTTTACTCATGTATCTGAACCATGTTCAGATTAATCCTGTTGCTATGGTTTATGATGTCCTCAGTTTCCTACTTATTGCTAGCTCAAACTAATAAGCTCTCTCTGGACCAGTGCCACGACACGAGGTCATGCCCAGTTAATCATACCAATGTGTTTCCATACATTTTGCCCGCTGAATTATCTACAATGATAATTGATTAAAAACACATCTAGTATGATGTCATTTTTTTTTAAAGGAGCAATTCAATTTTTCAAAGAAAGCTTGTTTTAGGTTTGTACAAAACTCTTTTGGAACATCTTAAATCATTTTATTAAATACATTTTGCATTCATCAAAATATAGATAGATAGATAGATAGATAGATATATTTAGAATCTGCATTAATCACCATTAAAGTTTCTTCTTGGTCTCCACTTATAAAGCTACAGCTCTTTGAGTTCCAGATATCAGCAAGAACTAGATTATATCATAATATAAAGATGGAGGAAAGTATATGGGCAGTTTTATTTTTGATATAGTATTTCACACTACACAAATCTAGTCTTCATATTCTACACTTTGAGAGTAACTCTTTTTTTGTAAATCATATTAAAATGTTCAAGATAACATTACAATGTAAGATATTATATGTACTACTGATTTTTCAGTGTTGGGACTAATCCTATTAAATCTCTCCACATACAGCATAAAGAGTGTATTCTCCCCACCCCCTTAAGAGGATGCCTCATCTTATTTTTCAATTTCCTATTACATTCAGTGGTTCTTAAAAGGAGAAAGTCAATTTTGGTCACATCTTTTCCAAGTAATCCAGACCATACTAAATGCTGCAGATGTATAAAAGAAATTCGAGATAGTGCCAAAATATTAAACCAGGAAACAAAAGGTTTTGTATCAATTTCTGATTTTCTACATCCTGACCTTAGCTCTTGTATCTATGATCCTTAGAGTAAATATAACTTCTGTGTACTGACAACTTCAAATATATTTCATTATGAAGATAATTATGAAGTTTAGCCACTGGCTGCCAGAAACAATCCGATCCAAGAATATTGTGGGTTAGTTTAACTACATTTTTATTGTTTACATGGCACATAATTAAAAGAACAAAGAGAACAACTCCATAGTCTATTGGCTTAGGGGTCTGCAGAATAGCCTTGAGCAAATGGTTTTTAAATCAAAGTGAAGAAATTCTTTTTGGAAAGGAGATTGAGTATGGGGAAGATAGGGGAGAAATTAAAAAGAGCAAATACAGAAGTAGGTCAATGAAGGCAGTACTGGGAAAACTCCACTAATAATGCAATGTTGGGCTCCACTGTTGGCCAACATTTTTCCAAAACTTTTTTTGCGTTATGTCCATATTCCCATTCACCATTGCTTATTTTTGGAAAAACTATGATCTCTGAGTAAGCCAGCAACCATAGGCACACTTTGATCACTAGTATCAATGTCTACTTTCCCTTATTTGGCTTTGTGTTACCTGCAAAGTTACCATAAGGGATTGATGATAAAAAGTTATCCGATGTTAACGGCGCTGTGCACTCTACATTGCCATTTCTTTTTCTTTTTCTTTTCAAAGATCAATTTGTTTAACCAAGTGAGAGAGACAGCACAAGCAGGAGGGGTAGACGGAAAAAGATAGAATCTCAAGCAGACTCTGTATTGAGCTCAGAGCCTGATGTGACCCTGAGAACATGACCTGAACCAAAGAGTTGGCCGCTTGACCCACTAGGCCAGCCAAGCATCCCTTCATTGCCATTACTTTTTTTTTTAATTTTTTAAAAGATTTTATTACTTATTTGACAGAGAGAGATCACAAGGAGGCAGAGAGACAGGCAGAGAGAGAGGGGGAAGCAGGCTCCCCGCTGATGAGAAAGCCCGATGCGGGGCTCGATCCCAGGACCCTGAGATCATGACCCGAACCAAAGGCAGACACCCAACCCACTGAGCCACCCAGGTGCCCCCCTTCATTGCCATTTCTGTAGCAAATGCATTTCATATTACAAAGTCATTTAACTTGAAGCTCATAATATACAGCCACATATACCATCATCTAATTGCTATCCTCTTTCTACTGAGTTTTTGGTTAGACTGTCATACTCACAAGGAACTAGACAAATGTACCTTCAGGTTTCTACTCTTCTCACTGGATCTACAGTAACTCTTCATATCTCAATTTACTGTTTGGATCATTGAGTCAGAAGGCTAGTTATTTCATCCCTGAGATGAATTACCTACCTGAGGCTTCAGTTTTAGTAAATCTGAGTTCTAAGATGATCTTTTCTGTTAATTCTATGGATTACTTGGGATTTGGAGGCCTCATTTATTTCCTGATTAATCAAGAGAACAGCTTGGATTCGATGATCGCTGAAGTCCAGTCAATTTAAAATTATAATACTAACCTTCCTCGCCAAAATTTTCCTTCCTCCTTTTATCACCATTTTGTCACACTACTCTATCAATCTGGCCCATCTCCACCAATGTGGAAAGCGTAGTGTTGTGTTTTCCCTTGTCTACAGCCAATCCAGGATTAACTGGGTTGCATTGAGTTTCATAGTATAGCTAATATCTGTTCCCAAAATATTATGATCCACTCTCTCATACCGGGTTCAGATTTAAAGGCATGGTCCCTGTCTTATATCCCTGTCTAGCTCTGAGGAACACACTAATCCACACTGACCAACTGACCCACTCTCCCTCCACCAGCAGCCCACTCACTACAGGGTCCAACTTGAAATAAGAGTCAGAGGTATGTCTGCATAACTTCTGACTGTCAAGGCTGCCCCAGCATCTCACATCTAAAAGTCATTCTTGAATCCAACTTCCAGAGTATAGTTAAAGGGACAGCTTCTTCCCCCTAAACCTTAATGAATACAACCAATAGTTAATATTCAAATTATCCCTTGGGTTTTGTTATGCAATTCCAGAATGTTAAACAAACAGGGCTCATAGATCCCCTTTCATGAATCTTGTCCATCTCTGGAGGAAATCTCTAAGCTTTAGCTCACTTGTCAATGGCACATCACCGCAGGCAGAATCTGTCATCCAACGTAAAGGTGAATAATTTTTTTCTCTATTAAAGCATCATTTTAAGTTCAACAAGTCATCAGTTTTGAAGCTTCCTTTAAACCATGGGAGGGCCCAGCACAGAATGAGCGTGAGGATGGCTAGGAGTCCACTGATAAGGACTCAGGCCAGATTCTACAGAATAAGTTGAGTCAGCAGAACATCCCAGTCTCTGAGACTTTCTTACTTTGTCATTAAATATCTTGCTCCAACCAAAGATTTTTCACCAGTCATTGGCATAGTTCTTTCTGCCAGTTTCTCAAGTTTCTGTTAGCAATTAGCTTGTATCAGTGGTTCCAAAGCCTGTTTATTTGAAAATCCAGCAGCAATTTCCAAGTCCCCAGGGATCCAGTTTCACTTGTGGAACTAGAAACTTTGAATTAATGCAAACTTGGCCACCATCAATCTTCTCCACACTTCCAGAAGGGACTCTAACTTCTTAAGAAACAGGGGTTCCATAGAGGTTGGGTTAAATACTCCCAGACAGCAAATGCAGAAAAGAATTTTTTTAAAAGATTTCTTCTAACTGGAGAACACATATACAGACTCAGAGAATCCATTCTTTCTCTCAAATATAGAGCCCAGCAGCACATCCCCTCTTGTCCTACATATTTGACCTCAGTGTAAACTCCACTATATCTTTTTGTTTTTTTCTCATGTGTGTATGTATGTGTGTCTTTTAATGTGTGTGTTTGGGGACAGGTTTATGTGTGTATGTATGTGTGTACCTGCATGGTTTTAGTTTGTTTCTGTTTTTTAAGAACTCTCATGCCTCCGGAAGCCTGCCAACCCCACCCACTCCCTTTTCTTTACAGTATTCCCCCCCCATCTAAAAGTCCGATAAAAATAAACTCTTGTCTCAATCCTAGTGTAATAATTTTTGAATTGGAGGTAAAACTGAGAACCTTAAATTCACCAACCCAGAGGTTAGGCCTCATTATTTACCCAAATATATCTGGGCTTCATGGTTGCTAAGTGGACTTGCTTTCAAAGGAATATAGCCTGGAAAATAAAAACTGAAAACCAAATCATCAAATTTTTACATTGAATCACAAGGACATACTAAAGTCCTAGTAGAAATACATACGTGCAGTGCTAATGCACAGAATAATATCTCTCCCCATCACTGCATCCCCCAAAAATATTCACCTGAAATTCTGAAATTCTCTTACCTACAATGAAATCCTGATACAGAGGATTCTTACCTACAATCAGTACAGGCACCCTTCTTTTTCCTTTCTCTCTCAGCTCTTGTTAAATTTGTTCTAGTGTATAGTAGCCAGGCCTCTATTACTTATATTTTTTCCTTACTGACTAGAATATTACAAATAAATTGACTTCATCCTGACATCTCCAAAAAGTATCATTCCATTACAGAATCATTGGAAAGTCCAGAATCTCACCTATATTTCATTATCTCAAAAGTGCCAAATTTGGGGGCACCTAGGAGGTTCAGTTGGTTAAGTGTCCAACTTCTGATGTCAGCTCAGGTCATGATCTCAGTGTTGTGAGACAGAGCCCCATGTTGGGCTCTGTGCTCAGCAGGGAGTCCGCTTGAGATCTATCTATCTATCTATCTATCTCCCTCTCCATCCGCCCACCCCTTGCTCACAAGCTCGTGTTCTCTCTATCTTCCTCTCCCTAAAAAAAGGGCCAAATTTTGACATTTAAAACAGTCCAGGTGTAATCTATCCTGAGGTACAACTCCTTTCCATCGGTGAACCTAGAAACTAAAGATATATTATCTTTTGCCAAAATACAGAGGTAGAAAATGCCTAGGTTAACAGCTATAGATATTCTTACTCAAAATGAGAGAAAATGGGACAAAACAAACATAAGACTCACTAGACTAGTCCCAAGCAATTTCAAAATCTAGTCAACCAGCCTCCATTGGGTTTCAAGTCCAAGGAAAAACACCATGTGGCCCGGCTTCACCTGTGGAGTAATTCTTACTTTTTCATGAAAATCAATGAATACATTACACTGTATCAGTAGAATAAGAAACAAAGCACACACGATTATTTCAGTCGGAGCAGGACAAACAATTTGATAAAATCTAACACTGTTTCTTGATAAAAATGCTTTAAAAACCAACTAGAAATAGAAGGAAACGTCCTCAATTAAAAGAAAGATCTCTGGAAAAACCACAGCTGAGATCACAGTTACTAAGGGAAGAATGAATACTGTCTGCCTCAGATCAAGAACAAGCCACGGTGTCCATTTTTGCCACTTCTCTAAGGCCAGAGCAATCAGACAAGAAAAAGAATAAAAGCTGTTCTGATTGGGAAAAAGAAATGAGTATCTTCATTTGCAGACGCTGTCCTCTTGTATGTAGAAGTCTTAAGGAATCCACTGAAAAAATGATTAGGACTGATGAATGTCCTCACAGCAAGGTTTCTGGATACAAGGTCAGTGTACAAAAATCAATTGCATTTCCATACACTAGCAATGAATAATCTGAAAATAAAATTAAGAAAATAATTGCATTTATAATAGCACTACAAGGAATATAATACTAAGAAGTAAATTTTACTAAAGCCGTGCAAGGCTTGTACACTAAGAACTATTAAACATCATTGAAAACAAAGATGACATAAATGATTAGAAATACATCCCATACTCAGATTGGAAGATGTAAAGTGGTAATAGTCTCCAAATTGATGTACAGATCCAGTATAGTCCCTAGTAAAATCCCAGCTGGTTTTCATTTTGTTTTGCTTATTTGTTCAATAAATTGACAAACTGATCCTCAAATTCATATGAAAAATCAAGAATCCCAAATAGCCGAACCATCTTGGTTTGGAGGATTCATTTTTTTGTTTGTTTGTTTTAGAACTTACTGTATAGCTATAGTAATCAAGACAGTGTTGTACTGACAGCATAATAGTGAATAAAATTGAGCTGGAAATAAAACCATACATTAATCATTGGTTCACTTTGGGCAAGAGTGCCAAACAATACAAGGGAGAAAAGTCTTTTCAACAAATTGTGCTGGGACTTCTGTATATCCACATGCAAAAGAATGAAATTGAACTCTTAATTTACACTGTACACATAAATTAAATAATATTATGCCATAACCTCAAATTACAGAGATAAAACTATATACTTCTTGGCAGGAAATAGAAAAATAAATTTTCACAACTTTGGACTCGGATCATTAGATGTTAAGAGAGCACATCAAAATTACTGTTGGAGGATATGGTCAATGAGATGTCACCACCAACTGAGTGGCAAGCTGGACCCAGACACTTGGAGGATCCTTACCCTCTCCCCTGCCCTTGGATCATGGGTCACACTTGCCTTTCCTGCTCCCAGAGGCTGCTCCAGGGACATAGCCTTGATAGAGTGACCTGGTATTGAAAACACCTATATGGTCTATGAGACTGAGCCCAGTTAGGGCCTCTTTATGAACTTTTAAGATGTAATGGGCAGATGCAGTGATCCATTCATCTTTCTGTGGCCCAAGACAAGCCTCCTATGTAAGTTCCTTTTGCTTTATCAAAGCCACCACCGACCGACCCGGGGTGGCCTGCCTCTGTCTTTGGTTGCTCTCTGCACTCTTCTCATGGGGGCCAGTGTTAGATTACTTCTAAGAAGTTCCCAGGAAGGCTAAAAACCAACAAGTACATGATTTTTTTAAAAAATGGTAAATCAGACTTAATCTAAATGAAATCTTCTGTATGTCAAAGAATACAATCAAGAAAGTAAAAAGGAAGGACATAAAATGGGAGAGAATACTGCAAATCATATATATTAAAATAAACTTGTATGTAGAATGTGTGAAGCACTCTTAAAATGCAACAATAGGGGCATCTGGCCCATTCAGTTAAGCTTCTGCCTTGGGCTCAAGTCATGATCTCAGGGTTCTGGGATTGAGTCCCGCATTAGGCTCCCTGCTCAGCAAGGAGTCTGCTGTTCCTCTCTCTCTCCCTCTGCCTTGCTTGTGCTCTGTGTCTCTTAAAAAGTTGAACAAATAAATAAAGAAAATCTTTTTAAAAATCCTGCAACAATAAAAAGACAACTCCATTTTGAAAAGGACAAAGGACTGATTAGAGACATTTTAACAACATGTAAGTGGTCAAGAAATACATTTAAAAAAATTGTAGTCATTAATGCAAATCAAAACCACATGAGATGCATCTTCATACCTACTGAGGCTGGCTAAGGTTTAAGAAAAGACAGATAATAACAAGTGTTAGCAAAGCTGTGGAGAAAGTGGAACATCCTGCTAGCGGGAATGTGAAATGGAATAGCTCTGGAAAAATAGCTTAGTGTTTCCTCAAACTGTTAAACATAGAGATACCACAAGACCTAACAATTTACACTGTAAATATTTACACAAGAAAATTAAAAAACATATGTTCACATAAAAACTTGTACATGAATGTCCATGGCAGCAGAGAGTAGAAATAACCAAATGTCCATCCGCTGGAGAATGGATAAGCAAATTGATCCATTCATCCAATGGAATATTTTTCAGCTATAATAATGAAGTAATGGTACCTTCAATGACATGGATGTTCCCTGTAAATGTCATGCTAAGGTTAAAGACCACATATAAAGACCACATATTATACGATTTTATGTATATGAAATGTCCAGAATAGGCATATCCCATAGAGAAAAAAAGAAGGTTAGTGTTTGCCATGGTCTGAGGGTGGAAGGAAACAGACAAGGAGTGATTAAAATGTCCAACAAATTATACAACAGTGTTATAAAGCTCTAGACTCAAATGTACAGAATTATACACTTCGGAAGGATAGATTTTTATGATATGTGAATTATATCTCAAGGAAGGAATTTTTTTAAAAACTCAATCTTCACAGTGATGTTATGCCTGGTTATGATGATTTCTGTAATTGTTGTGTGCATTGGGCATTGGGTATCTTGGTTTTGTACTCCCATCGGCTCCCCCCATCACTTCCTCCCAACCCCCCCTACCCCCGCCATTTCTACTGCCCTGTACTCCAGGATGCTGAATTTCGTGGACACATTAACTGACTGCTTGCCTTCTGGCTTTCTGTTGAGTGAATCATTGGAAACTCTTGGCAGACAAGAAAGAGAGTAAGGTCAGGGAGTTATCCTAGTTCACCCTGCTGACCCTCATGATTGCTCCGTCTTCCTCCAATGGCCACAGCCTGCCAGAGGCTCTCTTTCTCCACCCATTTTCTGGGTTCCTGGTTTGGTGTCTGCAAAACTGTTTGCTCTCATTACCTTCAGGCTTATGGTGGGGTAACATTTCCTTAGCCTACTTGCTCTGGAATACTGAATCTACCTGGGGGATGTCCCTACACCTGCCCATGCATTTTAAACAACACCTTATTAAACGACTCCATTCCACCTCTCACCCACCAATCCCTTGTTGATTTACTGTGTTTGGTTTTAAGCTGTTTTCATTTTGTTATATGCTTTAATTTCAGTCCCTTTGCCTTTTCATTTTCTCCTGTTTTAGTAGAGGATCTATTTCAGCTTTGTTTTCAGCAGGGATTTCAAGGTAAGCATTCTATTTTTAGCTCCATTTGAGATTAACTTAATGTCTTAACAGCATATTTTATACTATATGAAACTATCAATTGTAGAACAAAATAGTTTTTGATCCCTCTTTTTTCAAGGTAAAGGATTTGGCCTTTTACCTACCTCTCTCCCTTTCTCTGTTTTAGTTCATTTACTTTGAGTTTGTGAAGTCTTTCTTCATTTCAAAAACACTTCATTTGTTTATTTATTTTATACTGGGTTTCACGGTCATTTATTATTGTTTCTTTAAACTCTTTGTTGTGCCTCATAATGATGTAATAGCAACAATCGAATGTCAAGAAGAGCTAGGTCATTCACATCAGGGGTCAAAGGGAAGGAAGGCATGCTTAATTTACCTTGGTTAAAATAATTTTTGATTATCTTAATAAGCATAGTAAATCAAGAAAGAGGAAACAAGCTGACACCACTAGACAGCTGGACCTTTTGGAGATTTCTGAGAAGGGCAGATCTGGTAGACAGCTGAAGCCAAGCGATTCAAATAGAAACTCAGTTACTGGGTCATACTATATTTCCAGGAGCAAGGATCCATTTTTTCCTACACTGCAATGTAGTCACTTGGCTACTGCATATTTTATAATTTACTTCTCTTTTTTTTTGTAATTTTATTATTTCTTTTTCAGTGTTACAAGATTCATTGTTTATGCACCACACCCAGTGCTCCATGCAATACATGCCCTCCTTAATTTACTTCTTAAACTTCGTTCCATGAGCACCATCGACTGTAGCCAGTTTGGCTCTCCGCTGCCATTATAAACACAGCGTCAAACTGGGAACAAGGAGAGAATTCAGCCAAAGCCTGGTATCTCTGAAGCATAACTATCTACAAACTTGAAGGCCAACATTTTTCTTCACAGCAACATTTCCACGAAGTTGCCTTTTTAGCCTAAAAATGTAAATGATGACTTATTTTCTGTTCCTGCTTTGGTTTTATTTTGGCCATTTATGATATTTCTTAAGACATTCATTTTGGATTGCTATTCACATTTTGTATGATTATTTAATTTCTGAGCAATCGTCTTATCTCTCCAAATTCATTTAAGCTTTTTGAGACCACAGACCTTTTCATTTATATTTTATATACATCACACACCTAACAGCTCAATGCTGGAGACACAGAGATGTTCAATAAATATTTCTTAATTTGATTTATTAGAGCTCTTATTAGTTCTGTCTGCTTAGTCTGGTAGTGCATTCACTTCTGTTGGTATAAAGCAGACTGCACTTGATATACTTTGAAATGCAGTCCAGAATTAATAATCTCTGAGAAACCCGATATGCTTTTAAACTTCCCAGATCTCTTGTTAGAAAACTCCAGAGACTCCAAGCATTGACTTTTCATAATCTGTTACCTCATTTGGTGTACATTCATATCTACAGCAACATCACGAGGTGAACAAGGGCTCCACAAATCTTTGGATTTGTTTAAAATTGGCATTTAATATGTATATTTTTTCTTTTTAAAAGCATTTGGGGAGAGTTCAGCTGCCAGGTCCCTCGAGCAAAATGGTTTTCTTGACACTGCTTCTGTGTTGTCTCAAGGCCATATATCTGGCCCTGTAACTTGAACACAGGAAAAGGTGGGGGGAGGGAGAGAGACCTTCTGTTCATTCCCTGTGGCAATCCATTGGGATTCTAAATACTTGAATATTTTCTATTCATTAGGAGGCTTGGAGCTCTTATGGAAGAAAACAAAATATAGAAATTTTAAAATAGTAAGTCAACCCCATATAAATCAATGATGATGTTCCCAAGGACAGAGATTTAAATCACATTCTCCCCTTGATAAAGCTTTAATTGTATAAATAACTCTGTAAAGTCATTTCAAGTTCTTGTCCCCAATCTAAGGGTACATCATAGTTCATACAAAATCACTGAAGAGTATTTCTTTATCTCAGTATGTTTGAATATCCAGATGTTTGGCAGGAAGTAAAACAAACATCCAGATGATTGACTAGAATTTTAAATGTTTCTTCCAAGTCCTGACACAGAAGGAAAGAATGCAATTTGTTTACCAGATAGATCCGTGTTTAATAATCTTATGTTAAGCAAAGAATCATCTTCGTGAAGAAAAATAACTTAGAACTTTGTTTCAGATGGTTATTCCTGAAGGTACTAAAATGCAGAGATGCTGCTTTCCCCCTGCCCCTGCAGGCTTCCCAGGAAGCCAGTCTGACATGTAGATGGGTGAAGAGGTGTTTCTTCTATAATTGCCACATGTGTCCTCATGCTGAAGTCACATCCTGTAGAAGCCGTGTTGACAGGTGTAATAGGAATGTGCCTGGACCCCCAGAGACAAGAAGATCAAATGTATATAAATTCTAAAGAGTAGGGTAGGAGAGGAAAAAATTTTTTTTTCTCTACTCTTCCAGATTCTTTTGGCTGGTTTATTAATTAATAATTAATTAACATCCGAGGCAGATAAATATGAGAAAAACAAATTTAATTTCATAGCCATGGGAGCCAGAAAGATAGGTTCAAGGGCAAAGTTGGGCAGTTGAGACCTCGCCATCATCCTGAGCTAAGGAAGAGGATCGGAGTCTGGGGCTTCAAAGGAGAGGAGTGCTAATGAAAGAGAGCAGGACACAGAAGGCTTTGAACATACAGACCCTGCCCAGCTCCCCACAGCTGACCACACCTTGCCCAGATTCTCTGCAGTTGTCTCTGGTGATAGCTCTCTTCCTGGGCCAAACCCTCTAACTAAATTCTCATGGACACTTAAGGGGGAGTTTAAAATCTCTTCGCAAGTCTTTGGGCCTCCACTGTCTGCAGTTCAAAATGACCCACAGGACAACGTGGCATATTCTGGGGTGGCATACTCTCGTCCCCATCAGTAGCAATCTCTGAGGTCATTTTGCTAGAAGTCCTTCTAAATAATTGGATGATTAATGGCTATAGTAATCCTAGGAACCACAAAAGTCCATTTAAAGGACATTTTTGTTTGGAAAGAATTCTTCATTTTCATGAGCATTAAATTTCTTACTACTTTTTATATGTTGTCTAGACCACTTTTACAATAATTGGGAGTATTAATTGACAGCACTGATAAGACTGTCATAAAATCTAATGACGGCTGACATTCAGGACTGAATGCTATTTGTATTGTGAACTTTCTCTGGTTTGTCACGGTTCCTTCTCCTCCTCAAGCTGTAATTTTCCAGTGACCTTTGCCCAGACTGACCTATTGTTCACAGCTGTCACCAAAAAGGCCCTTGTTCAGTTTATTTAGGGAATGATGGCAGGTAACTGTGAAATAACAAAAGAATGAATACCATTGATCAGGGCCGACTTTTTTTCCTACTGTTTTCAGCCTCATGATAAAAACAGGATGCTTCATTCTTGGGGACCAGTGGCTGGCATAACTTATCAAAGCTGCCTTTTCCCCTTCCTCTGACTTTCCCCTTTGTTTCCTTGAGGGATGTAGAAATGACATCAAACTGTTCAAAATAGCTCTGACCTATTATGGATGACCAAAGAGATATTTGCTTTATTTTGGAGAAGAAATAATAGCTCTAACCTTTTGTTTTGTACAGAAAACAGACAAACAGGATATATTTTTTTCACCGTCTCCAGGTTTTATCTCATGCCTTCCTGCTCTTTTGAAACAAAAGAAGTCAATTTTAAAAAGCAAAGAAGAGTAAATAAATTTTAGAAAGAGAAGTTGCATTACAATTTCCCCTAGAAAAGTTCCAGTGACATTTTACCCACCATGACTATAGGCCTTGTTATAGGCCTAATAAATAAGTGAATCTATATCATGACTATTTTAGGGACACAAGAAAAGAGAATGGAAATATCTCACATTTGCAAACCGAGTGGGTTTCTTGAAAAAAATAAATGATAATATTGAACAAAGAGTTCAATTTGTACCAGGTAGTGTCCTCACTTTGCCTCTTTGAAGATGCTCTTTCTAAGTTTCTCAGGCAGTAAGGTCAAGATCTCCTTATATCAAGATCATTTCCCAGTAGCTATAACCTTGTAATTCAGCAGAACCAGTCTGGAGATACACTGCCTGACTTGAAACCTTCCTAAATCACATCACCAAAACAAGATCAGCTGTCCCAGAAAAGGCATCAAAACATTTATAGGATAGCAAACTCTTAATCCCACCTAAGAAGCCCATCCTAAGTAACCTCTAATTATCCCTCTGGCTCCCCTGACAAAGAGAGTCTCAGATTTCCTGTATATGAGTTTAATCTCGACATTTTCCTTTAGAGTAGTGCTGTCCAGTTAAAATCTCTATAATGGTGTAAAAAGTAATTGTTAATATTTGCACTGTTAATATGGTAGTCCCTAGCCCAATTATTACTACTAGACACTTGAAATATGGCTAGTGTGTATAAGAACTAGAATTTTTAATTTTCTATAAGTTCATTACCTTTTAATGTACATATCTGCAGGAGGCTGGTGATTATTATAGTGGGTAATGTGACTTCGTAACTGCCTAAAATATGCTTCTTGGTGCTGAATTCCTTAATATATAGTTAAGGAACAATATTTTTGATCCTTTATGCTGTTAAATGTAAAATATGGTAACAAGCACCTCAAATTGGGTTAAGAATGTTAAATAGCTTTTGTTAATGCTCCACGAAAATCCTAACTGTGAACATTGTAAATGGAAGTTCCAGAGGCCATCGGTAGACCTATCATTTTGCAGTCCAATGGTTTCAGTTTTACCTAAGTATAAACCATATGCAATGTTATGATAAGATATTGGCAGATCTAATAATGTTTCAAAGAGTAATTTTCCTAAGTTCTCTGAAACTCGTCAACAAACACACTTATCCCTACATAAACAAGTGTAGATGGGAAAATTTGCTGTGTTGTTGATGTGGTGTTTCATTGACGGTGTCAAGTAAACACATTTTAAAGATGGTGCCAGTTTGAGATTGGTAAGAACTTTTTTTGGATAAAGAGCACAGTGGACGATTTGGAATCTCCCCTTGCACAGGTAAAAGGTAGAAATGAGTTTGGAGGTAGGGAAAGGAGACCATATTTGAGGACGTTTTCTAGAGGATGGTGTTTCTCTCCCGACCCGAAAGAGGGAAATGAAGATGTCCCTTACTTTAGGAGAATGAGACTTTAAAGAAAGCACCAAAATGAGCCCTGACTCCTCAGCACCTCCCCTTTCCAAAAGGAAATTACAGAGGACTGGTGACCAAGTCAACTTAGAGATGGATGAAGAACTGTGCAGATAAAAGGTGGAGGTTTGTGGAGTAACCTCACCCCCCAGAGACTCCAAAGTGAAGGACGAATCCGTGTTTCCCCTAAATAAACCCATGAGTCCAAAAGGGCCATCTGGCAGATGGACATCATAAGTGCCTTTGGGGTCCTACACTATTTGCCATATTGGGTGGAACTAGATTTGTAAGTTCCTTAGATGGGGGAAAGTGGAAGGACTTCAGTGCAGCAGATGCACTGAGGTCTCCAAAGAACTCACACATCTCAGGAGGAAATAAGTTTTAAACTCCTGCCAACCCCCTAGAGTGCTGATACTAGCTCGGGGGACAGTTTTTGTTAATTAAACAGCTTTCCTTTCAGTGTGCCTTGTGTCCCTGCCCCAGAGGGTCAGACACAGCAGGAACCAGCTGGAGGAGGGGAAGGTCAGGGAGCAGAGAAAGGAAGGAAGCTGCCTCCAGTTCTTTCCCTCCAGGCCATCTTTCCCACCTGTAGAGGCCTAAGAGAAGGAGAGGTGGGGGGTGGGGGAGGGAGTGGTGGTGCATGGTACCTTGGGGGGGTACGTGTGGGGTGCATGGGTGGGGGGGTTCATACCAAATCAAGTTTGAAATTTGAGTCTTATAATGAGTGGGTCATTTTAGTCCAGAGTGAAGTTTCAAGCTCTGGGTAAAAATTTTTGCCTTGGCAGTATGGCAATATTTAAACAGATAGACACTTGAATTTTTTGACCCAGGGCTTTGGGGAAGAAGGTGTTGCAGGAACTAAAAAGCGTCCTTCCTTCTTGCCTACAGGATTAAAAACATTTCAAACTACGCCTTCAGCCCAACTTAGACACTATAAAAATTATTGAACTTAATATGTTTTTTATTAAATTGACCTAAGTTGAAAAAGGAAACAGAGTTTAAATTTCTTAAAAGTGCTCAGAGACTGAACAAGGAGTTAAACTCGGGCCCTGTAACTTCCTACCCTCGTGTGTCCTTCAGGAAATGTGCTTTGTCATCTACCTCTGTCCACCGGATTCTTTGGCAATAATGTCCAACTTAACTGTGTCTCTCATGAGTGTATGTGTCAACTGTGTGCCCCTTTTAAATATCTATTCAGTCACTGTCCACTAGAATTAATGAACTCTACAGAAATAATCCATTAAAATTATAGAAAATGTAGAATTGAAAAATCGTGGACTCAGATTTTCCCCTTCAATTTCTTAAAAAGTCAGTATTTAAAATACCCCAGAAAACGAGCTGGTATGATATAGCGAGCTAGAGATTTTAATCTTCCATTTCTTATTTTTGTTCTTTACTCATAAGCTGAGTGAGAGTTGACAGCTGTCACTCATAGAAGATTAATTTCAATTATTCTAGGTCAATGAAGTGTGTATCTACATAGACCATTAGCTGTCTTGATCAGCCACTGATGAAGTGTTTTGACTGATAACTTTTTTCATGGGGATGCAATTGGTTAGGAACTAACACGTTGATGAAATTGTTCCTTAAGCAACTTCACCTCTCCTTAAAGAAAGCCAGAATGTGCCTGCTCTTTCTTTCCAAAAATGTTTACCTTATCTCAGCCAAGTATGGAAGCAAACAGTGAAAATGCCAAATTTGCCAAAATAGGGGTAGTCCTCTGATTTCTTTTCTTCTAGCTATCCTCTCTCTTATTTCTTATTATCGACCATTTTTTCCCTGAGTTTATTTTGGTAAATTTTAGTATTAAGGTGAATTTTAATCTTAAATTTTGTTTCTCTTAATCTTAAATTTTGCGGAGACTGGCTATTTTGTATTATCACATTCCTTGACTAAATTACTGGGGATGATTCCAGAGAAGGAAGCATAGGAACTCTAAAATACTAAATTTCAACATTATTTCAGTGCTAAGAACAGAATCCTCTTTGCTTTCATGGATACTACAGGTGTTGATAAACTTTTTCAGAAAAATCCATAAACTATTAAGACTTTTTCAGAGTTTTTCTGCCCTTTTCCAATCAACTCTATTTTGGGTTCATAGAAATAGACAAGGTGATAAAAGTGACTTTATATAGAGAGCTATCTTGAAGCCTTCCACTGTCTTCAGAAGTATCTCTCTGATCAGAAACCTAACCTTGCTGAAGACCCCCGTGACATAATATTATCATGTATTCTTATTTAACCACTGACACTGGTTTCTAAGTTTCAAGGTACAAATCCATGAAGTATCTTCCATTAAAGGAATTTTATTTTCTAAAGATGGACTGCCTTCTATTGAAAGGACCCATACAACATAAGCCATTTTTAGTAGATAGGTCACGAGAATTTTTCTACATAAAAACATGAGTGACAATCTATTCCAGATTTTCTCTGATGGTTCCAGTTTCATATGTCTATCCTGTTTTGTATATTTATAAATGATTTCACTAACCAGAAAAATAGGATACTGTGCCATACCCTGTGTATGTGTGTGTGTGTGTGTGTATTGTTTTTGACTGGGGAAGTTTGCCATAATGGTCAGAATATACTCAAAATACAGGTCCGCTCTGTGGATGGCCAGCAAGTTCACTTGGTTGTACGTGATAGCGATAACAGAGACCTCTCAGGATGGAGAAGCCTCTGTTCTCAGTCGTTTCCATCTGCCAAGGAGGGAAAATGCGTATAGGCACAACGTTCATTCACTCGAGATTTTCCCGACAGCTTATTTTTTTATAGTTCTGTGCCTAGACGCTGAATCTGAGAGAGTTTATGACTTTGAAAATTGATTTTGCTTTTATATATCATACGCCTTGGTCTTCTAGAAAGAGGCCTGCAAGGCATGGAGGCAAGTAGGAACACAGTATCTGGTGGCTCTGTGCCTTCACCCACTGTAGATCTACATCCCCTTCGTTGCTCTCACCGGCCCTCCTCCAGGCCCAGCCGCAGCCGCCACCCACAGGCATACCAGGAGATCCATTTGCAGACTGAGATGTGAATCCTCCACCATGCAAGTGATGTGTGTACACACATCGTGACCACAGTACATGGAGGACACCATAAAGCCACCACGCTGCTCCAGTCTTGCCCCATTTTGTCCCTCCATTCAGATCTGTCCCTATTCTCCACGGCCGCACATTTAAAAGAAAATTCTCTCCTTCATTTTTCTCTGCGACCCACATGGAAAATTAGTTCCTTAACCAATGTTATCTCAAGTCTTTAACAGGAGAAAAATATTCTAGTTTCCAGCAGACATAAATGAATTAATGGTCGACTCTCTTCTATGAGCCCAAAGTGATCTTTAATTGGTAGAACTTCCAAAGCATGCAAAGTATTTCATTTCAGATTACATGAAGGAAATATCTGGGGACCAGAAGGCCTTTGGACTCTCCCCCCTGCCATTTTTACTACTCTGGCTTCAGCTTTCTCATGCTGATAAAAGAATAAAATCTCTTCAGGGGAAATCATGGACATTACAAGAAGCTCACTGAAGAGTGCCGATGGTGGTATATGCCAGATTTAGAAAATCCTTAGTGCTATAGTCTTCCTTACATGGAGTCCTGTCCTCTGTGGTTTCAGTTGCCTGCACTCAACAGCAGTAAAGCAGACAATCCTCCCTCCGAGGAATCATCCGAAGGCCAATAGTAGCCTAACGCTGCATTACGTGTCTGCACCGTTCCCCTCACTTCATGTCAGCATGCTGGCCTCTTACCATCTCACATCCTCACCAGAGGAAGGGGGAACACAGGATAATAAGGTATTTCGAGAGAGAGACCGCATTCACATAATTTTTATATCATTATAATTGTTCTATTGTATTACTAGTTACTATTGTTCATCCATCCTGTGACGAATTAACAAATTAAACTTTATCCTAGGCATGTATATATAAGAAAAAACACAGTATATAGAGAGTCCTCTATAATCCATGGATTCTGGCATCTGCTGGGGGTCTTCAAATGTATGCCCCATGGGTAACGGGGTAGGGGAATCTACTGTATTTCATATTTTCCTAGAATTTTACCTATTACTGTATTTCTAAATATTCTATGATTCCAGGGACCATGTTTCATTTTAATTTTGTACAATAGACATCTGTGAAGTTTTTAACATGTGCCACAGAACAGAAACTCATAATGAAAATAAAATAAAATGCTGCTGTTGAGGAGCATCTATCTAACAGGAAGGATAGAAATAACTCAAGGGTCGTGATAGGTATGCCTGGCCTGGCTAGCTCAGGAGGTAGAGCATGCAACTCTTAATCTCCAGGTTGTAAGTTTGAGACCCACACTGGGTGTAGAGAGCGCTTAAAAATAAAATCTTAAAAAAAAAAAAAAAAGTAATGACAGAGCTATGCCATGCATGAAGTCATACAACTATTCAGGCCAAGGAAAGAAATTCGTGTGATAGAGTTAGGGAAGAACGAATCTTACAGAATGAGGATGAGTTACTGTGGGAAAACACAAGTGGAAGCAAATACTTCATACACTCAGAATAGTATGAACAAAAGCAAGAAGATAAAAAGTTTCCCTGAATGAGAGAACCCCACATGTTTCTGTTTTTTGGTTTTGCCCAAACATTGAATATGAATCAAGGAGGAGCTGATGTTGGAAGCCAGTCTGACTACAGTGGCCGCTGTATGCCAAACTGCCTTTTAAGCAAAGGGGCTGAAGACCAGCCTTACTTTTCAGATAAACCACATGTTGAGAGATGTTGGCCTTGGGGAGGGAGAAAATGATGGAGCTGGGGAGACCAGTCAGCAGATCTTTCAGAAGACCAGGGGAGAGATAATGACATTCTGAATTGGGGCAGTAGCAACTGGCAGGGAGAGGAGGGGAGAGAATATAAAAATGATAATAATTGAGTCGGAGGATTCACAAGATTGGCTGGGATTTGGATGATGAGGGAGAGAGGGTTTGCAGGCATCTGCAAGTTGGTTTGTGATAGCATGAGCTGTGATGACTGAGCCAAGAGTGATAAGTGTTGTAGGGATGGAAGGAGACAAGGAAACAGGAGCTTGGTTCCAGAAATGCTGACTTCCTGGCATTTTCCTTTCAAAGTCTGAAACACAGGGCGTAATAAAGAGCTAAAGAGATCTATATCTATATCTATATCTATCTTTTTTTTTTTTTGAACTGGAAATCATCCATGTATGAGTAGAAATTAAAACAATGAGATGGCATGGGATCCTGAGGATTCATTTATAGAGTAAGAAGATTTGAAACAGCCTGAAGGTCAGTCAGGGTCCATGTTTGAAGACCTGAAAAAGCCAGGACAGAAAAGAGTGATCCCAAGGAGAAGTGACTTGAAAGAAAATGATGTTACATAAACACATCAGAGATGATCTATGCCACCTTGTTGATATGCTTGAGGGCTTTATTTGGATAAAATAATGAGGTCTTGAGTCTGACACAAAAACCTGGTCAAGCCCCCGTTTGAAACAGCAGCCCATAGCCGCTGTTAATTGGAGCGATCTTCAATACCATCTCCCTTTCGTCTTCCCAACAAGTCTGAGTTCTATATCACACAGTTTATAGAAGAGAAAAAACTGAAGCCTGAAGAAGTGAGAGATTTTCTTGGAGTCTCAAAGATGAGAAGTTTCTGGAACTGAGTTTCAGTCTTTGTCACTCCAGAATTCTCCGTTTTTAACCAATGGAGTGTTTTGCTTTCTTTCCTAGTTTTTGCCCATGTGGCCTCCATATTATGGAATAATAATCAGTTCAGATATGTTGAATACTGCTCAGCTGTTGAGTGATGTCCTAAATTCCTTTCACTGGAGTTTAGAAAATGCCTCTACTATCATAAACAGTTTTGTGGCCATGGAGCATGGGACCATAAACTACTTCTTTCCCTTGAATTGACCTTGACTCCTCCCTGTGTTTCTTTAAATAGAGCAGAGACAAGAGAAGAACTGTCACCCTTGAGAAAGTTCTGTGTGACATAGAACAGAAGGTGCTTAGGAAGAGAAGTAATTAAGTGATCTGAGTTACAGCAAGCTCTGTGGAATGAGAACCGTGAATTTCATTTGAAGATCCAAAGTCCCAGTAAAAAGTCGCCAGAAGTCTCAATATGGAGACATTTTCCATATATAAACAGGAATCTGTTGAACCCAGGAGGCATATGGATGAACTTCAAGGTGAAGGGAAGGAAGAAAAGAGAGCTGTGACTCTCTGCAAATGTACCCAAATAATTTTGAATACTTACGCATTTCTGGACAGACGATGAATTGCTTTTCTTAGCCACTCAAAGCGGTCCAACATTTTTAAGAATGCTAGCATTATATATTTATTTTTATTTTATTGCGAAAATTTTCAACATAAGCAGAAGTAGAGATAATGCTAACATGAATTCTCATGCAGATGGCACCCCCTTTCAAAAGTATCGACATTTTGTCAATTCTCTGTTGTTATCTATTCCTCACCACTTTGGGTTGTGTTTTCAGGAAATCCCACACACTGCTCATAGAGCATGAGAGTCTGTTAGTGCGTATGTCTGGTTTCTTTGCCCTCCCACCCATTCTGTACGTCACCGTGGGATCTTCTGGAAGCTCCATTCTCCTCCCATGTCCCAATGGTCAAACACTCTGAAACTATAGGGGTTACTGGACATTCAAGACTTTCCAAACACCGCCTCCAAGTAATCTCTATTTTTCCCTCCTGGGAATATTCTAGAACCTTCTGCTCTGAACAACTTTGTCCTTAAAATAGGACATAAGTGTTTGCATGTTGAGGAGTAGGATTATCTGTGATCTCTTAGAATGACTTTATTCTCTCCCTCACCTTTCTACATTCAACCACTCCTTAGAGTGATTAAGCTGAAGTTTTTTTGTGCTTCTACAGAATATCTTAGATACCTTAGTAAGGGAGCAGACTCCGTGGGATCCTCAGAGACCTGTGTATTTTACTTACCCATTTGTCATTCTGACAGCACAACTACGAAATTCTTCCTGCATTGTAGATAAACTTTTACACACCTGCTAGTCAGAAAGCAGCTGATTTTTATGTCTACTCTCTGTTTTCTGGCCAGCTAACTAACTATCTCTGGGACACAACAGTCAAATACCACTCCATGGGTGTTTTGCATGTAGGTTTGTTAGCCTGAATAATCTAAGTAAGTTCTGGAGGTCCACAGGAGCCGCCATGTTGGCCCCAACTATGAAGAGACAGGAAAAGAAATAACAGCTCTCTGAGGCAGACATAATTGCAGACCGTGTTTCTGATATATTTCTTAATCCCCATAACAATGTAATAAGGCAGAAATTATTACTGTTATCATTAGCATCTCCATCATTATGGTTGTCGGAATTTTTTCCTTGAAGAGATTGAGACTCAGAGGGAACAAAACCCTTAGACATAGTTACATGGCTTATCAGAAGAAGATGCAGAACTTTAAAATTAGCTCTATCTGCCTAAAAAATTTTCCTGGTTTCACTTAATACAAGGAGCCTTCAAAGATTCCATGAGGATCCTCTACACTTCTCTTAGACCTAATCCAAACCACCCATGATCCCTTCATTCTATCCCAGAACCACATGCCTCCCAGTTCTAGTCTTGAGAATTTCATTGGTCAAATTGAAAACAACCAGAAGACAGCCTGTATCAGTTTAGTTCCAGACAAAAATGGGTTCAGGATAGTCTGTCTTGTCCAACACACAAAAAATAAACAGGTAGAACCTCCTACTTCTTGGGGACTTGATAACTGGCCCTTTAAAAATATTTTAACGCAACCAGTCGTCAATAGGGTTGTGACGGTTTACATATTAATTTGCAGAGTTCAGTCCAGTTACAAATGAATACTGTAAAGTATTTTTTGACAACTTATTAAAAATTTAAGTATCATTCCAAAGCCTCAGGCTACTTGATTTTTTAAAGTTAAATTTTCTTCTGAAATAGCAGCACAGGATGGTTGTCAAACACCCAGAGCCATAGTAGCTTTAGGCAACTTTCCAAAAATAAAATACCAGTCTCTGTCAGTCAGTGAAGTGCCTGTGCCTTGTTGTCCAAGGTTTCCTTTAAAGGATGATAACTCCTGCCATTGAAATTTGCCTGCAGCGTGGCTAGAAAAGCCCAGCTCTGCGTTAATAATATGAAACAAATTATGCCCTGTCCACCGAGGCGACCAAACAAGAGTGGACAGCCTGCTTTTGATAAGCAGATGGGTAAGAAAATGACTTCCCCTTTCTAAAGGAGTAATAAAGTCATAATGAAACTATTTCAGCACAAAATATTTCCTTACATTGCTTCCTTCTCCCGCAAAAAGGGACAGGAACAAAGAACTCAGCGTTCATTGAACACCTACTCTGTGCTAGACGTTTTAGAGCCTATCCCGTTCAAGTAAAGTAGTTGATGTTAAGAAGGACTTTCTCTAGGTTTGGTAGCCTGTTTGAGATGGGAAAGGGGAGACAAAATTAAAGAGACAAAAGTAAGTGCCCTCTTTGAGAATCACCTTTCTTATTGTAAGATAGTATGCTTTTTAAAAAAAAAAAAAAAGATTTTATTTATTTATTTGACAGAGAGAGATCACAAGTAGGCAGAGATGCAGGCAGAGAGAGGAAGGGAAGCAGGCTCCCTGCTGAGCAGAGAGCCCGATGTGGGACTCGATCCCAGGACCCTGAGATCATGACCTGAGCCGAAGGCAGCAGCTTAACCCACTGAGCCACCCAGGTGCCCCGATAATATGCTTTTTAATTTTAGATCTGCATCTTTCGGAGTGTCACCATCCAGGTAGGGAACGTTCACAGATGTGATTTTTGGGGCGGGGACGCATTCTCTGTTTTCCTGCCCTCAGAGGCTAAGGTTGGTCCTGACATTTAGTGGTAGAGTCAAAGATGGAGCCAGGCAGTAGGAGAGGGAGAAGCAGGGTCCTCGCTGGGCAGAGAGCCTGATGTGGGACTTGATCCCAGGACCCCAGGATCATGACCTGAGCTGAAGGCAGGCACTTAACCAACTCTCCACCAGGCATGCCCCTGGTGGGGGCATCTTCAATATTATTCTTATTAATATTGATATGACAATAATTACATGTTTGTAATCATATTAATAGTACTTTAACATAAATATGTAAAAAAGAATAAAAAGGTCTCATGGTATTTTCTTCCCCCAACAAATCAAAGAAACTCAGGGATCTGTTATTACTACTGCTACTATTATATTTTCAGTGTTTGAGAGAGTCTAAGAAAATTAAATGCCCCTCCCCGAAGAAATTATAGTTCCTCTGAAAGACACAGGGTTTGTGATTCATCTGTCACATCCAGAAGGTAATTTTCTTGCTTATGTGTGGTATAACATATGGATTACCATCTTTATTTCATTTATTATTTTTGTGAAAAAATAGTCATGATGTAAAACGATATTGAGAAGTAGGTTATAGTAAGTTCAGTATCCATAAAATAATGGATATCCAACCCCAAAGAAAGTCGAGTTTCCTTCTGCATGTGCAAGCAAGCTCCCCTCCAGTTCTCTGATGTCACTGACAAGCACATATTGGCCTTGAAATGGGAACTCAGAATTGAGCTGATGCAAATTTAAGGAAAGGGAGCCATGTGAGATCAACCTGCAATGAGTAAGTGTTTACTTAGGCTCTCTTTGATTTCACAAACACCCATTCCTAGTTGAAATGACCAATTCACCCTTGGCATACTGCCCATTAGACCAACCCAGTGGAAGGTGTTTTGCTGCTTTCCTTTCTTTTCATTTATCTTTTTGGGTGTTTTTCGACCAAACTACAAGAAGTTGAGGACCAGGCTATTCCAGGCCACAGAACATCCCCAGCAACTAACAACCAGTGGTATCATTTATGACTTGATGAAGATTTTCTTGCTTGCTCTCCTTTCAACTTCGCTATTCACTTGTTTTTCTTTATGATTCCCTCTCAAGGTATGTCTATAAAGCAAGTAATAAATTCATAACTGATTTTATTCCAGCAGGTTCTATAGCTTACCTGAAAGAATGAAAAGACTAAGATATTGGACACTAAAGAAAATCCCTCTCTAAATACTTACAAATTACCTAGGATATGCCAACATTACTTAACTGGATTCTCCCTGCTGTCTAGTAAGGGCTTGGAAAATTGCATAAAATCAGTGGAAAGTGGTAGTAAGACCTAAATATGTCAGTTAATATGTAGAATGTGTGAAGAAAGGTATGATGGATGGCATTATTGCCTAAGGAAGATAAAACCATAAACCAGAAATTAAAGTCTATAGTAAATACAGAAAAGAGACCTGGAAGTCAGTAGATGACTATGACTAAGGAGAGTGGAAGGAACACTGATGGTGGACACAGTCTTTTTTGATAGTATGTCAACAGCCAGTCTAGAATAAGATATTAGTACTCTAAGTCTGCTAATTTTTGTTCTGGCTACTGTATGTGGCAGAATTTAAGGAAAACAATCACCATATAAAAAGCCTGTTAAGTGAAATGAGTGATCCAATGATCAAAAGGTACAAACTCCTGTTATAAGTTCTGGGGATATAATGCACAGCATGGTGACTATAGATTAAAAATTAAAACAGAATATGAAGTTTATACCTTTTGATCATTGGATCACCCATTTCCCACTCCCTGCCACCTCTGGCAACCCCAAATCTACTATCTGTATCTATGAGCCTGGTGTTCTTTTAGATTCCACATATAAATGAGATCTTACAGTATTTGTCTCTTATCTGTCTGATTTAGTTCACTTAGGATAATGCCCTTAAGGTCCATCTATGTTGTTGCAAGTGTCAGGATTTCCTTCTCTTCCACGACTGAGTAATATCCATGATATATCTCATGTTCTAGATGACTATCTAGGGTTGTTGACTAACTATATAGGGTTGTTGATATGACTATCTCATGTTGAAGTTTGAACTCTATCAAAATATTCAGAAAATGTGGGGTCGAAAAAAAGCTTTAGCGACTATAAATTGGAAAGATAGCACATGCCTTTTCTTCTCATTCACATAAAGCAGTTGAGATGCAAACTTATTATCAATAAAACCATACTTGGTCTCTTCTCTATGAATCACACTTACCCTCAATGTAGTTGAAGTTCAAAGCCCTCGGTAAATCACACCATGTACTTTTCTCTTTTGACCAACTCCCCCACCACCCATCTCATTATTATCTTAAATTGGAGGATACAAAAAGAAAAATAGAGTGGATCTTGAACCTCACTCTACTGGTTTACTTTATTCAAGGGAGATCTTTGAGCTGGAGAAACCAAATTCAAAACCATCACATCATTGCACTAGAGCATATTATAAAGGCCCAGGGATCCACTTGCATAATTTTGAATGTCTTTCTCCTCGAATTTTAAGTTGAACTCTCTGCTTTCATTGTTTTTCTTTTTCTTTTTTTCTTCTCTTTTCTTTTCTTTTCCTTTTTTTAGGTAATATGTATGTCTATGTGTGTGTCTGTATTTTCCAATGTTTTCTTTGGGTTTTGGTTCAAATGATGAGATACCTTCTGGAATATTGTTTTGCTTCCCACAGGGAACAGCAGATTAGATTGGAGTCAGATTCAACCAACCCCAGCTGTAGAGCACTTGCAATGTACCGACTACATGTTCATTTACATGAATCCCGCCAAATCTTCATGTTGAGTTTTATTTACATGCATGCATATGTTCCTCAAAGTAGCTGGTAAACTAAAGAGCAGGGAGTTCACTGTCTTTTCCACTACAGCAGACCTGACCAGGCATTTTAGGTCTTCAGTGGATTTGTATTTTTTTCAGTCTTAAAAATCGATTTTGAAGAATCCTAAAGTTTTGGACACATAGTGAATTCAGGGGGATGTGTGAAGGGATAGAAATGCATGCATATGCTTGTACACACCTCACCTTGGCTGTGCATGGCTGCTGGTGTGGTGGCTGAAGGGGAATGTGCTAAAAGGTTATGAATTGCTTTTAAGATAATCCCTTTGAAAGACGAAATGAAAAAAAAAAAAGAGAGAAAATGTTTTACTTGCTCTTGTTTTCTCTCTTTTTTTCATTCTTTTAAACAAGTGGAGGGGGGGGGCGCCTGGGTGGCTCAGTGGGTTAAGCTGCTGCCTTCAGCTCAGGTCATGATCCCAGGGTCCTGGGATCGAGCCCCACATCGAGCCCTCTGCTCAGCGGGGAGCCTGCTTCCCTCTCTCTCTCTCTCTGCCTGCCTCTCTGCCTACTTGTGATCTCTGTCTGTCAAATAAATAAATAAAATCCTAAAACAAAACAAAACAAAACAAAACAAAAAACAAGTGGGGAATTGTTTATAGCAGTTCAGATATATTCAGTAACATATCATTAAAACGATCCAACCGAGGCCATTTTCAAGAACCAATTATTGAAGTAATGATGGAATTGTGATACACAGGAGCTGGACAGGTTATTTCACTGATTCAGTTTGATTCGGGGGGTCTTGTATACACATGGTTTTCTCCTAACCCGAAAATTATTTTTTTTTACTTCTTTTTCTAAATTAGGAATGTTCAATGCTCCTATATTATAAAGAGAAATATCCAAGGACTTCAAATTAATGGGCACATCTCAATATATATTTCTCTCTGCATCAGGGGATCTAAATGATTATCCGTTCAATGGCAGTAATAATTTTAAACTTTCATTTTTCTAACATATCACCAACCGTAATAGCTGTAGATTATATTTTTTAAAAAATGATTTGGGGGGGGGGGGAACAGTTACTATCCAATGTGTCATCTCTACGTTCATTCTAAATGCCCATTTTCCATCATTGTGCAACAATAAAAGAACACGTACCTAGACATTCAGCGTTGCTGAACTCACACATCTCCTGTCTCTGGTGTTTGGAAAAAAAAAAACCCTGCAAATATGCAGTACCTTGTGTATATTCTTTTTTCTCTTCCTGCCAACAGATGGATCCTCCCTTCTGTTCCTAGACAACAGAGATGTCAGCTGTTATGAGAAAAGACAGGTTCCTAAATTCAGACCTTGAAGGAGAAAATCGTTTTACTTCACCTTTAGTAAGGATTTCATTTGTAAATGTTCCTGTCAATGGAAACGTACTGAAGAAGACAATGACTGAACATTGCAGCAAAACAACGTGGCAGGAGGAAATGAGGCGGTGGCAGAGCCTGGACATGCTAGGATTTGCTATCCGTGTAGACATGAATCCTTTCGAGATCATAAATCTCTCCCGCAATCTCATCCTTGGGTAAAGGTCACCTACCTTTTTGCATTCAAACCAACCCTCTTTCCGTTTAAAAAAAAAAAAAATGGAGCTCCATCACAAAATGAATGAGAATGTCTTGGATTATGACTCAATTAAATTTCACAAAAGAAAGTGGATATAAAATCATAAAACTTACTGAGAGAGAGAGAGAGAAAAAAAAAGAGACAGAGAGATGGAGAGGTCAACGGCAGCTATCCAAAATCGATTTTAGTTTACTCAAGGTTTTGTTCTTGACAGTTCCTACCTTCCTATTTCCACCGGCACAGGGAGAATTTAAGGCAGAGAAAGAAGCCCACAGGGTAACAAGTGATTCCTGAAATATACAAAAGGTGGGATCGAAAGGACCTTCTGATTTTAGAAAGAAGAGCCTTATCCTGAAATCTGGGGAATACGGTAGCCCCCTTATCTGCTATTTCATTCTTCAGTTCCAGGGTCCCCCTTGTCAACCACTGTCTGGAAGCAGATGTTCTTCTTTCTGACATTTGGTCAGAAGGTCAATGGCAGCCTAATGCCAGGTCACAACACCTGGGCCATTCAACTCACTTCTCATCATGAGAGCATTGCATCATCTCACATCATCACCAGAAGAGGGGTGAGTACAGTGCAGTATTTTGAAGGAGAGGGAGAGGGTCTACATTCACTTGCTTTTATTATAGTGGATGGCACACTTGTTCTATTTCATTACTAGTTACTGTTGTTAGTCTCTTGCTGTGTGTAATTTATAAATTAGACTTGATCACAGCTGTGTATGTATAGGAAAAAACACAGCATGTATAGTGTTCACTACTGTCATGTTTTCAGGCCCCCACTGGGGGTCTTGGAACGTATCCCACACAAACCTGGGGGAACTACTCTATTTCTCTGGTCCTTTTTTATTTTAACGTATGTACATAGTTAGTCTTTTGACTATTGTAGCGGACACAAGTTTTGAGAATCTTCTATAGTCTTTGTACTATATGATGTTGCTGAGTAATACTTCTTATTCTACACAGAAACAGTTAATTTTCTTAGACCCCCTGTGCTAAGATTTAGTATCTGTTTTTATTAAAATTCACCTTGTCTTGCTGAGCCCAGTTGCTATATAATGCAATGAATTTGTTGTTACTTCCAATTTCATGGCACACACAGTCTAAGTTTACTAAGAGATGGGGGAAAGGTGGAGGATGAAATGAAATATTTCAAACGACATTTGTCTTAGGCTTTGGAAGATAAGAAAGATTTTGAGAAATGAACATCACAGAGAAGGTTACTTTTTTCTTATCCTATTGTATACTTTGCTTCTAGCTGCCTATCACTTCCTCTCGTATCCACCAAAATATATCTTCCACATAATTGCCCTATTTGTGAGACAAGAAAAAATAAAAACATTAAATGTCAATCCACCACACAAAAGAGTTATCTTTATAATTTTACTTTATGTAGTCAGCTTTGGAGAATTTGGGAAACTCTGAAAGAAAAAGAAGCAAATTAATTTGTGAAGCAAAAGTCTCATCTATAAATGAGGTAATAAAAGATACATAATGTTAAAAAGAAGAAGAAGAAGAGGTTCTCACAAGGATGATACACACCCAATGTGTTGAGAAATGTGAGGGTTTAAGAGAGGGGATTGTTGTCAAGACAAATGGGAGATAAGTGCTTGTTAGTGGGAATGCAGACCGGTGCAGCCACTCTGTAAAATGGTATGGAGGTTCCTCAAAAGCTAAAGATAGAACTAGGATCCAGCAATTTCACTACTAAGTATTTACCCAAAGAATACAAAAATATGAATTCAACGGTATGTATGAACCCTGATGCTTATCGACAATAACCCAGTTTTGGAAGCAACCCAAGAGCCCATGGGCTGATAAATGGATAAAGAATAGGTGGTATATATATATGGGATATTATTCAGCCATAACAGCCATAAGAACAATGAAATCTGGCCATTTGCACTGACGCGGATGGAGCTAGAGAGTATAATGTTAAGTGAAATAAGTCAGTCAGGGAAAGACAAACACCATATGATTTCACTCATATGTGACATTTAAGAAACTAAACAAATGAGCAAAGGGGGAAAAAGAAAGAGAGAGGCAAACCATGCAACAGACTCTTAATTACAGAGAACAAACTAATGGTTACCACAGAGGAGGTGGTGGGGGGAGGGGGGAATTAGGGGATGGGGGTTAAGGGGACACCTGTTGTGATGAACACCAGGTGTTATATGAAAGTGTTGAATACCTAAATTGCACACCTAAAACTAATATTACATTGTATATTAACTAACTGGAATTTAATTAAAAATTTCAAAAATTTGTGGGAAGAAAGAAGATAGCTCCAATCTTTGATGTCCATGAAAAAAGGATAGTAAACATCTGGCAAATTTTTAAGTAGACCCAAAAAGAATTATCCTGCCCAAATGCCAATAGCAGCCCCATTGTGAAATAATGGTAGTAGTTAAATGACTTCTTCAAAAATCAGACAAGGTATGTCAGAATCAGGACTCAGAAACTGAGCCCATGTTTTGTACAGAGTGTTCATTTCATGAAGACTTACAATATTTTATATTTGAACAGTGAGGTGTTTTATAAACATGATTTGTAAGAAGTAGATTTAATTCCAATTTTCCTTTTTTTAAAATTTCCATGTTGTTCTTTGGGATTTAACTTGTGCTAGATAGTCGTGTCTTATTCAGACAATGCCAGAAACCAAAAGTGCTAGAAGTTGTGTATTTGGGTATGGAACTTTTCAAGGGCGTACATAAATGTCATCTCACCAAGTAAACTCTAAGAGCTGTAGGGTCAAGTCCATGTCTATTGTTTTATTATAAATTTAGTTCCAAAGGCAATGTCCTGTGAGACATCGATACTCAACTGTTTGATTTTGAGGAAAGTAGTAGGGCAGTGTTTGTATGTGTGGGTTGGGAGGCCATTTTATTAGTAAAGTGTATTTATTATTGTCCTCCCTGAGAAGATGATGTCACTAGCCAGGATTTGGGGGGAAAATATTCCTAGAATCAAGCTTTACAAATAACACAGATGTTGAGATAATCCTAGAAGCCTGAAATACTTGGATTCTGCAGATTTCTTTTAAAAATGTTGACTATGCACATAAGTCTATAATCATTTCAAAATAAAAAGTTAAAACACATGCACATAAATACGAGAGTAGGCTTTTTTTTAAATATATATTTTGACTTGGAAACATGCCTATAAGCATATTCCATACATTGGAATTCACGGTTGGCTTGAGTAACCACCAAAGACTTGAAAGTAGGGTTATATTTTGCTCTTTCTTTCCCCATTGATTAATTTACTGGGTGACACTGGACAAATCCCTCATCTTAAAAAAAAAAAATCCCTCATCTTTCCTATATGTCAGTATCTTTACCTCTACTAACACATCTTGGGAGCCAGGGACAAGGCAGGCAATCTAGGTCTGCAGATGATAACAAAAAGCATAACACTTTTTCACTTTTTCACTTTTTATTTTCTTATCAATAATATACCTTCAGATATTCTTAAGATCTTGGCATTTATTTATTTTTTCTGTTTTGTTTTGTTTTTGTCTTCATTTGAGGTGTTAACACAAATTTAAGTGGCTGAGATTTCTTCTAGATCATTTCTACAACAATTCTTTATTTCACATACAATGCTCCTTCATCCTCAAGTTTTCCAGAGACACTTGGAAGCCAAAATCAAACATTTGGAAAGTATGTTCCTTCTTTCTCTGGGTACATCTCTCATTACTTACCTATACCCATGCTCCATTGCTCAAAATTAATTGACAAGGTGAACCAAACAGAAATTAAGACAATTAAGAAGACAACAAAGCAAATACGATATAAAGTTTTCAGCATTTCAGCTTGCTACAAAGGTGTCTCCACAAAACATAGATTATACAGAACTTCTATTTAGTGTCTTTTCTCTTGTTCTTATTTCCCATTTAAAATAAGTGTTATACAGTTGTGTTAGTTTTTTAAAAATAGCCTCTGGGACCCTTATGGGTTTTTTTTGTTTGTTTGTTTGTTTCTAAACCATACCAATTATAAAAAGAAACTAAGAAAATCACACAGAAAAAGGAGGAAAGACCCAAACATAGTTAAAGATGTAACTTAACAAGGTCAGAATGATATCTTGATTCCCTGGGATAGCTTTGCCTTCGCTGAAGAGAAAAAAGCCTGGAAGCCCAGGATGGCAGTGAATGGGAGGAGATTGAATCTCATATCTGTGATGTCTTGAGTATCTGGAGCTCAGCTTGGCAGAAGAAAATAACATCAGCTGAAGGACTCCGAGTAGCGTTGTTTCCTGCGGACTCTTGGTTATGGTTCCCACAATACTTGGTTGGAAACCCATCAGGACTGTTCAGCTGGAACCATCAGGATGAAATCTTTCATTTTTTGCATTCAAAGCTCAACTAGGCAGCTAAGATGGCGTATCTATCTCAGGTGACTTCGGATCCTATGGGAAGTGTATATGTGCTCATGACTTTGATGTCATGTTTTGTGTGTGGTTGCTGGTGAGGGGCAACCACTCAATATGTGAATAATCCCATTTCAAACACAGAACAGGAGCTGGAAGTCAGAAGGGAAGAACAAGTCTTTGCCCTTAAAACAAACCAATCAAGAAAGCATAGAGTACCGACTCCTGCGGAATAGATGGGAAACCTGTTTTAGAGGTAACGGAAAAAAGGCCAAGTAAGGGCATCCAGGTTGAGTCCGGCATCTGGGGTAATACATTCGTCCCTAAAGGTAAAAGGCAACAGGGAAGCAAATGATAAATGCAAACTTTCCCTTCTTTATAATTTTGCCTCCAGGTCCCCTGGAGTAAAAAAATTCTTTGAGATAATTATGAACTTTGGGCATGTGAAGTCTCAATACAGTATTTATGATATTCCCATTGAAAAACAAAACAAAACTTGTGCACTGAACATTCGGAATGGGCTTTAAAATAGGATACTTTTGGGATGCCTGGATAGCTCAGTGGGTTAAAGCCTCTGCCTTCAGCTCGGGTCATGATCCCAGGGTCCTGGGCTCTCTGGCAGGGACCTGCTTCCTCCTCTCTCTCTGCCTTCCTCTCTGCCTACTCTCTTTCTTTCAAAGAAATAAAATCTTAAAAAAAAAATAAAATATAATACTTTCCTTTTAATGAACATATAATGTTGAACAGAAAACAAAATCTCTAAATTGTACACTTGTTGACTTTCTTTTTTACTTCATATATATGTATTCTAAGGGTTTGAATTTTAAAAATGATGTGTACATGTACTAATACAGCTGACTATTTTATAAATATTTACTTAGTTCCATATCTATTTCCTCTCATAAAACAAAATATAGGAAGCTGGATGGTACTTGTGATTGAATGAATCATAGGACTGAGAAACTAGTTGCTTTATAATTAACCCAAATCTCTTGTCAACGTCGGAACTCCTCAATTGTGGCCAAGTGGATTACATGATATGGCAGTTTCTGCCAACGTCTAAATTCAGAAGTGGACAAGGTTCTGTGATGGCTACTTCACAGAACTTAACAATGAAAACGTACTGAGTCCTTGACCTTAAGGAAGCTCAGAGATTTTAGAACTATCCAATTAACCAGAGTGGAAAATTTGGGAGCACACCAGAATGTATCCATTTCCTTCTCAGATTAAAAATATGTGTTCAATGACTACTATTTGGGGGCACTTGATTAACTTCTCCCTGGGTATTTGGTTAAATTTTCCCCTTGAAATTCTTCAGAAACATTCCTCTCTACAACCACCAACTCCTTAACACTCTGCTCACTTTATGCCCTATTCCTTCAAACTCTAATTCCTACTTGAGCTTGTTTCTCGGTCTTACATCAGGCTACCTTGAAAACTGCTTCCAGTTGAATGCCTTATCCTTTAAAGATCTCAAAGTATGGGACCTCTCAGTCAGTTAAGCCTCTGCCTTCGGTCCAGGTCATGATCCCAAGGTCCTGGAATCAAGTCCCGCCTTGGGCTCCCTGTTCAGCTGGGAGTCTGCTTCTCCCTCCCCCTCCCCCTGCGTCTGCTCTCTCTCTTGCTCACTCTCTCTCGAATAAATAAATAAAATCTTCAAAGAAAGTTATTTTTAATTATTGAAAAGAAATGGGAAAATACAGAAAAGAATAAAAAAAAACCATATTCATCACCAAAAATTACACGACGGGGAAAACCAGTGTTAACATTTGCTTTATTTCAGGGTGCCTAGATGGCTCGGTCAGTTAAGCATCTGACTTAGGTTCAGGTCATGGTTTCAGGGTCCTGGGATGGAGTCCCAGTTGGGCTCTGTGCTCGGCGGGGAGCCTGGTTCTCCCTCTCCCTCTGCCCTTTCTCCTGTTTGTGCTCTTTCTTTCTCAAATAAATAAATAAATACATTAAAAATATTTGGTTTATTTCTGTTCCAATGTCTCTAATAATGAATCTACATTTACAGAGATATTTTACATTTTTTTTTTAATTTTTTATTTTTTATAAAATTATTTTTATCCCCAGGGGTCCAGGTCTGTGAATCACCAGGTTTACACACTTCACAGCACTCACCAAAGCACATACCCTCCCCAGTGTCCATAATCCCACCCCCTTCCCCCAACCCCCCCCCCAGCAACCCTCAGTTTGTTTTGTGAGATTAAGAGTCACTTATGGGGGGCGCCTGGGTGGCTCAGTGGTTTAGGCCTCTGCCTTCGGCTCGGGTCATGATCTCAGGGTCCTGGGATCGAGCCCCACATCGGGCTCTCTGCTCAGCGGGGAGCCTGCTTCCCCCTGCCTCTCTGCCTCCTTGTGATCTCTCTCTGTCTATCAAATAGATAAATAAAAATCTTAAAAAAAAAAAAAAGAGTCACTTATGGTTTGTCTCCCTCCCAATCCCATCTTGTTTCACTGATTCTTCTTCTACCCACTTAATTGAGATTGATTTGACTATATTACAATCTGATTGTTTTAGTTTAGCAATGTATCAAATGCATTTTCATGTGCTATTGAGACATGTTTTAATGGCTTCGAATTATCTCAGCATATGGATGCACTAAGTTACTTCAATCTTATTATTTACACATAGAGATGGATTCAAATTTTTACTATTACAAAGAACATAGCAATAATTATACATGTACATACATTTCTAAATTTTTTGATAAGTTCTCTGAAATAGTACTATTGGGTCTAATATTTTACATATTATATACATATATCTAATATAATATTAGATATATATGAGATATTTATAAATATATTAGGTATATCTAATATAATATTAGATATATATTATATTATATATTAGATAATAGATAATATATTAGATAATTAGATAATAGATACTATATTAGATATATATCTAATATAAACTATTGGATATATATAATAAATATATATATATATAAGTTTTTTTTTTAAGATTTTTTATTTTATTTATTTGTCATAGAGAGAGAAACGAGAGCAAGCACAGGCAGACAGAGAGGCAGGCAGAGGTAGAGGGAGAAGCAGGCTCCCAGCCAAGCAAGGAGCCCGATGTGGGACTCGATCCTAGGACGCTGGGATCATGACCTGAGCCTAAGGCAGCCGCTTAACCAACTGAGCCACCCAGGCGTCCCGATATAAGTTTTTATCTAATTGCTACAATACCCCACAAAATTCCTTAGGGTTTCTCAGATAATTTTTCTCACAATGGCTGCTGCACATAGATGGAATACCATCCTGTTTCCTAAACTGGATGGTTCCTGAGGGAGAAGACTATGATTTAGACCTTTGGTAATATCTCTAATTATACTCACAATACACTTATTCTCACATAAGTTCAGTTACCCCCCCACCTTTTTTAGTAATAAGGAATTTATCCCAAACTTACTAAAAATAAATACACCTTAAGAAGAAATAGTTCAACACAACTGCTTCAGGCGGAGAGAGTTTACTTGCCATGACTGGGTTTGGCTTGAGAATGCTGTATGAGACGGATGTTGTATGAGACAGAATTGTGCCGCTGTTTGGATGAACTCAATACCTTTGCCCAGGCCCTGGATCAAGAAATGACATTTGGCTTTGGGTCTTTGGGCATGCGCACTGTTTCCTCATATTCTGAAGCGCACCTATTTTTTTTTTTAACTTTATTTGCTTTCTAGGGTTTCTCTGTGTTATGACTCTATTGAAAGAAGTGGGAGTGCAAAGTGATGGTGGGACCAAAATATGGTGAAGAAAATAGTACAGAGGGGAAATGCTTGCTTGCTTTCCTTCTTTCTTTCTTTCTTTCTTTTAAGATTTTATTTAGTTGAGACAGAAGGAGAAAACCGGAGGAGGGGGAGGGGCAGAGGGAGAAACATTCTCCCTGATGAGCAGGGAACCCAAAAAGGTCTCCATCCCAGGACCCCAAGATCATGACCTGATCTGAGCCAAAGGCAGACACTCAACGGGACTGAGCCACCCATATCCCTTGAGGAAACACTTTCTGTAGCAGCACCTTCAGGCCCACCTGTCCCACCCACCCCCTTTATGGCTTTTTTCTTCCTAAGGTGAGTAAAATAAGCCTTCATTGCATTCCATTTTTTATAAAAAATGTATTCATGCATTTCCCGGTCTTCATTGATTACATGCGTAACTTTCTCAAATGAACTCTTTTTCTGTCAGCCAAAACTGGGATGGAATTAAATATATCATATTGTTCCCCAATGAAATAATGGAAATATGTTTTCACTTTAATGCTTTTTGATAAAGCAGTGAGGTACTCAGAAACAAATTAATGTTATTGAGGACTGATGTGGACAATCATGTGGGAAAAAAGCAGATTATGGAACACTTATGATCATAACTAAGGGTATTTGTATATATTATATATATATATATATGTTTAATCTGAAAGCATATAAAACATGAATTTTCTAGAAGTAACCAATGTTTTATTTTAGGCATGTTTTTAAAAAATGTGTGGTGCTGGATTTGGTCTACATCGTACAGATGTGTAGGACTCCAGTCGTCATCCTGAATGAAGACTGAACAGTTGTGGAAGTAGGAAACCCATTGGGTCACCTTCAGGGTATAGATGGGGCCCAGGCCAAATATTCAGGCTGCAACCAAATTATTTTCTTTCTTGAAGTTTCTCATTCTACAGTTTTCTAAATAATAATTTTAAGGTTTAGCAAGGATTTACTAACTCTCTCAGTGAAAAATCCTAAAGGAAAAAATGTGCTTTTTTTCCACTCCTATTCCCCCATGAAGGTATTTCAGCTTATAGATTCAATATCCATCTGGAGTTTCCCATATTTGCATTTGTCCTTGATGATCAGAAGAATATTATCATTATCTCTGCAGGCACAGATGTAGTCTGAGGTTAGAACGTTCCTTGAACAAATACAAGGGAATTAAAAGCATTGTTTTTCCTGTTGAAAGTATGAAAGCTTCTTTTTTTTCAAAAAAACAAGTGATGATTAACAATGATAACACTTCTGAGTTCATATACGTGATGTTTAAATGAATTGAAATGCCCTAAGTTTAATGCTCTAGTGAAACATTTCATTCTAGTTAAATTCTTTTTAAAATAAATTGAGAGGCATATTTCCGTGGTCATTTTGGTTGCCCCCAGTGCACATTTTAAAGAACTTATTTAACTTTGAAAGACGCCAAAATTCACTTAACTCTTTTAAATATGACTTTACTACTTTTAGTTCTTAGAATGCACAAAGGGTTAGATCTTTATAGATCTATATAGCCTGTCCTTTATTTTTGAATACTGTCATTTGATTGTCAACAATAAACGAGGTAAGACTAAAATAAGCGTAATTCTTGATCTGTAGACTTTTTGATTGATAACATTACAAATACTTTTAAAGCAGATAACATGGTCTGTATTGAGTACAAATGATAAATCATTCGATATTTCAGCCATGCATTTCCATGGAATCTAAAGGTGACATAATTCTTTAGAAAGTAAGAGGCAGGTCAACTAAGATTTGTCAGTAATCATTTTAACAATCAGCTATAATTAGGCGGTTTATATATATTGTTTCACAATCTTTAAATGATTTAATAATGAGGTTATTAGATCATGTGTCAGTTTCCTATTGCTGCCATAAAAAATTACAACAATTTTGTGCATTAAAACAAGACACAAGCATGAGCTTACAGTTCCAGGTCAGCAGTCCCAAATCGGTCTCACGAGGTCAAAAAAAGCAAGCATCTGTGTCATTTCTAACTTCTCTTCTGTTGTCACATCTCCTCCTCTGTCTCTGACTTTTCTGTCACCATTTACATGCATAAAATCTTTGCTTATGACAATTCAGGGCCATCCAGGGAATCCAGGGTAATATCCCCCCTCAAGATTCTTAACCTATTAACAATTGGCAAGGTCCCTTTTGTCATATACCCCAACACATTCATGGACTCTAGGAATTAAAACATGGACCTCTTTGGGGAGATGATTATTCTTATATGTCAAATGTATTTTTTCTCATTATGAACCAACAATATGCATCTGTTGTTTGAGTTCCTGTCAAGATGGCTTTTTATTTTCCCTCCCAAGGACTCTGCATATTTTCTGCCTGATAGTTATTTCACCTTAAGTTGAAGAACTGAAATTTCGGAAACATTAGAGGTCCCAGTGTTACATACTTGGATCATTTGGACATAAAATCATCACAATGGATACGGATAAAAATTCTTTATTAACAATTTTGATAAGCATAGCATTCTAGTGACCTTTGACATACCACCTTTATTCTGGAAATTTTGACTTTTGTATCCCCTTCTCACTCAAGGAAAGAAGAAAGGAAGGCTTGCACACTTGCCTATTACAGTGAATCAAAAGTGTCTTTGGAACAATAGCCAGTTAAGAGAGCTGAGACTTGGTAATGGCCTCCCCTATTGGCCTTGAATGATCACCACAGGGTGTTTTTCTCTAACTGTCTTAAAGGGTAAGTCAGAGTTTATCAGTCTCATTAATCCAGGCTTCCACTGGGGCCTGGCCAAAAAGGTTTAGAATGTGATCAGTATGCAGCTTTCATGACCTTTCTTTTGAGCAAGGATCTTAGCAAAGGAAGGAGACCTCTTGTAAGACTCAACCTCCACAGGAGGTGGTTTTCTCATTCCTACATGGGGATGAAAGACACCACATCCAAGTCAATTCAACAGAGACAGCGAAAAGGTCACTGTATCCTCACGTCAGGTATGCTCGATACAGACTGAGTGGGTCCAGTTTTAATTTTCTGTTCCTGATCTGTTCATTTATTTAGTGCCAGTGAATTTTTATTGACAAGTGTGGCGGTGATATCTTTGTCCCTTTTTCTATGAAATAGTCTTGATCAAGAGTCAAAGAGGAAAGAGACTGGTGTTGGGTGTTGATTGAATGTCTTAAATTCACAGGAGGTGCCTTTGTTTTTATACTTGGTGTTTTTATTGGGGCATATGGTAAAAGGGGAGTGGGAAAATCCTTTTTGGGGATGTTTGAGGCTCAGAAGTGTAGAATGTGGAGTTTCCTGTATTTTGATCCCGTATGTCCCAGACACTACGATAGTTTAAAAGAATGAATTCTTGATTCTGGTGAAGAAGACTCCAAGGATAAAGAATGAAATACGAACAAAAATGCCCTTTTTTGAAAGGGGGTGGGTGGGCATGGGAGGGAGGAAACCCACTTCTTTCTCCCTGCTTTCAGTGCTTCATGAAAACATAAATTAAGTGGAGTCAAATGGTTGTATCACATATGAGCCCTTGGAACTTCAATGAATCTTTGCAGCATTTAGCATCAGCTGGGGCAAATTAACGATGCCAAGAAGCTGTATTGCTTGTATTTAGGTTTTACTCCTCAGTAAATTGGCAGAAATGATTTCTGTGGTCAGGATGACCTTCCAACAATTGCATTCGTATCCGTAGGAGACCTATAAGCAAGTGTTCATTACTTTGGTGTTACTCTAACTTTAATAAGAAGTGTGGTTATGTGAGCTCACATCACTTGGGGCAAACCAGCAGGCCTTGCTGTGTGGACAAGAATAAGCTATAATCATTGAATGCTATTATATTTTCTTAGTTGAGCACTCATACACATATACCCTAATTTTGGAGCATTTGGGGAATTGTCTAAGTGATCATAAGATTGAGTGATCTGTTTATAATGAATAGCCAAATTACTTAAAATAATGATCATAAAATGTAGATGGTGTCATTTTTATTTTCTAAGAATTTCAAAAGGGAAGAAAGCTTGTATATTTCTATATTCTCTTACATACACTGAATGCATATTTTACTTTAGAGAAGTTATGGTGAATGAGATTAAGTTTAATAAGGAATTCTACTTTAGGGTAGCAAAAATGTAACTGGGAAAATCCACACAATCCTCCGGGTCCTGAGATCTTTTATGACCTTAGCTGTTTGCCCTGTCCTATTTAATCTTCTGGATTGAAATGTATCTCAGATTCTCTAAGAGTCTTGCCTTGTGATTTTTGCAGGTTCATTATTCAACACTCTTTCTTCTAATCATCTCAATGCTAGTGATGAAACCACTTCTATTCCCCTCTGTCTTTGCCATTCTAACAAGGACAACCAGGAATCTAGCTCCATGGAGGTTAAGAGCCAGAAAACGTGGTTAATCTACTTGTGACTATAGTAGTAGATTCAGGAATGGGTTCCTGGCCCATGTAACTAGGATTTTTTTTTTTTTCCTGAAATTATTGGGTAAGAGGCAGTAAGGTCTTGGTATATTAGTTGTGGGATGGTGGGGCTGATGAGTAGTAGAGAGAAAGGGAGCTCTGATCTGTAGTAATTGCTGATTTCCCATGGAAAAAAATAGTCCCACTTTAGATGATTTTAAGCTACTAAGTTGACTCCATTAAATGCAAAGTTTTATTTATGGTCCTTCAAAACTGATGGTCAGTAAAATGGCCTGAAAAATAAGATATGATTTCATCTTGGACTATTATATTATCATCTTATTCATAACACCTTCTGTGCATGGAGAACCTTCTAAGTGAAATGTCCCTGCCCACAGCCACAAAGGAAGAGGCAGTGCTGTATAAAACAATGAAATATCCTCTCTTCTTTCTATAAATAATCAGGCAGGAGTTGGTGTTGACCAAGAGTAATCCACCTACCAGGTATACAGAACCTATGATAAAGGAGGCTAGTCTGACAAAATTCACTTTCTCCAGATTTTAATTAAGAAGCACAAAGAAAATCCAGCGATTGGTAGCCCTTGCTAAAGGTCAAAAGAGACATAAAAAAAGGAATTATGAGGCAGTATTGAGAACTTAATGTGGGGAATATGGCAATCTGAAGTTATAAGAGAATAGAAACTCAGAAAAAACCAAAGACTCAAAATATAGAGTCTCATTTACTCTGAGAGATACAGATAGAACAGCTGGATTCCAGTCAAAAGTCTTGTTCTAGAACTGGACCACATAGATCCTTAAGAGAAGGTCTCTTCATGTTGACACCACTTTAATGAGTCTGTTTACTTGTAACAAGAAGACTTTAAGTAGAACATAAATTGTACCAGGAATCAGGTGTAAGCAAGTGGAAATAATTGGGTAATTGGAATTATTTAGTACCTTACTGTAGCTAAGATATAGCTAGCCAAGTCCTTATCTGTGATTTCTGGAGAAGGAGAGTATCAGGACTCTTCCCTCTAAGAGAAGGTAGGAAGCAAGCAGATATCCTTGGAGTCAATCATCCTGTTAAGTATCTTAACATCCCAAAATAAATGGCCTTGTAATACCAACCATGGACACCTCATGTTTCAAGGTTAGTGAACTATTCTGGAAAATAAATTATATGTTCAGGTCCAGAAACAAATGCATTATACAGAGCTCCAAGAACTGAGAAGTGAAGGCTCCCTCTCATTTCTCTCTTCCATAAAAGGTATCTGTTGTGACGGTTGTGGGTTTTTACTACTATTTTATATCAGTTGTTTAGTGGTGTATGTGTAAGTTACAAGTGCAGAGAGGAGACAAAAACTGAGTGCATTTCAATGGTCCTATTTAAAATAGTAGGTAAGTCTATAGTCTTATAGTCCTATAGTCTTTGAAGTACTTGAGAAATAACAATTTAATTATTCCACTACAAAATCTTATGTAGTGGGTGAGAAGCATATTCATCTTAGAGATAGGAGACTGAAGAATAAAGAGGTTACAACAATTGCCCAGATATTAAGTATCGGAGCCGAATCTCACAGTCTAGCCTTGGATCAATGGCCTTAACCATGACGCAGTTGACTCTAAGATCACCAAGCAGATTTTTTTTTTTTTTTTAGGATTTTATTTATTTATTTGACAGATCGCAAGTAGGCAGAGAAGCAGGCAGAGAGAGAGGAGGAAGCAGGCTCCCCGCTGAGCAGGGAGCCCAACTGGAGCCTCGATCCCAGGACCCTGGGATCATGACGTGAGCTGAAGGCAGAGGCTTTAACCCACTGAGCCACCCAGGCGCCCCCATCCAGCAGTTTTTGATAAGACCTTTTGACATTATCCTTAGAGGCAGTAGATAACCTAGATGCAAGATTAACACCATCCTATTCATAAGATGTGGGTGTATTTACAATGTGTGTGATAAATGGAATGTGTTAGGTGGGGGCAACTTTGAAACCATGTGAGTGGGATGTGGCAGTTTACTGCTTAGTAAGAGCTAAATTCTGTTGTGCATGCCAAGGACTGTGTTCATGGTGAACACACTTCTGAGCAAGACAAGTTGCCTCGGAAACATCTTACTGCACAGCTTTTACCTCCTTAGCCATCTCCAACTGGTAAGGACACTCAAGGGCAGTCAACTCAAAAGCTGATGAGGAAGCTGTGATGTGGCCTGGCTCACCAAAAATGAGCTCAGTAAGTGAGAGTCTCTTAAAGTAGGAAATTCTAGCAGAATGAGTCATTTAACAGCAGGAACCGAAGTTAAATATTGTAGAAATCAGCCTGGAAAGACCATGATGGACTTTGCCAAAGTTATGAGGTCACAGAAACTATGAGTAAGTGGAGCAATTAGGTAGAGAGAAAATATAAAATGAAGCCTAAGGAAACTTTTTGCTCCCAAAGGACATTAAAAGTGGGCACATGCAGAGTATTTGTACCATAATGTGAGCACAGCAGGGTGTATAATAAAGACCCCCAGATTATTGATGCTGAGGTCTCTAGAAATATTATATATCCAGAAATACTTTTTTTTTTTTTTTTTTTGGTCACGATTCCATTGGGAGGTGGCCATTGCCAGTAGATCCTCTTCCCTTTTATTTGAGTTTGTTTCTTGTAAATGAGAACTACTACCTAAGATAATAAAAGTGGGTTCAGATTTGTTCATAACCTGTTTTTACTGTCTTAGGCAGTAGCTTCTGTTACTTATTATTGCATGGTGCCCCCACATGAAGAGCTAACAACTCTGGGATACAGTCAGAGATGCACTGGGCATTTCTTTGAATGGCACGGGTATGTGACAGTATTTAAAGAACATTCTTTGTTATCCACCAGGATAGAAGTGTCCGGGCTTCAAAGGACAGAAAGCTAACCACATTAGAATAGTTATTAGCTGTAGAAATAATAAAGAAATGTGTCTCTTGCAGGAAGTAGATCTCAGATTTGGAATTGAAAGGGAAAAAATTCTTATGAGACTCTATTTATGGAGAAAATTGGAAAAATATTTGGACTGATTTTAATCTTTACCTCAATTCCAACTTCTCCACAGTGAATTAAATAATTACGCAGGATCATTCATCTATTTTGCCAAAAAGTATGCAACTGATATCTTATTTTTCTTACTGCTTCAGATGAATTTCCTAAACACCATCTCTAAATACCAATACCAATGTGTTACAGACTAAATTCTTAGTTGACCCTGACTTTTTTCCTTTTACAAAGCTATACCCATGCCATTCTCTCCAGATTTTTAAAAATTATTATTATTTTACATCTGGAAGTTAGCTAGTTATCTGTAGCATTCCTTTAGAGTTACCATACTAACCGTGTCTAAACATACCACCTGGAATTTGTTTTCATTCTCTTTTAGAGTTTGTGACTAATAGTAGTCTAACTTAGACACACCTAATTTAGGAGTTGTGATATAAATATACAGTGGTTTAAAATTAATAGAACATTTTAAGTCAAATTTCTTGTTTTCTACTATAGTAGCTAAGTTTTGAAATGACAAGTCATATGTTACTACTTTTTTTCTGTTTGTTTGAAAAAACAAACAATAGAAACAATGGCTTCCATTGCAATTGACACAAACCCAAACACAAGTGGACAAAATAATAAAGAAAATATTGGATGACTGGAAACATCAAATGATAGATCTGGCTTTAGGCAGTTCTAATGGAGTGTGGCATCTCTTACTCTGGGACTTTCTGGGTCTGTCCTCCATGTGTTGGCTTTCTATGCAGGCAAGTTTCCCACATAGCAGCTAAAATTTCCAACAATCAATGACCTTACGTCTGTTAACCTGACCATCAGCTTGATCTGACCAAAAGGCTTCCTTTCCCTAGCATTCCATGGAAACCCTAGATCTTTCTCTCACTAGACCAATTTAGGTCAAATGCGGACTTCTAGAAGAGTAGTCCAATGCCATACTCTGAGTAGGCCTGGATTAGGTCCCTGTCACTGAACCAGTCATTGTGACTAGAGATGGATTTAAGTTGAGTTGATGAAGCTAATCCCTGGTGAACATGGGGAGATGAAGGGTGGTCCCATGGTCATTGCATGGCTCGTGCCCTGTTGGAGAACGGTGTCAGTGTGCTCCGTGGCTACTTCTATGATGCAGACTGTGACCAAACGTCGGATCTGGGAATGTCGAGATTTCTGCCCTCCCATTTTTAAATAATAAGACCCCATGCAAGTCACTTCCCATTCTTAAGCCTTTCTTCACTCATAAAGAAGAATAATACTATCATCTATATCTTGGAAAGGAAAGAATGAATGTCCCCTGTAAAATGAGGAAACACTGCCTATGTGTTGCTCCTTCACTCCCATGCTCTTCCCACACTTCACTGTGACACCAAATGTGTGTGTTTTCCCCACATCATACCATTCTCTGTGATACCAGCTGGTAGCTTCTGAATCAGTCAATTTGGACACTTTCTGGAGTTCACATGAGATCCCCCCCATAGACACCAACCGCAAGTCACTTGTTGTCACCTGTACTCTGACTGTGTAAATCAGGGCCCTACAATCCCTTCCCTGGCTTCAACTTTGCCAGAATGCCTCCATATACTCAGGAAAACATTTATATCTTCTGGCTTATTATTAAGACTATAAAAATGATAGAGATAGACAGCCAAGTGATGGGATGCCTGGCACAAGGTATGTGGGAAGGGTGTCGAGCTTCCATGTTCTCTCTGGGTACCACCCTTCCCACACCTTCATGTGTTCATGAGCCTGAAAGCTCTTCAAACCCATATACTACTTAGATTTTAGGAGGCCTCCTCAGTAGGCATGATGAATCATTAACTCAGAGTCCAACTGTTCTTCCCTTCACTGAGGATGGGGGATGAGGCTAAAAGTTCCAAATTTCTCATCATGGCTTGGTCTTTGTAGAGACCATCCCCCATCCTGAAGCTCCCCAGGACCCACCAAGTGCTGCCTTATTAGATCAAAAGATACCTTTAGCACCCAGGATATTACAAGTATTTCGAGAATTGTCAATTTTCAAGTACCAGGGCCAAAGACCAAATACTGATATCCTTTGCTTTTTAAAAGTTCGTTTTTAAGAAAAGACCTACGTTAGTATCTTTTTGCTAACCAGATGAAATCAAAGAGGACTTTTGCTTTTACAAAAAAAAAAAAAAAAAGGTGAAAAGTGAAAATATCAATGGACGTCTGTTTTGCAGTGAGCTGATGCATGGGCAACCTGGTCTCAGCAGCCAGAGTGGCCCCACAGATCTCCTTTCTGGGGGACCTACCCTAGCTTTGAACTGTGACTGCAAGCATCTGGGCTTTATCTCAGTTTACATTGTACATCCTTTTGATGGGCCGTAAAGTATCAGAAAAACTGAAGAGAGCTTATTTGTATGGATCTGGGAACACTCAAAAAATTTTTCACGTAGGGCGCCTGGGTGGCTCAGTGGGTTAAGCCGCTGCCTTCAGCTCAGGTTATGATCTCGGGGTCCTGGGATCAAGTCCCGCATCGGGCTCTCTGCTCAGCAGGGAGCCTGCTTCCCTCTATCGCTCTCTCTGCCTGCCTCTCCATCTGCTTGTGATCTCTCTCTGTCAAATAAATAAATAAAATCTTTTAAAAAAATTTTTTTTCATGTAAATTAATGATAATTGCTTTTTCTCTTAAAGTCATTTCAGATTCATAGGAATGTTCTACTTTTGGATAGCAGGGGGAAACTTGTATTAGAACAAAAGCTGCTCTCAGTGTTTTTAATCACTTTGGAAATTACAAGGGTTTTAGGAGCTCTGTGCTAGAAACTGGGCCCAGAGACCAATATATGCATTTTCTATTATTTCACACCTGCCAAGTAATTTTGTAAACCATTATGTGCTATAAAAAATAATTTGTCGGTTTACTGTAGTCGATGTTGTGGCTATCTATAGAAATGAAGACTTTTTTAAACCTAGAGGAACACAAATACATCACATAGTTAATAAGAAACTCTGAAGCTTTAAGAATTTCTTCTAAGCGAATCAAGTGCTTGTGTACACATTCAATTTCGCCAGGATTTTCTGGTGTGTTTTGTAATAAAGTGCAGAGATTTATAATAGCAATTACTGAGATACAGATGATTCTGTAGTCAAAATATTTGGGAAATGTTAAATTAAACAAAAATAAATTGGTTTCTTTGCAATAAGACTTTTCAGAATCTTTAATATACTGATTATAAATACGAATTTTTAAGAGTTACACTATTGCAGAATTTGTCATGTAAATCTCATCACGAAACCATTGAGGAGGATCTCCACGAGGTTCATCCCGCCCACCACATCCCTGCCCAGGGGACATTTGGCAATGTCTGGGGACATTGTTAATTGCCACAAATGGTGGGTCTTCTTGTCACCTAGTGGGTAGAGTTTGGGAAAGCTGCTAAACATCGTGCAATGCACAGCACAGTCCTCTACAACAAATAATTATCCAGCCCCCAAACGTCCACAGTCGAGAACGCCTGCGTTATGAAGTTAACTTTGGTAAACACTGATTTGTATGGCTGATGACAGATAGTCTAATTTCAAAGAACAGTCTCCAGCTTCCAAATGAACGTGACCTTTGTCTCGTCTGAAGACACATACCATAGTGATGGCGGTACACCAGGCATAGAGCAAGGTGAAATCCTAAGTGAGGTACACAATATACCTAACATCCTTGCTGTTTCACATTCTATTTATTAACATGATTGAAAATTTAGTCATTAGGCTGAAACCTTTATCTATCCTCACACATTTTTATATGGAATGAGTCCTATCCTGCCTGTCAGAAAGCAGCAACTATAGTAGTTCATGGTACAACTACTGACAGCTTACATTTGAAAACCACTGGGTTGGGGTGTCTGTGTGACTCATTGGTTAAGCACCTGCCTTTGGCTCAGTCATGATCCTGGGGTCCTGGGTTCAAGCCCTGCATTGGCCTCCTTACTCAGAGGGAAGCCTGCTTCTCCCTCTCCCACTCCCCATGCTTGTGTTCTCTCTCTCGCTGTGTCTCTCTCTGTCAAATAAATAAATAAACTCTTAAAAAGAAAAGAAAAGAAAGAAAACCCCACTGGATCCTTTCTAAACAAGTCTTAAATCTGTGTTCCTATTCTTTTCATCATCATCTTTGATGTGACTTCCCCTAAAGAGGAAATTTGTAATCATTTCGTATAATTTGGCGGATGATTCCATCAACCAACCAAGATGATGGAATGGTTCAAATAGGAAGTTTTCCTTAGTTCTGTAAACTTCTATTTGATAGTCTTCTCAATTGCACTTGCTCCAGACTTTCGTCTGTATATAATAAGAAAATGAGTTGATAATATATAATATTAAGAGTAAATACCTTGATGTTAAGAGTAAATAACCTGGTGTTAAAACAAAGTTTTCTGGGTCAAAATAATAAAACTTTAAGAACCAGAAAACATAAAATAAAATAAAACTTTAAGAACGAAAGGTGAATGAGTTCAGGGGAAATGAGTCAGAGCTGATATTTGTGGAAAGCTCCCTGTGGGTAACTGTCCCTGCCTTTAAGATCCAGTGACCCTACAAGGTCTCCGTGAGTTTGATTCCTAGGCCGGTCTCTGACTGGCTTATCTAGGAAATTCCTGCTTTAACCTACTTATCAACTTAAAGCTGTGTAGACAGAAAAGCAAACAACAAGAAAACGACATTCATGAAGCCCCGTGACATGTCCGTTTTTGTCCTCATCCTTCCAAAGTCAGATCACACACGGACCCCGGGGTAACAGAAATATTTTTACACATAAGGCAGCCGAAGAAAATACTTGACCAACGGGAGTGTCACAGGCAGGTCTCACCCGCTCTGCTGATAGTCACTGCAGCTCTTTCCATGAATACCTCTGTCTTCGTGATGGGATTCCTACAGCCCAGGTCTGATCGAACTGATGACATTTTTTTAAAGAAAGCTGTTCATCTCTACCTGTTCACATTACAAAGTGGAAGGATAAATGCGTGTGACATACGATCGTTAACCACTCTCGTTTCTGACTTTTCCTCCTCTTTTCCTCTTTCCTAGAAGAATTGCATGGTTAGCAATAACAATGGGTCAAGTGAGGTAACTGGTCTAGTAGGGAAGTAGCTTGTTCCCAGGGCCCATCCCTGCGCTCTAGTGGAAATTCCCCAACGTCGTAATGAAGTAAGGCAAAGGTATCTGGCGCAGGCTGTCATGATTTGCTGTATCCAGCTTTTGTTTGCTAACTCGAAAGGACAGCAGTGATGGAATGTTATTTTTCTTAGCTCCTGACTTTCTAAAGGCTCTCTAGGGTAGGTAGGTTCAGTCTCAGGGGACTAGGAGGGGAAATCCCATGATATGTTGTACTTAATCTACTTTCCTTACCTGTTTATAAAGATGTAGACCTACCGATCTGTCTTCTTATTATCTATGCATTATCTGTCATCTCCTTTCCATAAAAAGGAAGAAATGTATGGTACAGTTAAAATGAAACAGCATGTCAATTTTATTTCTAATTAATATTTTAATGTGTTTCTGTTCAGTATCTGGACACCTTTTCAGATGGAGGCCCTCAAAATTTTAATCAGTGGGTCTAATTATTAATCTGGAAAATTGCTAATAAGCATACTATTTGCTCTGTGTTTTTAGAATTTTGGGACACTGTGATGCATATATATTATGATGATCTTCTCCTTATAGAAATTAAATCAAATAATTAAGGCATTAAAGATCTGACAAGAAGTCAAGGGGTGGCTGGCTGGCTCAGTCAGTAAAGCATGTGACTCTTGATCTCAGGGTTGTGAGTTCAAGTCCCATGTTAGGTGTAGAGATTACTTAAAAATAAAATCTTAAAAAAAAAAAAAAAGATCTAACAGAAGGTCATGAGCTGGGCTTCTTCACTTTGGGCTTTTAGAGGAAGCAGTTTGGAAGAGTGGGAAAAGCTGAGTCTGGGATCAGACCCAAGACCAACACTGGCCAAAATAATAGTTACAAAGCACTATACTGAGTCATTTACATGCAAGCCCAGTGAGATAAGCTAGAAGACATTGTGATCTCTATCTTAGTGATGAGAAAACTGAATCAATCAACTTAATATTGCACATGTAGGAAGTAGTAGAATTGGTGTTCAAACCTAAGCCTGTCTGGTTCTAGCTTTGTTTTTTGTTTTTTGTTTTGTTTTGTTTTGAGGGATTTTATTTATGTATTTGAGAGGGAGAGAGAGAGAAAGAGAGAGAGAAAGCACAAGCCAGGAGAGCAGGGAGCCCAATGTGGGTCTTGATCCCAGTACCTGAGGATCATGAACTGAGCCAAAGGCTGATGCTTAACCGACGGAACCACCCAGGCAACCCAAGTCTGGGTCCAGTTTTAACTTACAGCCACTAAGCTAATATGTTTGACAGTCCAGTCCCCCCACACGACTGGTACCACTTCCACAAATTATACCCCTCTTTGAGCCTCCCTCCCTTATGTGTACAAAAAGGTATGATGTGGACTCTTCTAAATGGTTATTCTAAAAATGGAACAAGATCGTGTTTGTGCAATCACCAACATAGAGCATGTGTTTTAATAAAATCTCATAGCTCATTCCTCAGAACTCAACCAATACAGAGAAGGTGTTGTAGAAAACAGTTAGCAGTCGATAGAGTGGTTCTCATCCCTGGCTATACATTAGAATCTGCTGCGCAGGTCTAAGAATAGTGATGCCTATCGCGAGGGCATGTAGGTGGGACACTGGGGATGTTCTAGTTGCCAGAATACAGGTGTGTTCATTTGGTGAGAATTCTTTAAGCTGTACATTTATGAGAGCTGCCTTCTTCTGTAGGCATATTTTATTTCAATTAAAATGGATATATTTTCCCTGATATGAGGAAGTGGTGATGCAACATGGGGGCTTAAGTGGGTAGGAGAAGAATCAATGAAACAAGATGGGATTGGGAGGGAGACAAACTATAAGTGACTCTTACAAAACAAAATGAGGGTTGCTGGGGGGAGGGGGGTTGGGAGAAGGGGGGTGGGGTTATGGACATTGGGGAGGGTATGTGCTTTGGTGAGTGCTGATTCACAGACCTGTACCCCTGGGGATAAAAATACATGTTTATAAAAAATTAAAAATTTTAAAAAAATTGGATATATTTCTTGAAACTATGATTTTGCCGGTCTCACTCCTTAGAAATTCTGGTGTAATAGCTCTGTAGAAGACTGTAAACATCAGTATTTAAAAACTTCTTGGTGGTGTTAATACACATCCAGCTTTGAGAACTATTGTTAGGGTAGAACCGAGCCTTGGGAGATTTAAGAGTTAAAGGAAGGCATGCTTTACAGCAAAACAGGTATTATCGGCCACATTTAAAAGTCTAGGTTAGTGTACAAAAATTAGATGTAGAGAATAAAGTATAGGGAATAATAAGATGAAACAGGAATTCCTATCTGTGTTTCATATAGAAATCCTCCTCCCCTCCACAATGGGAATTGCCATAGGCAGGAAAAATCTATTAGGTGCCTCAAAAAAACCCACTTTACATTCTTTATCTTTCCTTCTTTTGTGAGCATCTCAATTCTCTTCTATTTTATTAAACCATCTTGTCTTTTTGTGAATGTGTTTATTTGACAAAACCTATGCTGTTTGAAAACAGGGAAAATATATTTATGAATTTAAGCGTCTACTCCTCCCAAGTGCCCATATATGCACAGTTCAGTCAAACATCTTCAAATGTTCAATAAGAGGGACTGGATAACATCACAATGTCTGCATTGTTTCTTTTTGCCCCCGACAGACCTCAGCATCAGATTTTGTCCCTTGTTATTGAACTGTGGTCTTTTAGATCATGCTAGTATCATTTGCATCTCTTCCTATGAGCAAGTGCATACACATACACACACACGTGTGTGTGTGTTCACAGGCACACATACATGCAAACACACACACATGTACATTCTACCTGTGCTATTATAGAACGCTGTTTTATAAAAAATATAAGCAGTTAACTTTACAGACTTCAATTAACCAGCATTAATTGGAATATATACTATATATTAGTTCCTTGGTGAATCCTTCTCAGTGCCTTCATGGTGAGATTTGTAAGCAGTCCTTTCGTCATCCTTGGATATTTCACAAGTGGCTAGGAGCTAGTAAATTTCAAAACTCATCTAGTATGAGATGAAACTTTAGGTATTTATTGTGACTATTCAAGCAATCTCTGCCTCCCTTTCACACCGTAAGGTATCAACTGAGTTGATTATCTTGCTATTAGTAATAACTCATTGTTCATCCAGTGCCTAACTAATGAATAACCAAGAGCATTTGTACAGCATCCTGGCAAGAAGACGATTTATGTTGGGGCACCTGGGTGGCTCAGTCGTTAAGCGCCTGCCTTTGGCTTGGGTCATGATCCCAGAGTCCTGGGATCGAGCCCCGCCTCAGGCTCCTGCTCCACAGGAAGCCTGTTTCTCCCTCTCCCACTGCTCCTGCTTGTGTTCCCTCTCTCGCTGTGTCTCTCTCTGTCAAATTAATAAATAAAATCTTAAAAAAAAAAAACAAACAAAAGAAGACCATTTGTGTCATTGACGAAGTCGGCAGTGTGTGATGATTGTGTCTATAAACTGAGTTATCAGAAGGGCAAACTTAATTAGTGCCATATTTTTCGAAAGCCTAAACATCAGGTTTTAAGTATATTCAAAGGATGCGTAGGCTTATAATTACATTAGCCAATGGGAGAAAGTAAGAAAAGGAGTAAGGAAGGAAACTTCAGTCCGATGCCCTGTTGGGAACCCCACACTCTGGATATAAATTCCGTCAACTTTCCAGCGGATGGAATTTAGACCCCCGTAGATCTATCATACTCACAAAGCTGCAGGAAAAAACTTTGAGTAAAAAGACTTACAAACGTAAAAGCAGTTGAGGAGATTGAAAAATAAAGATTATTCCGTATTAAACATTCTGCCATATTAAAGGTTGAAGGCACAAATGGGTGTCACGGAAGCTAGCATACTAATGTAAGATTTATGCTGTCGATTACCATTTGCAATTAACTGTAATGTGCAAATACCATGGGATTATTTGTTTCAGTGGTAAGAAAGAGAAAAAACAGAAAGCATTAATTTCTAGCACTCCTTAAATTTAATTATAGTTGGTGTGCTGGAAAGAAAAATGAAAAAATCCATTCTCTGTTTTAGCAGAGAAAGAGGTAATACATGTCAGTGAATGCCACTGTGATTTTTCTGCATGTCTTTGCTCTGGCTTCATTCACAGATTGCACAGATATTACTTAAATAAGACTTCAAGAGAGAACATGGGTTTTTTGAAAATGAAGATTGGTCTCTGATGTTGTGGTTGCCAGGTAATGGATTAACGAGCCGTCAGTGTGAAATCCATTCATTTCTTCTTATCATTCAGGAAGCAGGTGTCCTGTCACTGTCCACTGGCTTGCAGACTTCCACGGGAAGGCATCCCAGGGGCAGCGCCAGATTTTATTTGTGGGTAATAATATTCTGTTCATGATGGCTGACTGGTCTACCACCTTTATTATTTTAATCTATGTGCCATTGGCACGTTCGTGTGTTTTCATTTGGTTTTTTAACAACAGTGTTCAGTGGAACGTATGAAATTTCTATCCTGGAGCTCCAAAGTGATTAAATATTGACAATTTCACAATTTCATATGGTCCAATCTAAGGTTCATTTACTTACAGATGAGTGAAGTGAGAATTTTCGAGCAAGGAGTAAAGGAAAGAATTGTGTGTGTGTGTGTGTTTACCCACGTCTCTGTGTGCTAGGTCTTGTCCTACACACCAGAGATACAGGACATCCAGATAAAGCCCCAGGTCTCATAAAATTTATATGTCCCAATGGGAGACAGACAATAAACGAAGATCATTTCAGATAAGTGCTATGGAAAACAGGCTATTCCATGAAAGGAACTACAGCAGGACCTGGGGTTTTGGGGGCAGCTCTTTTAGGTAGGATGTCCAGGGGAGGTTGCCTTCAGGATATGAGACTGAAACAGAGACCTGAAAATTGAGAATCAACCTTGCAAGGAGCTGTGCTGCATGTGAACGGATAGCAAATGGGAGGAAAAGCATTTGGCTGGGCTGAAGAGGAGCAAGGTGGCCAGTGTGCCCAGAGCGGGGTGCACGAAGAGGGCAGGGTAACAGGTGAGGTCAGAGAATTATAGGCCAGCGTGTGAGACCATGGAGGAGCAGCCAGTGATGTAGAAAAGAAAGAAGAAATGTGTGTTACCTAAGAAGCCAAACGTTAAAAAGGAAAAAGTAATTCAGGAGAAGAAGGACTAATTACCTTTGTCCAGTGACCTCAAAGAGGTCAGAAAAGGTGAGGGCCTAGAACTGACCACTGGATTAATTTCTGAATGATAATCAATTACTATAGATGATTATAAAGTAATTGTCCACGAACTTTTTTCTGCTTTTTAAAAATAAGGTATAATTTACATGCAGAAGAATCTGTCCTTTTTAGCGTACAGTTCCCTAAGTTGTTGTTTTTAAGAGAAAGGGTGAGTGAGGGTGGAGAGGGACAGCAGGAGAGAGAGAGGAGAGAATCTCAGGCCAACTCCCCGCTGAGCACAGAGCCTGATGCAGGGCTCAATCTCAGGGCCCTGAGTTAATGGCCTAAGCCAAAATCAAGAGATGGATGTCTAACCAACTGAGCCCCCCAGGCACTCCCCATTTCCCTATGTTTTGGGAAACATTTACAGTTGTGTTATCACCAGCATGTTCATGACAAAATTTTTCACCCAAACCCCAATTCTCAGCACCTCCTTGTAGTGAACACCGTTTCCACATCCAACCATGGATGTGTTTTTTGCCCCTCTAGTTCGGCAAGTATGTCCTATATATGGAAGTATTTGGTACGTAGCTTCTAAAACCTGCTTGCATTTAGCAGAATGTGAGATTACTCAGGTTGTCCCATGGATCAGGAGCTCCTTTCCATTCACAGGAGTATCCAGTGAACATCCAAACCTCAGTTTGTTAGGCATCCATGTTGAGGGTGGGTCCCAGTTTGGGGAGACTGCAAATGAATCTACCGTAAATAGTCACACAGGATTTTTGTGTGTGTGAACGTGGGTTTTCATTTCATTTGTATAAATTCCAAAGCAACAAAATGCGGGGTTATATGGTAATTGCACATTTAAGTTTATAAAAAAGAAAAACTCAACTGTTTTCCAGTCATTGAATAATTTTTGTTCCCATCAGCAATATATGAGATCTCTATTGGTTTCACAGGTTTTTTTTTTTTCCTTTCTTTGTTTTAATTTTGGTTGTTCTAAAATATCATTGTGGTTTTAATTTCCATTTCTCTAATGACTAATGATATTCAGTGTTTTTTTTCATGTATTTATCTGTCGGCCTTATTGTCCATCTTTGGTGAACTCTCTCTTCAAATATTTTGCCCATCTTTTTTTTTTTTTCCAAAGTCTGTCCATCTTTTAATTGGGTTGTCTGTTTCCTTATGATTGAGTTACAAAAGTTCTTTGTGCATACCAGATTTTATCAGATACATGCTTTGCAAAGATTTTTTTTCCCCAGTCTGTGGCCTGTCATTTCCTTCTCTTACCGGTGTTTTTCAAAGCACGGGAGTTTCTGTGTTTGATGAAGTCCAGTATATCATTTTTTTCATGAATTAGGCTTTTCCTGTCGTACCTAAGAAACCTCTGCCTAACTAACCCAAGTTGACAAAAGTCTTGACGTATATTTCTTCTCGAAGTTTTATAGGAATCGATTTTACATTTATGACCATTAGATTTTGTAAGATGGAAGCCATTAGCAACTTGTACTTGAGTGTTTATTTGGGCAAACACCTAATCAGAGAGGTGAAAAAAATAAGGAAAAAAAGAAAACTGAGACCATCTTTATAGGTTTGTGTTACATAGAGTGATTGAAAATGGAGATTTGAGCTGGAGAGAAACCTTGTAGGTGGAGTAGGATGGTTGGTTATTGTAGGTAAGCAAAATTCAAGGCACTGGCTTATGTATCTACAAATTAAAATAGAACAAATTGAGACAAATCAGGGGAGAGCAGATCCAGTGAAACCTCACAGAGTAGTGGGTTAAAAGTGCCAAGCATAGAGACTGGTTATTTAAGATGAAAATAACAGGGTTTCTAGGGCATGTAAGGATAAACTTCTAGGCTTTCTGCTTTGGAGCCAGTAGAATGTTTGGCTTGGAAAAAATGAAAAGAGGTGGGAAAAGAATTTCAATTTGACCTTAAGCTCAGCAACTTGTCTGGTTGAATCTTTTTCCATGGATTAAGCAAGAGAGAATTAGCAAGTGGGGGCGTCTTTCCCCTGGGCTGAACCTCAATGGGTTTCAGATTTCCTGGGATCTCTTAAGATTTCCTTTAAGCAAAGTCTGTTTATACAGTGACCTCAGTGGCTTTGGTACATTCCCTGCAGTCCTGGCATTCTCTTTGCCCAACATCCCAGGAAGCATGTAATGGGTCAGGGGTAGGGATGACATGCACACTGGGCAGGGTGGAAGAGCAAGCTGGAAAAAAGTCCTTTTCGGGGAACCCATTTTTTTTTTTTAATTGTCAAATATTCTTTAGGCTTTCAAAGGGAAAAGAGAGAACACAGTTAAGAGGTCATAGAATTCCATGGTAGTCAAACTCATTTGTAGGATTTGATTTCTAGAACTAGATTAGATTGCACAAAACAATATTTAGAAAGAGCAGGAGTCCTGAGTTTTGCCTTCATGGTCCATCAGACGGCCATGGAGGGTACATCTTTGTACATCTATACATCTACCGCATATCCACAATTCAGTTTTTGATCCATCAGAAGGTAACTTAGGCATTTATTGTTGACATAATTAAATAATTAGGAAGGAAGTATTGAGCTTTCATGGTGGTTTTAATTCTTGTTTTGTTTGTTTGTTTAGAGTCTCATGAAATCAGTGGTTCATTTCCAGCCAGAAAGAAACATGACAGCCAAGGCTAAGATGAACTAAACCTGAAATAATCTATTTCTTTAAAATATCCAATGAAGCATGACAAACTATATTAGGGAAACTTTTCATGAACTGGGCTATAAGTGAAAAATACTATATATAACACCCGTATCCTAATGGTCTTTGTGTGTATCCATGTCCCAGCAAAGAACTAGCAAAGGGATGGCTTTATTCCCCAGAGTAATGTGAGCAGCTTTTCACTGCACTCTGACAAATCCTAGTAGTTTAAGTTCCCAGTTTTCATTTCATTTATTTCAGGACGAATGAAAAAATTAACAATAAGAACAGCATTTATATGACTTTCTAGGTCAACAATGTGCAAATTATATTATGCCTGATTTTTACATGAGACTAATAAAGACTCAGCAATTCCAAGGTAGTCGATGACATTCCTATTACTGTATATATATAATAGAGATGAAGTATTTATCATCCTTCTATAGAGAACAGTTCCAAGTTTCTCTTTGTCTCCTTTCTTATACAGGGTCTTCTGGCATTACTGGGCACAGAACTGGATCCAGCTCCTTTTGAGGACATAGAACCTATCCACTTCTGGCAATGCGATTATTGTCACTTTTTCTCCAAATCCAGTGTAGATCACAATTAGACCTTATTTTTTATTATCATTTCCTATATACCAGAATGTGCTAGCAGCTAATGTGAATTAATTTTCTTTTCCTTAATCCCCATAAAGTAGGCAATGCTTTAACCTATGTTTTACAGAAGAGAAATAGCTTTGGGGAGGAAAATCACTTTTCAAAGCTCACATACAAATTATGCAAAGAAATCATGCCTTGGGGCATCTGGGTGTCTCAGTCTGTTGAAGCATCTGCCGTCGGCTTAGGTCATCATGATCCCAGGGTCTTGGGATCGAGCCCCACGTTGGGGTCCACAGGGCTCCCGCTCAACAGGGAGTCTGCTTCGCCCTCTCCCTCTGCCTCTCCCGCCCACCCCCATCTCCCACCCCTTTCTGCTTGTTCTCTCTTTCTGTCTCATTCTCTTTCTCTCAAATAAATAAATAGCGTCTTAAAAAAAGAAGACTTTATGTCTTGAACCCAAGTGGGTAGATTCTTACCCAGTAAGTAATTGATACCTACTTAATAAGAAGACATCCATATTTGGGCAAGAAAATTTCCATTAGGGCGCCTGGGTGGTGCAGTGGGTTAAGCCTCTGCCTTCGGCTCAGGTCATGATCCCAGGGTCCTGGGATCCAGCCCCGCATCGGGCTCTCTGCTCGGCAGGGAGCCTGTTCCTTTTCTCTCTCTCCCTGCCTCTCTGCCTACTTGTGATCTTCTCTGTCAAATAAATAAATAAAATCTTAAAAAAGAAAAGAAAAGAAAATTTCCATTAGGGTGACAGAAGGAAGGGCGTTCATAGTTGGAAGGGCATTTAGCAATGATTGTCATTTGCAGCTTATGTTTTCAGAAGATCTTGAGTGAATGGAGAAGACTTGAAGGATCGTGACCTGAAGCCACATGCAAGTTCAGCTTCAAGCTAAGATAGCCCAGATATCTTACAGAAGACACACTTGTGACTATGCGCTCCTAGACCACTTGCTCAGACATACACGATCCACAACTTTGGCTTTTCAGTTATATCACTATAAGCATCCTTGCTTTTAAAGGAATACACAGAGTCTTGAGGCCCCCAGATACTGTTTCTGCCACCTTTGAATCCCAGAGTCTGACAGAGCAGAGAGCTGGGAATACTCGGCTGACCACATAAATCCTATGCAACTTAGCTGAGTCATTCCTACACGCGGATGAAATCAACAGGTTTCAAGAACCCAAGTTTCTTTTGTTTTGTTTTTGAATGAATTAAATACTGTTATTTTTATTTTTTTTAAGTAGGCTCCACGCTTAATGTGGGACTTCAACCCTGACCCTGAGATCAAGAGTCCACAGGCTCTACCCACTGAGCCAGCCAGGCGACCCAGGGAACAAAAGATTTTCCAATTAAAAAAACAGGTTATGCAAGTGAAGGAACATGGATAAAAGGAGACACTGAGCTAGGATACGTTGAATATGTGCTTGAGAGAGGTAACTACAGCAAAACTATCGGGGCTGCAGGAGCTGAGGGGAAGCCTAAGCATTCATTTGTCGTTATAGATTATTGCCCACTTTTCAACCAATGCACTAAGTTTACCATCTGTTCATGTCGTTGGCGCTAAGTCATTTTAATATGAGTTATAGCTATTATTTTACTATCAATTTATTTTATGGAAGCATATAATACTAAGCATATATAGACACTTTTTATTATTTGTATTATATATATATCTTATTATATATTCTTATACAATAATATAGTATCATAATACATATTGTTATTTGTTAGTTTGGTTCAGGATAGAGAAATTTTCAGTGTCAGAAAGCCTGTAGGGAAGTCATTCCTCACAGTAGACATTCAGATAATTTTGGATTCTCTGGCAGACACAGACCTTTTGTTATTAAATACATCAAAGCTTTGCTTCCAGGAAGGATAATCTTCTCAGTTGTTCCCTCTCGAGTCAGAATCTGAATGCTTTTCTCATTGAAAGTGATTACTCTAGATTAATAAAGAGAAAAAGCCCTCCTTTCTTTCTCCCTGTTTCCTTCCCCACCCCCTCTCTCCTCCTCGCTCCTCCCTCCCGTGACTGTACTTCAGGAAACTACATTTTGGGCAAAACAGAAAATAAGCAATTGTTTCCTGGCAGATTGCTTGTGGCCCATAGATACACATTTGTAGCATTAAATATTTATGGCATTGACACAATAGGACACATTTCCCCCCTCCGTTTCTTCTTTTCCCTGAATTCCAAGAGGAGCATGAACACCAAATCTCTGCTTTGGAAAGAAGCAACCACTCCAGCAACTATGCTTAACTGTTAGCCCTTTGCATTCTGCTCAATGGTTTACATGAATACTCCAGATCCACGGAGAGAGTGTAAGGAAAGGCTTGACATTCGCTTAGGTATTCCCCCACCTCCCCCCCACCCCCGCCATTCCTCAGGGGACCAGACCACACTCACTCCACATTCCAATGCTCTGGGCCACTTGTGTCCAAAGAGGAGATGTTGGTAAGACAAGAGAAGTGGGCCGCTTGAAACCCTCAGAACATGGTTGTGAGGGAGCACAAAATAGAAATGTCTCTGCTTATTCATGGCATGAATCGAAGAGTTTTAAGGGAGAAGACAGGAATAGTTCTCTCTGAGTCAACTCTCCAAAGATAATCTTGGGTAAATTTTTTGGAAAAATAAAGCGTAATGCTTCATATTTTCAAAAATTCTGCTTTATTGATTGAATCTTACATGTCTGGTAATTTCTTAAAATTATCATACGCCTTTACACATGTGCTGATTTTCAAGTGCTAGAACAATTATTTGTTCTTCAGCAAAGTGATGGTCCCGTTTTCGTAACTGGGTCTCCTACTGGTAGCACCTGAAGGCTCTTAGTCCTTTTCTTCATCCTTCCATTTCTCCATGCTCGGTACTTCCTCTCAAACCCTCTCATTATCATACTAAGGAATATAAATTGTCCATGTGTACACCAGTATGTCCCAAAATGCTTTCTAGAAAAAGATAGTTTCATCTGATATGATGGCTGTCTCTCAAAATTAGGGATTCCATTTCAAAAGCATTTAGAAAAATTCTGGGTTAAATACAATTCAGCAGGCTTCTTTTTTGGTTTGTTTAAAGGAAAAAAAAATTAACATCATTATTATTGTGGTGTAATGATTCAAATCCCTTGACAAAGTTAGCAACTCCCTTAATTATGAATTCACTACACTGGAGATAAATGTGTTTATAGGGAATATGTTTAAAACAACGAGCTCTCCACTAATGCTTCAGTGCCATTGATTTATGATTAATATACATATTTTTCTTATGTAAATTACATGGTTTCAAGAGAAGAAGCCAATAGAGGATAACCCTTCCCCATCATTGGTGACAGTGGGATGTGGTTATCAAGTATGGTTGCCGTGGGCCTTGAACGTACCACAGGATGGTTCCAGCCTGGAGCTACTTGAAACTCCATGACTGGCTCTGACAGCTCTGACTGGGTCATGAACACAAATCTTAGTCATTTTCCAAAAATGACTCAGCTCAAGGAAATTGTGAGCACTCTCAGGTCATGAAAAATAGTACTTTTGTCTTGCGAGAAGACATAGGTCTTCACTGTTTGTTTGTTTGTTTGTTTTCCTTTTAAGAATTTTATCTATATTCAAAACCTATTTTATCAAAGTGAGTATTATAAATACAGTCTGTTTTTTGTTTGTTTGTTTTTTAAAGATTTTTATTTATTTATTTGACAGAGAGAGACACAGTGAGAGAGGTAACACAAGCAGGGGGAGTGGGAGAGGGAGAAGCAGGCCTCCCGCCGAGCAGGGAGCCTGATGTGGGGCTGGATCCCAGGACCCCGAGATCATGACCTGAGCCAAAGGCAGATGCCCAACACCTGAGCCACCCAGATGCCCCATACAGTCTGTTTTTAAATCAAAAGAAGTGTTAAAAGGCTTACAACAAGAGCAACTAAAAAAGCAAGGTCTCTGTAGTATGTGGCCATGCTCTCAGTCCAGAACCACATTTAACTCATTTGCTATTTCTTCTGGTGTATTTTGTCATATATCTATGTAATATGCTCATGTTGCTAATTCTAAATTTGTTCTTTTTTAATTGAAGTATAATTAACATGCAGTCTTACATTAGTTTCAGGTGTACAGTATAGTGATTCAATAATTCTATACATTTCTGTTACTTTGGCAGTTTTCTTTACAGCGAATTTCTCAGAACCTTCCATGAGTGTGTATATTACAAAGTTCCAAGAAAGAAATACCATAAACATTCATATTTTTTTTTCCTTTTTCTTCAGAAAACCTTTAGCAGGGCATTTTTAAAGTCTCAGACCAGCCAGGCACTAAACTTGGCAGCTCAGTTGAATCCTCTAGAATGAACTTTTAGTCTTGGCTCAAGTGTAGGCAAAGAGTCATGGAGTATGTATCCCTCTTCTACTCAGTACTACAGACAACCAGAGGGGTGTTTCTTTTGTTCCATGCTTCTTCCTAGCTCCCAGTACCTATTCTGCAATATTTCAAAAGGGAAATGACTTAAAAAGTGTCTGTTATCATCTTAGCCATACAGTAGAATGAGATTAGCATGTATGTTGTAAAGAAAAAAAAAGTTAATATGAGAGAAGTGTATGAATGTTTGACATAAATGACCCAAACAAAAATCATCTGTTACCTTTTTATCAGAGCCAGAGTCCCAACTATTCTGAAGGACATGTCTTTGATGTCAGGTGATCTGGAGCAAAAAGGAGGAACATGGAAGTACCTATAAGCCTTGTGCTTGTGGTCTGAACCAGGAAGCAAAATGCCAAGGAAGATCCATCTAGGGAGGTTTTGAGAACTCTGTTGGTTAGTAGAGAATACTCTTCTCTTCTGCTATTCCTTACAAAACATGTGTGCACGATAGGGGCACATGAATGTATGGTGGTAGTATTTGATAGATAATCACCAAAAGGTTATAATAACACAATATCTATTCTGTCAACAGAACCCATTAACATATATATATAAATTTGGCCATTTAATAGTTTGTTCTGCTAAACTGCTTAAAACAACTGGTTTAACTCATTTCCCTAGTAAAGAGTTCTTCTTGATCAAATTAATGAATTCACAGTGTCTTATTTTCACACTGAAGAACCACATAGACACCAACGCGTTCAGACACAGAGCAGAAAGAACATTCCTTAAGCCGTTTCCTGCTCATGGTGCCACTATTAAGGCCTTCTATTTATTAACTTATGACAACTACTAGTCTATGTGAGGGACATAGAGAGATGTAGGATCTCGAAGTAGAGGAATGGAAGAGCTCAAGAAATTCAAATTTTTTATTGACAGTTGACAGACACTAATGATTTTATTGAGCTTAGCTGAAAGTTACGTGGTAAGAGTTAAAAAAAAATGCCTTTCTTAATTTGCTGACATATTTTAAGGACCTGTCAGGTACACAGAATTGGATGAATCCTAATTCTTCATTTATGACAGGTTTTTGTTGAACCATGCATAGTGCTCTTTGTTTGATTGTTTTAACAATATATCGAAAACTGTGAACTCACCACTCTAAATGGAGACTAAACATAGGAAATCTTTGACCTCTATGTGGTCTTCCTATTCTTCCACTCCATCTTAATTTATAGAAATCTGTTGGTGAAAATGCTTTGATGTGACATGCACAGTTTTCATGTAACATGGGTTCATGCATCACATAGGCCTCTCTTTTCAATGAATATTTTGTCCTGTCTTTACACAACCACTTGGAAAGATCACTTCTAAGTCCCATCTTTCTTGGTCTGGACATTTATTAGTGTCCACCAGCAGGTAGTAATCATGCCACCTACTTCTAGAGAGCAATACCTAGTTTTCAAACCACATAAATAGAGTGAGCTCTCACAAATTTCCACCAGTTCTGTAATGGTACCATGATTCATGCCACAGGAGGGATTAAGAGTGTCAGAACCAGAATCTTATGCTGGCTGCTATGCTTTTTCCATGACATGGAGTCAAATATATACAGCTGAAGTCATCCACTGAAGTCATCTGGGATTATACTGCTCCTGTCTAGCACTGCAGGAACTGGAGCAAAGCCCTCTTTCTTCTTTCATTAAGTTGACCTCTATGGTAGATGATGGGACATCTATTTTGACATCTCTCTGTTCAGACGTGAAAAATGATGTGCTTAATCTAAGGTAATTGTGGCCATTGTTTCTCTTGTGTTCTGAAATCTTTGTGTAATTCTGCAAAGACTTGTACGGGAGCCCAAAACCTGTTGGCAATAGGCTCCTTTTCAAAATGAAAACAAATGCTTATCCCTGCTTCCCCTGCAACCGTCTTTTCTGAGATTGTGTTGTGCTACCTCCTTGATTATAGGCTTGAAAAAATCCAGGCAAAGAGTCTAGTTGGGGAGTAACCTTGAAGGGTATGATTTCTTGGATTCAGACAATTTATCAGCTGTCCTCTTATATGTATTATTTTGTACTGAGACAGTTCAGGTCCAATAAAACCACAAGCATTTGGCCTGAAAATGAGGGGAGGTGTATCTGAGTTGATGAAAAGAGATATGGGTTGTGAACTATTTTTAACCTTGGTTTTATTGTTATCCAAGTCTCCATCATTGGAGCAAGTTTAACAAAGTGTTGCCTAGTCCTTGTCTTCACGTAGCTCTTCTTAGTTAATAGCTAATAATGATTTGTAATTAGCAAATAATTTAAATGTAAATAGATTCTTCCACACTGCCTACCAATGCTTGAAAACAATCTGTTCTTTTAAATAGCCTAGAAATTATCCAGGCAGTCTTGATACTATTTATGTCTGGTTAAAAAAGAAATTCTAGATAAGAAGTACAAAGGGAACTTCAGCTCTACCTCTACTTGAATTATCACACATTTCCAGTAGTATAATCCAAGTTTCTGAGGTTTTACAGGCCACTGGTGTAGCAGTCAACAACGAAGAAAATGAATCCTGGAAAATAATTCAGAACGTGCCTCAGCAGGGAAATACTTAAGCCTAGTAACTTCTTCAAACCTCCTTACAATTTCCTACGACAGTGCCTTTAAACTAGAGGATGAAGAAACCTGTTAAAAAGAAATGCATTCAGAAATTATTAACCTGGATGAGAAAAAAAGAAGGGGCTCTGAGATATTGAGGTAGCAGAAGCCATAACAATGGGAATGTTCAAGGGTAGGGTGAGTGGCAGCAAGACTCAGAGAGGAGATGGTGGGCTATCTTGAGATAATATGTGTGGAAGTGGACAGAATGTGAGAGGTGAAAAATGGAAGATGCTCTAGAAGTGGCTCTATCATTTGTCAGATCTTTGTCAATCCTCACAAAAGTGACCCAGAGAGAAAATAAAGATGGTTCAGCCTTCAACTTATCACACTATCGCCATCCAGCAGCGATAATAACCACCCTCCGTCTGGTTGGGTTTCAAAAAGGGTTTTTTTTATTTCATATGGCCATCGCTTATATAGGGGAGCTAAGCCAATCAGCATAGACAGCGATATGCATCCACCAATCTTAAGCTTGTTACCAAGTACCCACAGTATAGCAATAGTTCAACAGCCAATAGGTAGTACTTCCTGTTTACGATCAGTCACTCTAGACACACCTTCTGGCAAATCGCCAGGCGCCATTTTGCAAAGCTCTGCGGTTGATGGATTTCCAGGCCCCTGGAGCATCCGCCTGCGACATCACACACCTGGGGGAAGAGAACCCCAATACTCATATTTCATTCTAATGAGCAATCAATTTGTTAATTTCATAGAAAAACTCTGGACATTAGTGCAATGATATTATAATTTGTATATAAATATCTTTTTTCCAAATCTTGTCTTATTTTGATATTCCCCTCACAAGAATAAAAAAATGCCCTTATAAAAGATATATTTCTAAAGCCTGGTAGACTTTCTACTTGTTTCATTATCATTTATTCTTCAGGATACAGGGGAATACACCAGGATTTCTACTCCTGCCACCCTGTTTCCTTGGTGGATTTCTACTCAACATTCTAGAACCAATATCAATACTGTTAGGATTTTATTTCTGCAAACTTTCCTACCAGTTGGACTAATTGAGTTAACTGAATATCCCCGCATCACCATTTCCCTGGTATTTGCTATACCTCAGTTATAATATTTATCACATCTATATTACTGTATTTGGCTTTTTTTTAACTTTCTTGACTCTAATACTTTGACATTATTTACACATTCCAGTGACTCTTTTCTTCTCACTTTATTAACAACCACGCAGACCATTCAGGGAGTCTTCCTGATTGTATCTTGTATCTTGTTTGTCCTACTGACATTTATTTCTGAACTTATAAACAAACGCAAATATATTCTTATTTTTCCTCCTTCCCCGTCACCCCCCAGAAGATATAACATACGATATACACAGTTCTGTTTCTTGCATCTTTACTTAATATCCCCAGAAGATATTTCCATATCAGTCTATAAAAGAGATTTTTCAGTTTTATTTTCAACTATATTTTATTATGTAGAACGCACCATGATTTATTTAACTTGTCCACTATGGATGAATATAAAGCTGTTTCCAATTTTTTGCTGTGAGAAAGAGTGCTGCAAAAATTGCTTTGTGAATGTGGTCTTACATGTGTGAAATGTGTATTTGTTTTCCTACCGATAGGTATTTCCAGATTGCCCTCCATCAGGTTTGTAAAAATTTGCACTCTTACCAGAAACTAAGTCCCTGATTCTGTGGCCTTGTGAACAGAATTGTATTCAATTTCTGCCTTTTTGCTAATTTGATATGTGAATATTGGTATTTTATCCTCATTTCTCTTAGTACAAATAAAGTTAAGCATCTAGCATTTCTTTTTCTTAAAATCTAGCTGTCAGCTTTCTTCGGAACTATTGACCGTTCCTTTTCAATTCTAGGAGATTTGTTTGATACATTAGGAAGAATTGTTAAATGTTACCTGGGACGTGTGCTGCAAGACACTTTAGTAGTCCATCTCTGTCATTGGTTTTGTTTTGTTTTAAGTAGACTCTACGTCCATCGTAGAGACCAATGTAGGCCTTGAACTCATGACACTGAGATCAAGATCTGAGCTGAGATCAAGAGCAGACGCTTAGCCAACTGACTGAGCCAGCCAGGCACCCTTCTGTCATTGCTTCTTTACCACAATGCTAGGTTGACTTGTTTCACTATTGCTGCTGTTTGCCTCTAGAAGTTTTTGGGTTTTTTTATTTTAATATTTAAATATTAAAATTTATCAGTACTTTTTTTTATAGCTTGTAGATTCGGTCATAGATTAAAGGTCTTTTCTACTTCAGGTTTATAATAAATTATTATTTGTTTTCTTCTAGTCATTTTACTCCTTCATTTTTTAATTTCTTTTAAACATTTGATTCTTTGGGAATTCAGCCAAATGTAAATTTGAGTTCTGAATCTGGGTGTCACCCACTTTTGTTTTATTAGTTCTTCTTTTCCATCTTCTCCACACAGATTTTGAAATACTCTCTGTACTTTATACAAAACTTCCCCCATTACATCAAGTTCTATTTTTTTTAATATTTTACTTATTTATTTGACAGAGCATGAGAGAGCACAAGCAGGGGAGGTGGTAGGCAAAGGGAGAGGAGAAGCAGGCTATCTGCTGAGCAGGGAGCCCAGTGTGGGGTTTGATCCAGGACCCTGGGATCATGACTGAACCAAAGGCAGATGCTTAACTGACTTAGCCACCCAAGAACTTTACTGGTTTGTCTAAACAGGCATCATTACTACACTATTTTAATTATTAAAGCTTTGTGCTCAATTTTAATATTTAGTAAGACCGGCCTCCATTTCCCACTGTATCACTTATATTTCAGTGATTCCTTAAAAATTCTAAAACGTTTAAGGAATTTGTTGCTAAAACACGCAAACAAGTATTTTTACTGAAGTCACATTAGTTTCATAAACTTATGGAGACCCGATAGATATTTGCCACGCTGCATCTGCCGAGACTAAAACACAGTGTGTCTTCCCATGTTTGCACGTCTCTTTTGTGCTCCTTATCTAGGTCTTCCATGTTGCTTTCAATTTATTCCTAGCCTTGTTACCTTTTTTATCGCCATTATAAATGGCGTCTACTTCTCCTTACAGCCTTTAACTGCATGCCAAATCTATATATGAATTCCTGATTTAATCTAATTAATTTTGTGTCCTAATTTATTAACTCTATGCATGTAGCTTTATTCTCTTGGTAATTTCAAATAGCCTGGAGGCTACTAACTCCAGAACAACCTGAGTATTAGAGCTGAAACTGGCAGTTTGTCTTGCTCTTGAATTTAGTGTGAATATGCCTAATGGTTTCCACTAGTGGGTTTTTAATGCTGAGATGGAAGTATAATTTATCATGTTAAGAAATGGCTAAGTGTTAGAAGGAAGGAAGGAAGAAGAGGAGAGAAGGAAGGAAGGAAAAGAAAGAGAGAGAGAAAGAGGAAAAAAAAAGAAAGAAAGAAAGGAAGGAAGGAAGGAAGGAAGGAAGGAAGGAAGAAAGAAAGAAAGAAAGAGAGAAATGTTTGAGTGTTTTGAAACCAAAAATGGTTTTGGAATTTTTTCAAATTCTTTTTCAGCATATATGAGGATATTCATGATTTTTTCTTTTTAGATCTATTAATATAATTAAAAATTTTGGAAGCTTTGCTTCTTTTCCTAATTTCTGCATCAGTTTAAATGGCACAGGCAACATCTGCTCTTAAAACTTTTGGTAGAATTCAGAATGAAACTGTGCCGGTCTGAGATGTTTGAGAAGCAGTTTCCTGATGGGTTTCACCATCTTCTATAGAAATATATGGAAATTGTCCTGTTTTAACTTACAAGATTGTATCCATTTTAATAAGGCTTCTATATCATTGTAAAGGGTTTGGAAAAAGTTGGATCAACCTTATTTCTTAAATGTCTTTAGATTTGATGGTTATTTCTACATAAAAATACATATGTGGTTGATCGGCATTTTTCCCACTTCTTCTCACCCCACAGCCCATCTCTATCTGTTTATTCCTTAACTAGGTAAGCTAATAGTGTATTTTTTTTTAAAAAAATTATTATCAATCTTTTATTCCACAAATTTTTAGTTTACTAACTTATTTATATACACTTGCATATATTTACTCCTTTCTTTTGTCTCCTTTTATTCATTCATTTGGATCAATTTTTCTTTTTTTAATTTTGATTCAGATGTGTACTAATATATTTTAATTAGTGTACTTAACATTAACCATTTTCCTTTGAGTGTGGTTTTTGATGTATGTCATGGGTTCTTACAGGTACAGTTTTCATTATTGAGAGTTATCCAATATTCTGCATACCCAGCTTGAATTACCATTCACTCAAGAGTTGTTTAAAAAAGAACATTTAAATCTTCCCATGTATGGGTGATCTTCTTTCATGTTTTGCTAATTTTAAGTTCCATTATGATTAGAAATGTTACTGTTATAAACAGAATGTTTGTATCCCAAATTCATACATTGAAACTCTAGTTCCCAATGTAATGGTATTTGCAGGGATATAATTCAATTTAAATGAGGTCATGAAGGTGGGTTTTTTTCTGATGGGATTACTGCCCTTATAATAAAAGGCCAAAAAGCTTGCTGTTCCTCTATCCATCCTATGCAGATGCAGAGGAGGCAACCCTCTGCAAGCCAGGAGAAAGGCTGGCTCCTTGATATTGGACTTCCAGCATCCAGAACTGTGAGAAATAAATGTTTATTGTTTAAGTCACTCAGTCTATGGTGTATGGTGCAGCCCTCATTGACTAAGACAGTTGTCTTCCGTATTTTTTGAACTGTATTAAGATTTTTCACATGGCATAATGTATGGTAAATTTTTATCATGTTTCTATGGGAAATGAAATGTATATTTTCTGTTTCAGAGTGTAGAGTTTAATATATCAATCACAAGAAACTTACTAGTTACGTAATATAAATCTTCTACACCTTTCTACTTGATTTGATCTGGTATGCACTGAGAGAGTGAAATTAAGATTTCCTACTTCATGTGTGTACTCTTTTTTTCCTTGTATTGTCTTTTTCACATCCTTGCTTGCTATGCCAATCTTATTAATTCTAATAATCTCCTTATGCATTCTTTTTTAAAAAATACATAGTCAAATCACCAGTGAATAATAAAAAGTTATCTTTTTTTTTCCCCAATACTTGTAGTTCTTTTTCTTTGTCCTTTACTGGTAGTGTCTTGAAAAAGTTGATTCTTGGCTTTATTGCCTAGGCGATTCTGGGCTTTACTGCCTTTGTAATCACTTTAAAGGGAATGTTTCTACAATTTCTTATTATTATAAGCCATGTGATCCACAGTTATTGGGAGATTTTCTATATCAGATTAAGGAATTTTTATTACTTTTCTAGATTGATAAAAAAAATTTTTATCAAAAAAGGGTATTAAATTTTATTAAACATCTTTTATTCTTATATTGCTCTAATAATATAGTTTTTATGTAAAAGATATATAAACATAGATTATATCTGCCCTTACAGTCTGTACTTCCTTTCTTTAAACTTCTCTTGCCCTGCTTCACCACCTCCCATAGACACTTTTTGATTGATTAAATCATGATTTGTTTGTTTTTCCCTATACCATTTTTTTCCCCATGGATATCTATTTTTTTGCTTTCTACTCTTAATCTTCTAGAAAGAAATCCTTAATATACTTCCTATAAAAAGGTACATGAGGAGTTACGAGTTACTGCATATCTACAAATGCCTTTACTATCACAATTGACTACCATTTTAGCTGGGTATAGAATTTTAATTTGAAAACAATTTTTCCTGTGCACATTAAGGTGACACCCTCCCCCCATACTCTGCTACTTGCCATGTTGCCAAGCTGCTGATGAGGTTTCTTTTTCTATTCCCTTTCTTTTATAGGTGTATTTTCTGTTTAAATCTGGAAAATTGCAGAGATGTTAATCTTAAGTCTTGTGCTCTTTATTTTTTTCTTCTTATTATTTAATGTATGCATTCTTTGAGCCCTTTCTAGTTGAAATTGTGTTTTCAGAGTTGCATTCTCATTCTTCCTTCATCAGACCAGGTGTTTCTTCATGGTCCCAGGCTCTCAATTACCATTTTCCCATTATAAATATGAGCAAACCGAGGGCAGAAGATTGCAGTAATTTGCACAAAGTCAAACAGCAAGTTGCAGGGCTAGGATCTATATTCACATAAACTGAATCTTGAACTTACACTCTTAAGAGTCTGCTAAGCAAAGGGTGCCTGGATGGCTCAGTTAGTTAAGCCTCTGACTCTTGATTTGGGCTCACATCATATTCTCAGTGTTGTGAGGCCAAGCCCTGTACTGGGGAGTCCAGGGGAAGTCTGCTTGAGATTCTCTGTCTACATCTCTTTCTGCCCCTCCCCACCTCTCTCTTTCTCTCTCTAAAATAATGATGATGGTGATGATGATATTAATAACAGTAATAATAATAAAATAATAATAGTCTGTTAAGCAAGACAAGGGTGATCACAAGTCTACCATTCATTAAGAGTTCCTTAAGGAATAGAACTGTGTCTGAATCATTTCAGATCTGTCCTTTTCACAAATTCTTTAACCTTTTCCAACATCATGGTGCTCAGACAGCACCAAAATAAATTAAAACCCCATCACTTTTGGTTTCAAAACTCCACCTGCATTCAATATTTTACTATTCTGTCCTCTTTTGCTATCCTCTGCCAAGGTTCCTGACATTCTTGACTCTAAATCATCTCTCTTCATTTGAACTTGCTTGTATTTGTCCCTATTTGTTCTTGAGAAATTGTCAACAGGAGATATGCTCCAGTAATTGTCAAACCCTCCCATCCACAGTTATATTGATATTAGAGTTTTGGAGATAGATATCTCCATAACCACTTCAGTGCTTCAAATATAAGAGACTGTGAGTGAACATATGTTGGGTTGAAATATAGAAGACCCATAAAATAAAGAGAAAGAGAAGAGACAGGTTATTATAAAACATAGGCACTAGAGCTTTTCACTAAAAATCATCCTCCAGATTAAACATATTGACTATGTAATGTAACTTAATATTAATAAAAGCATGTTGTGTAAAAGATGAAAGAATCTTTACAGATATTAAACAAAAATAAATTCAAGTATTAAAGTAGGCTATAGAGAGATACAAAAATTTCTGAGAGTACCTGGCCTTTTTTTTCATCAATCATTTCCTTATTTTCTGTTTTAATCCTTACACTTGCATTTATTCCGGATTTTCTGATATTTCTCTTATACTATTTGGCAGGTTATTTTCCTACATTTCATTTTTTTCCCCCTACCTTTCATTTTGACATATGATTGATTTGTAAATTCAAGGGCAAATAAAGGAGTTTGCATTTTTACCAACTTCCAGATTCTTGAATTTTGGTTTTATATAGTTAATTGCTGCCTTCTGTCAAATGGTTTTCTCATTTCTATTGGCATTAATTTTTTAAAAATTTATATTTAACAAGGTAGACTTCACAAGTTAAGTGGATGCCAATTAACCTAAAATCTGAACTGACTTTTAAATGCAAGTCATTCCTATCAAATTAGCGTTCTCTACAGATTTAGTAGATAGCTGTCAACACAATGGAACCTAAGCATCAATTTTAAGCAATTTATTTTTTTAAGTTTATAATATTAGTTTGATTGTGATTACATATCCCAAATTTATATAATTTTGTGTCAATTACTAAGGAGCTAGATGAATTTTGTGTATTATTACATTTAATCATCTTCATAATTAACATTTAATTTATATCCTTTTCTCTTCCCTTTTTCCATCTACAGAATGCATTTCTTTGAGTTTGTCACACAAAATTTAGGCAATTTTCCTGCCAATTAAATGACATTTTATTTTTCTAAGAGAATTGATGGCTGGGGAAATGGCCCCTGGAGACTATAGGTCTGTTTATTAATTTAAAAAAAAAAAAAAAGAGCTTCCTGTCACACACACAAATGGCATGAATCTGCCTCACCATGTCTTCCTTACAGTATGGCTCATAGTTTTTCTGGGACAAGGGCTGTGATGTCAAAGCCCAGTTTTACAGTTGTTGAAGACACTAACAAAGGAGGCTTTTACTCTGGCATTTCTTGTGCAAATCCTTCCCAACCAGACTTAATATACCAAGACAATGTGTAGAATTATCTTTAAAGTAGTGGAAAGGGATCTATAGATTTGGGGGGACTTTTTCTACTAGAAGTAAATCAAGACATTGAACTAAAAGTAAAAGCGTTAGAGTGGAAACACCTTGTGAATACTGATAGAACATATCAGATGATGCCCTTTGACTCACAGTTATTGTTCTCATTTTTTTTTCCTGTACTCATTTCCTTTTTCAATCTATTTGGAATGATTCTGCTTGAATAATGATCCTATAGTAACTTCATTATCCTTAATTATATTATCTTAATGTGCAAATTCAATCTTTTTTGTCTTTCCCTAGCAAAGAAAAAAATATGACCAGAAGTTAACAGTAGAAGCTTGGTTTTACAAGAAGTAAGGACCAGATAAATGTCCAGTAAAATGTTTATGTCTTTTGTATGCTATGTAGACATCAATTCTTGATGGCATACTCAGACATGGAACTTAAATATATATGCATGGTGAGAATGCATTTAGAAACACTGGAGAGAAGTTTACTGGGAGAATTTCTAATTATATCCTTTACAACAAATGTTTGTTGAATGCATATAGACTAGAACATTTATTTCCATGCAGTATGTTGGCATGCCCACATTTGTTGTGTATAAGATCAAATCCATGTAAAGTCATCTTACTTATTTTTTTTTTTAGCAGATCTACAAAGAGGATATATAAGTTGGTTAAGCTCATTCAACTAAGATGGAGTAGAGAAAAGAATTAAATGAGGCTTATGAGGTTTTCCGTTAATTCAGTGACTATGACTCTCTGGGGATACAAGGGTTATAATAAAAAAACATCCGTCATTATTCACAAAGGACATGCTTAATTGTGCTTTAGCCTTAACCTATTACCATATCCATTCATTCAATCAGGTCAAAATTTTCAGAACAATTCTAATAAAAAAAGTTATATTTTTATTGAATAGAGTACAAACTGACTCTCCCATCTCAAGCAATATGTGTATATACATATATAAGGTATTAGTGCCATTACTTGACAATATGAACCTATCTAAAATATCACCTTTCTCCTTCCACTTCCCCATCAACTCAGTCCAATCTGCATAGTAAAAATAGAAATGAAATTTTGTGATAAACCTTTCAGTAAATAGACCTCTTAAGACCTTTCCAATATTGATTTGTTTTTGCTCTTGTTTTTGTGGGGGAGGCTGTTTTTCCTAAACTTTTACTAAGGCTGATTGCATGACAAAAAATATTCCAGTTATATGAAGTCTTACAGTCATTAACACAGGCCCCTGTTCTAGGGTAGCTCATTTTAGCTGAAAAGAAGATTAGAGAAGGATTTGGCTGGCAAGAAATGAATGCTTATAACACTTTTTCAGCATTCAGTAGTAATTAATACAAGTTTTACTTGTTCATGAAGATTTTTTTTGAGGTAGTAACAGGAGGATGCCTAAGAGAATGAAAAGAATATTTAAATCAACTTAAAATTGTCTAACTTGATTTATCAGGCTACTTAATATTATCAAAATCAGGTGAAATCTCTCTATTTCATTCTGAAAATATGCATCAAATAATAATCCTAAATAACTTATGTAAATAAAAATATCTACAGTGAACCAGACTTCTGGCTTGCAAATAGACCAAGTGTTTCAGATAGCAGAAATGTATTGTTTTCATGAAACTTGATGACAAATCTGGGTTTGATAAACCTTTTTAAAAAAACGTTCCAGGACAAAATGCTCCCAGCAATAACTGTGACCATCTGGAATCTCATGCCTAAAATTTAAATGCAGTCAAGTAATTCATATGAATTATTTGACCATTTAAGATGATGCAGTTGCTCTAAGAAGAGAAAGAAAAAAATAGAATGAGGTAAAATACTCCTATTTAACTATAGAGGGAACACCTATGGCAGATCAGACAAGTGTTATCTTAATCTTTACAGGAAATTTCAACTTGTATGGAGTAGAAGCATAAATCAAGAGACAGATAAGCAAGGGCTTCAAAGGAAGGCACAACATAAAAAGACTACCAACACAGATTTAAAAAAAAAAAAAAAAGTCTAAGAAAAAAAAAACTCCAAACAAGTCCAAATCTATAGAGACTAAGACAGAAATGTATGTCCAGGAAGCAGTTCCCATGTAGTATTTACAGCTGATAGTGGGTATTAAGGAACATAAAAGCTATAAAGTCAATGTCAGAGTGCTGTGGGCCCCGTTAAGGGATACATGGGAGTATTTGGGAAGGGAAATAAAACCTTTTGAAAATATAAATAAGCAAAGCTAAAATGCTGTATTAATACAACAGAAATACTGTAGTCACAGTCATTTCACTTCCTTGGATATTATCAAAATATTGACATGTCATGAAGACTCCAAGGAGAGATGCCTGGGTGATTCAATCTGTTAAGCATCTGCCTTTGACTCAGGTCATGAGCCCCAGGGTCCTGGTATCCAGTCCCTCCCTCATCAGGGCAGGGAGCCTGCTTCTCTTTGTGCCTGCCTTTCCTCCTGCTTGTGCTCTCTCTCTCTGACAAATAAATAAAGGAAAGAAAACTCCAAGGAATTGTTGAGAAGGTTAAAGTGATACAACTTGAGACAACAAACAAACAAACAAACAAGCATTGGTAATCTGATAGTGAATAAAATATATTAGATTTCAAGAAATGCTGAGTTTCATATTCCAAAAACATAGTTTCTAGTTCTATCTGATGTTAATTTTAACTAGGCAGTGAAATGATGCATTTGTGAGCACCCCCTTTTTAAGAGTAAAGTTGGGTACATAACGGTTGTGCTTTATTTTATGAAATTGTTGTGGAGCTCAAATTAGAAAAATTGAGTTGGAAATGTTCTGTAATCTATAAGGTGATTTTATAAAATATTGAGTTTTCTTATATTAGCTTTTGGAATCACATACTATCAGGCAGTTAAGCTCAACATTTCAACAAGCATTTACAGATCTCTTCCACATGCCTTGCACCCCACTGAGCAGTAACAAAGAATAAGTGTATACCCTGCCTTTACGGAATTTTGAGCTTAATTTTCATATGATTTGAAAAATGACTTAGATGTTCTATAAGGTCTTATAAGAACATACTGAGAGATGGTTAGACCATATCACAGGTCTTAGATGTCCTACAGGAAGTTACACTTCAGTTGAATTTTATTTTATTTTTTATTATGTTCGATTAGCCAATAGGTAGTAGTACAGCATTAGTTTTTTTTTAATATAATTTTTTATTTTTTATAAACATATATTTTATCCCCAGGGGTACAGGTCTGTGAATCACCAGGTTTACACACTTCACAGCACTCACCAAAACACATACCCTCCCCAATGTCCATAATACCACCCCCTTCACCCAAACCGCCTCCCCCCAATAACCCTCAGTTTGTTTTGTGAGATTAAGAGTCACTTATGGTTTGTCTCCCTCCCAATCCCATCTTGTTTCATTGATTCTTCTCGTACCCACTTAAGCCCCCATGTTGCATCACCACTTCCTCATATCAGGGAGATCATATGATAGTTGTCTTTCTCCGCTTGACTTATTTCGCTAAGCATGATACGCTCTAGTTCCATCCATGTTGTCGCAAAAGGCAAGATTTCATTTCTTTTGATGGCTGCATAGTATTCCATTGTGTATATATACCACATCTTCTTGATCCATTCATCTGTTGATGGACATCTAGGTTCTTTCCATAGTTTGGCTATTGTGGACATTGCTGCTATAAACATTCGGGTACACGTGCCCCTTTGGATCACTACGTTTGTATCTTTAGGGTTAATGCCCAATAGTGCAATTGCTGGGTCATAGGGCAGTTCTATTTTCAACATTTTGAGGAACCTCCATGCTGTTTTCCAGAGAGGTTGCACCAGCTTGCATTCCCACCAACAGTGTAGGAGGGTTCCCCTTTCTCCGCATCCTCGCCAGCATCTGTCATTTCCTGACTTGTTGATTTTAGCCATTCTGACTGGTGTGAGGTGATATCACATTGTGGTTTTGATTTGTATTTCCCTGATGCCGCGTAATATGGAGCACTTTTTCATGTGTCTGTTGGCCATCTGGATGTCTTCTTTGCAGAAATGTCTGCTCATGTCCTCTGCCCATTTCTTGATTGGATTATTTGTTCTTTGGGTGTTGAGTTTGCTAAGTTCTTTATAGATTCTGGACACTAGTCCTTTATCTGATATGTCGTTTGCAAATATCTTCTCCCATTCTGTCAGTTGTCTTTTGATTTTGTTAACTGTTTCCTTTGCTGTGCAAAAGCTTTTGATCTTGATGAAATCCCAATAGTTCATTTTTGCCCTTGCTTCCCTTGCCTTTGGCGTTGTTCCTAGGAAGATGTTGCTGCAGCTGAGGTCAAAGAGGTTGCTGCCTGTGTTCTCCTCAAGGATTTTGATGGATTCCTTTCGCACATTGAGGTCCTTCATCCATTTTGAGTCTATTTTTGTGTGTGGTGTAAGGAAATGGTCCAATTTCATTTTTCTGCATGTGGCTGTCCAATTTTCCCAGCACCATTTATTGAAGAGGCTGTCTTTTTTCCATTGGACATTCTTTCCTGCTTTGTCGAAGATTAGTTGACCATAGAGTTGAGAGTCTATTTCTGGGCTCTCTATTCTGTTCCATTCATCTATGTGTCTGTTTTTGTGCCAGTACCATGCTGTCTTGATGATGACAGCTTTGTAATAGAGCTTGAAGTCCGGAATTGTGATGCCACCAACGTTGGCTTTCTTTTTCAATATCCCTTTGGCTATTCGAGGTCTTTTCTGGTTCCATATAAATTTTAGAATTATTTGTTCCATTTCTTTGAAAAAGATGGATGGTACTTTGATAGGAATTGCATTAAATGTGTAGATTGCTTTAGGTAGCATAGACATTTTCACAGTATTTATTCTTCCAATCCAGGAGCATGGAACATTTTTCCATTTCTTTGTGTCTTCCTCAATTTCTTTCATGAGTACTTTATAGTTTTCTGAGTATAGATTCTGTGTCTCTTTGGTTAGGTTTATTCCTAGGTATCTTATGGTTTTGGGTGCAATTGTAAATGGGATTGACTCCTTAATTTCCCTTTCTTCTGGCTTGCTGTTGGTGTAGAGAAATGCAACTGATTTCTGTGCATTGATTTTATATTCTGACACTTTACTGAATTCCTGTATAAGTTCTAGCAGTTTTGGAGTGGAGTCTTTTGGGTTTTCCACATATAGTATCATATCATCTGCAAAGAGTGATAATTTGACTTCTTCTTTGCCGATTTGGATGCGTTTAATTTCCTTTTGTTGTCTGATTGCTGAGGCTAGGACCTCTAGTACTATGTTGAATAGCAGTGGTGATAATGGACATCCCTGCCATGTTCCTGACCTTAGTGGAAAAGCTTTCAGTTTTTCTCCATTGAGAATGATATTTGTGGTGGGTTTTTCATAGATGGCTTTGATGATATTGAGGTATGTGCCCTCTATCCCTACACTTTGAAGAGTTTTGATCAGGAAGGGATGCTGTACTTTGTCAAATGCTTTTTCAGCAGCTATTGAGAGTATCATATGGTTCTTGTTCTTACTTTTATTGATGTGTTGTATCACACTGACTGATTTGCGGATGTTGAACCAACCTTGCAGCCCTGGAATAAATCCCACTTGGTCGTGGTGAATAATCTTTTTAATGTATTGTTGAATCCTATTGGCTAGTATTTTGTTAAGTATTTTCGCATCTGTGTTCATCAAGGATATTGGTCTATAGCTCTCTTTTTTGGTGGGATCCTTGTCTGGTTTGGGGATCAAGGTGATGCTGGCCTCATAAAATGAGTTTGGAAGTTTTCCTTCCATTTCTATTTTTTGGAACAGTTTCAGGAGAATAGGAATTAGTTCTTCTTTAAATGTTTGGTAGAATTCCCCCGGGAAGCCGTCTGGCCCTGGGCTTTTGTTTGTTTGGAGATTTTTAATGACTGTTTCAATCTCCTTACTGGTTATGGGTCTGTTCAGGCTTTCTATTTCTTCCTGGTTCAGTTGTGGTAGTTTATATGTTTCTAGGAATGCATCCATTTCTTCCAGATTGTCAAATTTATTGCCGTAGAGTTGCTCATAGTATGCTCTTATAATAGTTTGTATTTCTTTGGTGTTAGTTGTGATCTCTCCTCTTTCATTCATGATTTTATTTATTTGGGTCCTTTCTCTTTTCTTTTTGATAAGTTTGGCCAGGGGTTTATCAATTTTATTAATTCTTTCAAAGAACCAGCTCCTACTTTCGTTGATTTGTTCTATTGTTTTTTTGGTTTCTATTTCATTGATTTCTGCTCTGATCTTTATGATTTCTCTTCTCCTGCTAGGCTTAGGGTTTCTTTCTTGTTCTTTCTCCAGCTCCTTTAGGTGTAGGGTTAGATTGTGTACCTGAGACCTTTCTTGTTTCTTGAGAAAGGCTTGTACCGCTATATATTTTCCTCTCAGGACTGCCTTTGTTGTGTCCCACAGATTTTGAACCGTTGTATTTTCATTATCATTTGTTTCCATGATTTTTTTCAATTCTTCTTTAATTTCCCGGTTGACCCATTCATTCTTTAGAAGGATACTGTTTAGTCTCCATGTATTTTGGTTCTTTTCAAACTTCCTTTTGTGGTTGAGTTCTAGCTTTAGAGCATTGTGGTCTGAAAATATGCAGGGAATGATCCCAATCTTTTGATACCGGTTGAGTCCTGATTTAGGACCCAGGATGTGATCTATTCTGGAGAATGTTCCATGTGCACTAGAGAAGAATGTGTATTCTGTTGCTTTGGGATGAAATGTTCTGAATATATCTGTAATGTCCATCTGGTCCAGTGTGTCGTTTAAGGCCTTTATTTCCTTGCTGATCTTTTGCTTGGATGATCTGTCCATTTCAGTGAGGGGAGTGTTAAAGTCCCCTACTATTATTGTATTATTGTTGATGTGTTTCTTTGATTTTGTTATTAATTGGTTTATATAGTTGACTGCTCCCACGTTGGGGGCATAGATATTTAAAATTGTTAAATCTTCTTGTTGGACAGACCCTTTGAGTATGATATAGTGTCCTTCCTCATCTCTTATTATAGTCTTTGGCTTAAAATCTAATTGATCTGATATAAGGATTGCCACTCCTGCTTTCTTCTGATGTCCATTAGCATGGTAAATTCTTTTCCACCCCCTCACTTTAAATCTGGAGGTGTCTTCGGGTTTAAAATGAGTTTCTTGGAGGCAACATATAGATGGGTTTTGTTTTTTTATCCATTCTGATACCCTGTGTCTTTTGACAGGGGCATTTAGCCCATTCACATTCAGGGTAACTATTGAGAGATATGAATTTAGTGCCATTGTATTGGCCTGTAAGGTGACTGTTACTGTATATGGTCTCTGTTCCTTTCTGATCTACCACTTGTAGGCTCTCTCTTTGCTTAGAGGACCCCTTTCAAGATTTCCTGTAGAGCTGGTTTGGTGTTTGCAAATTCTTTCAGTTGTTGTTTGTCCTGAAAGCTTTTAATCTCTCCTTCTATTTTCAATGATAGCCTAGCTGGATATAGTATTCTGGGCTGCATGTTTTTCTCATTTAGTGCTCTGAAAATATCATGCCAGCTCTTTCTGGCCTGCCAGGTCTCTGTGGATAAGTCAGCTGCCAATCTAATATTTTTACCATTATATGTTACAGACTTCTTTTCCCGGGCTGCTTTCAGGATTTTCTCTTTGTCACTGAGACTTGTAAATTTTACTATTAGGTGACGGGGTGTGGGCCTATTCTTATTGATTTTGAGGGGTGTTCTCTGAACCTCCTGAATTTTGATGCTCGTTCCCTTTGCCATATTGGGGAAATTCTCCCCAATAATTCTCTCTAGTATACCTTCTGCTCCCCTCTCTCTTTCTTCTTCTTCTGGAATCCCAATTATTCTAATGTTGTTTCGTCTTATGGTGTCACTTATCTCTCGAATTCTCCCCTCATGGTCCAGTAGCTGTTTGTCCCTCTTTTGCTCAGCTTCTTTATTCTCTGTCATTTGGTCTTCTATATCACTAATTCTTTCTTCTGCCTCATTTATCCTAGCAGTGAGAGCCTCCATTTTTGATTGCACCTCATTAATAGCTTTTTTGATTTCACCTTGGTTAGATTTTAGTTCTTTTATTTCTCCAGAAAGGGCTTTTATATCTCTCGAGAGGGTTTCTCTAATATCTTCCATGCCTTTTTCGAGCCCGGCTAGAACCTTGAGAATTGTCATTCTGAAGTCTAGATCTGACATATTACCAATGTCTGTATTGATTAGGTCCCTAGCCTTCGGTACTGCCTCTTGTTCTTTTTTTTGTGTTGAATTTTTCCGTCTTGTCATTTTGTCCAGAGAAGAGTATATGAGGGGGCAAGTAAAATACTAAAAGGGTGGCAACAACCCCAGGAAAATATGCTTTAACCAAATTAGAAGAGATCCCAAATCGTGAGGGGGGAGAAAGGGGATAAAAAGAGGTTCAAAAAGGAAGAAAGAAAAAAAAGAAAAAAAAAAAGAAAAAAAAAGAAAAGAATTTAAAAAAAAAAGAAAACACCTTTCAGAAAGTGGTTGTTTTCTGTTTCCAGAATTGCTGTTCTTCTTCTCTTCAATCTGCCGATGGATTTTCAGGTGTTTGCAATCTTTAGATAAGCTATCTAGCTGATCTCCGGCTAGCTGAAGTAGTCTCGGCCTGCTACTTCTCCGCCATCTTGACTCCTCCCCGGTCCAGCATTAGTTTTTGATTTAGAGTTCAATGATTCATTAATTTCACATAACACCCAGTACTCATCAGCACATGTGCCCTCCTCAATACCTATCACCTGGTAACCCTGTCTCCCTACCCCGACTTCTGTAACCCTTAGTTTGTTTTCCAGAGTTCAGTCTTTCATGGTCCATCTCCCTCTCTGATTTCTTCCCATTCAGTTTTCCCTCCCCTCCCCTGTGGTCCTCCATGCTGTTTCTTATATGCGCTATATGAATGAAACCATATGATAGTTGTCTTTCTTTGCTTGATTTATTTCATTTAGCACAATCCCCTCCAGTTCCATCCATGTTGATGCAAATGGTGGGTATTGATCCTTTCTGATGGCTGAGTAATATTCAATTGTATATATGAGCCACATCTCTTTATCCATTCATCTGTTGAGGGCATCTTGGTTCCTTCCACAGTTTGGCTATTGTGGACATTGCTGCTGTGAACACTGGGGTGCAGATGTCCCTTATTCAGTTGAATTTTAAAGAACAGAAAGGGATTGCCAGTTGAGGAACTGGGAATTAAATTTTAAGGAAACAGAAATTTGTGAGAAGTATAATTTAAGCAAGAAATAGTTTGACATGTGGATGAGAGAGAAAAGAGAAGCAATTGTTATTATTGGACCATCAGATGTTGGTTGGTATTCCCAATTGGGAAAAATGGTGTGGGAGAGAACAGGTTTAAGTAAATGAATTTACAACTGTACTTTTACAGTTGTCACCATGATCAATAGCAAAGAAGAAGCCAAAGGGGGTGAGGAAGGGAATTCATGCTCCACAGCTAAACCCAAATAGCACATACATTTCAACACATTGAAAATTGCAGCTCTTTATTTTTATTTTATTTTATTTTTGGTAATTGACACACAGGGTTTCCTATCAAGAATTCATTCGTAGGGATGCCTGAGTGGCTCATTTGGCTAAGTGGTTACCTTCGGTTCAGGTCATGATCTCAGGGTCCCTGGGATCAAGACCCACATCAAATCAGGCTCCCTGCTCACCCGGAAGTCTGCTTCTCTCTTCCCTCTCTTGCTTACTAAAGTAAATAAATAAATGAATAAATACATCTTAAAAAAAACACACATGGAGTATTTGTAAAATTGATTCACTTACTGAGCCATGAAGAAGTCTCAAAAATTATCAAAATATTGAAATCAAATGATTATGTTTTCTGATCACAGTGAAATTTAGCTATAAATCAGTAGCACAAAGAGAATTTTTCTAATCCCAAATATTTAACCAACAAACAATATGCTTTTTTTTTAAAGATTTTGTTTATTTATTTAACAGACAAAGATCACGAGTAAGCAGAGAGGCAGGCAGAGAGAGGGGGGAAGCAGGCTCCCTGCTGAGCAGAGAGCCCAATGTGGGGCTGGATCCCAGGACCCTGGGATCATGACCTGAGCCGAAGGCAGAGGCTTAACCCACTGAGACACCCAGGCACCCCAACAATATGCTTTTAAATAATGTAAGAGTCAAAGAAGTCATAGTGAAACTTAAGAATTATTCTGAACTAAATGATAATGAAAATTAAAAATGGAATTAGCTAAAACAGTGATAATAGAGAAATACATAGCCTTAAATTTATGTAACTGAAAATGAAGAGAGGCAGAAAAACCAATGAAATAGACATTCATGACAGAAATTGGTGTGGGGGGATGTCCATTTAAACCCCAAAACGGAGAAAGGAGAAAATGTAAAAGAAAAGGGAAGATATTAATTAGATAGTTTTAAAAAATATATACCATTGAGAGAAGCAATGAGGCAATAAGTTGCTTCTCCAAAAAAATTAATTAAATTTGGGAAATGCCTTGTCTTACTGGTGTGTACACATTTATGTGAGAGAGAATGCACAAGTGACCTAAGTCAATTAAAGTGATATCACTAGGGAAGCTACTATTTTTAAAACAGCATGATAGGATACCATGGAAAATTCCAAGTCAGTGAATTTAAAAATTTAGATGAAATAGAAAAGTCCTGAAAAAATTTCTCAAATGGGCACAAAAAGAAAGAAAATCCAAACAACAATTAAAATTTTATTGTTCTGTATTTACAAACTTTTCCAAAAGAAAACTATAAGCATAGAGTTTCTCCAAAAGATCTAGTAAATATTTATAGAAAAAGTTATTACCAAACTTGCTCAAATTCTTCCAAAATTTACAAAGAGGAATAACCTTTTTTGTTTTGTTTTAGGAGTCCAGTATAGCCTATAAAACAAAACCTTACAATGATACTATGAGAAAAGAAAATTATGGGAAATCTGACTGAAAAACATAGATGAAATCTATATAAATAGAAAATTAACAAGCAACATTCAGCAATATATTAAAAAGATAAGGCATTCTGATAAACCTGGACTTATTTCAGAAATGCAAAGATGACAAAAATAAAATCAATCCATGGAGTTCTGCAAACGGATGGAATAAAGGAGAGTCATATTATCATCCTAATAAATGCAGAAAAAATATCTATTAAGAATCAGTACTCAGGGGTGCCTGGGTGCTTCAGTTCATTGAGCATCTGACTCTTGATTTCAGCTCATGTCATGGTCTCAGGGTCATGAAAGCAGGCCCCACATCTAGACTTAAGATCCTCCCTCTCTGTTTGTCTCTCTCCCTCTGCTCATGTTCTCTCTCTCTCTCTCTCTCTCTCTCCCTCTCAAAAAAAAAAAAAAAAATCGATACCCATGGTAGAAGTCTTAGCAGACTAGGAAAAAACAATATCAAACATTGTCAAAGATATGATGGAATGACATATGGAATGACATATACTTCTTCTCATATGCAGAAGTATAAATCGGCATCCCACTCTGAAAAACATCTTGAACTTCTGCTACATTTAGACAGAAGTGTATCCTATTTGATGATGTTTATCCACAAAAATGTTATAGAAAAATAGCAAAATATTTACATTTTTATCTATGAGATTGAAAATGAAATGAGGATGCTCAGAATCACCTCTGTAACCAATATTGTCTACTCAATTGCATAGAATCAAAAAGAAGAAATCACACTGTCCTTATTTATAGAAGCTATGATTGTATTAGTAGGAAATTAAAAACCTCTACAAATAAATTTTAATAATAATTCCAGTCATTCAAGTATAGCATGTTTGCTGAATACAAGTTTACTAAACAAAACTTAATTTATTTTCTACATGCCAGCAACAAGTAGATCGAAAAAGGCTGATTAAAAAATGGTATGATTTATAAAAATAACAGAACTATCAAACACATACAAATAAAACTAACAAAATACATAAAATATGTCCATACATGAAGACTTTATTGAATGGTATTAATGAATGTGTAAGTAAATAGATGATTGACCTTCTCATGAATTACAAATCTCAGTATTGTAACAATGTCATTTATTTACGAACTGATTAAAAGATCTAACAAGATCCCAATAAAAATCTCACAATTTTTTATTGCATGATAATTAACAATTAATTCCTAAAAGTGTGTTAGAATTCAAAGTGCCAGAAGTGCCTGAGATATTCTTTACGAAAACAATGTAAGAAAACCTTTCAACAAGGTATCAAGGTTTACTATAATGCTATGCTAACCAAAGCAATGTGGTATTGGTGCAGGATGAAGAAATAGAAAAATGGAACAGAATAAACAGCACAGAAAAGTCAAAGGCACAAGTAGACCCTTACCTTATGAAAATATTACAGAGCATTTAGAATTTTATGCTACTCGACAAATATCCATATACTAAAAGATGAACTTTTATCTATACCCCACAGTAAAGTCAATTCTGAGGAGACTGAAGATCTAAATGCAAAAAAGAAAATGAATTTTATATAAAATAGCCAAGACTATAACTTTATGGCCTTGGAACAAGAAAGGATTTCTAAAATGAGTGAAAAATATACTGTGTATGAAGGAAAAGATGATCAATTGAATGGCATTAGAAGTAATAATTACTGGGGCACCTGGTGGCTTGGTTGGTTAAGCATGGGACTTGTGATTTCGGCTCAGGTCTAGATCTCAGGGTTGTAAGGTTGAGCCCCGCGTTGGGCTCTATACTCAGCATGGCGTCTGCTTGGGATTCTCTCTCCCTCTCTCTCCATCCCTCCCACTGCTCATGTGCTCACTCTTTAAATAAATAGATAGATTAATTAATTAATTTTTAAAAAGTAATAATTGCTATAAATAAATAAAATAAAATAATTGCTATTTAACAAGTGACATCATTAAGCAAATAAAATAATGTCTCATTCCACAAGACATGGAATGAAGTGTGTGGTTTTCAACATATAGAACTAACAAATCAATAAGAAGAAGACAGAATCAAAAAAAAATAGGAGTTTAGAAAAGAAACATCACAAACAGAAGAGCTGAATTGTCTGCATACATGTCAAAGATGTTCAAATCCATCATTCACAAAAACCACAGACAGAGGGCATTACAAGTCAAGCAAAACGGATAAAATGAAAAAGACAGATAATTAAAAGTGCTGGTGAGGATACGGAGCAACAGCTCTTGGGAATGTAAATATGTACATTTTTTTTAGAAATGTACATTTTTTGGAGAACTCTTTGGCAGTATCCCCTAAAGATGAGCTTGCACATGCCAACCATACTTAAAAGGACCAATTGTCCTGGCTTATGAGGCCTTATGGGTCTCCCAAGACACAGGACCTTCAGAAGTCAGGCTGGGACAATCCTAAGCAAAATAGGACAGTCACCCTATACAAACACCATGACCTAACAATTTCACTTTTAAGATAGACCTGATAGAAATGTGTGCATATATTCATCAAAAACAAACAAACAAAAAACCCAAGAGAAAATGATGCACTATGGCTCCAAACTACAAATAAACTAAATGCTTATCAATGATAGAATAGATGAACAAATTGTGGTATTTTCATATAATGTGTATTTTTCATACATTCAAAAATGTAATGTTAAATGCACACAGTCAGAAATAAAAGAGACAAATAATACAGAGGGTATGATTCCATTTATAAATTTCAAAAATACTGAAAAAAAATCTATGACATTAGAAATCAAACAGAGACTGATCTCAGAGAAAAGATGGTTAGTGGAAGCATGTTGGGGGGTTTCTGGGGTGCTAGTATTTTTTTTTATTATTTTATTATTTTTTTTAATTTTTTATTTTTTATAAACATGTTTTTATCCCCAGGGGTACAGGTCTGTGAATCACCAGGTTTACACACTTCACAGCACTATTTTGATGTGGGTGCTGTTCCATGCATGTGCTTGCTTTAAAATTCACCTAGACGTACACTAATAATTTAGGTACTGTGTATATGATACGTAAAAAAAAAAAAAGTTTTCTTTAGAATATAATATACAGCAGATACCTAAAATTAAAATTTGCTTCAAATGTATTAATGCTCATTGTTTTTAAAGATTTTATTTATTCATTTGACAGACAGAGATCACAAGTAGGCAGAGAGACAGGCAGAAAAAAAGAGGGGGGAGGCAGGCTCCCTGCTGAGCAGGGCTCGATCCCAGAACCCTGGGGTCATGACCTGAGCCGAAGGCAGAAGCTTTAACCCACTGAGCCACCCAGGCGCCCCTAATTCTCATTTTTTAAGGTGCCTCTAACTAAACACCCAGGAAAATTTACCATATTACTCAGTAGTTTGATAAAGTATAGGGCACACAACACTCAATATTCTGTAGGCTTAAGAATTCACTGGGTTGAGCATAGCCACAAGGCAGAGAACCTTGGTCACAAAGTAGTTGCAAATCCAGTTAATTTTTACTAAACTATGTGGCACTGTTGTTAATGGCGCGGATTCTGGAATCAAAATACCTAGGATCAATTCCTTGGTTCTGCCAGTTACCAACTAATACAACTTTTGGCAAATTCCTGAAGTTCTCTGTGCCTCAGACTTCCCATCTGCAAAGTGGGAGGGAAGTATCATCAATTCACAGCAATACTGTGAGAATTACCAGTATGTGTGCAAAGAATTTAGGCTACTTTGTGCACATTAACTGTCAGTATTGTTTGTGGTGATTACTGCTGTCTGCCAGTAGAAATTTCTTAAGATAACTTGCAAAAAATCCCACAACAATCTCTGGGAGGTAGCATACAAGGCACTTAATTATTTCTTCATGTGCATCAGAAAGCAGTAGAGCCCAGGACTGAAATCTTGTCCAAGAACACCACGAACGAATGACAGGATGAGTGCCAGACCACAAGCAGAAAACAGAGGGAAGCTCAGGGCAAGTTTCTGTCTCATCTGAAGCCTCAGATTCTCTCTTAATGTAACAGGGGGGATAATTTTTACTGGGGACCACATACCCAGAAACCACCATCCCAATGACCATCATAATGACTTGAATTCACTAAGTCATCATAGCAAATCAGATCTATTTTTTAATAATTGTGTCCGAGAGTAAATTTATGAGGGTGTTAGTGAGAAATTGGTTTTCTTAGTTAATTTCTATTGAGCAATTTAATGATAAAATCACATGGTTTTTGAGGTTTAGAGATTTTTCCACTCCTAAAGCTTGCACAGCATTTAATTGGCACTTAACCTAATATGGAATGTATCAAAAATTAAGTAGGCATTAATTAGGAACACAAAATGTGAACTAGCCTTAAAAAGTTAATTATCAAATTGGTATAGCTATCTGTCAGCAGACTCCCATAAGCACCGTGTTAGAGTGGTTTCATTTTTTAAAATGTAATATGTTTCTTAGGATGTGATTACACATACAATATATGGTTGTAATTTTGAGTTAATTGCATAGTAGCTAGATTAACTTTTACATCATTACACTTTAATCAGTGTTTTTCATGATTAACGTTCATTTACATTTAAAGCTTTCTAGCTCTTTCTTTTCATTGTTTCTGCTCTCCCTTCTCATGCCTAGCTCTGACTTAACGTATCACTGCGTGAAAGCTCTCTGAGGACAAACTTCTGCATTTTCTCACTTTCCTTACCATGAAAATATTCCTGTGAAACACCAATAGGGAGGGGTCTTTACCAAAGTGTAATACTAATGACTACAATGATCTAAATCTATAGAAAAGAAGGGGGAGACATTAGCTGCAGAAATCACAGGGCCAGTAAGAAAAATCGTGAGTACTCGACATCGTTTTGACTTTAGTTTTATTCCGACTGTAACTTCCAGGGAAAAAGAAAGATAAACTTGTTTTGTTTTGTTTTGTTTTTTTCCTTCTTAAATGTAGCCTGAACAGCATGAACCATATCAGGATCTTTGAATAAAATCGTACTTTCTTATTAGGTATAGCAAAGCTAATAAGTTTGATAATGGGTTGAAAAAGAAGGAACTCTTCGGTAATATTTTTAAAGAATGCCATTACTGACTTGAAGCAACCATTGAGAGGTACTAGTGTAATCTGAAGGTTTTATTTTTGTTTTATTTTTTTTTTAAGATTTTTATTTATTTATTTGACAGAGATCACAAGTAGGCAGAGAGGCAGGCAGAGAGAGAGAGGAGGAAGCAGACTCCCCGATGAGCAGAGAGCCCAATGCGGGGCTCGATCCCAGGACCCTGGGATCATGACCTGAGCCGAAGGCAGAGGCTTTAACCCACTGAGCCACCCAGGCACCCCTAATCTGAAGGTTTTAAAATGTTTTGTCACCTAAGATAGTATTATTGTTGCATTATACAGTTAATGTTTGATTATAGTTTGCCATGTTGTTCATCTTCATTCCCTCTTCCATCTAAGGATTCATTTTCTTCTGCCTTTAGAAATACCTTTAGTTAGGATCTTTTGGTGGCAAATTCCTATGTGTCTTGTTTGCCTAAAAATGTCTTTAGTATCATTTTTTAAAAGTTCTTTTTCCTGCAGATAGACTTTATCACGGCCCATTATTTCCTTATACTACATTAAATACATTATTCCGTGGTCTTCTGGAATCCACTGGTGCTGATGAAAATTTAACAGTTAGTCTAACGGTTACTTATTTGAAAATCATTTGCCTTTTTTATGTTGGTTTTGAAAAACTCCTTTTCTTTAGTCGTCTGTAATTACATAGCATTTGAAAACTCACCAGTCCTTTGGTTGGTGTCTCTCCAGTCATTCCAATTTTTGCAGCTTGTTCACTAGGAAATCCCTTAGTAAAGACACAAGGAAAAATATGTCCTGAATTTTTGAATGTTCATAATGGTCGTGTGGAGCCTTTAGAATTAAAGGTCATTTTGTGGGGACAGAGAATCTTGGCTCCTATTTTCTTGAGTATCTTAACTTTCTTTCTCCTCTGACACCTGGTATAAAGCAGGCAGACAATATGGTTTTATTTCTTTAGTAAATGAAAATCTTTTTGTACAAGTGCCCCCATTTTTTTTCTTTTTCTTGGAAGTTCAATATTTTTTGAGATTGTGTGTTGGTATTGGCTATTTTGGGTCAGTTTTCCAAGCTACATAATGTGCATTTCAGTATATATTTTTAGGACGCTTTTATGAGAGGAACATTGTTGTGAATCATATTTTTTAGTATTTATTTTATTCTAAAAACACTTATTATACATATATTGGTCCTTTTTTCCTCACTAATTTTCTGTCCCTATCATTTCTCTTTGACTTAAAGATATTCTTCCTATGTTTTCTCTTTCTTAAGGCAGTATCATTGTGTTTATTCTCTCTTATGCTCCTTTTAATTTGATATTTATTCCACAACTTTCTTTTTTAATTTCTGACTCCATTCTTGGATTTTATTATATCTCTTCAAACTTCCCTTATTCAATCACCTACGTTCTGAATTTTTAAAATTTTGATGTTGGGTTTTAAAGATTTTTTAAATTTGTAATTGCCTTGTTAACCTCTCTATTGAGGTATGGTTGATATACAAAAATATGGATATATTCAGTATATACAACCTGACAAGTTTTGGAGGTAAGTGTATATCCATGAAAACATCACCACAGGGTCCCTAGACAATGAAATCCTCACAAAATGCTATGCCCAGAAAACCTAGTATTTTTAATGAGATCAAAGAAATAAAGAATAGTTCTTTGACTGCATTTAAACATATTGGGTTATAGATTTCTAAGCCTATATTTCAGTGGGGTTTCATTGTCTAGAGGTATATTACTCTGTATTTTATTCTTATTGTCTTATAATAATTTCTATTGGACTTGATCACAAATCCCCTTTTGTTGCCTTTTTTTTTTTTCTATCCTTTTTTAAAGTGAGATGCCTTTTTCTGTACTTTCAGGAGCAAATCGTAGGTATAGAGAAATTTCAGCCTCACTGCTTTAGAGCTCCTTCTTTTGTCACTTTAAAAATTAATAAAAACATGACTTAAACTGCCTGAGAACTATTAGGAACACCTGTTCCCTTTCAACTTAATTCCTGTGCCCCCCCCATTCATTTTTATAAATAAACTTTTGTTAGAACACAGCCTCAGCCATCGGCTTACCCTTTCCCTTTGATGGTATCATGCTGCAAAGTCAGATTTAAGTCTTTATGACAGGGATTCGATGGCTAGCAAAGCCTGAAATATTTGTTGTCTGACTATTTATAGAGAAAGTTAGGGTGCCTGGGTGGCTCAGTCCGTTAATCATCTGCCTTCAGGTCAGGTCATGATCCTGGAGTCCTGGGATCAAGCCCCATGTCGGGCTCCTTGCTCAGTGAGGAGTCTTCTTCTCCCTCTCCCTCAACCCCTTCCCCTGATGGTGCTCATTCTCTCTCTCTTTCTCAAATAAATAAATAAGTAAAATCTTTAAAAAAATAAACAGTTAACAAAATCCTGATCTTTGTCATCTCTGTTCACCCTATTACCTCTGTCTCTCAAATTGGATTAAGTTCCTAGAAATGTCTCCAGAATGGTCTTTGCACTGAAAGAGGGCCTTCATTTATTAGTGCTGAGACTTTGCAGGACTGAGAAAGCTCCAGGACCTCCCTCCATTATACGACCTATTCGATTTTATTGAGAATCAGAGTTGGTAGGGACCCTCATTAATTTTAGCTGCTGTTCCCAGACTGGTTTGTTTCTTGGAACATTGTTACAACTGTAATTCTTCACCCTGGAAATAGCAGTTGGATCCAATAGAGCAATTAGTTCCAGTGTCTAGTTTTTTTCTCTGGACATATCCAGCTCTTCTTCAAGCGTTGTCCTCTGGATTTTTTATGTTCCAGCACCAACTGGATGGGCACTTCCTCCTCTCCCCCATAGCTGTTTGGGTCCCAGCTCTGTGTGTGCTCCAACATCACGTGATAAAGTCAACTGCATCCTTTCACTTCCCCACAATTGCAAGGGGTGGTAGCTGCTTCCTGCCCTGACTTGCATTTCCTTCTTGCTATTTCGTCTGGTGCAGTCTTCTAATACCATTAGCCAATGCCTTATGTTGCATTCTTTCTTTCTAAATAACTGATATGGCCTCTATTATGCTGACTGAACCTTGCCTAATACCAGCATTAATATTCTATGTTGGTGAAGATTTTTAAAAATGGGTGCTGTCATACAATGGTGATGAGTATGCAAAATGATTTGAGAACAATTTGTCAGCAGTTATCAAAATTTAAATATGCATGTTTTGATCCCGAATGTGATAGTCTATCTCATAGAAATATGAGTGCATAATGATATATGTGTATAGGTTTTGTTGTGTATTATTTAAACTATTAAAAAATACAAAAAGAACTAAACATGCCTAAAAGGAGAGTTTTAGATAAAATATCAAGTATCGAATAACATGAAAGTCTATGCAACAATTAAAAAGAAAGAGACAGACCCACGTAATAGTTGGGACCAAACTCTAGAGCAGCTCATTAAATAGAAAAATGTGTCACAGAACAATATCTGTACTATTCTTTTGTTTGTGATTAATGAGGTATATGTGTACATATACGAATGGAAAAAAAGACAAGAAGCTTCACCCTAAATTATTTCTGCTAAGGAAATTAAGTGTGTGGGCAACAATGTTATAGGACTTTTTTCTCCAACGGTGGTGCCCACTCTTCTTGGCCACACCACTTCAAAGAATGAAGAGGTAGAGCAGACAGAGTGGTGGGCAGCAAAGCAAGGGTTTATTGAGCTATAGGAAAGTTTATGGAATGATAGAGTACAAAGCACCCCAAAGAGGGAGGGAACCAGAGAGGGTTGCCACCAGAGTTTCTAAGTCTAAGGGATTTTTAATGGACTTGTCAGCAGGCTGTTTTCATCTGATTAACCCTCCCTGCCCCTGTCACTCAATCAGGTTTTTGTCACTTATCTATCATATGGGAAGTGTTGGGGGGGGGGGTCCTTCCAGGGAGGTATAAAATCCTTTTAAGGGTGGGTTCCTCTTAGGGTGAGGGTCCCTTGTGCCTGCCTGCCTGCCTTCTATCGTTCCTCAGTGAGAGGGTGATTTGTACATTTCATTTTTCATGAGTTTGTCTATCTTGACTCTTCCACAGCGATCGTTCATTCATGCGTTTCTAGCATAATAAACTATCAATACGGAAAAACAACCACAGCAAAGGATGAAGCCTGAGAAGGAGACGGGCTATAAGAAGGGAGCTGGAAAGAAAGAGATAGAGGCTCTCTGGAGGGGAAGCGAGAAATGGCCTAAAATCAATGATGTCAAGTTGCAAGCGCCAAAAAAACAAACAAGCAAGGACTGAAAAATGCTAATGAAACTTGATTCTGAAGACTATTCTCTTCTGAAGTCTAGACTCACATAGGCGTGCATCCAATAAACACTGATGATGTGTGATTTTAACACGAGGCCTTAAATGTGTACGGGAAGTGAGGAAGGGCCTAAAGCCATAGTTTTAAAAACAAAAGCTGAAGGAAGCCATATCTGACAGAAAACGAATCTTTTTATATTCTGAAAAAACGTGCGTGTTTTAGTGTTCGGAATGTTGTGAACCGGCCCTTCCTTTCTATATATTACCTGTTTCAAGAGACAGAAAATACAGGAGTTCCTGCATTCCTGCTTTGTTTTCACTTTCTTATTATTAAAATTTTAAAAACTGACCATTTTAAGACTTAGGACCATTTAAGGATTGACCACTAGAATTATCCAAAACATTAAAAAAAAAAAAGAAAGAAAGAAAGAAAGAAAGAAAAAGAAAGGTGTGCATTTACTTCATGCTTCAAACCTTAATCAGCCTGAAAGTGGGAAAATATAAAGTGTATGTAAAAATAGATATTGTAATAGACGCTGTCTAGAAGAATAAAGACACTCAAGACAGTTTCAATTCGACTGTACTCTTTCAAAAGGTGTCTCATTTGTGTATGCAAAGCAAATTGCAGTCTGTCTGATAAAAAGGTATTCTAAGAAGTGCAAAGATTATTTGAGGTGAAATGCCTAGTTCTAAGCCAACAGAAGTCTCCAGGTTCATGAAAGAATCAATCTCAGAGAATACTTTGAGGTGAGCAGCTAATCTCAATGCACGTTGCTACGGACCGACTTCATTGACAACCAGCGTGCAGGAACGCCCATGACTGGTGAAGAACCTGCCCAAGTCAACATTGAGAAAGGCGGCCATTATGCGTCTGTCTGGTCAACAGCATTTTAAAACAAAGTGCCCTGTTGTGAGTATTCCTTCCTCTCCCATCTCTTTTGTAAAGCAAAACTCCTTGCCTTTATCTCAGCACTAGACTTTGAATATTTCTGTGGAATAGTATTCTTCTAAAACTTTACCCCATTCATGAAGAAATATTAATAAAATTACCATAAAACACTTACGTAATTTGAACTCTCTGAATTTTTCTTTTTTTTGCCTTCTGAATTAAACACAGTGTATATATGCTAGGCATATCCCAAATGCTAGAAATATTTAACATTAAAATTGTTTCTATTTTTGAGTGATGAGATTGCAGGTGATTATTTCCTTCGCTCTTTTCAAACACCACATATTACTTTCATACCCAGAAAAAAAAAAGTAGCAATTTTTGTTTTAATTGCATATTCTAAAAGTATGAATTTACAAGTTGATTTTCTTTTTAAGATTTTATTTATTTGTTTGACAGAGATCAAAAGTAGGCAGAGAGGCAGGCGGATAGAGAGAGGAGGAAGCAGGCTCGCTGCTGAACAGAGAGCTCAATGGGGGGCTCTATCCCAGGACCCTGAAATCATGACCTGAGCCGAAGGCAGAGGCTTTAACCCACTGAGCCACCAGGCACCCCCGAATTTATCAGTTTTGATGAGAGAAAATTAAGTTCTCTTATGATGAATTCATGGCCCCTGATGCTTACTGGTGGAGTGCTGGAAGTGGTTTCCCAGGAATGCTCGGACTTTGTAACGGTTCTCAGTCTTTTCTTCCTCTCTGGGCTCTACTATGGACTGAATGCTTGTGTCTCTCCCAAAATTCACTTGTTGGGGGCACCTGGGTGGCTCAGTGTGTTAAAGCCTCTGCCTTTAACTCGGGTCATGATCCCAGGGTCCTGGGATCGAGCCCCCCATCGGGCTCTCTGCTCAGCAGGGAGCCTCCTTCCTCCTCTCTCTCTGCCTGCCTCTCTGCCTACTAGTGATCTCTGTCTGTCAAATAAATAAATAAAATCTTTAAAAAAAAATCATTTGTTGTAACCCTAATCGCCAGGATAACAGAGTTTGTCCTTGAAGGCTTTGAGAGGTACTTAAAGTTAGAGGAAGTCATGGAGGGTGGGGCCCTCATCAAAAGAGACATGAGATCTTTCTCTCTGCTGGTGAGAAAATACAAGATGTCTGTCTGCAAACCAGGAAGAACGTTCTCCTCAAACACTGAATTAGCAGGCACCTTGATCTCGGACTTCCCAGACTCCAGAACTGGGAGAAATCAATGTTTGCTGCCTAAGCCACCCAATCTATGGTAATTTGTTTTAACAGCTTGAGCTAATATAGGCACAGTAGCTTCTGCCCATCTCTTTAGCTTGTATCAACTTCCCTTGAACCCAGAAACTGTCAGCCATGGAAGAAGATTTGGTATGATTAGTGATGGAACTTGATGTGGGAAGCCATAGGACCTATTGTTAGAGCAAACAATGAATTGCTAAAGAACATTATATAAAACCTTTTATATCAAATACTTCAGTCAAACAAAATTACCATCAAAATATAAGGGAAATGTGGTATTATGGTATTATAGGAAGTATATTAGATTGTGACCCCAAAGAAAGCTAGTCTACCTGTGATTTTTAAATAGCTAGACATTTGACCCTTAGAAAGTCACTGACAGATGTTGGTCCTCATTTTCCCCATTCACAAAGTAGAGGATTGGATTAAATGGTAAGTACATTCTTTTTCAGCATTATAACACCATGACTTTCTCCATATAGTTAAGAAATTCGCACTGTCAGGTGCCTGGGTGGCTCAGTGGGTTAAGAAATTCGCACTGTCAACAAAATCAACAGAATACATTTTTTTCACTTTCTCAGTTTTTATTTATTTTTTATATTTATCTTAACTTTTTTAACATAATTATTTTTTTTTAATTTTTTTTCCTTTTTCTTTTCTTTTCTTTTGTAAAGTAGGCTCCACACCCAACATGGAGCCCAGTGTGGGGCTGGCACTCACAACCCTGAGATCAAGACCTGAGCTGAAATCAAGAGTCGAACACTTAACTGACTGAGCTGTCCAGGTGCCTCTGTTTTTGTTTATTTATATTAATCCCAGTGTAGTTATCATACTGTTTGTACTCATTTCAGGTCTTCCTTTTATTACTCAGTGCTCCTCAAGGTAAGTGTACTCTTAATCTCCTATTTCACCCATACACTTCCCCACCTCCCCTCTGGAAACCCTCAGTTTGTTCTGTATAGTTAAAAGTTTGTTTTTTGGTTTTCCTCTCTCTTTTTTCCCCAGGGTCATTTTTTTTGTCTCTTAAATTCCCCATATGAATGATATCACAAGGTATTTGTCTTTCTCTGACTGGCTTATTTATCCATCTATGTTTTTGCAAATGGCAAGATTTAATTCTTTTATGTGGCTGAATAATATTCCATTGTACAGCACATCTTCTTTATCCATTTATTTATCAATGAACCCTTAATGTTGCTTCCATAGTTTAACTTTGTAAATAAGCTGCAATAAACATCTGAGTGCATATCCCTTTGAATTGGTGTGGGGTTTTTTGTTTTGTTTTGTTTCTCTTTGGGTAAATACCCAGTAGTGCCATTGCTGGATAATAAGGTAGTTATATTTTAAATTTTTGAGGAACTTCCATACTGTTTTCCACAATAGTTGCACCAGTTTTCATTCCTATCAATAGGGCACTAGGGTTCCTATTTCACAACACCCTCACCAGCACCTGTTGTTTCTTGTGTTGTGGATTTTAGCCATTCTGACAGGTATGAGATGAGATGTTTTTGTAGTTTTTATGTGCATTTCCCTGATGATAAGGGATTTAAGCATCTTTTCATGTGTCTGTTGGCCATCTGGACGTCTTCTTTGGAGAAATGTCTGTTCATGTCTTCTGCCTATTTTTTCTTCGGATTGTTTGGGGGTTTTTTTGTGTTGAGTTGTATAATTTCTTTATATGTCTTGGATACTAACAACAGGAGAATAAATTTTAAACTATTCTCTAGTTCTTCTCTGGGAGTCTATTGCATGTGACCAAGACAAAGTAAGTATCAAAAAAATTGAAAAATACATCTGTAATATTCTGCTCCATATTGCTAAGTATGTAGCTGGTCTACATGTGCACCAACAATCTTTTTTAAGAAACCTTTCTTTCTTTCTCTCTTTCTTTCTTCCTTCCTTCCTTTCCTTCTTTCAAGTAAGAGAGCTGGGGAGGGGTCAAAGGGAGAAGAAGAGGGAGGAGTCTCAAGCAGACCCCCGACTGAGCACAGAGCCCAAAGCAGGGCTTGATCCCAAGATCCTGAGATCATGACCTGAGTGGAAACCAAGAGTGGGAGACTTAACCGACTTAGCCAGCCAGGTGCCCCGTGTACCAACAGTCTTACATAAGAATTTATTTAAAAGAGAAAGTATATAACCTAGATGATAAGGAACCCTATTGCTCTAGCCTGTATATAAAAACAGGGTGAAATTTTTACCTTACCTGCCTGCTGTAAGGTATTAGCCTTATATGTGACAACCCTAACATACCCCCACTAATTCCTTTTGTGTCACATCATTATTTAATTTGCGAATGGGGGAAATGAATGCCTTAATGAAAATCTCTGCACAGATACTTTATTCTTTTTTTCTTCCAATCTCTTAAGATACATAAGTATAAAATATTTCTGAAAGACAGTTGCCTTCAAATTGTTCCCATTTTTTTTGTTCTTTTTTTGTTGTTGTTCCCATTTTCTTAAGCCACCAATACATGGGATTAGACATTTTTAGCATTTTTATACATTTATATCATGAAGAATCATCATTGTTTTTTTATTTCTTGTGTCATTTCTGTTGTTCTTTCCTTTTCTCTTTTTCTAAGTGGGCCTGTCTTCTTTCTAAGGAGGGATAATGGAGGGCACACAAACCAATGTTAATGCCAACGTACATATCATGTCTTCATGTGTTTCTGGCTTTCTCAATGACTATCCCACCTGACCAGAAACAATGGATCTGATCAGCAGGCAAATGGATAAAAAGTAGTGATTTAATACGGACATTTTTTTTTTTTTAATCTGTGTGGTGTTGGCTGATATCATAGCAAAGATCTACATAACCCTCGCTCAGTCTGCAGAGAGTCACAAATGTAGCTGATAAGAGATATTCCACACATGGTTCTACCAATGCCACTCCCATGGCCTGAAATGGAACAGATGCTCAGTAACTGTGTTTTGAATGAAAGAAGAAATTGTAATATTTTTGCAAACACTGTTTTATAACAACAAAGTAAGAGATTTTTCAAAGAGTTAAATAACCAAAAAATCCTTCACTTCCCCATGACATTATCAACTATTCCCTGTTGACCGGTTACATCCTCTCTCATGTCTCAAGTAGGATTTCTATCATAGTTGAGAGGGAAGAGATTAGAAAATATAATGGCTCCATTCTTGGCAGTTCCTAGCTTGATTGTTTAATTAATTCTCCCCTTTTGATGCATTTTCTACTGAATTTATTTGAAGGCAGTTTTGTTCCAAGTTTGGACTTTGGAACTTGAAATTATCTTAATGTATAGTTTCTGAGGAAGCTGGTATGTTTGGATGGGGTGGAACTGTTTGGGGCAACTTCAACTTTTAGGCATAGTGCAATGGCCAGACCTTGGATGAACTGAACTAACTTTAAGAGACAGGGATAGCTGTGTGTGTGTATGTGTGTGTGTGTGTGTGTGTGTGTGTGTGTCTGTGTGTTTGAATCAAAGGTAATTCTTATTTAGGTTGACACTGGAATATGATAGGTAGTTCAAATGGGCAGTCATGAGCAAAGCATGGGGAAATGGACGGGGAAAATTCTGCTAGAAAGTGTTTAATTGAGTTTAGCTAGAATGTAGATTTTATTTTAGTGACTTAATGGAGATAATGATGAAAATAGAGGTTGGTACCAATTAGTGGAAGAGTTCTAATTCCAATCTAAGGCTTTTCCAGTTAATTCCATTGGCAATGAAAGAATATATAGTGATTTTTCAACAGGAAAATATCCCAGTGTGGCATTTTATGGATATCTGGAAAAAGAGAAAAGAAAGTTGTTTGCTCATACTAGGTGTTCTTAAGATAGTTGACCCTTGGTAATAGATGAGCAACCTCATTTCCACTGCCAAGCCTACTCATCAATAAGGGTTTTAAGGAACTTTTGCAAGTTTTGCTTGGAGTTAACTTAGCCTGTGGCTCTTACTAACTTTCTTGACAGAGATGAGTTGATGGGTCTTTGCTTAGAAACCAGACGGGATGACCCTTGCCATCCCCAAGCTTACAGATAGAACTTGGCCTAAAATCCTCTAGGGAAGGTCTGGGTACCCGCTCTGCCATCTGACCACTAGTGGGCAGAAGCAGCCCTTGGTTCTGAAGAAAACTCCTATCTTAGAGGGGAATCAGGGTCAACTAATTCAGGGGCAGTTCCTTTCACTGCTTAATCCAACCAGGCTGATTTAAGGATATAAACTGTAGATTTACTGCCTCTGTCCCCCGAGCACTGAGCCACCACCTCCCCTCTAAAGGTAATTCCACCTGGTAATTAACTGTGAAATATGGAGTGGCCAGTGTCTGACCCGAGTGTTTGTGCCAAGCAAAAGTTTCGCTTGCGTTTTTTTCTTCTTTCTTTTTTTCTCTCTTTCACTGCCAGTTTGTGTGTATGTGTGTTTTTAAGTATTAACTCTCATGGAAGCACATGCCTATTTAAAATTCCCAGACGATGAGTCAGACCCGTTCAGTGAGGTTCCTGGAGAGTCACATGATAGGGTTTGATGAAACTTCACCTTATGAAAGGTTGAAGGGGAAAAAAATATCAGAAGATCTCTTTCAGATTTATACATATACAAGCCCTTACATCCATATATATACATTTGGGTATATGGACTTCCATCTATCATGCACGTAATTTTGCCTATGTATATAAAGACATAAATACACACAACAGAGAAAAACACAGAGAAAGACACATACATGCAGGAAAAGCAAATCCCTTTCTTATTTCCTTCCATAGATATTCAAAACTCTGGTGAGTCAATAGCTCGTTCTGTTTTGAAATAAGAAGAAGGTAAAAGTTCTGTAGCTGTATATGCTACTCATATAGTGAGTAAAAACAGTGAGCCTGGCAATCTTGTGGCCAGTGGGATAGAAAGCCAGCACTGCTGGGACTTACTATATATGCAACTTGTTTCACTATGTTGATAGGATGCTTTAGGCTTGTCCTAGTCTCTAAAAGAATCTGTATTATAGGGCCACGTGAGTGGCTCAGTTCGTTAAGTGTCTGCCTTCAGCTCAGGCCATGATTCCAGGGTCCTGGGATCAAGTCCTGAGAGCCAGGCTCCCTGCTCAGCTAGGGGTGCGGGTCGGCTTATCCCTTCACTTGTCCTTCTCGCTCTCTGCCCCTCCCCACTTTTGGGGTCCCTGCTCAGCAAGGCATCTGCTTATCCTTTTATGGCTCTGCCCCTCCCCCTGCTCATTCTTTCTCTCCCTCTCTCAGATGAATAGATAAAAACTTAAAAAAAAATCTATATTATAAATCACAGTTTTCTTCAAATCCATTTGGTGTTTTGCAGTATAATTAACATCTCTTGTTATTCTGGACAATAAAATTAGTAAGTCTAGTAATAAAGTCTAGTCATAATAAATGACAGCAATTCTGAAGTTTTTCAAATTAATTTTTCTACATAATTTCTCTAAGTGTAAACTCATTCTGGGAGTGATTTTTGGAATATAAAAGCCTTGTTTGCTAAAGAACTCTAGGTATAGGCAAGATTGGGTCACTTCTCATGAAAAATATGTTAATTATAAAATCATAAGTATTCTAGAAAGAGCTTGCTTCAAGATGAGTGAGAACAGAGGACAAGGAGGAGGCAGAATTCCTTCGAAGGGAAAGGTACTCCTCAAAATATTGAGGGTACACATAACATTTTTAGGAGTACCTTGGTTTTTTATTTGTTTTTTGTTTTTAAAGATTTTATTTATTTATTTGAGAGAGAAAGAGCACAAGTAGGGCAGAGGGAGAGGAAAAACCAGACTCCCCTGCTGAGCAGGGAGCCCAGTGTGGGGCTCGATCCCAGGACCCTGGGATCATGATCTGAGCTGAAGGCAAATGCTTCACTGATGGGTCCACCCAGGTGCCCCACACCTTGGTGTTTTAAGATCTCATGGAAACGGTAACACCAACTAATTGGCTGCATTGATTCATTCATTTAATGAGAACCTACTAAGTGCCAAACACTGTTAGATGCTAGAGATTCAAAGGAAAAATATAGCCCAGCCCAGCCCTGAGCATGCCCAGTTGGAGGGATGAGAGTTGCATAAGCAAATAGCTGTAATTCAGGAATGTGGAAAGTATTATGAAAGCACAGGTGCAGAAATGATTAACTTTGTCTAACAGAATTTGATAAAACTTCACAGAGAAGCTGATACTTGATCTGAATCTTTACAGATAAGTAGGAAGTGCCTGCTGAAAACTTAGTAAGGGAGAGGAAAGAGCATTATAAAAGCAGAGTAGGGAGGGTTGAAGGAGAGAAGCTTGTGAAAGCTAGAATCTAATGTCAGCCAGGGCAGTCTGCACTGGGGAGCCCTGAATGTGCTATTCATCTGCACCTTGATTCCAGTGAAAAACCCAGAAACTTTACATGTTCCAGAGGCGGATATCCCAGGAAGAGTAAAGTCACCAGTAATCTAGGCTTGCTCTCATACCTGCTCATGCATTCCCTCTCCCCGATTCTGCCTCTTTCTTGTTCCCCCTCCTGCTCAGATTCTCCCATCTCTAGGCCTGAGTCATTCTACTCTGAAGACCAGCACCACCATTGAAAACCCACAGGTTACCTACCACTATGTCTGGTTACAGTTCAGACTTACTGCTATGGCTACATCTAAGTCCCCGAATTTCTAGAGGGAGAATCTTATCCGTGCCACTGACACAGGGGTCGTGGAAATAGTGCACTGTGGTCAGATAGGAGTCAAGGAAACAAGAATGGGAAGGGCATTCCCAGAGTTCGCAAACTATGGGTTGACTATTATCCCAAAAGTTATCAACTACAAATGCTAATTCTATTTTAGATGCATCAAAAGGATTTGGGGGTGCAGGACATCACTGTTGTCTTTTGCATAATGCCTACCTAAATTTGCTGAGATTGCTGTCAGTGACTTTTTCCCTTTTTATATAATTATTTACAGGGTGTTTGCAGAAGAAGAAAAAAAATTAAGAATTTATTTATTTATTTATTTATTTGTCAGAGAGAGAGAGAGAGAGCACAAGCAGGGAGAGCAGCAGGTAGAGGGAGAAGCCGTCTACCCACAGAGCAAGGATCCCCATGTGGGATTCGATCCCAGGACCTCAGGATCGTGACCTGAGCTGAAGGCAGACATTCAATGGACTGAGTCACCCTGTTGTCTCCAGAAAAAAAAAAAAAATTAAAAATGGGTGCTGACATGTCCAGAGATGTGTTTTTCTCCATGAACAGGAGAAGAGTAGCCTGGGTCTTAAAACTGGATTCAATGGGAATATTCACTATCTTTTTCTTTCTTTTTCCTCCACGGTCACTACCATTAGGAATCAAGTGTGATGTGAAATTCATAGAGAATTGAGAACCACTCCTTTGAAAGTCAGTTCTTCACATGGTCTGCACGTAAGAATTTAGTTTCAATAAGGCTCTGAGATTCATATATAAGTTGAGCCTCTGGAGTGTCTAAAATTTCTGCCATGGAAAAATGATACAGTTGATGATATAAGTGAGTCCTTGAACTTTATATTATTTCTTTGTGATTTTTATGCTAAAACGATTCAGACCCCCTCTGTCAAAGCTGGCTAGCAGGTCTCGGGAGATGAACTTTTCACTATGCCTGGACTTAACGTTGTAGGAGTTATTATGTTTTAAAGATTTTATTTTTAAGCAACCTCTACACCCAATATGGGGCTTGAGCTTACAACCCTGAGATCAAGAGTCCCATGCTCTCCTGACTGAGACAGCCATCCCATTTTGTGGGAATTAAGAGGTAACTTTGACCCAATATTTCCATAGACCCATCAGTATTCAAATGTACAAAACAATTCAGAATTACATCTAAATTAGTCCATACTTGTGTCAACAAAGGTAATTATAGCTGCTCTAATAAATAAATATCAGTGGTCGAATGTTTGCTCACTTAAAGACCAAAATGGGTGCTCTTGAAGGATGGCTAACTCTTCTCCATGATTCAAGGAGCTGAGCCCAACCTACCTTGTGGTTCTGCCGTGTTCCATAGATAGCTTCCAAGGTCACTGTGAAAGAGAAAAGAATGTAGAGAATGGCAGGTTTAGAGCTTTTGCACACCCAGCTTTCACCCATACACACCGAGCTACCAATAATCAGGTAAACGACTGTTCAGAATTTCTAGGTGCACAGCATGTTGCATAGCCGCATTTTACCCAAAAAGAGTAAAAACAAAATGGGACGACAGGCTACCTAGTTTCCTCACGAAGATTGGTAAAGTCTCTTGGGTCCTTGCTTTGCAGTGAGTAATAATAAACAAAACAAAACAAAATAAAATGGTTTGAAAATCACTCAGATAAATTCCTGTAACACAGAGCTTCTTCTGCTATTGTGTTGTTTACAGTCCAAACAAGCATTAAAGAGCTTTTAAGCACATACAATATTTTGGCATTTCATTGAAAGTTGGCTTCCAAACTCTTGGGTTGTGCATAGATATCCAAAAAGAGAAATAGAAATGTTCTAAGTATTAGAAAATACAATTTTCCTATCAAAGTCATTGTTTTTAACAAAACTATCTTACTTACTATTCCTTGTTGAAGGAGTGAAGTGCTCCTAGAAGCTGTCAATAAAATACTTCATTATTTTTGCTTGTTATCATTTTATTTTTTTTTAAAGATTTTATTTATTTATTTGACAGAGAGAGATCACAAGTAGACAGAGAGGCAGGCAGAGAGAGAGAGAGAGAGGGAAGCAGGCTCCCTGCTGAGCAGAGAGCCCGATGCGGGGCTCGATCCCAGGACTCTGGGATCATGACCTGAGCCAAAGGCAGCGGCTTAACCCACTGAGCCACCCAGGCGCCCCCTTGTTATCATTTTAGTTACCACTGTGCAGACTGTTAGATTCTGCTCAAATTTATGATAATACATATGTTCTTATACTGCTTTATATCATTGTATAACAAATTTAATATTTGTTCTAAAAAGATTCCTCCCTTTTTTAGTTCTGGGTGATTAAACTATATCTCTTTAGATTTTCAGGTTCTAGTGGTTCTACTGGTTTCTTATATTTCTATACTGGTTTCTTAGACTTCACCCTCATGGTGAAGGATTCATTTTGTAGGTTAAAGAGAGAAAGAGTGAAAAAAAATGTGGGTTTTTTTTGTTTGTTTCTTTGGTCTGTGTTTTTGTTTTGTTTTGTTTTGTTTTTGAAAATTGGTCCCAGTCCCCTTGATTTTGATCTGTCCCTCTCATTACAGTCTCTGGAGAAAGCATTTATGGTTTGAATCCTAGAAAAAGTTGTCAGGTGCCACCTGGGAACACCCAACGAATAACACAGTACCACAGAGCTAATATGATTGATGATATCATAGCTCATTTTTAATAGATGTCAAAAGAAGCAAAATCAAGTTGCCACTCAACATAGTGAGCCCTTGTTCACAGAAGACCTTTAGAAGTAAATCGTAATTAACGGTTAAGCATTCAGGAGGCTAAGTGAGGGGTATCTGTGTTCCTTTTGGACTTTCAAAAAAAGATGTATCCTAAAAAATCATAATTTCTAGAAAAGATGCTTATATATTCCTTTATTTCCTTGTGCCATATCTGACAAACAACATTTAATTTGGCATTGGTGAATGGATCCTAGTTTGGAAAAGTTTGTGTTTAGAAATAGAATCACATTTGTGGAACTCTAAAAATCTCCTATGTATTTAGTCATAGAACTAGCTTTTCAATAACTGCCAAATGAAATCTCAGTATCCAACTGCCTGCGGACTAGGGGAGAGCGTGTAGGCAGTACTTTTTAACAATGAATGCATGTAAAAATAATCTGGGGTGGGAGAGCAAAAGAAAAACCATTATATCTACATTTAGTTAAAGAAGTCTGTGGTTTCTTTGCCAAACCCAACCTTCCATTGAACCAGATGATTTTCTGTTGTGTATATGGGCCCGACGAGATGACCATCTCCAATGAAAGAATAAAGCGGTTGGCTAACTTCTCTACCAGATCTGTTCATCCCCAAATCTGTCTCCTGAAAAGCCCTCCTGCCACGTTTGGAGCTCTGGACAAAGGGAGTAGGTAGCATGACTCCTATCCCAACAGGGTGCTAGGAAAACAAGAATCCCCACATAAGGGAGGGGACAGTGGTTCTTTGGTAATGCACCTGAGCAATGTCTTACTTTTGAAGCATCCTGTCCTGCCAAGCTTAACGCTATTGATGAACTGTCAGGCCTGCCTAAGTGGGATATGACAGCAGGAATGCAGACCTCCTATTTCAACGTAAAATTTAAAAAAAACTTAGAAATCTTATTTCTGTTAAACACACACACACACCCTCCCTGAAAGAATCTTATTTGGAGTTTCTCCAAAATTCTGGTAAAATCCATACTCCTTGTTGCTAGCTACTGTTAATTTAGCTGAACAAAGGAGAGCAAACGTTCTGCAGACACCATGTCTCATTTTACGTTGTCAATAGCATGCTGGGATTTAATTCTGAAAAAGTCCTTGGGTATTGCCAAAAAGTGCTACCTCGAATGCATTTGTATTTTTAATCGGTGACTTCAAGTGTCTAGCAGCAGGGGTCAACAACATTTTCTACTGAAGGAGCGGAAGAGAGTTTAGATTTGCTGGCCATAGGTCTCGGTTGCAGTGATTGCACTTGGCCTGAGGAGCGGGAAAGCAGCCACAGACCATACCTAGCGCATGAACATGACTGGTTTCCAATATGAAGGCATTTACAAAAACAGGCCGATTTGGTCCCTGGGCCATAGTCTGTCAACCCCTGGTCTTTAGCAACCACCATTTCCTGCATTGACTGAAATTCCTCTCCTCACGGAGAGCCCGAGCAATTATTCTCAACTTACTTATAATTTTAACTTTTTTATCTGAAATAGAGACATAAAATATTGCCCCCTCCCCCCATTTGTTATTAAGAACAGGCTCCATCTGTCAGACTGAACAGACTGCAAACCTGTCGTCTTCTCTGGGTCTTCACGAAGACAGGGAGGGCCTGTAGGAATTGGGAATGAGTTCATCTGTCAACTTACAACAAAAGAATTTGAAGCAAGAACACGGAGTTTGGGTTCCACGGGACACTCTGTTTCAAAGGACACTGCAGAGAGACCTAATGTTCAGGACTACTGGGGACAGTCTTGAACATAGTGGCCTGCTTTTCCCGAGCAAAGTCAACTCCGAAGGAGGAGGTTGTCTACAAATGAGGTCTCATAAAAGAATATAATTAAACACTGATGCTCTTCAGAGTGAGAGAGCTCTCAGATAATGACTACAGTGGCACGCATTGTACCAATGAGAACAAGATGTCACAATTATAGATTTGCAGGTTGATTTAATCTGACAGGATTCTTAGCAACAGTGAACTTGGTCTGTCTGTGCCTAACAACACAGCCTATGTGTTCTACAAATGAAGCTCTATTTATCTTTTATAAACTTACAAGTGTCAGTTGGCGAACTTCTTAATCTAGCTGGGCATTCTTACCAGTGGAGTCCGGCGAAAGTCTCGGTTTGCCACAGCCCTGCGCCTGTAAGCCGTCTTCTTTATTTAATTAATGCCTTCTCAGAATCCTCTAAGTAGAGTTTTTTCCTTATAATTTGTTTTTTGAATGATGTTCTCTCCCTGCAAAGTTTTAATTATCCCATCTTCTCGTGGGTCCCTAACAGATAAATTAGCAGCTAGGTGGTTTGGGTTGTCCCTCAAGTTAATCAAGGAGAGACGGGAATGGGCTATATCAGGATCTGGCAAACAACAGCCCTTGGGCCAAATCCATCCCATATTTTTGGACGGCCTGAAAGCTAAAAACAATTTTTTTACATTTTTAAGTGGCTGGGAAAAAAGTTAAAAGGAGAATATTTTTGACACACGGGAATTATATGAAATTCAAATTTTAGTGTCCACAAATAAAGTTATATTGGAACAGAGCCATGATTTTTCTTTTTAAATCTTTTACAAAAAAGTCAATTTTTGCTTTCACGCCACAATCCAGAGAAGAGTGGTTGCGGCGAAGACCACGTCACTAGCAAAACCGAAAATACTTAGTCTCTAGTCCTTCCTAAATTGTGCCTGTCCCTGGCCCACATGAAATTTCAAATTCCCTTTCCAATTTTTATTTTATTTTAATGTGACTGTTCCCTCCTTCCCTGTCCAGTTCCCACTTTTGTCTTGGCTTTGGGATGTGGAAGGTATTTTCGGATCGTGGTGGGAGTCAACCCTAGAGGCCCAATTTTTTACATGACGAGGCACCTTTATATTCTTTCCTCTCTGTCTTACAAATAAGAGTTATTATAAAAACCCTAAATACTCATTTGTCAAGATACCTAACGTTGATATCGTGCTTTCCGGTTTAAGGAGCATTGGCGCGTGCCTTGTCTCACTTGACCCTACACAGTGGTATTTTCCCTCCGAAATGGAGCAGCCTGAGGGTCTGCTGATAACTGATTTTCCAAAACTCATGCAGCTCCTAAGTGATGGAGAACCAACTCTAAACCTGACTCCGAGTCTTGTGTTATTTGCAAGTGACCACTCTGCCTCAGAAAGTAAATGAGTCAGAGGGGAAATCTGTGATCTCACAGTTATTCTTGTCAGAAAATCCTGCACAAAGCTCGAGGGGAATGGACCAGGGGAGAACTTCACCTCCCTTCGCTGTGACCCCGACAGGAAGCCTGTAAGGTTGCAGGTCAGGATCCCTTTCTCTGTATAGGGCAGAAGAGAGGAATGATGTCATGTGCTTCCTGAGCCAGGGTAACCCGTGCATCAAAAAAGAATTAAGAAGCAACCCTCAGAACTATAAAGATTCAGAAAGGAAAATAACTAGTCTTTCTCGTTCCACCCTTGGCTTCCTGAGACCTTGTGATGGATTAAAGGTTGGTGAGTTCCTCCTCCTCCAATTCATATACTGAAATCTTAACCCCCAGTGTGATGGTGTTCGGCGATGGGGTCTCTGGGAAATGATTGCGTGGGGGGGAGGAGCTCTCATGAATGGGGTTACTGCTCTTCTAGGAGGAACCTCAGAGGGCCCTCTGCCTTCTTCAGCCATGTGCGCGCACAGGGAGAAGACACCTGTCCCTGAACCAGGAAGTGGCTTCTCATTAAACACCGAATCTGTTGACTCCTTGATCTTGAATTTTTCCAGCCTCTACAATGATGCGAAATAAATTTCTGTCGTCTGTAAGCTCTCCATCCCGCAGTATTCTGTCTGAGTAGCTGCCCAAATGCATTAGGACAGAGTCATGTTTTGGAAATCCAAATCATATCACTGGAATAAACTCCAATTCTTCCCACAGGGTCTGGCTTTGTTTTGCCTCCTCGCCCCATCCCCCAAACCCTTTCCTCTCTCCTGTTCTAACTTACTCGATTCGCCCACAGTAATCTTCCTGCATCGGTGACAACGGTTCATTGCTATCCTTGCTCTTCCATGGGCCTGGGGCATGATTCTCTGAGATCTTGGAGTTTCCATCTTCCCATCAAGGAGCTCTACTCCAATGGCAGCTTGATCAGAGACACCGTCTTTGATCACTTCACCCATTTCTCTCTGTCCTGGTACCCTGATTTATATCTTCTTAGCATCACCCCACTCTAAAGTTAGCCTGTTTATTTACGGGCGCCGCTCTTCAAGGTTTATGTTCCTCTGAGAGCACGTCGGCTCCTTTGGTGCATCTGGCCAACTTTTTCACTAACGCCTTCCTCTCTGCCTGGTGCGCGGTACACACTCCGTCAGTGAATGCTGAGTGGCAGGTGAGGAATGTGTGTGGTCTTCGAAATACAATTTCCTCCCTCTATTTTTTTTTTTTTAAATATACCCTTGCTGGTGATAAGGCAAGGCATATTATTTCAACCGAAGACAGAATATGACAGATCTGTCAATAGGAGGGCAAGAAATATACAGAACCACATAAGAAGGGAGATCATGTGTTCGATCTGGAAAGAAAAAAGAAACAATTTCTAAATTCTGTAGGGATGAGTCCTGTTTACGGCAACCATAAGCATTTTCACCTGTAAACATTTCTTTCCACGAAGACTGAAGCCTTAGTGTTTCAGTGTGGGGCCTCTTGTGATGTCAAGGCACCTGGGCGTTTAGAGGTGTCTTATGTTTCTGAACTGTCATTTTTTGATAGAGCATGCTTCTGTCTGAACAGAAAGACTGAGAAGCCCCATTTAGCCAGCTACTGCTGTGGTTCAACTCCGTTGAGGCAAATATATTTTGTATGGCCCCATATACTAACAAGCGCCAGCTTTGAGAATATTGACTCCTCGAGGCCATTGGTGGCAAGTGGGAGTAGCTGAAATCCTGTTTTGTGTGACTGTGTGTAGGTGGATGGGTGAGGGTTGCTGGGGGGAGGGGGTTTGGGAGAAGGGGGTGGGATTATGGACATTGGGGAGGGTATGTGCTTTGGTGAGTGCTGTGAAGTGTGTAAACCTGGTGATTCACAGACCTGTACCCCTGGGGATAAAAATATATGTTTATAAAAAATAAAAAATTAAAAAAAATAGTTGTATTTAAACGTTCTTGAAATAATTTTTTTTTTTAGATTTTATTTATTTATTTGACAGAGAGATATCATAAGTAGGCAGAGAGGCAGGCAGAGAGAGAGGAGGAAGCAGGCTCCCTGCTGAGCAGAGAGCCTGATGCGGGGCTCAATCCCAGGACCCTGAGATCATGACCTGAGCCGAAGGCAGCGGCTTAACCCACTGAGCCACCCAGGCGCCCCTTGAAATAAATTTTTTAAAAGGTTTTTTTTTTTTAATTTATTTGCCAGAAGAAAAGAAAGAGAGAGAGCATGAGCAGGAGGAGAGGCAGAGGGAGAAGCAGACTCCCCACTGAGCAGAGAGCCTGATGCGGGACTAGATCCCAGGACCCTGAGATCATGACGTGAGCTGGAGGCAGACACTTAACCGACTGAGCCACCCAGGCACCCCTGAAATGAATATTATTAAAAAATAAAATTTGAAGAACTGAAAAAGCACCACATCCGAATCAAGCAAATTCATTTCTGAAAATACCTTTTATTTGAGGAAAGTACAACTTTCTCAGTTTCCACAACAGTCAAGAGCGGTGGTATTTCAGTAATGTCCGGCTTAGTTCTATGGTATGTGCGAGAAAGGAGTTGAATTATACTCGAGACATCGTGATTCAATGAAGCATGGAAAAGCATCTGTACTTCAAGGGGACAAAATGTGCTCTTAGCACATTTCATCAGGAATCTTAGAAGGGATTTCTTTTCTTTTTTTCTTTTTTTTAATAATCCAAATCAACTATCCCCCAGTGGGATCAGGTTAAAACTGAGAGACGTGTGGTCGAGACAGTCAACATGCAGTTGATTGCTGAGAAAAGCTTCCGTTTGGCCAATCTTAGAAATTTTTCTCTCCTGATGACTTTGAGGCAGAACTGTGGATTTTGTCTTGGATATTTTTCCTGCATGCCCTTCTGAAGCCTCTTCTTTTCCTTTTGGTAACCCTTATTCTCACCCCCTCCAGGCCCGAGACATATTTATTCTTCGCTTGTCAATTTTCGCCAAGGCCTCCATGGTCCCTGCACCCTCTAAAGATACTTCCTTTATCTGCTGTCAACATTTCTCATCCTACAGGACCTGAAATTTTGAAATGTATTTTGGCCTGTACGCTGAAATCAGCTACTTATTTTTTATCTGAAATCACTTTTTAAAAGACTTTTCATTTATTTATTTGACAGAGAGAGAGAGAGCACAAGCAGGGGGAGTGGCAGGCAGAGGGAGGGGGAGAAGCAGGCTCCCCGCGGAGCAAGGAGCCCCACGTGGGACTCGATCCCAGGACCCTGGAATCATGACCTGAGCCGAAGGCAGACACTTAACCGACTGAGCCACCCAGGCGCCTTGAAATTATTTATTAGCTGCAGTGTGTACAACGCTGTACTGAGAAGGGTGTCAGGTACAGAGAATAATCAGACATGTGCTCCTCCTTCATGTGACTTGAGATCTTTGCTCATTGTCCTGGAGGAGATAATGTGGTTCGCATTGGTAACTAAGTGGCTTATAACAGCAGCATATTTGCTTCTTAAAAGATACATAAGGACATAAAAGAAAGAAATGGTTCTTTAATAGGATGTCTGCTTTTTTTTTTTTTTTTTTAAAGGCAGGTAGACAGGATATTCCAGGGAAAGAGATCATTTTCGTAGCTCTAAACACACTGTAGAGGCAAATTCTCATGCTGCTTATGCATGGGTCTGATGGTGGCCCTAAAATTACTGAATTAAAGTTACTGTAACTAGAGGTGGTAACTGGATAATGGCCTTCCACTGACAACAGAATGCATGGACCAAGGTATTTATGCACAAAGTAGAAGGCCCTTTTAAGTAGCAAGAATCCAATTTCATTGTCATTATTACCATTGTGCCAAATGACTTGTAAAATAAAATAAATGAGATCTACAGCACCTCGCGAGGGAAGACAGCCCCCAATTCATCATCGCCCTGCAAAGCGGCACTCGGAGAGTCTCCAAATGAGGGTGAGAGGGAGGATTCGTTCTGACCTTCCACTGATCAGAACAAAGTGTTATTCTCCATCTCACTTCAGTGGTTTCTGACTAGCATAGCGTTTTTTGTGTTGTCTTATTTCTCAGCCCTTCATAAATCAAAGTAAAAATCTAAAGAGATAGCAAGACGTGCTTCCTTGCTGTCGTTTGACGGAGAAAACTCCTGCTGCTGCCTGTGGAGCGCGTAAGTCAACAGTAAACTCGAGGTGGAAACCGCTAAGTCTGTAGCATCTCCGGGATGCTACCCGCGCAGCATCCCCACGGATGCCGGGGCCGCGTGGGAGAAGCGTGTCCTGCACTCGCCACTGCCTCCCTGCAGATTGCACTCATTTCCTTTTCGCGACTGGCACACCGTCAGGAAAGTAGCAAGGGGCCGTGGGGCAGGGGAGAGCTGGGGAGAGCAGATTTTTCTAAACAGAGAGACAAGAGTGAGAAACTGCAGTGCGCGCTGTGGCGGGATGTTTGGAAAAGCGTCTGTCCCTTCGCGCATCCCGTGAGCCTGAGGACAGCCCTTGGGTGAAGCGTATTATCCAGAACGTACAGGACGTGGTTTTCTTAAGAAGGCCCCACATGCTACAGGGAATCCTTCAAGTCACCGGAATACCAAAAGCGGTTAAAACTTAGTTGTTCCTGTGGTTTTTGGTTTTGGGTTTTTTTGTTGGTTTGGTTTGGTTTGGTTGTTTATGATCAGAAGTCTCCATCCTGACATAATGTGACAGCAGCTCTTGTTTGGGGAGATTTCAAAGCAGCGGCCTGACGGAGACCGGCGGGGACGCACTGGTTCTTCTGTTAGCCACCGAAGCTGGGCTGCATCCTACCCAGGTCCAGTGTGATTGAAACCAAAGGGGACAGCTTCCCAAGTTAGACAAACCTGGTTATGAAGCCTCGCCCATCCACTACTGGGGAACTGGGACGGAGTTACCTAAAACCACTGATCCTCAGATGTCCCGTCTAGAGAGCTAAAAGTATTTCCATCTTTAGTAGTTTTATTCTTGTTTGAAGAGTTGTTTGGTACATGCCCAGAAATTCGCTAAGTACTTTATATGCGTAATGTCCATTAACGCTCAAAAGAATAATGTAGTATTAACCACCGTTTACATTTGAAGAAACTGTCATTCAGAAGTGTTAATTACTGGGGGGCCTGAGTGGCTCCGTCAGTTAAGCATGTTTTTGGCTCAGGTCATGATCCGTAGGTCCTGGGATCAAGTCCCACATCAGGATCCCCGCTCCGGGGGGAGTCTGTTTCTCCCTCTGCTGGTCCCTCTAGCTTGTTTCCTCTCTTTCTGTCTCAAATAAATAAATATAATCTCAAAAAAAAAAAGAATATTTGATTATTGTGCTCAGTTTAACAACTAGTAAGTAGCAGAGTCGAACTTTGCATAGGGTAACTTCCACCGACACCGTGAGGGTGCCTCCCAGCACGGGCCCTGGGCTCCTCCTGCTACCTCCCCCACCCCGCGACCACTTCCTAAAGCAACACCAAGCCTCCCTCCCAGCCAAATAACTTCATTCCTCTAGCCACCCTATGGTGCTATGAGGCTTTTACAAGATGGGAAACCTACCTCACCCCCAAGTCTTGCCTGGGTTCCTGGCTGAGGCTAAGAACAATCCTCGTGTGTCTCTTCTGAATTACAAACCCCTGCTCTCTCACCAGATCTGTCACTGGACCCCAGTACGTTCTAGAATTCCTGTCTGCCTAAATTTCATGAAGTTGGGAGTCCTCTATTTCTATTCGGTGAGGCTCGGGATCCTAGACTGTACATCCTTTTTTATGCCACAGTGTATTTTATCTCCCTAAACCTTCCGGCCTTAACTATTTTTCTTTTCTATGATGACTCTCTTATCTGGTTGCAGATAGAATACCTATTTGCTTTCCCCTGACTTACACTGATATGCATGGACTTTTGTGCACACATGAATATATGCACATATGCTCATATATGGAACCACGGTGCTTGCTTAGAAAACTCTTGTTTCCATCCTCACCGCCATAGCTCCCAGCAAATGCCCTTGCCAACCTGCAATGTCAGTTAATGCCCAGTCCTAAGGCATGTGCTACCCTAAGAAATACCCAAAGACTCATAATGATCTCTTTTTTTTTTTAAGATTTTATTGGACAGAGACCACAAGTAGGCAGAGAGGCAGACAGAGAGAGAGGAATGGAAGCAGGCTCCCTGCTGAGCAGAGAGCCCCATGTGGGGCTCGATCCCAGGACCCTGGGACCATGACCCGAGCCGAAGGCAGAGGCTTAACCCACTGAGCCACCCAGGTGCCCCCCAAAGACTCATAAATGCATTATTTTTTTCTTGTTCAACAAGTCGTGGTGGTTGTCAACACAATATATACATAATATCTTTATGAAAGACTGCGGAAAGGTAAAAATAAGTTAGAAATCAAAATACTTTATTCTCCTTTTTTGGAATAATAAACATCTTGAATCCAAAAATCCCCCTCCTCCTTTTTTTTTTTTTACTTTTTTTTTAACTTACTAGTAAGACTTTATTCAAAAAACATTCTGCAACAAAAAAAACGAGAACTACCATCATTAAAATGAAACATAGAGGCAGAAAAAAAAATATGGCTTTTCCTCTCATGAAGGTCAGTTTGTTCCTCGAAACAGTATACCTAAGTGTTTTTCAAACCCACAAATCTCTGGGTCAGTTCATTTTTTCTTTTCTCGGTACTAAATATTTCACTTAGGTAGGCCAATGATCCAGTATTTTCATTAATTTTATACAATACCTCAAGAATAAAGTATTGCCTTTTTGATAAAAAGCAGGCAGGACCTGCATGGTGTGTGGGTCCCCCTAATTACACCTACACTTAATCAACCAATTAAAAATTCTACCAGCGCCATTTATACATAGCCTGTTGTGATCTCTTCCTCCTGACTGTGTTGGGCTGTGGGGGTCACGGGTGCAGCCTCAGCCCATCGAAAGCTACAGGGTCACCCCTATCTGCAACGTCTGAGAAGGGACAGACAGCAGCCCTGTGTGTGTAATCACAATTAGCGAAATAAGGAAAAATCCACTGGGAAGGTTTTTTTCAGGATATCTGAAACCAGCTATTAATCCAAAGGAGTATAAATCAAGAAAAGGAACCATCATGCCTTCAAATCAGGAATCCAGGGGACTCAAAATAAGAAGATTTGAAACCAACTGAAAAAAAAAAAGTCTGAATTCCATCAGGGAGAGATCAGATCTGTGCGACTAGTTTCGGTGACGTTTTCGTGGTCTCCGGTATACTTATGTTGGAGTTAAAGAGGCAGACAGGAAATGAACCTGTGCCTCAGCGCTAGGCTGTGTTGGAAATAGACACGAAAGTGCAATCTGGTCCTAACCTTGAAGGACAGAAAAAGCAAAGACCCTCCTTTGCATAGTAACCATTCTTATTTGATCAGAGGTGTTTTGTTTTGTTTTGTTTTGTTTGCTGGCTGAGGAAGAACATGACCCTTGGTTGCTTTTCAACATGGTGCCTCCGGCATTCCTGGCCGTCACTGGAGGTGACCTATCAAGTGAAAGTGACTTTTCACCACTGCTTAAACAGCTGTCACCTTCTGAGAGGGGCATTCAACGCCGGTAAATCACCACAACACACATGGCAGCACGTGGTAAATATTGGAAAGCAATGTAACAAGGAAAGTTGGTTGAGGACAAAGATTTCTGACCAGGGTGAGAGCACAAGTCTTCACGAATGGAGTGGCCTTGGAGTCAAGCAAGCCTTTTTACAGCATAAAAGTGGAGAAGATACGGAGGGATGTTAAGTAGTGTTTTCCATTGTGAAGATGAAAATATATTATGTGAGCTTGGATTTTATAAGTCTGCTACATGGGCCATCATGTTTTAAATCAAAGGGAAGGAAACCTTCCAGTAAATGGCTCAGATAATTAAAATATTCATGTGTCCCTAAGACTGATTTATAGTCTCCAAATATAGAACTGAAGAATGAGCTCCAGAATTTGGTAATTCTCTATTTCTAAATGTAGGCACTATTATTTATGAGAATACTAATTCTTTTTTATGGTGGTTACATAAACAACTGTTTCTTTGAGTTTAAAAAAAAAAGCTATTAAAGTATTGGTCTTATAAAAACAAAATAAATCATATAGGTAATTAAATTTATAATAAAGGCTTTATTTGTGGGGCATTTGCATGTGATTTATACCTAAATCATCAAACATTCATTTCACGTGAGCATGAGGGTACCAGTCCCTTCATGTAAATATATTTGTGTTTGAAGTTAAGGAAAAGAGCAAGGGAAGCCTATATTCTGAGCTTAGATAGAAGTAAATGTATGTATTTGTCCTTTCAAGTATATATAGTGACTTGTTCTTGGGGAAAAAAAAGAAAACACCTTCATATAAATGGACAAACTCCTCTAATGGCCAACAAAGAATAAATTCTAGCACTTTGGTACTTTCTCTTGCTTCCAGGAAAACCCAGTTAAGAAAACTTTCTAGAAACAGACTCAAGGCCAAACCTAGTATCCTGCTCAGGGTTGTTTTTTCTTTCTTTCTTTCTTTCTTTTTTTCTTTTTTTAACGAGTTTTTCAATTTATTTTTATTTGAGAGAGAGAGAGAAAAAGTGAGTGGGGGAAGGGACAGAGGGAGAGACTAAGTGCAGAGCCCGCTGTACTTTTGATGAGTGCAGAGCTGACATGGGTCTCGATCTCATGACCCATGAAATCACGACCTGAACTGAAACCAAGAGTCAGATGCTTAACCGACTGAATCACCCAGGACCCCTTCTTTATTTTGTTTTATGTGTTTGTTTGTTTTGCCTGTGAGGAAACCATTTCACCTAGTAAAGACTAGGATCATTGCACGCAGAAGAGAGGCATTCCTGAACTCTGTTGAACTTGTGGTTTACACTGTATCGTGTGTCACTGTATTCCAATTCTAGAGCTGCCATCACAAATTACAACAAAACTGCATGGCCTAGAGCAACAGAAATTTATTCTCTCACAGTCTGGACACCAGAAACTCAGAATCAAGCTGCTGGCAGGGGTGGTTGCTTCTGGAGACTGTGAGGCAGAATCCGCTCTATGACTCCTCCGCCTTTGGGGAGCACCAAGGGTGCCCTGGCTCATGGTCATATCACCCCAATTCTCTGCCTCCTTCACATGGCCTTTTCCTCTGTGCCATGGGTCCCTCTCTCTACCACTGGATATAGGGCCCACCCTAATCCACAAAAATCTCATCTCCATAGCCTTAACTGAATCATATCTGTAAAGACCCTTTTCCAAAATGAGGTCCCACGTCTGAATAAGGAATACTCACAAATTTTATGGGGACATATCTTTTGGGGGGCACCTTTCAACCAACTGCAGTCATGTTCTGCTATTTTTCCTGTTCTCCACATTGTAGCATAGCTGATTCTGCTCCTCTTTCATAACGATGTTAAATTGAATAAAAAATAATATGTGACTCCGAAGAGTGAGATTTTGCTCTCTTCTGATTTTATTTGGCTTTGTTAATTGATGTAAATTTCATGCATCTTTTACCTGATTATAAGACATTGCTCCAAATCAACACAGCTTAATTTGATCTCATTCTTAAAATTCCTCAAACACGATTCTAGCTGAAAGAAAATAAGAAACAGCTATTTGTTTACTTTCGATTAACGATTTAGTTACATGTTCTCCCAGAACATAAGAATCCATATATTGAATTGTTGATGTGCTATAAAAATATTTTAATGATAAACATGATGTGGGATAGTTGAAATAAAATGTATGGGCTTCATCCATAGATGGGTCTGGCCATCATGCCTAGCTCATAGCTTAGTGCATTCAACCTACTTGATTTAGGTTCCCCATCCAATCTTCTGTAGTCCTGGTTTTCTCATCTGTCAAATGGAGACATAAATACCTCCCATACTTGTTTATGATGAGGATTAGACATAATATAGGCAAGCCACCTAGTGCAAAGTCTGGCATGTAGTATTTATTTTATAAATGTATCTAGTACTTACTATAGTCTCTGTGTATGAAACAAGTATAAAAGGGAATTTTATTTTTAGAAAGAGAGAGTATGCATGCATGTGTTCTAGAAGGGGGGGAGAGGGAAAGGGGGAGAGAGAGAGAGAATATTAAGCAGGCTCCACACCCAGTTAGGACCCCAAATGCAGGGCTCGATCTCAGGTCCCTGATCAAGAGGAGATCAGGAGTCAAGAGTCAAATCAAGAGTAAAGTGCTTAACCGACTGAGCTACCCAGGTGCCCCTGAAAGGGAATTTTGATTGTTGACTTGTTCATTTCATTCATTTAAATACTGAACTGCATCGTCCCTGGTATTCCATAGGTTTGCGTGATGTGGTGGAACATGAAAGACCAAACGCTAGCGTTATGTCCCAGGAGTTTCTTCAGTGGATCTGCTTCTCCTTCCTCTCATTCCTATTTGTCATGCTGACGACCTCACTCTTCCCTGACAAGATGATCCTCTTTCCTGCCTGTCAGATTGCTCATACTGTTTGACCACTTGGAAAGGTTTTACTTTCTTCTTTGCTTGCAATCCATAACTACCCTCTGTTATGGCCCAAGAGAAAGCACTTGTTTCCTCTGAAGACTTCTCCCATATTATGTTGAAACATATGTTCAGCTTTGAAACTTAAAAATTATTAGACTCTGTTCTCATTTTGGCATTTGGTATATATTGCCTCTCATTGTTAGAAGATGTTGCAAGTCATAAAATAGAAGTTTTGTCAGGACACAGATTTTAATTAAGTTTTTTGGGTTTCTGTGTTGGATTCTGAAGTTAATTAAACTGCTCTTGCAGGTTCAAGTCTTACCTCAGATTTGTGTTTTCCTTTAAATTAAATTAAATTTCACTCCTAACTCCCATTATCTGTCTATATTTGTGGGAAATTCAACTCTGGTAATTCTTGGTTTATTTAAAATCCCAAAATCTTAAACGGAGACAAGATTATCTCCTCCAGTCCTTGGTCTGCTCTAGTTACCCTGGGAAGACCATTATCCATGCCTGCATAGTCCTTGACATCTAGAGGCACCATGTAATCTAGAAATTTCCAAGACTGGGAATTCCTAGAATTCAGTTTAGCAATTTCCCTGGAATCCAGCTACCATTTTGTGTTCTGAGAAACTAGTTCTTAAATCCTAAAACCTCTTGGATCTCAGAAATTACCACCCTTTCCTTTATTTTGGAGAAATCCTTGTCTATGCCCTGCTTTTCTCCCTTCAAAGGCACCTTCGCCTCCATTACCTACGTATCCAGTCAAAATCTTTTCACTGAGCTTAGACTTCCAAATGCAGGAAAAGATGCTTTCTTTGAGAATCTTCTGTTTTCAATCCTATGTTCCTACCTTAGATAGGTCCTACTGCTTAATTCAACTAGAAGTAGATCCCAGCAAATATCAAGAAATACAACACACTTTAATGTTTTAATAAAAATTTTTTTCTCATTGTAGGCACCCAAGAGTATAGATGAACTGGCTATTTCTCAAAGACTTGCGAAACACACTTACCAATGATCATAGAATATGTGACAGCCTTAGGAACCAACTGGAAAATAATTTCAAAGGAAAAGAAGTCCCAACAGAAAGTTGGATGTGGGCTCTATGTCTGCAATAGTATAGGAGGAGGGGAACGGAAGTGAATTATAGTTACATTTGTCTTTCAGATTTGTCCTCTAGCTCAGCCCTCACAATCTAAGAACTGGCACGAGAAGGGAGGGAAGTGAAAACTGGGGAAGAGTTACTTTAACTATCTCAGAAGACCCCAAGAGCCCATAAGAGTAATACATCATGGTCCTTTTAACATAGTGAGCAAGAACATGAGCTTAGAATGCTGAAGGCTCTGAGCAACAGAGCATGCCTTTGGTCCCTTGGGATTTGGGCATGCTATGAAAACAAGTCCTTGACACAGGAACATCCTTAAGAAACACACCGGGCTAACAGGCAGTGCAGACACCTTGATACACACAATGGGAACCTGGCAATCCGCACAACATTGGTCAAGCTCTCAGGGCTCTGTTGCAACGGAGAAGATTTGGTGGCAGATGGACAACTAAAGTAACTTGAGTAACGGTGGGTCCCCCGGGCATCCTCACTGAACACTGTCTATTATCAGAACCTGTGGCAAATCACATTTGATCAGCCTGCAAGACATTAAAAGTGGGAGAAGCGGACATATTTAGATAGATCAGGAAGGAGGAAGATGATTTTTTCTAGGTCGTTTGGAGGACTAATTTGTTGACAAGTATGTGGACTAATTCTCTTGATGCTCGAAACTGTGGATATGAGGACGGCATGGGTTATACTTTAAAGGGGATAGAATTCAAGATATATTTGCTGTCAGCCTTACTTCTAGAGAAGTATTCTAATAATCATCTCTTCCCCAGAGTCCCTGAGTCAATGCCATGAGAACATTGGCTACATTTTTATCTTGTTTATATCTCTCCTTCTAATAATGCTTTTTCAATGGTAATAAATACTTGATTTGATAAACCATACTATTTCCCTCAATTACCTTGATGGTTAGAGAAGTTGGCTTCTAAATACCGAGTTAGCACTGCAGTTTCCTAATACAGAAACTAGAATTTCCTGGGAGTATGTCAAAATGTGAAAACAGTTACTTAAGACCGGGCATTAAAACATTATTGACAGTGCATGCTTTTATAGTATCTTTAGCTGTAAGGTATAAACTTAAGCCCTCTAGCACTTCCTAAATATCTGGTGTTTCCTGAAATGTACACTATCAAATTTAAGTTTGTCAGCTGAGATACTGGCAGATGGTTTACCACTTTCTTTTTTTTAAAGAAGTAGTTTCTACACCCAACATTGAGCCCAATGTGGGACTTGAACTCATGACCCTGAGATCAAGACCTGAGCTCAGATCAAAAGTTGGATGTTTTACCAACTGAGCTACCCATGTACCCCAATGATCTGCCACGTTTAAATAATTGGACAACCCCTGTCTATTACAACCTCATTTTAATTACCTATCACACATGTTACACACAACAGACCTTAAAAATTCTTTACTAAATGCTTTTAAATGGCTTTTACTTAGCACACCTCAAATTAATTTCGCATAATACTCATTTTTCAAAATATGTCTATTGGCACTCCTGAGAAAATATTGCTTTATGGAATTATATTTTGCAAAATGGCTGTATTTCTGACTTGACCTGTGTTATTAGAAATTTTTATCATTAACTCCCCGTTAAAGATATTTCAGGGGCGATACAGATAAACTACAAAATGATTTAGGCACACATGAAATAAATATAATACAGAGATATGATATGTAAAATACAACGTTACATCATAGATGGTCCTTGAATTATAATAGTTCCACTTATGATTTTTTACTTAATGATGGTATGAAAGCAATACACATTCAGTAGAAAGTGTACTTCAAATTTTGAATTTAGATCTTTTCCAGAGCTAGCAATATGTGGTGTGATCCTTTCCTGTGGTTTAGGCAGCAAGCCACAGCTCCCCATCAGCTTCACGATTCACCAGGGTCAACAACCAATACACTTAGAACCATTCTGTACCCAATACAGCATTCTATTTCTGACTTTTAGGACAGTACTTAATACTTACTTAAAGTATCTAACACTTTTGTTATCAAATAGGCTTTGTGTTCGATGATTTTGTCCAACTGTACGCTAATGTAAACGTTCCAACCATGTTTAAGGTGAGCTAGGCTAAGCTATGATGTTAGGGTATTAAACACAGTTTCAACTTAACAATATTTTCAACTTATAATGGGTTTATCAAGACATAACCCTATGGTAAGTTAAGGAAGATCTGTATAGATACACACACATTATATATTACATATTATGTATGTATATTATATATATATACAATGTACATTATATGTACATATACAATGTACATAAAAGATATAACACACAAGATTTGGACACCAGATATATATGCCTATCAAAATAACTAACAATAAGACAGAGACTATTCTAAGAATATTCTTTTTAGCCATCAAAATTATAGTAACTGCTCATGATAACTAGGGAACAGGCAGAGGTTCCCATAGCCTCTGGGTGTCCAGAAAAACTTGGAAGGGGCTGTTTCTGAGCTAGGGTACTTATGCAACATACAATGACAGCTAACATTTAAGTAAGCAAGTATGTTTCAAGTGGGAAAAAACTGAAGAGTCAAGAGAAGGTACACATTAGGCAAACATTCTTCCAGATCATTCTATGTGAAGCTTTGTACTCTGTGTTCTATGGCCTTTTTGGGTTTAGGAAAAAAAGATGTTTACAGCATTCATATATTTTAAAAGTATGCCATGTTATCTCTTGGTGCCATTTTTATTTCTTCTATTGATATTGGTAATGGGACTTGATGTTACCCTCAAACAAGTTGATGGAGATCAGAACAGTATTTGGCATGACTAGTACATCCTAATATCACCATGGAGAGAAAAAAAAGTGACTACTACCATACCAGGCCTATTACTTTCCTCCACCTCATTCACACACGCATTGTTTAGAACAAGACTCTTCCAACTCTTCCCTTTAAGAACTCCTAACTACAGTGTATAAATGAATGAATGAATGAATGAATGAATGAAGACTACCCAGAGACATGAGAGCAGGAGGTAAGAGCTAAGGCATGAAACTTTAGACCTTCCATTGGAAGAAATATCATTGATGTCTCTTTATTGCAAAACCTTCAGTGAGTAGTTCATTCTCCACGCATGTGTATGCATATGTAATAAAACAATACTTTTTTTTTTTTTTTTTTTTGTATTCGGCCCACTGGGCATGGAGCACAATGATGGGCTTGAACTCACAACCCTGAGATAAGACCCAAGCTGAGATCAAGAGTTGGATGCTTGGGGCACCTGTGTGGCTCAGTGGGTTAAAGCCTCTGCCTTCAGCTCAGGTCATGACCCCAGGGTCCTGGGATCGAGTCCCGCATCGGGCTCTCTGCTCAGCGGGGAGCCTGCTTCCTCCTCTCTCTCTGCCTGCCTCTCTGCCTACTTGTGATCTCTCTCTGTCAAATAAATAAATAATCTTTAAAAAAAAAAAAAAAAGAGTTGGACGCTTTACTGACTGAGCCACCCAGGCATTCCAAACCATACTTTTATATGTTTAATGAAGCAATGAATTTATCTTCTTTCCAAAATCTTTCACTAAATTTGGTTTGCCAAGAGGAAAAAACAAATTCATATCACAACTTCATATGACTCTCCCTTAGAACTTCAGGTGGGGCTTAAAACATAGTGGCCCAGCAGAAAGCTACTTGAATTGGACTTTATTGAGTAAGGATAGCAAGAAAGAGCACATGACTCCTCGAAGCCATTAGGACGGCCATGTTCTGGTACTAAATGTCATTTTCTTAACTCCCTCTTTGGCTCTTACATTCCAGTGTATTCTTTGGTTGAGAAAGTAGCAGAATCCAGACAACAAAAGAATAGTGTTTAGGCAAATCTGCTGTGTTCCTAACTGCTGAGTGTTCCTGCCAGCTCTCCAAGGATGAGACATTCTTCTAAGTTAGTCCTCTGAGCCTATATGGGAGACCAACCACTGACCCGGGAAAAAGCTTTCTGATCATGGTTCAGATTCAACAGATGAAACCCAGAGAAAATACGAAAGCTAAAATAATAAAAAGCAAACACGGGACCACCAATTTCCTGTGATGGTTAGAGGGAGCGAGGACTGCTTTCGTTTGATAAATGACATCAGCACTGGATCCAGAAACACCAGATAACAACAGTGTGGTGGAGCCTTCAGTTATACCATTGTTCAGTCATTCTATAAACCTCGAAGTGCCGCTATTATAAGTTTCGCTTTGTGCATTTGGTTATCTTGGCTTAATCATGATGCTCAGACTTACTCCTGCTTGGAAAATTGTAGGATGAACTGAAAACAGACCTCTACCATAAAGAGTACAAATATGAGATAGAAACAGAAAGAGACATAACACTGTCAGGAATTTAAAACATTTGGGGCCTCAAAGTGACATTTTCAGAGATGACACTTTTCTCCCTGTTGCTGTGCAAGATCAACAAATTCTGGGAAAGAGTCATAGTAAGCGTGGCTCTCCCCTAACCAACCTAACACAGTTCCTTACATCAGGAACTTGTCAAACAGTTGTCGACTGCACAAATTCACACACGTACGCACAGAAAGTACCATTTTGAGCTGAATAAACATCTTGAAGTAAAGTGCAGCAAAATAAGAATCCAGTCATCGCCTTCACTAATTTGATAGATGGAGACAATTAAAACTGAATCAGGTCGCTCAAGCTTGCAAGTTTAACTAGTAACCTGAAGTTTGTAGTTTAAAACCAGTGTGGGCCTACAGAAGACCTCTTTTGAGAAGTTACTTTTTCTTTACCCTGAGTTCTCGAGTACGACTCATCACTAGGTCAGAAATAACCCCAAACCCTGTACAGTATCTTGGCCATCAAACTTTCAGAACAAACGTTAGTCCACTGTCTACGTCTTCCCTGTAACCAACATGAGTGTTCCACGCTAGTCCCTGCTACTGATGTCATCATCACCTGCACTGGGGTCCAAGGGTAAATATCGCCCCCCCCCCAACCGGGGCAGTGTCTCCATAATGTCCCTGTGAATGCAGTACCATTGTTCAGCACAGAAATATGGACTCATTGAAATTTAAATCAGGAAAAAAACCTACCCCCTTGAAATAACATGAGTAAGGTCAACGCACATCATAGCCAACCACTCTTCCGAAAAGTCCCGAGAAAGCTAGAGATGATTCTGAGCGATCGGGATTACCTAATCGTTTTATTTTTAAATTAATATGTAAATGATAAGAAGGCAAGCAGATGGACATACTGAAAAAAATACAGACAGGATGGAGTATTTATGGGATGAACCACGGAAGCTTTTTCATGGTACAAACCACATGTGAAGCCACATGATACTGGAGTATAGACACATGATATGTGCCTAGACATCAAAGATGGGCTCCTGAGAATTTTTCACAGCTAGCAAACAGACGCAAATCAGATACACTGAGCCAGGTAACTCATTTGCTAATGGAATATTTGCTCAAAGGATAGAAATACACAGAAAAACTCTGCAATTAACCTCTGAAAACAAAAAAGAATTGTTGCCTAGGAGGTTTTCAGAGCTTAATTATTGATAGAAACCTAAGGCTAAATCCAAATCATGACCTTAAACACCCTTTGTCTTTCTACAGCACACCTCATTTGGGATGTGAGACAATTCTGGCTCCTTATATGGAAGAGGCCAGGAGCAATTTCTTAAAACTCAGTTTGTAGATCAGAACAAACTGTGTTTTTAGAACTTTAACTTTGTTACTTTATAACCTTAAGAAACATATTTTTTTCAATTTTTAGACCAGTAAATAAGGTACTTCCTTCATAAAAACAATAAAAAAAAAAACTTCTTCATACTAAAAAATACTTCATAGTATCGAGTAAAAATTTTCCATATTAAAAAAGCTATCAAAATCTAAGGGGATGGTAGGACTACATTAGGGCCAACATTCATCACAAGGCAACTGTCTCTTGCTTCATGTGAATATTCAATGTAATTCAAATCTCTTTGAAGTTAATGCTATAATGTAACCGGGAGATGGCATACCCAGGAATTTGTATATGAAACTGGAAACAGTATGGAAAAAATAATAACCTAACTGGCAAACACATGCAGTTTGTTGGACGGAATTAATTGTGCTTGTCTCAATCTTTAACATGTCATACCGTTGCATATTTTTGTCGCATGCTTGCCAACAAGCAAAGGAGCGAGAACGATTTTATCGATAACATACAAGGTGCTTGGGGTGTCATAGGGGTGCAGTAGATATTTTTGAAGGAAGGAAGGTCAGGCACAGTGCCAGGCCACTTAGATGTGCTTTTTCATTTAATATTAATTTCACATAGAGTATTTTGGGGCACTGTGAAGTTAGGTTTTGAGCTCATATTGTCCTATGAGATGACTCTAAAATTTAAACTTGGGTCTACCTGTTTGTAAATGTCTTTACCTAAAAATATTTTTACCCTAAAAATTCCATGAATATTAAATATGAATCTTGATGGTCGTCTTAGTCCAGTATTTTCAAAACACAGTCTCCCGTTCAGTGCCCACAAGTGACAAAAATAGGGAAACCTGGTCGCTTGAGTAGGATGTTAGAGTGAGCTCTTACCTGCTGAGGAGACATGATGAATAATTTAATAGACCGTCTCCTTCAAAATCTCTCTCCACACCAGGCAATTCTTTGTTTTGCATGCTGTCTAAATTTCTATTAATAAAAGACTAATTTATGTTAATAATTTTCCTCTTTCAAAATGCAAATATCCTTGAGAAAATCAAATAAGTTGCCATTAATTCCTTAAAGTGAACTGAGTTAATCAAATTGCTTCCACCCAGCTGAGATGAGTCTTACTGAGAAAATAGGCATTTCAGTTCAGTTTATGCCTTTAACAGGAAGGTGGAAAAGGGCTTTTCATGTGAGAATGGACTTGGGTAGGCACCGTGAAAGGCTTTGTGATTCCAAAGAGCAGGGTGAGGGCGGTGGGTCCCTGCGTTTGGAAGAAGAGATAGTAACAATTTGGATAGGGGATCCAGAAAGACGTTGGAAAGACGTGGCTTACCTCCTTAGTTTATGAAGGTCCAGATTCGATGTCTCCTTAAAGGACACACAAACTCCTCCCAAACACACTCCCATTTGGGGATGTGCAAGCCTGACCCACTTATTACATCATGCCATGCGTAAGCAGGAAAAACACACGTGCACGTGGGCAAATATGTATCTTCAGAGCAGGACTAGAGAAAAAGAAAGCATATGCTTGTCTTCAAGAGGTTTGCAATTTTATTTGTGTGGGCACATAGTTCCTATAACACAAAAAGCTAAGTGACCGGAGCCCAACCTATTGGACTGCTAGGTCTGCTGTAACAGAGTACAGCTTAAAAGAACCAACTGGTTCTTTCAAGGTTTTAGATTTAGAAGGCCCAAGGCAAGGTATGAAGCAGGGACATGCTCTCCTGAAGACCCTTCCCCGCCTCTTCCTGGCTTCTGGCTAAATCACCCTTTCTTAGCACACATGGCTGGCAGCCCTCCAATCCCGGCGTCTGTCCTCACGTGGCCCTCTCTCTAGGCTTCTATTTCTTTCCAAGGCACTTTCCTCTTGTTAACAGGACATCAGTCAGATGGGGTGAGAGCTCACTCTCACGACTTCACCTTAAAAATTCTATTTCCAGGTAAAGTCCCATTCACGGGTCCTGGGTGTTAGGACATCAAGGTATCTTTTAGAAGGATGTAATTCAACCCTTAAAACCCATTCATTCCTGGGTAACATGAAATGACCACCTCACTCGATTCAGAGGTGTTGAGGAATCAGATGACCATTTATAGTTAATCCTCCCCCAATTCAGCCAGTGGTAATTCACCGTTGGGGGACAGAGCCCAGAATTATCTCATAAACTCAGAATGGTGATATCCCTGAAGAGGACTGAGATTATAACTAATTGATCAAAAGCAAAACTATTTATACAATTTTTACTAAACTGCTTAATTCTCATCATGATAACACTGACAAATGCAAAGAATAAAATGCTAACCCGGGGCAAAGAGCACTGTAGATAATATAATAATTTACTGAACATTATTTCTTATTAAAAAAAAAATTTATTTGTTTATTTATTTGACAGAGAGAGAGAGGGAGAGCACAAGCAGGGGGAGCAGCAGAGGCAGAGGGAGAAGCAGACTCCCCGCTGAGCCGGGAGCCCAACTTGGGGCTCCATTCCAGAACCCTGAGATCCTCATCTGAGCCGAGGACAGATGCTTCATTGATTGAGCCCCAGGCACCTCTGGACCTATTTTTACTCCTAATAATACCGAACACGCTTCTTCAGACAGTTATTTTGGAATTCATTCAGAGCTTGCTTTCTGGCTCTTCAAATTCCACTGGTTAGGCAGATGACATGATATTCCCGCCTTTTAGATAAAGGAGAATTCTAATCAGCGACACAAGGTCTTCTTAGACTCTGTCTGCTCTAGTCACTTCAACGGTGCATTCATTTTTGTCTGAACATTGTCTTGATTTTCTCATGCAGCTTCTCCCAATCTAATGGTGATCCCTCGCCAAAGAACTACGTAATTTTTAAAAATTCACATCTTCCGGGGTGCCTGGGTGGCTCAGTGGGTTAAGCTTCTGCCTTCGACTCGGGTCTCAGGGTCCTGGGATCGAGCCCCGCCTCGGGGGGTCTCTGTTCGGCGGGGAGCCTGCTTCCTCCTCTCTCTCTGCCTGCCTCTCTGCCTACTTGTGATCTTTGTCTGTCAAATAAGTAAATAAAGTCTTTAAAAAAAAAATTCACATCTTCCAAAGCACTACACATGCTCTTCTGTTTACTAAGGTACAATGAAAACACGTGCCATAAACATTTATTAAGTATAAATCATGTGCCCTTCCCTTTGTGTTCTCATTTGCATGAAGGTTTAGATTTTTAACATAACAAATCTAATGATAAGCCATTGTGTTTCTGTTCAAATAGGACAGACTGAAATTTAAATGTATAAGGTATGTTCTGAGCTAGCTTTAAGGGGTGGGCCCTTTTTAAAAATTTTTTTAAAGTTTTTATTTTTTTATTAACATATAATGTATTATTAGCCCCAGGGGTACAGATCTGTGAATGGCCAGGTTTACACACTTCACAAGAGGTGGGCATCTTATTCTAATTACTTTATAACAAGATGTTATTGCTTGATACATTTTCAACTCCAATAAAGTACTAGTATTATAAGTTTCCAGAACAAAGTTACCTATGAAGTATTAACAAACGGCCTTCTTGGCATTGTGCCAGAGAAAGGCATTGCCCTGCCGGTCTGGGCCCCCTGATGTATCAGAGCTCAAGACATCCTCATCTGCATCCTGGAGAAGCTTCTCCATCTGCCCATTTCCATTTTCCCCACTCCAAAACTTGGGCTAGAACTTGTACGTCTACGTGTGGTTTCATTGCATTTTTGACCTTTGGCTGGACTGTGATTCATGGGGGCTCTTTGCCTCTAAGTAATTCTCAGAAAACTGCTGCTCAAAACAAACAAAAAAGAAGAAGAAGGAGGAGGAGGAGGGAAGAAAAGAAAAGAAAAGAAAAGAAAGAAAAAGAAAAAAGAAAGAAAGGGAAAAATGAAACTGATGCCTTGGTGAAGTCTACAACCTTGTGTGGGGAGAAGATAGCCCCAGGCAGAGCCCAAACTAGCAGATTCCTTCTGCCCTTGAGAATAAGACAGTGCCGGAGAGCTTAGCTTCCCGTGAAGGCAACCCCTACCCCTAGAGCCATAATTAAATCCAATTCACAGTGACTGTTCTCTGCGGATGCCTCTATACGCCCCATTATAGGGTTAATTGTTTCTCCTCTAACTCTGTGTGTTGGGGTTCTAATCTGGTATCTCAGAGTGCAGACTTATCTGGCAGTAGGGTCACTGTCGATGGGTTACTTCAGTCAGGGTGAGGCTGTCATAGAGGAGTGGGTCCTTAACCCAACAGGACTGTTGTTCTTCCAAGAAGGGGAAGTTTGGACACAGACACGATCATAGGGAGAACAGCACGAGAACGTTAAAGCAGCCATCAGGCTAACGTGCCTACCCATTGAGGAATGTCTGCCACCAGAAACTAATGGAGAGTTCTGGAACATTCTCCCTCCCCACCCTCTGGAGGACCCAACCCCACCAGTACCTAGATCTCAGATTCCGAGGCTCCAGAACTGTGAGAACACATTTCTGCTGTTGAAGCCTCTCATCCTGTGATACTTGGTTAGAGTGGTATGGATACTTTGTTAGAGCAAACGATATGGGCTCCAGAGGAAGGGCAGCTCTGAAGGCCATCTGCTCATCAGTTTATACACACACACGTACACACAAAGGTATATTTGTAGTATATGTTATATTATCTATATATACTTATGAGCAATGTGTATAAAATATACTTTCATGTATCATTTTTAAAAAAGATTTTATTTATTTAATTCATAGAGCACAAGTAGGCAGAGAAGCAGGCAGAGGGAGAGGGGGAAGCAGGCTCCCCGCTGAGCAGAGAGCCCAATGCGGGGCTCGATCCCAGGACCCTGAGATCACGACCTGAACTAAAGGCAGATACTTTAACCCCAGAGCCACCCAGGTGCCCCAGCTTAATGCATCTTTAAAAGCTGCCCTGCAAATGCTTAATTTTCCTTTGTGAATCAAGAAAGTGGGGGGAAAAAAAAACCAACAAATAGACATCGTGAAAGTGCATCAAGAAAAAGTTCAAGGCAGCCACAAACACAGACTCCAGCACCTGGAGTTTCCGGTGCCTCGGCATGGAGAAGCACGTTATTGTAGATGTCCAGCATGCATGGATATTATCCAAGACTTGAAACAGCAGCTCTATGGCTTATGGCCCTTTGAATTTTGGGAACGGCGGCCGACAGCTCGATGTTACCCAGGCTACATGCTTGCTGGCTTGGGATCTGGTCTGATAGAAAGTCTGTGAATACGGCGCGGGCTTGCTTGCGTGCGCACACACATATGAGCAGATGTACATGTCTGTGCACATGTTTAAAACCTAGGGTCTTGTCAAGAGAAATGTTAATAGTATGGAAGCAGGAACAGACTGTGTTTGCACCGTTCCAAATGAAGCTCCAAGTCACAGGGCCATATGCTGTGTTTTTTAGAAACCTCATCGACTGCCAGCACACGTCAACACACGTGGAGCGTATAACTATTATTTTAGTTGCTTTTCCATTAATTCGTCTTCCCGAGATCTGCATGTGGCTGAGGAATTGGTTTGTGGGTGTCGGCAGATGCGGAAACTTCGTGAAGGCTGTTCTGGAATGGTCCAGCTCAGTGAAGCTATCTTCAGCTTCATCGTTCTTAGCTGTGGGTTTCTCATGTTCCCTTCGCCGAATATATCTGCTAAAGAAGTCAATATAAATAACAGTGATAATAGTACATAGTACAACGTACTATCATCAATAGTACATCAACAGTAAGAGAAGTCCAAGTTTGGGGAGGGGAGTAGAGATGCCAGAAAAATTTCTGTCCATCCACACCAGTCCAGAGTCGGCATTTCCCGTAACGTGGTCTAGGTTATGATTTATTTAGCACACTGTACTGGGGCAAGGGGATATCAAGCAAACTGAAAGTGTAGTGTTTATTGCTTGACTGAGTTAGATGTCTGTCACCCAAGCTTTCTTCTGTCCCTTTACACCAATTATTAAAACAAAAAACAAAAAAGCAAAAAAAAAAAATCCCAAAAAACAAAATAATCCCCTACTTTTGTAGACATAAATGTATTAACCATAAATATTTGTGGTTCATGTATTATAACAGGTCTGGGGCGCTTGGGTGGCTCAGTTAATTAAGCACCTGCCTTCAGCTCAGGTCCTGACCTCAGTCAGGGTCGTGGCTCCCTGCTCAGTGGGAGCCTGCTTCTCCCTCTCCCTCCGCAGCTCCCCTTGCTTGTGCTGTCTCTTGAGCATATTCTCCCTCTCTCTCAAATAAATAACAAATAAAAATATATATATATATATAGATTAAATCTATCTATCTATCTATCTATCTATATATATATATTTTATTTATTTGACAGACAGAGATCCCAAGCAGGCAAAGAGGCAGGCAGAGAGAGAGGGAGAAGCAGGCTCCCCGCTGAGCAGAGAGCCCGATGCGGGACTCGATCCCAGGACCCTGGGATCATGACTGCTGGCCTGCGTGTCTCCCTTCAGCTTCAATGTGCTGTCTTGAGCAGAAACTTCTAGAATGTAGACACCAGGGGCCCGGAGGACAGAGAACTGTATAAAAGGGCCACCACTGTTGAGACAGGAGTATTTTATTGGTTACTGAGGATTTTTCCATGGGATGATTCATTTCTTGTGTAATAATTAGGAAATCTGGAACATGAAGATAAAAAAAAAAAAAAAAAAACCAAAAAGGAGAGAAAAGAGAATGTCCTTCTCTATGGTAATGCTATGAAAAGAGCGACTGGTTTCCTTTCTGTTTGCTTTACCAAAGGACCAACATCCCTGGTGCTTCATATTATCTGAAGAAAAAGTGAAAAATGAACGAGTCATGGATTTTCCGTGCTCTAATGACTTATACTAATGTATTCCTTCATCTAAATACAGATTTCTATTTAAAATTCAGTATGCAGGGGTATTATGAATTCCAGTTTAATGGATTCCAAATAATTGCCCTTTAGAAATGATGAATAGCTGTTTAAAGCCACGGATAAGGATATACTATTTCTTTCCTAACAATAGGCCTTCCACATTAACCGTGTCATATGTGCCTGAAATTAGTTTATTAATTTTTTATTGATAGGCAAAGCCCAAAGTGATGATAGGTGGAAATAACCCTTTGCTAAGAGTCCCCCAATATTCCCTCTAAAATGTCTGTTGTTATTCTTTTGGGTGATACAGGAGAGCAAAGGCGATCCTCGTTCGGAAGGAAGGCAGGCCCCTGCATTGAGGATGGTGCCCGTCCCCTCCTTCTAGGCTGCGTTCAGGTCACTTGGCTTAAAAAGATGAGCTTCTCAATAAATGAAACAAGATGGGATCGGGAGGGAGACAAACCATAAGAGACTCTTAATCTCACAAAACAAACAGAGTTGCGGTGTGGGGGGGAGAGGGGGGTTGGGAGAGGGGGGTGGGGTTATGGACATGGGGGAAGGTCTGTGCTATGGTGAGTGCTGTGAAGTGTGTAAACCTGGTGATTCACAGACCTGTACCCCTGGGGCTAATAATACATTATATGTTTATAAAAAAATAAAAATAAATTTAAAAAAAGAAAAAAAAAAAGCTTTGGAATAAAGGAGACCTTGTTTTAAAAAAAAAAAAGATGTGCTTCTCAGGTGGACATAATGACCAGCGACACCCAGACCCCACAAACACAAAGCATTCTGACACTCTTGGTTGTGATTGTCCAGTGACTTTAAAAAAGATCCCCAGGATCTGTTCATGCCTTTAAAAGGCAGCAGAAGCAAGAAAGGCCAAACTATTAAAAATACATTATTCATTTCCCTTATGGAGCATTGGCCTAGGGTTTTACTTTTTTATTTTATCCCTGATCAGAATGGATGCCTTTCTATACTAGTTAAAAAAATAACTAATACTCTGAAAGCCATGGTCAGAGAAGAGGCAAAAAAACACTCTGCTGTGTTGAAGTAAAAAGCGTATATTCATTATTGGAGTGTCAATGTTTCCCATATTTATACCCAATTATATTATGTTATACCATCTATATTGATGTGTCCAATTAAGAACAAAGTATTTATTCATACAGAAAGAGGAAAATAAGTCTGAGCTTTCTCTGAACTGAGTTATTACAAATGACACAAGGGAACAATTGTGGGGAACAATTAAATCAACTGTTTTTCAGTCTGTTGATTAGAAGTGCCCTCACCAGCTTTGATTTTATGCCTCTTAACTTTCTGGAAAATTCTGTGGGAGAATCTCTGTTCTTTACAAAATGAAAAAAGAAAATACTCTTGTATGGGGACCAAAATGCACTTGAATTTATATAATTCTTTGTCCCCCACTGCTTGATTTACAAAGGCATTGTTCTTGGTACAGTATTTTTATTTTCAGGACAGTTGATGAATGACTTGCGTACAATATATATGGAAAACTCTACCTGTTTACGCACAGAAATACAGCAAGTACTGGCAAACCTCAAAGACCTGGAGGATTTCCAGGGTTTTTTGGTGCCCAGCACACTGTCCAGGAAAACAGAGATTACCAAGGTTAAAAAAAAAAAAAAAAACCCTCAGATTTCCCCTTTTACCTCTGCCACCAATGTTAATAAAATTTGCTCATGTATTCCTTGTAAGAAATGCTAGGAAAATGGAGGCCGAAACCTGTTCCATTTCTTTGCAAGTGAGTCAATAACACGATTGCCTCCTTTCCCTAAATCTTATCTAACAGGACTCAAAGACGGAAAGACAGAGAGAGAGAAAAAATGATGTCCAGTTATCAGAGACACTAAAAATAGAGCAGAAAGGGTAAAACCCTGTGTTGCTTCCCCCCCCCCTTTTCAGTACCTCGTGTATAAAACCCTGAGCTACTTTTACTAGAGGTTTTTCTTTTTCTCTAGCAGAGGGGTGACTGCCCCTCTCCTCCAGGCTTTTTCTGTTTTCCTCGGGGGTCCGCTGCCTCTCTGCACCCCGTGGGGACGCGGAGAAGAATGGCTGCTCTGTCTGCCCGGCCGCGCGGTGCACCCATCGCGCCATTCAGCCGGCCTTCCAGATCTGCGAACTGCTGCTGGACAACTTCGCCTTTATGCTCGACTGACAGTGGTTTTCTGAAGCCAGACGGTTTCTGAAAAGAGGGTCTATTTGCATAAACAATGCCAGTGAGGAGGTCTGCTGGAAACAAAATCAAAATTCACTCAAGCAAATCTTCCTGATCAACTCTTCCCTCCCTCTCTTTCTCTCTCTCTCTCTCTCTCTCTCTTTTTTTTTTTTTTTTTTTTTTTTGCCCCTGCAACTAACACCTCCTCGAGTTACCATCTGGATGCTAAACTGTGGCGGCGAGTTGGAGGCATGCTTTCCTCCCGTTTTATTAAACGAGGCAAAGATATATCTTATTTTCGGAGTTGGTCTGCACAGAATCCATAAATAGACGATGGGATGCGGCATGAAGAATGCATTGTGTGTTAAATGAGGGCAGGAGGCCAGCTCTGCCTCAGCTAGCCAGCGCCTTCCATTGCATTTATCGTGGGAGCCTCAGGAAGATGCTTATCCAGGCCCAGAGCTGCCCATCCCGGGGCTCCGGGATTCCAGGTCACCAAAAACAGAGCTGCTCCCCGTCCTGGGAAGCCCGGAGGATAACATCCATCTCTGCCCACGTCAGCCCTTTCCTTAGCTTACGACCCACAGAAATAGACCAAATTATGATATCAAGCTTAAAACAGGCTAGAGCAGACAGTTCCAATAAGGCTGCCTCGACAAAATGAAGAGGAACATTATTAAATCAGTCACATCGGTAGGAAACCACGCCTGGCTTTTTAAACACCTTCTTGAAGAAAATCCAGTTTTAAAGGGGGGTGCTTAAGGGCAATACTAAGAATTTGTCACTTAATCAAAATCTTGAAGTTATAAACTGCGCGCTTAGGCAACTAGTAGTCACTAGGGTCCTCCTATCTGAAACAAAGGTTGGAATTGGGCTTAAATCTTTCTTTCTTTCTTTTTTTTTTTTTTTGGAGACAGTGACTATGATGACCTCGTAGATAAAGCACAAAAGCAGACTTTCTTCCAACATCTTTTCCTCCTGTTTAACTTTGTCGAGTATCAAACACAATCCGGTATTTTACGGGTCTGCTGGATTGCCCAATCTAGAGTGCATGTTCTCTCCCCTTAAAAATGTCATAATTGTGACATTTCATGGGAGTGGATGGGTAATATTATTTCCCATAAAAGGATAAAACTCTTCTTGGAGAAACTGCTGATTTCCATCTGAGGCAGGAAAATACAAAATAAGCATGGAGATTTTGTTACACAAGAAAAGAAGACAGTTCTTTATCAGAGGACTTGGAGCCAATCTGGATAAATTCTCGCCGCCCACAATGGAACAATTTAACCATCGGTAAAGACAATACCTGCCTTGGCTAAAAAAATCAAAAATGTTTCAATTTGTGAATTTATAATGATACTTTAAAAAAAAACTCAACTAATGGATCACTGTGGATGCTGAGAAACCATTCCAAAACTACATGAATTAGTAAATAAACGAAAAGATGCAAGCAAGTGATAAGAGGAAGTTTCTCCTTATAGAAATCAACTTCCCGCATCTCCACATTGTAACCCCTGCACGACAGTGGGTCCGGCGGAGGTCACCAGCTGACAGCAACACTGACTACACATTCATCACCTTTGAGGCTGTCCCTTCCAAATAAACCAGTAAAAATCAAACGTGAACTTGAATTTTATCAGGCCTCTAAATAGAAGATAGGCCACGTGTGGCAAATATGGCAAATAAAACCACAGAGATAAAGTCAGTTAAATCCAGGATGCAAAAAAAAAACCCACAAGACAAACGATCTGGGTTCTTCAACAGCAACCACAAAAGCTACCATGTGAAACCCAATGGATGAAAAGAAACCCAACAGGGTGCATCCCGTTTCAAGTGTATCAGTTAATTAATAAACTAAACAATGACCTGGGAATAAAAACTAGAGTGTAAGATAATTGGGAATGCAAACCAGGTTAGATATTTGATGACTTTAAGAAATTATTTAGAGTGCGATTATGGTATTGTGATTATGTCACTAAAAAATCAGTCCTTAAGTTATTAGAGAAATTTACTGAAATATTTACCGATACAATAATATTCCATCTTGGTTTAGGGAAGAGGATTGTGTTGCATGAGAACAGACCTCAAACAAGATTGGCTATGGATTCACAGAAGATGGACAATGAGTAAACTAAGAGCATTTTACTGTTTTCTCTACTGTCGTATCTGTTAAGATTTTACAGAAATGAAAGCTTAAAAAAAAAATATTAAGATTCACTCAATAATGACATGATAAAAAACAGGTGCTATTTTCCCCACCAAAATTTCCACAAATAAATCCTATGGTTAAGCTCTGGGACTTGGTTAGAAATGGGGAGAAGCAAATGATCTAGACAAATATTGCCATATTTTGAAAAAAACATATTTTGTATATACCATATATAAGAGACTGATAAATAGATATGAGCCATAAAAAACACCACTGTAGGCTCTAGAAACAATATCAAAAAAATGATCTGCTTTCTTAAGCAAAATGTTTGCTAAGAATATATTAATTATCTATTTATTAACTTAGAGCATTCAATTAGAACTGTTGTAACTGTGGGGAAAAAACTAACCATATTAAAATGCATAAGCCCTCTTAATATGAGTGTAGAAACTGTTTTTTATTCATATATACCATCTTTAGAATTTTATACATACTGTGACTTGAATATCATTTTTGCATTCTCTAGGCATATATAGTTCTTTTGGCTTTCAAAACCTTATTTGTGTATATAGCTGCATTTTTTCTCACACAGGGCTGTAAAGCTTAAATTAAAATGCCTCTAGATTAAATTAACTCAATTTTTTAAAAAAATAAACCCTTCTTTATAAGAATTATAACAATGTAATAATGATAACTAATATTCATTAAATGCTTTACAAGGCATCTTATCTCATTTAATCATCCCAACAGCATGATGAATTAGGTATGTGGGGAAACAATTTTCCATGGGTCACTCCCATATTTACTCCATATTACTCCAACTTTCAAGCAGAGTGGCTGGCAGCCCTTTTCTTATGGTCTTGTCTTTTCAGGGGTGTTTGCACAGAGAACAGCCTTGGGAGATCGACACTGTGTCTTCCTTTTGGAGCAGAGGACATGTTTGTTTGCTGCCTAGTACGTTAAAGATAATGTCTCTCTTTGGACCAAATGTTGCAGGGCTGTGCTTGCAGCCCCTTCTAATGTCCTGGGGTACCCTGAGCTCAGCATCCGTCAGCTGGGAGACACAGCTATAGGCACAGACCCCACCTGGGCCCCTCTGAGTCATACCTGTGAGACCCAGGGGCATTAGAAACCAGTGGGAGCTTTCAGCTCATGCAGTCTGCTGTCCCATGAATGATAAAGATTTGTTTGTCTCTGAGCCAAGAGTCTCATGTCTTCTGCCACCATTCATTAAACCGAAGCAGGCAAACTCTAAGCTGGAGAAGGAAGGATTAAGGGGGTCCCCAAAACTCATAGTAGGCTTTGGGTGGACAGAGAACATTGGAAAGGCGTTCATTTGGCCCATGAGCCACCAGTGTGCCTCACTTACTGTCACACAGCTATCTGCTCCTTTCATGCCTTCCGATCCCCAGCTTTCTGAACTTAGTTCTTTCAGGAGAAAAATGACTCGGGACTGGGCACGGAGTTTTCCTGTCTCCAATGGGAATTAAGTATTATATGAATCTGTCTGAATATTCTAGAGAATTCTGTGGAAGAACTCCAGGTTTTATGGAGCCACAAACCAAACGCACCACCTGACTCTGGTCTCTGAGGGATCTGGAGTCACTCGAGGCGGTCTGAGGAGAGTTCACGGCGAGGCTGAGGGGCTACTATAATCTTAGAGTGAGTCCTTTATGCCAATTCAGTATACTTTTGTTGTGGTGGTTTCGACATGTGAATGTGACAGCTGATGAGTTTTATGTTGCTTTATCCCTGTCCCACAAGTCAGAGAAATTTCTTCTGACAGGAAAGAACAGCACCTAGAGAAGTGCTAGAGGGATAAACCTGTCTACCATTTGCCAGGAGCAGCTGCCTCAAGATTTAGCACAATTTCCTCTATCCTCTGACTGGCAAAGCTTTGGTTGCCCAGATAATGTCCTGTAGATTTGGGTGCATAGATAATGTCCCATAGAACCCCCCCCTCAATGGCCTTGACTGCAGTGTTTTCACACCTTTGCCAACAGGGTTAGCTAATAAACCTTTACAAAATTTAAGGAGGGCTTGTCACACAAATGGGATTGGATTCACAATGTTCAATCCCTCCAGCGATGGAACTCTTCTGTCTCCAAGCCCCACCAACATAGAGCTGCCCAGGATTTTGGTGGAACCGTAGTGCAGTGTACTCCTCGCCTGTACATTCTGCTGTTGGCTGGTCCTCAAGTTAGCATCCTTTGAGTGGGAACCAAACCAACAGGCACCCCTGGAAGCTTTCCAGAAAGCTGGAACACACTCTGCCTTGGAGGTCCGACCATCCTCATGATCCCTTCGAGATTCTGATCTCTGTGACTGAAGAGTCTTCAACAGAGGCTCTGGAAAAAGAAGACAGTCTCCATCTAGAGATGCCTCTGGAGGTTCTGGCCTCCCTGACATGGCCACCTGGTATATCATTTTTTTTTCAAAGTGGCTCTTGGTTTGCTCTTGGGTCTTGTTGAAACAGAGTGTTTGATCCCTGGTGGCCTTGTGACTCCCCTGTCTACTCTTCCCATTGGGATTTGATCAACCCAGGCTCCATGACCAAAAAGGTGGTAAAGACCCAAACAGCCATGCTTGTCAAATGCAAACTGTGTCTCCAAGGACACACATGGTCTGGCACAGAGGTGTCTTTGCTTTTTGTGAAAACGCGGTGACAGTTTCCTCTGGGGACCAATGTATTCCCTTCTCTGCAACTGATGAGCTCACTGTCGGAAGAGACCAATCGGAATCAAGCTGTTCGTGCACCTGTATCCTCGGAAGGCCTCCACACTGCTGCCTGGACCCATCGCCGCGTCAGACTTGGCATGCAGTCACCGCTTTAAACTGAGCACAAAGGAGAGAATTCTACATGTCTGATGCAGAGGCCACCGCTGAATGCCAAATGAGTGACGTCCACCGGAAGCTGACCCATCTGCCCTGCGGTGGAAAAGCCTAAATCATATGAGCTGTTATTCACACCTAATCCTGGCAGGGTTACCAGAGCTGACCTTTGACCCCTCTACAGGCCATCGGTGACACCTCACCACCGTTGACACTTTTATAGGTTATGGTGTTGCTATCCCAGTCCCATCAGCCAGCCCCAGCCACACCGTCACGGCCCTTGAAACTGATCAGTGTCAACACAGTAGGGCTGCTGGTATGCACCTTTCTTTCTTTCTTTTTTTTTTTTTTAAAGATTTTATTTATTTATTTGACAGACAGAGATCTCAAGCAGGCAGAGAGGCAGGCAGAGAGAGAGAGGAGGAAGCAGGCTCCCTGCTGAGCACAGGAGCCCGATGCGGGGCTCAATCCCAGGACCCTGGGATCATGACCTGAGCCGAAGGCAGAGGCTTTAAACCACTGAGCCACCCAGGTGCCCCTGGTATGCACCTTTCATCGCAAAGGCAACGAAACAGCAGGCTGATAGTCAAAACTTAATGAAGGACTTTGAATGTTCTGTACTATTTACAGGCATCTACTGTTCGTAGGGTTTTTTGAGCGGTGGAACAGCCTTGGCAAAAATCGACTTGAAACTATGTTTGTCTACCTCTCTCATCACAGCCTGGGCTGGCTGGTTCCAAGACCAGGACTGGGGGCTGTGGGTAACATCATGTGGAATTGGTTTCACCCTGTTGCTTGGGGCCCTGTTTTGAGTAGCCTTAATGCAGGGCTGTGTAGACCTATCGAACAGGGGCAGTCCCAGACTTTGTCAGTCAGAATCATCAGAGACTAAATGATACGCTTGTGGGAAAAATTGCCAGAAGCCAAAACAGGGTAGAAACGAGAGGTAGATATTTGGGGAAGGCGGGGGGAAATGAAATGTATAAACGTTCGACTCCCAGACCACCATGCAAGTGCTGATGTGACTGTGACCATGATTGAAATAGGGTATTTCATATTTTTTTACATAGTTCTCTTTTTTGTTGGATACACAAAAATATGCAAATACACACCTTTTATTTTAGCTACGTTGTGTGTTAAATAGACTTTGAAAGTGATGGTTGGGAGCTGACCACAATTTGCTATTTTTTTTTTTTAAGATTTTATTTATTTATTTGACAGACACAGAGAGAGAGAAAACACAAGAAGAGGAGGTGGCAGGCAGAGGAGAGGGAGATGCAGGTTTCCCACTGAGCAGGGAGGCTGCTGTGGGGTTTGATCCCAGGACCCTGAGATCAGGACCTGAACCGAAGGCAGGTGCTTAACGAGCTGAGCCACTCAGGTGCCCTGTATTTATTTTTCTATGAAATCTTGTTTCCTGCATGCACCAAGGCTAGGCATTTTTGAGCTTTGTCACAACAACAGGACTCAACACACAGATGAGAGAGGCCACCTAGGCTTAAGATGTGGGTCTGGAAGTTAAAAGAGAAAAGGGGAACTCATCTCAGAGGATCACTTCGCCCTTTAGTGTTTTAGAAAACTCTCTCTCCAGCATCTCCTAGCCATCGACCTACACAAGTTTGGTAGTTATTTTTGGTGAAGAGTGCTCTGTATTTTAAAATTAACAAAAGGTTGCTGGAGTGGAAGTTTAATAGAAAGGACTCTTAAAGAAAAAAACAGAGAGGACTTAAAAAAAAAAGTAATGGCTTTAACTGAAGATTATTTCTAAAATTATATTTAAACTAACTATAATTTTTTCTCCTTCATGATAGATAATTCCATATTGGAAGTAGGTTTCAAGGCTAAGTAGTTATTACTATTTTTACTGGAACAAAATCTTTAATATGACACCAAGAGAAATTAATAATAAAGGAAGGTAAGATGTTAACTTTAGTGGTTCTGAAACAAGATCAGAATAATGAGTATATCCTCAGAGAGGAAATAACATGCACAGATTGATATTTTAATTACCTCGACAGGTTAGCCTATTGCCACTTAAAAAAATAATTTTCCTGAAGTGTTCAGACAGTCCTTCTTAACTTTCTTTATTTGAGGTGAAGAGTGAGAGGGTTTCGCATGGACTCTCTTCCCAGAAAAATTCACATAATAAGAAGTGTTGATTATGTTTCCAGGCACGGTCCCATATGCTTGAGTCATCTAGGCATCAAAACAATGCTACCAGGTGGGTAATATTATTATATCCATTTTTCTAATGATGAGATGGTGGTGCAGATGAATGGGTCAAAGATCACATGCTAATAAGTAACAGAGCTGGGATTTCAACCCAAGTAGCATGGTTCCAGAATCCACTTGACTTGATGGTACATTGTACTCTAACATCTTACACTCGCATATACACAGGCATATACAAAACTGTATGTGTAATTTTAGAAGGTTTCACTCAGCTCTGGAGATCTAGATTAAAAGTATTTACTTTAAAAGTTCTTTGGCAACATTTACTATTTTAGAATGTTTTTAAAAATATCATGCCCTAACCAGAAACCTGTCTACCTAAGAGAAAAAACTGGGGGTGAGGGTGGGGAGGGTAATAAAGAAATTGGAACAGACGGATGGCTCACATATGTTTCCCTTATGGAAAATCATCTAGATGAATGCAGTAATTTCTCTTTAAGAACCGGGGTGCCTGGGTGGCTCGGTGGGTTAAAGCCTCTGCCTTCGGCTCAGGTCATGATTCCAGAGTCCTGGGATCGAGCCCCACATCAGGCTCTCTACCGGTGGGGAGCCTGCTTCCCCCTCTCTCTGTGTCTGCCTGCATCTCTGCCTACTTGTAATCTCTGTCAGATAAATAAATTTTAAAAAATCTAAAAAACCAAACCAAACCAAACAAACAGAAAACCCCAAATCCTCCGAATTTCTAGGTATCACTGATTTCTCCTATGTTAGAGTACCAAAAATTTTCAGTATCTCTTCGTCTCCGAATTTTTTCAATATCTTCAGCCTATAGATCAGGTGAACTTCCTCTCCTTTAATTTCATAAATCATCCAGCAGAGTCGTGTCTATCTGAAGGCTAATACGATGGTTGCCTTCGGCTTCTGGTAATGTTTGGCCAAATGGTCAAGCCACTTTGGGAATAAAAATCCCAGTGATGGCATGAGTTGTTGGCGGCACTGATCTTTGTTTTCTTACTATATTTTTACTTATACTTCTAAAATGAAAAAGAAAGGATGTGTTTCCCACAAACAACTAGACTGATGTTAAATGTCCCTTGAAGATACCTGATAACCCTCTCCCCCTTAGTCATACCTTGGCCATGTTGGCTTTTTTTCACTTCCTTGGATATACCAATCTCATTTTGTCCTCCTAGGCTTTCCCCTTGCTGCTGTGCCTCTCCCCGCTAGCATTGTCCAAGACTCAGCTCAAACGTCCCTTCCCCAGAAGAGGGTCTCTCTAGTCTACATATACTAGAACATAAGGCCCATGAGAACAGTGTCTGTTCACAAGAATACCATCATCTCAAGAATACCAATGGCACCTGTGTGTAGAGAAGAGCCTGGTACATATTTATTCGCATTATTGAATAAATATTTGTGGAATTAATAAAGTCTTCACACTTTCGTGGATCCCATCTAACCTCAAACTGAAGCAGTCCAGATGGACAGCTCAGGATCCACTGGAGAACAAATAAATAAATAATTGACAACATTCTCCACCTTCTTTTGCCACTTTCAAGCAAACTTGGGAGTTAGGCTATCTATAAAACTGTAATATAGCTTTCTCCTTCATTGTTGTTCATTGAAAAAAATAATTAATGTATATCCATTGTTGCCTGATCATCCCATTTTACTGCCCAAAGCTATAAAATATCTCTATGAATATCTTGAACACTAAATGCAGGTGTTTTCGGTGACTTTTGTTCCCCTTGAGGGCATCATTTTTAAAGATTTAGGCATATTTCAAAGATATTGTAGGTTGGGTTCCAAACCACAACAACAAAACAATGCAATTAGTGAGTCAAATGAATTTTTTGGTTTCCCAGTCCATATAAAAGTTTTCCTTATACTACACTGTACCTATTAGTGTGCAGTAGCATTATGTCTAAAAATACAATGCATAAACCTTAATTAAAACACTAAAAATTGCTGTTATCTGACCTTGCTAAGTTACCGTCCGAGGAGGGTGGTGGTTGCTGAAGGCTAGGGTGGCTGTGGCAATTTCTTAAAATACAACAACAATCACGTTTGCCACATTGATGGACTCTTCCTTGCACAAATCATTTCTCTGCAGTACATAATGTTGTTTGATAGCATTTTATCCACAGTAGAATTTCCTTCAAAATTTCCTTCAAACCTTGCTGCTACTTTATCAACATAGTATTCTACATCGTTTATTGTCATTTCAACAATCTTCACCGCGTCTTCCCTGGAAATAGATTTCATCTCAAGAAATCACCTTCTTTGCTCATCCATAAGAAGCAACATCTGGTCAAGTTTGATCCTGAGATGGTAACAAGTCAGTCCCAGCTTCAGGCTTCACTTCTAACTCTAGTTCTTTTGTTGTTTCCACCACACCTCCTATTACATCCTCCACTGGAATTGTAAACACCTCCAAATCTTGGGTGACCAGGTGTATTATCAATGAACAGTACTATATTGAAAGGATTTTTTGAGCAGTAGGTCTCAACAGTGGGTCTAAAATATTCAGTCAGCCACGTTCTAAGTAAATGTGCTGTCACCCAGACTGTGTTGTTTCATTTACAGAGCACACGCAGAGTTCATCTAGCATCATTCTTAAGGCTCCCTTGGATTTTGGAATGGCGAATGAACATTAATGTCAGCTTCAAGTCAGCAGCTGTGCGTCCCTAACAAGAGAGTCAGCCTGTCCTTTGAAGCTTTGAGGGGAGGCACTGACTTCTCCTCTCTAGCTCTGAAAGCTCTAACTGGTGTCTTCTTCCAGTAGAAGACTGGGTCATCTACACTGAAAATCTGTTACTTGGTGTCACCACCTTCGTTAATAATCTGGGTAGATCTTCTGGATATTGTTTGCTGACGCTTCTCCATCAGCACCTGCGGCTTCATCTTGTACTCTGTGTTACGGAGTCGACTTCTTTCCTTAAACCTCATGACCCCATCTCTGCCGGCTTCACATGTTCCTTCTGCAGCCTCCTCACCTCTCTCAGCCTTCCTGGAGCTGAAGAGAGTCAGGGCCTTGCTGTGGATGAGGCTTTGGCTTAAGGGAAATTTGGGACTATTTTAATCTTCTGTTCAGACCATTCAAACTTTTTTCATATCAGCAGTAGGACTGTTTCGCTCTCTTATTGTTTGCGTGTTCTTGGGAGTGGCACTTTTCATTTCCTTCAAGAACTCCTCCGAAGTCACAATTGCGCTCACTCTGTGGCACAAGAGGCCTAGGTCTCAGCCTACCCTGACTTTCAACATGCCTTCCTCGCTAAGCTTAGTCATTTCTCGTTTTTATTTAAAATGAGAGATAATGCAACTGTTCCTCTCACTTGAACACTTAGAGGCCACTGGAGGGTGGCTATTTGGCTTAATTTCAATGCTTTTGTTTCTCAGGGAATAGTGAGGCCTGAAGAGTGGGAGAGAGATGGAGAAATGGCCAGCTGATGGGGCACCCACACATTGATTGATTAAGTTTGCTGTCTTCTATGGGCAGTTTGTGGGGCTGCCCCCAAATTATAATAGTAACATTAAAACCACTGATCATGGATCATTATAAGAAATACAAGAGTAATAAAAAAAAAAGTTTGAAACATTGTGAGAATTACCAAAATGTGACATAGAGACATGAAGTGAGAAATGCCTTTGGAAAAAAATGGCACTGACAGACAGGGCTGGATGCAGGGTTGCCAGAAACCCTCAATTATTTTTTTAAAAATGGAATTTCTGTGAAGCACAATAAGCAAAATGCAATAAAGCGAGGTATGTCTGTATCTCAAAAAAAAATTTCCATTGAAACGAGACAGCAGAAAATTATAACTATTAGATGTGTGTTTATTACAGCCAGTTGGAGGGGAAAAGATTGTTTGTGTCCTGATTATTGAGACCTACACAGGATTGAAAGCAAATTTTGCACTCCAGCCTCCTAATCTTCATAACCTGAAAATCAATAGGAGACATGCAGGAGAACTGAAAAGTCAATGGGTGTAGCCATTAAGCTGAAGTCACATACTCTTGGATGCAGAAATAAATTTTTGAAGACATAACACGCAGACTTCTCAGTTTGCAACTGGTCAATTGCCGTAATTATCTTGCTCTGTTTTATTTTCAATAGTAGTCTCATCGCCTAATGCATCTGGCATCCAACGGCAAGTTCACAAAGTATGTATAATGACTCTCGAAATGGCTCTCAAGAAAAATTCTGTCATCCTATAACCATCTTATTCATGCAGAAGGCATACTACTGTCTTTTGGGAATATTCAAATTTGTGAAACATGCAAAGAAAGAATGAAGTGACACTTTGGAAGGAGCTGCTACTCAGAGAACAATTACTTATTACAGCATTTACCCTGATGGCAAATGACAAAGGATTTTATTCTTTTTTTTTTTTTTAAATTAACCAAGCAGGGTGTTTTCCCAGAAATAACACTCCCAGTCTAGTTAATCTATTTAAGTAGGAATTTGACAAGTGTCGTCCTGTTGGGATAATTTTTGTTTTTCCAAATGACATTTAAGAGTTTGTAAATTCTCGATTTTAATATCTAGAAATCATGGATAACTTTCACTTTCTATTTCTGTTAAGCTTCCTATCAGAAGACCTAATATTATCAATAGCTCAATGATCATTAAAACAGATATGCAATTTTTAAAAATCTCCACCCTTCCCATTAATTCCATGCTAATTATCATAATCCTTTCTTAGATTTCTTTTATCAGCCTCTTGTTTTCAGTTCCTGCTTGTTTTACTTCCTGAAGCCTTAGGTTATAAATCGTGAAACACCTTATGAAGCTGACACAAGATGACAACTAATCCACTATGTCACAGCCAACCACACTGGCCTCTTGCAGGGCTCTCCTCTGTTTGGTGATCTCTTTTTGATCCATCCTTTGTTCAAGAGTGGCAAGGGATCTATCACACCTGGAAGAGAAGCCGACATGATTCCTGCACGTGTGCAGCAGATTACAATTTTCAAAGCTGTCAGCAGCCATTTTCTTGTTTAAGTATCACTAAAATCCCACAGGATAAGCACACATTATTATCACCACTGAAAAGACGGAGAAATTGGGACCACCTGGGTAGCTCAGTCAGTTGGGCGCCCCAGTCTTGGCTTCGGCTCCGGTCATGATCTCAGGGTCATGAGATGGGGCGGGGAGTGCCCTGTGGGCTCTGGACTCAGTAGGGAGTCAGCATTCCCTCACCTCTTCCTCCTACCCCCCATGCTCTGGCACTCTCTCTTCTCTCTGAAATGAATGGATGAATCTTCAAAAAAAAAGAAAAAAGAAAGATGGAGAAATTGAAGCATGGGATGTTTAGTCTGTGGAAAGCTACAGCTCTGGGAAAATCGTGAAGCCTGCCTAGCACGCAAGAGTTCTCTTTCTTATTCTATTGGACTTTCCGCCAAATAACAATGGTCCCCAAGGATGTTAAGAAAAATACATTTTTTTTTAATTTACAACTTTAACAAGTTAAATATCAACAAGCAACTTATTTTCTATGTAACTTGAAGCAACTGTATGCAATCAAATAATACCAGGATTCCACTTGTTATAACCATAATTTTAGTTTTAATTTTTTTGCAATTTTGTTGCCCGCAAATCTGGTGGCATTTCTAATGCAAAGGTTTGAAATGACCTCTTAACAATCCCTAACCTTTCAGAAGGTATGTTCGACCATGTGCAAATGTATTGATTTCAAGTTATAAGATTTTTCAACACTGCCCAATTGTTCTATATTTATTGCAACATAAATAGCATGCAAACTGAAAAACATAATGTACTAGGTAAAACATCTTTTAAAACCTCTTACTGAAATTCTATTGGGGCTGGGATATAATTGAAAACACTTAACAGAATATTTCAGGGACTGTTGCCAAGGAGTGTGTAAGAGAATCGCATTTCATTTTTAAATGCCAGACAGAAGTCACCTAAAATGACGGTAACCATGGCTAGAAGAAGGAAGGAAATTGGGCTGGGGACAGCATAATTTACATAAGGTGCTTTTTATCTAAAATTTTCTTTCTTTTGTTGAATTTGACAATTTACCAGAGCCTTTTCAGAAGTGTCTGACATCCCTTTTAACTAAGCAGCGAGCAGTAAGAAGTGACAGGCAATGTGTTTCTAGAGTATTAATGCACATCTTGAGTGAATTCAACCTTAAGAACAGCTCTAATTCTGAAGAAAGCATTTAGTTCTGTCTCATATAGAACCTGAACATCGAATAAAGCTGCAAAGATGTATTTATTCATTTAGGTTAACTCTATCTCATTTCTAGCTTAAATAAGCAATATCTTTTTATGCTGCAGAAAAATCTCATAGTTTCATAAAAGTTAAGGGAGATGTCATGTATTTCCCCTACAATTACTTAGAAGTGACATCCAGTGATTTCTTAAAGGCGGGAGAATACTTATGCCTAAATAGTAATGTCAACTTATGATAAAAAGTGAGAATGTGTTTCTCAGGTTAGAGTAGTCCCCTGAAGAGTTCACTCCTGGTTTGGTGAAACAGAGCAGGCTATGTGTAAAAAGACTATCTTGCAGGGTTTCCAGACTTGTGGCATTTACTTTAGAACAGGCCCTGCTGGAGCTCATTCTACCTCTCAATCAAGTTATTAGATGTTCTCACTTACCTTTAGGTTCCCTCTCAGTGTCCATTCTCCCTGGGCTAACACTCCACTTCTCTTTCCTTTGGCCTCTTGCCTTTTAGCTTTGTTTTCTGCACACAGATCAGTATCTTTTCTTACTTGCTTATTGAGAGGGGGCAGGCAGAAAACGCAGAGTGGGGGAAAACACCAGAACTCCAATGAGCAGGGAGAGATTAACACATGCAGCGAACCATGGCAATAAAATTAGTTGCTCCAGGGGTGCCTGGGTGGCTCAGGGGGTTAAGCCGCTGCCTTCGGCTCAGGTCATGATCTCGGGGTCCCTGGATCGAGTCCCGCATCGGGCTCTCTGCTCAGCAGGGAGCCTGCTTCCTCCTCTCTCTCTGCCTGCCTCTCTGCCTACTTGTGATCTCTCTCTGTCAAATAAATAAATAAAATCTTTAAAAAAAAATTAGTTGCTCCAGTGTCTTCCCATATTAAGCTCCCAGGATGACTGGCCTTATCTAATTCAACGCCAGAATTTCGTTGTATTATTATAAGATTCTCCCTTAATGGCACAATTTTGAGTGGATTCCTTGTCACCAGAAAAGATGGACTATGAGAGAATGCTGGGCTATTTCAAATATGGGTCTAGTAAGGGAGGCATCAAGATGCTGAGAACATTCTAGCATGGCCTAGCAAAAGCACTCAATGCCCCATAGTCATCCAGTGACCTAGAACGCTGTCCCTAGTTGGAGCAGCAGGTCAAATTGTTGGTGTCCCTGACCACTATCAATCTGAGCCTAATATGGAACCCATGATACAAGAGTGGCCAGGATTTTTGAGTGGAAGCCTTTACCTCAACCTGTCATTCTGAATATTTGCTCTGGGCTGGTTTGGTTTCTGGGTAGCTTCGTTTCACAGCTGTGCATGAAATTTGCAGCTGTTCTGAATACAGCAAGGGAGCAGGAATTAAGGAAGTTGCTCTGCTTTCTGTCCTTCAGTGAATTGTTCTTCTCAGAATGAGGGTCCCAGATATGTGCCTGTTTAAAGCCATAGAGCTATGTAGACCAGGAGCTATGTATACGTCAAGAAGAATCCCAGGGCTCATCTGAACATCAGGCTCTGTTGCGTCTTAACATTTGTAAAGAAAGGGATACATGTAAGGTGATTTCCATGTGGTCACTTCAGTTCTTCATGTGGGTGAACCACCAGCCCCTACTAGGAGTCTTTTTCTCCTAGCATCTGCTACACAATTCACCCACTAGCCCGTTGTCATTGATGACAGTTTGGGTTGCACGTGGTAGAGCAAAGGATAACCACTCACTTTTCCTTTGGAGAAGGGGAGGATTAAAAGGAGATACGGCTTTACGGCCACTATGATGTCAATAAAAAGTGTTGATGGGATGTGAAGAAATTGGAACCCTCATAACGTTGCAGGAGGAAATGTACGATGTCACAATCCTTTGGGGCGAAACTGGCAGCTACTCAAAAGTTAAGCATAAATTTAGGCTATGACCCAGCAATTCTATTCTTACATATGCATCTACGAGAACTGAAGACCTATGTCCACAGAAAAGTTGGTATTTCGGCATATCAGCATTATTGTAATAACCCCAAACTGGAAACAATCCAAGTGTCCATCAACTGCAGAATGGACAGATCAAAGGGGGGTATAGCTATGCAATGGGATATTATTTGACAAAAAATAGGCATGAAGCACTGATACATACCGCAACATGGGTGAACCTTGAAAACTATAGTAAGTGAGAGAGAAGCCCATCACAAAAATTATATGACTCCATGTATGTCCAAAAAAGGAGATAGAACCCATGGAGACAGAAAATAGAAAGTAGATTAGTTTTTGCATAAGGCTAAGGGGTCAGAGCAGAGATGCAGAGTGATAGCTAGTGGTCTTGAGGATCGTTTTGAGGGATTACAGTGTTTCTAGACTATAACTGCAAATGTCCCAGCTGGGATGCCAAGCCAGCCTTGGGTGATGAGGAAGGGCTGGATTCTCTCCCACCTCTGCTTTGGGCTTGCTAGCTGTTGAGATGTCTGTGGACCCATGTTTGTGGTTGAGGATGGAGAATTCTCTTACTTGGATCAAGCAACTGGGAACCTGCTTATGTTCAACTGGTTTACCTTTCGAAAAGATCTTTGTACAATTGAAAAACAGGTTGATGAGAATCAGGAATGGAAGCAAGAAATCCCATTGGAACTCTGTTGCAATAGGCTAGGCAAGAAACGAAGGTCTTGACTAGGGCAGCGGTCATGTTGATGAGAAACATTTTGCAGACGGAACCCACAAAACTTGATAGGCTGAAAGAAGAAAGGTTAAGAAAGAGAAAAACTGAATCTTGTGTTCTAACGTAGGGAAGCAATGTGCAGGCAGATACGGTTGTGAGAAACCATGGTACTACATGAGATCTTTAAATATACATATATTTATTTACTGGGGAGAGAGAGGAGGGGCAGAGGGAGAGAGAGAATCCTAAGCAGACTCTTTGCTGAGTATGGAGCCCAACCCTGGACTCGATCTCACCATCTTGAGATTATGACCTGAGCCAAAATCAAGAGTCGGACGCTCAATCAACTCAGCCACCCAGGTGTCCCTATGTGAGATCTTCTAATATTATCATTCAACTTACTGGGATATACATTACTCAGAAATGCATGTATGTATGTGTATAAACAAACACACACATAAAAATACATTTTAAATATATAAATTTTAAATATATAACATTATATTATGAATTATGCCCATTGTGCATTATGTTATGTAATATCCTATATTGTTTTATACATTATGATGTATAATAATAGTACTCTATCAAATATATAAAACATATATTTGCAAGGGGTCCCTGAGCTAGGGTCAGATCACTCGTTGTCATGCATTCTTGCATTAGCCTCTAAGAAGTTTTGATTCAACCAAAAGTCTCTGAGACACCACAGCAATGGCCACACCCTAAGAATCAGCTCTGCTCAAGGACTTGCAGCAGGAAGAGACAGTTCAGTGTTTGATCTTCCTAAAGGTGTGTCAAGCTACAAAGAAATGATATTCTGACTCAGTTGGCTTTGTGCTCAATGGGGAGGATATGTTTGGTATGTTCTTGTTTATTTAAGTAATGCCAGGTAATCCCATAACGACTGGGTACAAAGTTGAGCAGAGGCACAAACTTCCTGCCTTTCAAGACAAAGACCTCGTTCTCTCAGTTATCAAAGCTAAGAAACTAGGAGTGCAAGGGAAGAGCCAACAAAGGCTGACGAGTCCTGAGGTCTCTGTTCTCGTTCAGGAAAGGTTTTCCAGTGTGGGTTTCCAGATTGTTGAAGTCAGGTCCTAATTGTTTTAGAGAGTAGAACTACTACTTAACCATTCACAACTGAAAAGGGAAAGGAAACTGATAGTTATTGCATCTCTGTGTGTTAAGGAATATAGAGGAATTATCAGGCATACACTTATTGTTCCTTGTAATGTACTTGCTAAATCATTTTATACCAAATTTGCGGCTATAAGAGCCGAGCCTTTGATTAAGCAGCTTACTGGGTTCAGACAGCTGGGAAGTGGGAAAATGGAAATGGAAATTCAGGTCTGTGAGCCATAAAGATCACTACACTAGGCAGCGAAGAGATTATTAACCACTCTGAAAAGGGAGGGGGGAGAGAGAGAGAGATTGGAGAATATTCGAAATTTCTAGTATCTTTTAATGTTACATGTTTAATGATCTATAGGAATGTCTAGTGTCTTTTAATGTTTTATCTTTAATGATCTAAAGGGTTTATATTTAGACATCTTTGGTTTAATTCTTCAGAGCTACAAAGGAGGTATAAGATAGGGTAACTAACTCTCCTGGACCATCTTTATTTTTAAAGATGTGATTCTGTCTGAATCAAAAGTAAGAGACTGCCTTGATACCTTTATACTCTCTAAATCTCTTCTTTTAACAAATGAGACAAGCAGGCAAGACGGACCATCGGTCTGACCCAGAGAAAGAGCTTAACTAGGATCACTGAGTGTGTTGGTACAGGTACGAGCCAAAGGCCATGTCTGGAAGGAGGACAGGACAAGCTTGTAGACGAATCAAGTATTTGATGAATGTGTATTCAGGTTTTAAATGTAATAAGCATTGAGCTTAAGAGAAAAGGTATATACAATATTTTACTTGTTCTCAGAGGGGAATTGTCTCACACACACACACACACACACACACACACACACACAGTAACATGCCCTACAATTTTGTATGCTGTGACTGCACTTCCAGCCCTTGATCTCTGACACTCACCGCAGGGTAGGGATCCATCCAAGATGGCACGAGGAGGAAGACTTCGGAGACATTGTCCCGTTAGCTGGACCTTGAAGAAGTCTACTTTCATAGGGATGCCTGGGTGGCTCAGCTGTTAAGCATCTGCCTTCTGCTCTGGTCACGATCTGGGGGTCCTGGGATCGAGGCCCGCATCGGGCTCTCTGCTCTGTGGAAAGCCTGCTTCGTCCTCTCCTACTTCTCCTGCTTGTGTTCTCTCTCTGGCTGTGTCTCTCTGTCAAATAAATAAGTAAAATTTAAAAAAAAAAAAAAAAAAAGGTCTACTTTCATAGAGTCAAGGACACAGGTTTTCACTGGTCATTTCTACGTCATGAAAATGACAGCAGGCGTCTTCCTTTTCAAGGTCCTGCTCCCACGTCTTGCTTGAGAAATCATTCTGACTTTGCTGGAAGAGCTTGGTCTCCCTGCTCCCCAGCTTTGCTACCCATCTAGCCGCATATTTCCGTGGCCATTCTGGAGGTCTTATTTAATACATTGCTGATCCAAAAGGTGAAATATCTACAAGGACAGAGAGCGAGAAAGACACAACACTGGGTGGTGCTGAGTTCAAGGCCAGCTGACTTTTCAGACCAAAATGACTCAGAGATACGAGCAGCCAACCGTCCCTTCCGGTTCAATGGAGGCATTGAAGTGGGGTCATTCATATGTTAAGTTTAGCAGCTCAGCCCCCCAAAACTGGTTACGAAATGTCAGGTCAGCTGCAGAAGGGCAAGGAAGGGGGTGTCTGGGTTGCTGACAAAGGAATTACTTCAGGGGTAGCCTGGATAGTGTTGGTGGAATCATATGGTTTTCTCCTCACATACACACAGAACACACTCAATTAATTCCAGTTGACTTTGAAGGAAGTTACACTTGTCTTATACGACAGAATTTTACAGTCCTGTGACTAGATCATTAAGAGAGTCATGCAGTATCTTAATCATATACAGACCTAGCTAGGGGTAATCCTTATCTCTCATTTCCTTGGAGTGTGGGGAGATCAAGGTTTAAGGGCAGTCACAGATTCTCAAAAAACAGCAAAAAGTAAAAAAAAAATTCTTTGGTGAACCATGAAAACCAGCTCTCATTTCAACGTTGTTGGAAGAGCCACCGCTTTATTAAGTAGTATCTCAATCAAGAAAAACCCTACCAGATGATCTGGATCACTTTTGCTGTTTCTTCTTTCTGCCGTCTTTCCTTTACGTCCTTCCCCCTGGAGAAGAATCAGGGGCGGGTGGCAAGTGCAGAGGAAGTGAGGAGCCACAGGGAATGTTCTAGAATGGGAAACATTTAATCCTGGACTGCTTTAACTAACGTCAACACCGTGCACAATTCATGCTGGGCATTCCCAGGACAGGCCACTCTTTTCCTCTCTTGGGAATTCCATTATCCACGAGGTGACAAGCAGGAGCCAGACTGCCTTGGTTTAAATCCTGGTCTCACTGCTTGCTAGCTGTGTGCTCCTCTATCACTTACTTAACGTCTCTGTGCCCCAGTCAAAGGAAGACAACAACAGTACCTTCCACGTAGGATTAGAGGAGTTGGTGGTCATAAAGCCCTTACAAGAATGTGAGGTGCACGGTAAGTCCTGAGTAAACATTTGTTAAATAAAATAAATTAGCTTTACTGATTGGGTTATTTTCCAACTGTTAGATTTTGTAAATACTCCCAGAAGTTGGCTTTCTTTATCCGGCTTTCCCATCCATCCGTCAATATACACGATGGGCATAGTTTCAGTGGAAATCATGCCACTGACTCTAACACTCTTTGTCCACGTCTATGAGAACATTTTAATAATAATCCCTGTTATGCTCTTATTTTTTTTTTTTTAAGCCCTCACTTTATCCCCGTGGTTCCACCCAACACAGCTCTTTCTATAGAACTAGAGGAAAACAGGAGCCCTGGAAAGGTCATTAATTTTTTTCCCCCCTTACCTCTGTCACCCACTTTCAGGCCAGACCACACACATAAATCATCCCAGACTTGTTCTTCATCACACTGTGGTTTCTATTCACGTTGACTCTGCCCTAAGGAAATGATTTTGCTACAGGTGGGGGAATTCAGCACTAATGGCATTACCCTGTGTTTTCAGGAAAACTTTCGAGGGCAAAATAGCCCCATTATCATTGCCAGTTTCACGGGTTTCTTGTCACTGATCAAGTTTGATTATTTCCTGTGCCATTACTAAAAACCCAGAAATCAACTTCTCACTCACAATTCATGTTCGGATTGAATTATCTTAAGGTAAATTTCTTCAACTCCTATAATGGATTTTTTCCCATTTTTTAAACAATGACTCCAAAGTAAAGACTTCTTATTTCACTGTTACTAAGTCCTGAACTCTAATTAAACCCCACGACTTCATGAGAAAAAAATACAGTTAGTTATTCAGTTTAAATTTCTTTTTAAATCATTATATCATATTGAAATATGTAAACTACAGGATGTTTGGATTTTTCACTATCAATTGGTTCACCCAAAAACCCTATATAGAGAAAAAACAAACAAACAAAAAAACACCTCTGGTTAAAAAAAAAAAAAAAATCCTGAAAGTCAAAAATACTAGCTTGAAATTGGTTATATGTTTTTTAAGTATTCTATTTTCAGTAGCTGGCGCATGCAGGATTAAGAGGAAGGCGGTGTGTTTTATTTTAGACAACCTCCCAAACTCTTCTTGAAAACTCTTCTGCTTATATCTGGCATCTGCTGCACCTCAGAGTTCATAGAAATACCCCCAGGTAACCTTACCTAGGATTCTCCAGGAATCTTTCTTGCATGGCGACACTAACTATACCAAAGAGATGACAGGGACTTCCCAGTCAGTGGAAGATACAGTTCATGCGAATGACGTGAGGAATGCCGTTACCCCCAAAACCTTCTACTGACCTCTGAAATCCCATCATTTGCAACAAATTCATTTGTTTTGAGTTAAGATTCTTTGCCCATTAGTGTTTCGAGCAATGCAGATGGCATTCCACTCCTAACTCTGGGGCGTGAGTGAAATCTCATCCCAGTTTTACTCTTTGGGAGGGAAAGCTAGGGCAGAGGTCCAGCAGTAAACACTAACATTTTCTGATTAAAAAAAAAAAAATAGATCCAATCACTTAACAAATAATTCTTTGACAGGTGTGGTACCAGGCACTGAAGATGTAAAGAGAAAAGAAAACAAATACAGTTGAAATCCTCTAGAGGGGAGACAATATAGTAATTGAAGATTGTGCACAGGTGGTGAGGGAAACATCTGGCATAAAGTGTGAACATGACTTTCAGGGAGAACAGGGAAGGATATGTATAAGTCTGCCTGGATAGGTCAGCAAGGGCTCCCCTTGAATAAGAGTTATTCGAGCCAAGTCTTGAAGAATAAATAGGAGTACCTCAAGCATGAAGACGAGGAAGGGCATTGAAAGCTGAGGAAACAGTATGCCAAGCGTACAGAGGTGACAGAAACAGACAGCCAAGATAGAAAGAACAGTCGAGAAACCAGGGACAGGTCATCATCACAGCCATAAGGACTATGGGACAAATAGATTGGAAGTCCCATAGAGAAGCTTGCCCTGTGCCCAAACAGTACAGGTTAAGATTCTGAGGCCCCTCCTGTAGGTCATGGATCCCCATTAGAAGAATCCCACGGGTCCCTCCCGTCCAGGGGAGATGCTCATTAAAGCATAATTCCAGGTAAACTAAGACTCCATCCCATTTTCCCCTTCTGAGGAAACATGTGTTTGAATCCCGGGGAGTCAAGGTAAACAGAAGGATACCAGAATCCTTTCTTTTCTTCATCAAAAAAATCACCTCAAAATTCAGTTCTGTCCTTCCAGTCAGCTCTAGCAATCTATCTAGATCAGATGAATGTAGAACAGCTGTCCTCACACCAATGTCCTATGCTGGCAAGGTTAAGAGCTACTCTGATGCCAAAAGCAATAAAGGGCTAGTGTCAAGAGAAGGACGTGCTCGATTTGCATTCTGGCAAGACCGGCCCAGTGATACTGAGGCGACGGACTGAAGAAAGCAGAGTGTGTTCGAGGTTATTCCAATAGTCTAGGAGAGGAGCAGAAATTGTGCCATTCTGAATGGAGAGCACAGGACGATGTGCGAGGGAGGCAAGGGGAAAGACGTGCTCACCAAGGAGTACAAATGGCGGCGGTGAAGGAGAGAAGGGTCTGCTTAACCGTGAGAAGAGCCAGCAGAAGGACGTCAGAGTTGGGAGGAAGGGGACTACATCCATTTTAGAAATGCTGGCACGTGGGAAGCCGTACGCTCATATTTTCCAGACTTTGGTTCTCCGAAGACTAATGAAGGAAGGCAGGATGAAGTCTGAGATCAAATAATAGAATTATAAACACCAGCTTTGCACAGTTCAGGGTTAGCAAACTTTTTTCTGTGAAAGGCCAGATAGTAAATATTTTAGCCTTTGAAAGCCTGATAGTCTCTGTTACAGCTACTCTCGTCCGCTCTCATAACAAAAGCAGCCATGGATAGTATGTCAATAAATGGGTCTGGTTGTGTCCCAATAAAACTTTATTTACAAAGGCAGGCAGTGGGTCCAGTTTGGCCTACCATCCATGGTTGACCAAGCCCTGATACAGAGGCAGCCTTGATAGGAAAAAAAAGGTACCGCATGAGATGTTTTCTCTGGAATTTTGCTGTCATGAAATCAGATATATTTTCAATTGTCTAAATGCCAAGGGCATGTTCAAAGTTACCCTCGATTGTTAGGTTTTCCTACCTTGCGGATTCCTATAATACACATATATTTTTCATCAAGACTGTAGCAGGCTTCAAAAACAAAGCAGATAACCAATCTACATCAGGCATGTATTAAGAGACACCAGAGTAAAGAGGGTAGTTGTTTTCCATTGAGAATTACATGTGTATGCACGCCATGTATGTACACGTGTGAGTGTATGTATATAAAATAGCATCCTCTTAAAAATACAGACTCAACTACAAATACTGGGGGAAAATCTTGGTAGGCTAGCTAGCTCTTCTAATATTCAGGAGCTGAGAATATTAATAAGGTTTTAATGTCTTACCAAAATGATTTCTAATAAAAAGAGATGTTGTGAATGAAATCTCCAGAGATGGTAGACAAAAGTGGTATTTCTCTATAGTGACTGACATTTACCTTCGAAAGCCCAGAAATCTTTCCTTGTGTACCAGGTAGGAAAAAACCTGATTTAGTCATTAAAAGAGTACATTAGGCAACACTTCTTAATAAGTCACCAAAAATAAGTTGCCTAATGGAATATCATGTTGAAACTATATTCCCACTAGTTATATCCTTAATGGGCTCCTGTCAAAAAATGGGATAAAAATAATGAGTAGATACCTATATTCCTCTTCTCATCCTTGCAAAGTTTTTTATTTTTTTGTAGCTGAAGTAAAAGTGCTATATAAAGAAAAGGAATGCAGAATTGTGTGGAGATGTAATCTGAGCCCATAATTCCAACTTTCATAAGATCTATTTAAAATTATTAAAGCAGAGGGAAGGAAAATTCTAAATAGACCTGCAGTTCACTTTCATTGAAATATAGTTTGGTTTTAAAGTTGTTCTTTTGATCTGTTGTTGGGATCTGTCTCCATGGCAATGGTACTTGTTCATAAATATTCTTGCTGCAGGTTTATCTGATTTTAGTGTGTGCAATTAAAAAGTTTCTCTTGACCATTTATCATTTCTCCCTGGTACAAAACTTTTCCATTTTGTTTCCTTTAGCATTAGGAATGTGGTAATTCCGGAGTCTGGTGATTTGCTGGCTTCTTCAGGGAGGTCCTGTTAACCTATGGTTGTTTATTTTGCCTTTCCCCCTTCCCGTGTCTGTATTCCAGTTCCCTTCCTCGCCACCTTCTTGTTAATTTGTAAATATCTCACCCAGTTATGTGAACAAAGAGAATTCAACGTTTACCGAAAAAATAATTAATCAAATATGAGGTTATTAACTGGGTAACTGAAAGGGTAAAAAGGGAGCTCTGAGTCAGAAACCAGCAAATGTTTTCTATAAAGGGCCAGATTAAATAGTTTGAGTTTTGCAGGTCATCACAATGACTGGACTCTACGCAGAAACAAGTAAGCAGCAGCTCAGGTAGAAGGAGGGAGTCTGGGTGTGTCCCAATAAAACTTTATTTACAAAGCAATTAGCAAGCAGGAGAACAAGCAAGCGGTAGTTTGCCAAGCCCTGCTTTAAGGTATCAATTGATGTAGGAGCTGCAAGAAGCAGCTTCCGGTAGACTGAGGGAACAAAAGACAAGACTGGATTGTTAGAATTTGGAAACTTACAAGAGGGGCCTCCTCTTGCAAGAGTGGAGCCAGACCCCTGAGGCTGGGAAAGGCGTTATGAACTTGGTTGTGCACCTACTGCAAAAATTACACTCCAGATCCAAGTGGCTAGAACAGCCGCTCCCCAGGTGAGGAAGCATTGCTGGGGTGATCCTCAGGGAGAGTCGTCAGCAGCCCACAGGACGCTCAGGGGACACAGATAGGAAGACACAAATGGGTTTTTGCCTTCTGTAGCCTTGTGTCTCCCCTGAGCGTCCCCTATGGGCTGCTGAAGCTATCACGGCAGACACGCCGGTTTGCGTGCGGAGCCTCAGCGTGGACACTCAGGATGGATAGAAAGGGCAGGTTTGGAGCTGAGAGGCAGTGACTTAATGGGCACATTATATCAAAACCCGATATTCTCTTTTAGGCGATTTTTTAGGGTTCTATTACGATTGGAAAATATCTCCCATTATCACCCTATGGGCATGTATGGGACTATTTCAGATTGGGATTTTGTCAGATCCCTGGCCCTAATCTACCAACTTCTGACAATATAAACAATGATTGGTGATTTAGAATCCGTAAAGGAAGAGAACAGCTGTGTGTCTGTATGTAGGTAGGTTTGTATGTAATTCTGTGTAAGTGTAAGGTTCCAACTCTTCACTCTCAGAAAGGACTATGCTTTAATCTGAAATATATCTGTATTTCTCTTTTGGTGTTAAAATACAGCTTCTTTTATTGAGTACTAGTAATAGCACCTGGTACTAATAGTTTCTGTTATTTAAATTCCTGCGTGGGAAAAAAAATGTTAGCAATTCTGTGTTAATTCTCCATTCGTAATTATTATTTTTTTTTAATTTCACAGGTTGATGAAATGCAGAAGCCCTGGAGAGATTGCTTAGAACAATATCTAGTTCTGATTGATTGATTGATTGATGATGGACTGATGGACACGTGATGACGGATTCATCAAGCAGGCTATTCTCAGTAACATCTTCTAAAGATGTTTTCAGTTAGACAGTCACTCAGAAGAAAAATCTCTAGAAGGATGCACTGAAGTTGAGTGCTCTGGACTGTCAAAATGGCTTTCTTGTCGATGACCCTGCATGTTTGTGTACACCTAGACAATAAATAATACATGACTTATGAGTGACATCGATTTCAGCATGTAAATATCTACTAGCCTTGCATCAAACAGAGCTTCTTCTCAGTTCCACCATCTGTGCCCTATTTTCTAGTTTTGACATTTTCTCCCCCAATAGTTTGTTATTTTAACATCATGCACTCTAGTTGGGCTTTAGTGCTCTCTTGAATAATGTTTTCTTGATGCGGCATACCTGTACGACGTAATTGACACCGACTGTCACGATGGCAGGGGAAATGCCAGAGTTGGACTCAAACAAATCTTCAAGCCATCTATTGTATTATGTGCCTAGTGATGGCTCACAGGTACCTATTTATATCTCCTTTTAAATATTTCATAGCTCCTCTATTACTGATAAGAGCTAATCCATAAGTTTTCCCGAGGGCTTCTTATAAGTATAACTGGGATCTCACTTCTCATATTGGGAATCACCATGCATTACTTTTATTAAAGAAGTTTGGTAGATTCTCAAGAAGAGAAATAAAGCAAAGAAATAAACAAGAAGATTCATCGTGAGTCATGCAATGTAATTGCGCACATGATACTTCATCATTGTGGCCGTTGGAAGGTGGTGGACACAGCCTTAGTGCGCTGATTCTGGATTTTTTAAATAAAATACTCCCAGTTTGTCTACCTAAGGACACAGAGGATATAAATAGGTTAATATTTGCAAGCCACTGTATACATATTTTCACAGCAAAGGACACCAGAGCTCATTTGTAAGACCTAACCGTAAGAAATAGAACTACATACAAAGGAAGCCACGCCTAAACGTGCCTTTTCATTCTCTACCATAAGAAACATTTTCCATTACTAACTAACTTCCAGACTGTTGGTTTTTATTAACTCTCTGACTACTTGGCCATAGAGAGAATTTAAAAAGACATTTTGATCCCGAAGTCTTCTTTCAAGAGAAGCTGAGGGCTTCTTCCATGGGTGAGTGGTTTTAAAATCCCGCAAAACTGACACATTTGTAGACGTCTGTTCAGCAAACATAAGTGCCCCAAATTGTGAAGATTTTGGAGACCATAATTTTCCCAGCTGGATGAAGGGGATAGTGGTAAGAGGCCTCATAGATCATACCATGTTGTCACTTATTATAATATTTTAACACACTACAGAATTTGTGTTGTCAAGAACATTGGGTTGGGTGATTTATTGGCTAGGATTGATTATGTTGTTAATAGCGCAGATGGCTTAAATTTTGGAAGGGGGAAATTTCTTGTCACTGAGCATGAAGGAGTAAATGCTGAGTTGCCAAGACACAAAGGGACCTTCACTTAGAAAAGCCTTATTTACCTGCCACATGAGGACAACATTCAAAAGGTGGTTTTTGTTTCCTTCAAACGCGCACTTGAAACTCTCTTTTTCTCGCCTCGGGGAGCCATGGGTATTTTGTGTGTGTGAAATGTCTTCCACAGTGCAGCAAACTTGTCAGGTCTCCCACTGGGACAGCGTGGACACTGCTTTGAGAGTGTCTCTTTAGTTTCTGCTGCAGGTTCCGAAACCATGACCTTGCCTGCGAGGCTTTTTGCAGCTGAACGTCCCGAGCTCTGATGTTTGCATTGACTTTCAGCGAGTTCCTGTAGGCTAACACCTGGAAGCCATCACCTGCAGACGCCCGGCCGCCAAGCCACATGCGTATCCTGCACAGCAGTGCGGGCGATCATGGAGAGCCATTGACCTGCAAGGTGAAACGAACAGGGCAGACACCAGATCATCTCGTGCAAAGATGACACTGCCTCTCCAGAGCGGATCATGATTATTCAAAAATTCAGATGAGGAGCAAAACATCCCTGAATCATAAACAAGTCAATTCTGCTTTTCTTCATGAGTGATATATATATGCAGAGGTTTCTCCTCAGACCCCACTGACAAGTCACCCTGTTTCTCTTGATGCTCATTCTGTTCACTCAAAGGTGGGCTTTTGGAGACCAGGACCTTGGGCTTTACCATCTTCCACCAACAGCCAGTACCCTTGTGCTGGATCCTTTACTCTTAGCTGCTCACAAGTCACAGTTAGAGCACTTAAATATTAATAAAGCGACAGGGACAGCACCTGCGAAGAGTGAGATCAGACTCTAATTTGAAGAAGCTTCAATATATTACAGAATTGGTTACTGGCTTCATGTGGTTTGTGCTGGAACATTTTGCTTATAGCAATGAGCCACCAATACACTAAGGATTTATGCTCCAAGTTCGTTTATAGAAATAAAAGGAAGCCCTCATTGGAATGCTGATTAACTGAATCCTCTGATAAATGTTTCCTTCTCAAAGGAAGAAGAACGCTCATGTCTATAGATAGACATCTCTATGCACAGATTTTTCCCTAATGGAGACCATCTCTCTTTAAATGAATGGGATTTCACAGGTCTGTTCTTGCACATAATCACTTTCCTACACAGATACGTATTCTGAGCAGATTTACAAGGCTCCCCTCCAAAGCTTTTTGTTCTTCTTCTGTGCACGATAGGGACAATAAACACACACCTCTCTTTGAAGTAGACTGAAGAGCGACTCCGTGAAGTCAAGGGACCCCACAAAAGAATGTGAAGCAAAAGTTGAAAAACTTGACTAACAACCATTTGGGGATTGAAAATGTGTTTCAGTGGGGATTCCATTAACTGATCAAAGAGTGATGTGTGCACACACACATTTATGCAGGCTGTTACACAAGAAGTTTAAATTTGTTTTTCCAAGGGCTTTATCAAATGGGCTTGGCCACCATATATTGCCACCAGCACTCCAAAGTCACATCAAAGCAGATTTGTTCAATGCATCTCTGTAACTCATTACCTGAATTTCCTATCTCCTGTGCAGTTCCATTTGCTAACCGCCTGACGTTTATTTCTTCCTAAGAGAAGTTTTCTATCTGAAGAAGGAGCTGACGGGCTCGCTCAGGTTCAGATGTGGACAACCACCTCCACCGGCAAAACCAGACAAAAAAGTGTTTCTTTCTCAAGGCAAGAGAAGCTGGGCTGCCGATTTCTATCTGAGAACTTGGTTCTAGATCATTTTAGTGCTTTTCTGAGCCTGAAATCTGGGTCTCCTTGACTCAATGTTCACAACCAGCACAGGGCTGTCTATTATTGAGTAACATTACTGGCTGTTTAGATGGTTTAATAGTTAATTCTTGAACCCTTACCTTCCACCTTTTACTGCGTTAGGCCCTGCAGGTAGAGCCTTGGATGGGATAGACACGCTGTCTGTCCTCCTGATATTCTGGGTGTAAACAGGCATCCGTTTGTTCTCAGGTCTCCCCATATAGACACATTCGTAATCTCTCAAGGATTTTTCCAGCTTCAGCCAGACGTAGCTTCATGGCCCCGTATTCAAGGTGGGGGTGGAAGCAAGAAGAACGGGAGAAGAGGGCGACACAAATTGGCCTGCAGCTATTTCTTTCTTTTTTCTTAAGATTTTATTTACTTATTTGACAGAGAGATCACAAGTAGGCAGAGAGGCAGGCAGAGAGAGAGGGGGAAGCGCGCTCCCTGCTGAGCAGAGAGCCTGACATGGGGCTTGATCTCAGGACCCTGAGATCATGACCTGAGCCGAAGGCAGAGGCTTAACCCTCTGAGCTACCCAGATGCCCCGGCCTGCGGCTATTTCTGATGCCCATCACTCATTTTCATATCCTTCGTACTCCATGAGCCCATTCTCATAAATCACAACTGAACTAAAATCAGCAGCATTCCATCTTTTCTGCAGCCCAGGTATCAGTCGGAAAAGTAGAGGTACATCAAGGCCACTTGACCCCCATTCGGGCAGGTGTGTGAATGGGCTCCGACTGGAGGACACGACGGAGACCGAACAAAGTGGTGTTTCCCATCGCATGGCAGCGTGCTGGAAGGCATTTCATGACTCGGGCCTTGTCCATCTCTGAGCAGAGTTACAGGGTTTGGTGGATTGAGGACACAGGTTCCTTTCTTCTCCCCTTTGATCAGCTGGGAAAAGCGGGTGTTGGTGACTCTAGGTAAATTCTGTAATCGTTTGGAGTCAAAAAGTCAGCGTGCAAACGTGATTATACGCTCAATACTTCGCTTCCCCCAAAAAAGAATTTTTCAAAATTTGTTTCTGTTTTTGTGCCTTTACACATGGGATCTTTGGGGGTTTTGCTTTATAAGCATATTGAATCAAAAATTTTCAGTTGCCCCACTGCAGTGAAGCCCTCATATGGTGAGCATTATCTAGAGACCCAGATCTTTTCAGTGAGAATTTCAATAGTGGACATAGAAAATGATCAGCGAGCAATGAGGACTATTATAAGGGAAACATCATTAAAACGAAGGCTTCAACATCTGTTTCCCTTTCTAATTACAAATGCAACCCTCCCTCCTGACGCCCGGTCTCACCAACACTGCCATGAATCACAACCATAAAAAAGCTAAAAAATGAAGTGATTTACGTGGTTTTACGTGCTTTATATTCAGAACCACATGCACACTTCACTTATGTCGCTATCATGCACCAGATGAATTCAGGTGGGATGGAGGGAGCGGAAACAGAGCTTTTACACTAACCATGCAATTCTTTCTACCATAGATTTTCACTAAAGTCTCATGTAAACAAAAGTGGTCCTGGGAGCAGAAAACATACACACACACATACACATACACATACACAAATGAGAAAAAATCAACTTTGGAACGTTCCTTCGGTCATTATCAATAAATATTTATTTAAAAACCTACTATGTGACAGGCCTGGTGTGGCCTCTGAAGACAAAGGAATAAACAAAACAGATAGTCCTAGAACTGACAGCTTACTTATTGAAGGAGACATTTAAAAAATATGATTGCACACGTTAATATTTAATTATTACCATGATGTTCAGTGAAGGAAAACTTCATGGTTCCCTGACAATGAAACTTTCCTCAAAAATCCTGAGAAGATAGCAAAATCTAAGGAAACAACCAAAAGACCCCATGAAGCATTCTTCTGCTGACTTTTAGAAAACACTAGGGTTTTTGGGGCGCCTGGGTGGCTTAGTGGGTTAAGCCTCTGCCTTCGGCTCAGGTCATGATCCCAGAGTCCTGGGATCGAGTCCCGCATCGGGCTCTCTGCTCAGCGGGGAGCCCGCTTCCCTCTCTCTCTCTGCCTGCCTCTCCGTCTACTTGTGATTTCTCTCTGTCAAATAAATAAAAAATCTTTAAAAAACAAACAAACAAACAAAAAACACTAGGGTTTTTCAATGTGGGATCAACCAGTAGTTAGAAGACAGGTATGGGCAATTTAAATAAAATACTAAAAATATGACTTACAGATTTTAATTTCCAAAATTTCAGGCTTAAAGAATGAGAACACTCTGTAATCCATATGTCGGCCTTTAGACCAAGAAGTAGTAAGTCTAGTATTGATTAGTATGAAATAGCCTGATACACAGAAATAGGGCCATGAAGGGTCCTGAACTTGATTACTACAGTAATGGGTCTAGACAGCAACCAGGGCAAACACATCGCTAATCTGGCACAGATGGGCATCCAACTTGCGATGGCTCCATTTATAGTTTTTGACTTGGTGATGGGGTGAAAGCCATACATGTCCAATCGAAACCATACATTGAATTTTGCATTTGGATCTTTCCAGCCAGGACCAGAGATGTGCCCTGTGATCCTCTCCTGGGAGGCTGAGTGGTGACTACAACCTCTAGGCAGTCAGGTGATCACAAGGGTGAACAACCCAGGACCTTACAGTCAGGCTGTGCCAGTACGACCCTTCTGTTTTTCACTTTCAGTACAGTGCCCAGTGCATCACATGAGATATTCAACACTTATTATCAAATAGGCTTTGTGTCTGGTGATTTTGCCCAACTGTAGGCTAATAGAAGTGTTCTGAGCAAGTTGAAAGCAGGCTAGGCTAAGCTGTGTAGGTTAGGTGTATTAAATGAATTTTTGACTTATGATACTTTCAACTTAGTGTAAGTTTATCAGGTTGTAACCCCGTGGTAATTTGAGGAAGATCTGTATAGGGTTACACCAATTTCTTGGAGAAAAGAAATTAGCGTCGAATCAACAATATAGGAATACGTATATATTATTTTATATCATATTATATTACTTCATGTTCATCTACAAACACATGCATATTGTATGCTGTATTATACCTACTGATTAACATAAAACTATAATATATTATATCAGTAGAAGAGAGGCTATGCTGTAACAAACAGTTCCTGACTCTCAGTGGTTTAAAAGTCATCAGTGCAATACATTCATTTGGTTCCATAGAAACTCAGTTCTTGTTCTTTTTATGGCTAAATAATATTCCATCATATGGATATACCACTATTGTTTATCTGTTCGTCCCAATGGACATTTGAACTGTGCCACCTCGTTTATTGTGACTAGTGCTATTATGAACATTTGTGTACAACTTCTTGTTTGAACACATGTATTGAAGCCTTTTGGGTTATATACCTAAGACTAGAGTTGTGGGATCATATGGTAATTTATATTTGACTTTCCAAGGAACTGCCCAACTGGTTTCCCCCAGAAATTGCTCTATTTCATGTTCCCATGAGCAATATGGGAAGATTCTAATTTCTCCACATTCTCACTAACACTTGCTATTTTCCTTTTTAATATCTTTATTCTGATCATCTCAGTAGGCATGAAGAGGCATCTCACACAGACTGCTTTGCACTGCTCTAATGACTGATGATGACGAACATCTTTGCAGGAGCTTGGTAGCCATTTGTATATCTTCTTTGAAGAAGAAATGTCTATTCAAGTCCTTTGCTCATTTTTTCCTTGGGTCATTTGGCATTTTGTTGCTGAGTGGTCAGTGTTCTCTGTATAATCTGGATAGTAAACACCTATCAGATGAATGGTTTGCAAATATTTTCTTCTACTCCATGTATCGTCTCTTCACTCTTTTGACAGTGTCTGTGGATTAAACAAACATTTTAATTTTGTAAAATTCAATTTACTATGTTTTCTTTTATTGCTGGTGCTTTTGATTACACATCTAAGAAACCACTGTCAAATACAAGATCATGAAGTTTCCTTCATATGTTTTCATCTCATAGTTTTATAGTTTTGTTATTATACTTAGATGTTAGATCCACTGTGAGTTGATTTTTTAATATGGTATAATGTAAGAATCCAACTTCATTCTTTTGCATCTGGATATCCAGTTGTCCCAGTATCATTATTGAAGAGACTATTGCTCTCCAGTAAATGGTCTCCAAACCCATTAAAAAAAAAATCACTTAACCATAGATGCATGAACTTATTTATGGGTTCTCAATTCTATTCCATTGAATATATGTCCATCCTTATGCCAATACCACACTTTATTATTATTATTATTATTATTAGAGCTTTGTATTAAATTATAAAATCAGGAAATGTGAATTCTCCTTTTCTCAAGATAATTTAGGCTCTTCAGGTTCCCCTACAATTCCATATGAATTTTAGGATCAGCTTTTTCATTTCTGTAGAAAAGAGCCATTAAGCTTTGATAGGGATTGCACCAAATCTGTAGATTGCCTGGAGAGCATTACCATCCTGACAATATTAAGTCTTTCAATCCAGTAAGAAATGATGTCTTACCCACATCTATTAATTTTTAAGTTATATTAAAGATACTCACTTCCAAAATATCGTACTGATGGATAATACTAATCCTTTCATGGATAATACTAGATATGTTGAGTCTTTTTGCTTAATTATCAAGTAATACCTTATATGATTATAAAAGTTTTTAAAAAGATATAATAAATATGTGAAATATAATAAAAAAATTTTACCTACCCCATATTAATGAATTTGAGTGTTATCCCTTTTAAAGGATTAAAATAAAGAATCAGTTTTTGTGGTTCAATAAGAGGTATGAAGGGAAATGTACCTTGAGAAACTTCCAAAGGCACAAATTTAAGAATATCTGATTACAGTTGATATATATTAGATTGTCATTACTAATAAGCTGGCATTTTTAAAGTGAATAACTACTTCTTTCTTCTCTTTCCAAATTAAAAAAAAAAAAGGTATGAGGAAATGAAACATATCAAGTTCATATTATCAGTTTAATTAACACTATAACCTGGATTAGACAGCCTTAATGGGTTTCCTATTAATCTCTCTAAAGAGAATTCATCTCCTAGGACTTCAGGTGAGCAGACCATTCCCAGTCTACATGGATTTCCAAAATGCCCTAACCTCATCCACAGTATGTGCACATACACTTTAGGGCTTAGCACTTCCTCATATGAATTAGAGTGAAATGGTAACAATTTAGATAGCAATTCTAATGTTGCTCCCCTTCCCCTCTTCCTCCTCCCCCTCCTCCTCTTCCTCCTCCTTCTTCTTCATCAACATCATCATCTTCTCCCTTCTTCCCCCCCTTCTTCTTCCTCTTCTTTATCTCAGTCTCTCTCTCTCCCTTTATTACTAATTTACCTATCTTGAATTAGACTCTCAAAGTCAGATACAGTCAGATAGAGCCATGCAAACCCATATAAATTTTCATAGCAATGTTCCTTCTTTTTCATACCTTAAATTCACTTACTTGGGCCCCATACAAGGAGATGACATTGACTTTCAGGAACTTTATATAATACATTCCTGATCAACTTCTTCTCCTTCTTATATACTTTCATCAAGTACCCAAGGGTCTTGCATTACAGACCCTCTCTCTCAGGACCCATGTTTCTGATATGCAGCTAACTTTCACATGTTGTCTTCAGTAACAGAACCAGCAAAAGTCAAGGCAAAGTGAAGGGTGGCAGTGAAGATCCCTGAAAACCCAATCTTCAATCCCAGCACCACAAAGAACCACCATAGTAGGTTCTCCTTCCATAAAAATCACATTTGACCCCTTCCATAAAATCACACTTGAGACGAGCTACACTTGGCATAAAATCACACTTGACACTTCTTTAAATATCTTTGGTCTTCTTATTATGGTAAATCTGTACTATATATTACTTATTTATATATATATTATATATAAATATAATATATTTATTATATTACTAATAAACTCAAAGAAATAATAATTGATCTACACAGGGAGATAGTACAAGAGTGGGGAGATGGTATATCATGGTGCAGAGGGGATGGCTTTTAATCTCATGAGATCAGAAAACAACTTCACTAAATACTGATAGTAGTTAATACCTATAAGCCTCATTTGTCACATGCATAAAATGGGGATAAAATACATTTCTCAAAGAGTTCATGTGAAAATTAAATGACATAAGGTATATAATGTATCCAGTAAAGAACATGTCTCATAAAAATAATTTAGTGGAGGTTAGCATTATTGGTTACTCATTGGCAAAATACCTTCGGAAACTACTGTTATGACTTAATCAAATGGTAAGTGAACTGCAATCACTGTTTGGAAACATGATACATGAAAATGATTGGACACATCGAAGAGGAGTCCCCATGGCTCTCGCATGAGCCCGTTTTCTCTTGTTCCTTCCTCACACACAACAGAGAAGAGTTGGTCCCCTTCATCGGCTTACCTCAGGTACTAGAAATCACTATTAACTGGCCTCTCTACTCACTCTTCGTCAGGCTTATAAAAAAAAAAAAATCCCATCTCATTTAACCTTTTCAAATGGGGCTTGTTTTCCAACTCCTTAGTAATCTTTGCGGCTCGCCTTTGGACATTCCACATTTTCTCTCTGAATTATGAAGGCCCACCAGAGCTGGCATGTTGTGTGAATTACTGGGCTGGCAAATGAGGACAGGGAAGAGCTTGGGTTTTAGGGCTGGATATTGTGTTGCCTTTAAAAATAGTAGTGAGTTGCTAGTGCGCTCTCAGATAGTAACAATCTCAGGTCAAGGTCTCTTTTGTTGCCATGTAATTATTTGGTTACTTCGCTTCTTACTCGGTGACTTTTTCCCTACCTTAAGTTTCTTCATCCTGTTTAGACAATGTTAAAGAAAGTCAAAGAAATGTTTAAGAAAGTTAAAGAAAATAATGATAATTTGCTGTAATGTAGTAGAAATGCAAAGGAAGGTCCTTGTCCCCCAGATAATGTGGCTAATTGTATCTATTTTCTGTTGCATAGTGTCTCTTTTTATAGACTATCTTCTCAGAGTGTATTCATATAATTTTAGAACTGGAAAAGACCCTGACAATAATGAAAATCGGCAGTTTTATTGGAGCATGGAGAGAAAGGTTGCATGGCCAAAAATACGGGAAATTTAACCCACCTCTTGGAAACTCCCAGTGTTCAGTGGTACATGAAACCCAAAGAACCCAGTGGCAAATAAAAATGTTCAATTCCTCTGGCCAGGTTTTTCTCAAACCCATTTTATGATGAAAACTTTGGGGGATCTGTACTTAGACCTAATAGAAATTGCGTTAAAGGTAGAACACACTGAAAATGTTATTATCACCCCCAATTTATTATTATACACAAGAAAACTGAGGCCTGAAGTGGTTACTTGCCTCCTTCTCATTCTTTTTCTTTTAATCCTCTAAAATATTCCCATTCTCCTTCATGCCTGTGCACTTCCCCCCTACCCAGATATTTCTAATTGCTGCATTTTGGCCCAAAATAGCTAAATGTATGTTCATCATCCTTCAACAAAGAGGCACAGCAAACTTGCAAATTTGTACTTAGAAATAATTTCTAGGCTATCCCCTAAAGGACTCTACTCCATGTACTTCCTAAAGATAATGTTGCTGCAAGTGTTGCTGGAGGAAATGGGTATTAAATGTGTATTCCTTGGCTGTAGACTAAAGACTACGGTCTTTGATCCGTCTTTGAATATGTATTTACATAGTCAGGTTTATGAGTTTTAAGTCCTGCTAACATGTGAGGAAATGACCAAGCATGAGGTCACCATGAAGTCATAAAATATCCCAAATGGTGATCAATATTAATTTGTCGATGCATATGTAATGCACACATCTTCTTTTTCAGGAATCACCAGAAAAAGCCTCATGGAAGAGACTTATACAAGGTCTCTCCTTTTAGCCTGGAAACTGAAGGCCCTGGAAAACATCCATTTTGAGAAAGAGGTCACTTTTTATTATTGTGCATGACCCCGGGCAGAGGTCTTCATTTCTATTCTAAAGAATAACCCATTTGAAAATCACATTGAGACCTGCACGTAACAGAGGAGAGCTGTGTGCTATCAAAAACCTGAATAGGAAAGAGCTTGAGAATTGATTTTCTATGTTGGCTGTGACCAATCTGCTTTTCATTAGTTCCACTAACATCAGTACTAAATATATAAAAACAAGAAGGGTGTGTGTGTGTGTGTGTGTGTGTGTGTGTGTGTGTGATGTTGCTCTGGTTTTGTTTTATCTTGCCATCACCCCCACCATGCTGCAGCCTTCCCATGAAAAGGCAAAGGACAAACAATCCTGATCCTTCCCTGATTTGTCTTATTGGACCAAAATCTCTCCGTTGTCCGGAGTCAGCAAATGCCTTGTACATCGAAGCACTAAACTTGGCTCCTGGAAATACTGCCTGCTTGTTAAATCACCCACACTGGATAGGCCCTTAAAGAGCCAGACATGCCTTGAAATTTACTGCCCGGAGCATATAGATCTTCCGAAGACACACCGCTCTCTGGAGTACTTTCCCCAAACGAGGCTCCTGATGTTCGTCCCTGCAGGGGGCAACCGAGAGCCGCGCGGCTGGCCAGCTCCACGCTTGCACCCTGAAGAAACAGTGAGCCTGGATTTCCTGGCATGGGCTTTTGGAGGACTCTGACAGCTAATCAGAGTCATGTGAATGGCTTTAAGCTAACCCATCTTTTATTTTTAATTTAGCAGTAAGAGCAACTGCTTGAGAAAGACCAGTTAGGCTGACCCATCATTCCTTCAAAGGCCTCATTGTTCTGTGGCTTGCTCAAGTCCACATAGTCCACAGAAGCCAGGCAGGAGAAGCGGGTCTACAGCCATCCTGTCCTGACCGTCAGCGACTCCAGCCCACTCCTTCTCTGTGGAGGCACATTGGGTCTTTTCTAGCATCTCAAACGTTGGCCCAACCCATCAGACCTCCTTTTGACCATCCTAGAACAGCTTTGTTTCATGAATTAGCCTCCCTTTGTGGAGTCTCAGAGCCATTAGCCAGAACCATTTATTGGCTTGGTGGCAGAGTTCTATAGCTATGTAGTGGGGTTTTTTTTGTTTTGTTTTGTTTTGTTTAATTTCCCAGCTCTCTGCATTACCATTTACAGCACAGCAAATGCGCCTTGAAGCTGACAGTGTCCCGTTCCTCTTCATTACCGTATCTCAGGACGGCCCCGTTAAACTTCGACACGGCAATCTGATTGGAAGAAGCTCTCTACATGGTTGCCCCGATCAGACCCATCCAGCTTCAGGTCAAGGATAATACTGCTTGCTTCCACAGCCCAGAAAAGCAAACTCACCCATTTTCTGAGAAAATAGAAGGTTGAAAATCAAATTCCTTTGGGATTGGTGGAGCTCACTTATGAACTTGTTTTCTGCTGTAGTATGTCCAATCTAGAGACCTACACTTCTGGCCAATTTTCAAATTACTCTTAGCACACTTTTGCTTCGCTGATGGCATCTCAGCATTTAAGATCCACAAAGAACCACAGAAAGCATATGACAACTGGGAAACGAAACCCTATTATAACAATGCCTGAGACCAGGGCTCTCCAGAGGGTGATCCTGAAACTGCATCCTGAAGCAGCATCAACCTCAATGGCACCTGGAACCTTGATAGAAAAGCAAACCCCTGGGCCTTATTCCAGACCTGTTGAACCACAAATCCTCAGTCCCACCAGCTGTGTTGAGTAAGCCCTCCAGGTGAGTCTGACGCAAGCTACCCTGCCTTGGACATTTTTGAGGCTTTTAAGATTGACAAATTATTACGCCATGTAGCAGTTTCACTTCATTTCATAATAACTTCATCAAATCAGCAGAGCAGATATTAGCTTCTTCAATGACCCGAAGAAGAAACTATACTTTAGAAAGGGAATTTGTTCAGGGGCCTCTCGCTGCTCAATGTTAGAGCAAGACCGGATCATGGGCTTTCTGGCTCCACGTTCAACCCCCTGCATTCTTCTCCCTGAGCAGGTGCTGCATGGGGGCTCACTTGCCCCTGGTGACTCTCTTGTCTAGGCTCTTCAGGTGGAGCCCCTAATGACCCAGCACCGTGCAAGCGATTTTTTTTTTTTAAGCTAAAAAATTGGATTAAATACCGGGGACAGAGCTAAGGAATGAGGAGAATCCAAAATTCCAACCAAGATAGTAGATGAGGTAAGAGAAAGCAAACACACCATGAAAAGTAGGGGAAAAGAGGAGAGACCATTTAAAAGATAGAAGAGGGCCTGGCCTGGACATTTGTTTTGAGTTGTAAGGAGTGGGAAGAGTCATTCAGATACAGAACGATGTATCAAATAGGGTTTTTCCCCCGATTTATCTTTGTATCTCAATTGTCCAAATCTGTGTTTCTTTTTTCTTTTTTCTTTTTGAAAGTGATGGGGTGAGCTACTTTATTTATTTATCTAATTTTTTAATCTTTTTTTTTTTTTTTTAGTGTTTCCAAGATTCATTGTTTAGGCACCATACCTAGTGCTCCATGCAATGCATACCCTCCTTAATACTCACCACGAGGCTCATCCATGCCCACACCCCTCTCCCCTCCAAAACACTCAGTTTGTTTCTCAGAGTCTATAGTCTCTCATGTTTCATTTCCCCCTCTGATTTCCCCCAATTCACTTTTTCTTTCCTTTCCCTAATGTCCTCATGTTATTCCTTGTGCTCCACAAGTAAGTGACACCATATGATTATTGACTCTCCTTGACTTACTTCACTCAGCATAATCTCCTCCAGTCCCAACCATGTTGATACAAAAGTTGGGTATTCATCCCTTCTGATGGAGGCATCATACTCCATTGCAAATCCGTGTTTCTAACCATGACAGTAAACCAACCATACCAGAAATAGCAGAGTAATTGTTTAAAATTCAGATTTTTTTAGCAACATGTTAAATTTACCAAATCTGGAAGTGGGGCACAGACTCACTCTATGCTGTGTCTCAGGTGAGCTCTCTAGTTTAATGTCACCAGCTAGACCAATGAGTTCATGATCTGCGTTAGTGGTATGTGTGTGTGTGTATGTGTGTGTGTGCAAAGGCGTGTGTTCACTAAACAATATTTTTTTATATAAAGATTTTATTTATTTATTTGACAGACAGAGATCACAAGCGGGCAAAGAGGCAGACAGAGAGAGAGGAGGAAGCAGGCTCCCCGCTGAGCAGAGAGCCGGATGCGGGCCTCGATCCCAGGACCCTGAGATCATGACCTGAGTCGAAGGCAGCGGCCCAACCCACTGAGCCACCCAGGCACCTTCACTAAACAATATTTATAACTAAAAAGGGAACAACAAACTTCCTTCTTGACATCCAAGGAAGGCCAAGGGAAAGGACTCTGGTTTGAACCCAAAGCAAAAGAAAAAGGTCTAACTCAGGACATAATGGAAAAGCCCATTGGGTGAGTGATCCATTTCTGAATTGAGTAAAAGAAATGGTGTATATAATGGACTTATGTGCTCATGCCTGCTCAGACATATCACTACATTACAGTAAAAATAAATATTTTTTGTTCTCAAAGTACAAATATTGCACAAATACACTATGGTATATTAAAAATATTCCTAGACAGCATGATTCCATGGGAGAAATAAAGAGTAATTGATAGGACCAAGGATACAGTGCCTGGAAAGCCATCTTCCCTGCCTCACCCCAAGTCCCCAGTTTTACTAACAGGACACAAAGTGCCTATGCAGAAACACAACGGAATAGATTTCTATTTGCCTGAAAGGTCCTGACACCGTTTCCTCGTGCCATTCTCCACCACTCAAAAATTAGGAAGTAAAAAGTCATGGGAAAAAAATGTAAAATAAACAAATGAACTGGCCCAACCCATCTTAAGTCAATTCAGTCTGCTCCAAGTAATACTTTTTTTTTTCCATTATGCCTAAACCAATGTTCCCCAACATACACTTCCAGAGACTGTGATTTAATGGTTTTGGGATATGGTCTGGCCTTTGGAATTTTCAAAGATTCCCCAGATGATTCCAATGCTCAGATAAATTTGGGAACCATGGCTTCATATTAATCACAAACAGTGAAGGTAATGTGAGCACTGAGTATGGTACTGAAATGCAATTATGTTCTCTGGGTGAAGCCCTTTAGGGGGTCCACTTTGTGTAGACTACAGGGTAAATCTCGAGTCTTCAACAAGAAAAGGCAGCCTGTCTGTTAGCTGACCACTGCTGATCTTTCCACTTTAATTTCTGCCTTTCCACCTAGCATTTCACAAAGAATGTGAAACTTTCTCATATCAAGATATGAAACTATTATCTGTTGAATAATCAAGTCAATGAAACTGAGAAAGTATTCCCATAAGTTATCTAGAACCACTCCAACATGCACAAGAGTAAAACTTGGAAGTGCTCTGTGGATTTGGGAAGCGAGCAATATACTATTTATTTTTCATTCACCAGCTGGTTGGCTCTCATCTGCAATCACCAGTGATCAAATATACCAAGGACTTTGTTCTAAGCCTTAGCTTGTGGCAGAGCTAGTATATTCTCCTTCCAACTGCATTTCATTCCCCATGGTTGTTCCTCTTTCTTTCCCACCTTCTGGTTTCGGTAGCCTGCCAGTCACACCTGAGCACACGTTGACTTGGAGACATGTATCTTCAGTGGAGCATACCATATCTCATCACCATAGAGAACGAAAATGAAAGTTGAGCAAGAAAGAGGGGTGGAACCACATTTCCTTGCCCTTGGCATTATACACACAATTTCATAGATTGAAATCTACGCTTGAAATCTACAGGGATACAAAAACCTTCATCTAAAGGAAGTGCAAGCATTTCTTTCATCCCTTTTCCTGGTTTGGTTGCTTTTCCCGGGGAAGCCACATCTCTGTCACACCCAGCCATATCCTGTCCAGCCTATCCAAGAATCTCAGAATAGCCCCTCCCACATATCCAAAATAACAGCCTAGAAATAGCTTTCCCAGCAATTTGAGCAGCAACTCCAACCAAAACCTTGGTCACTGTCTCACCCACATTCTTCCTGGCCTCTAGGGTTTGCTTGCTTGCTTGTTTGATTGATTGATTCCCGGCTACCCGCTCTGTCTTAATGACGCCTGGTTCTGTCTTCTCAAATGACATTAGATGGAAGGCAACCAACTTGAATTATTCCATACTACCTTAGAAAACATCGTTGCTGCAAAGAGGGACTGAGAGTCTGTTGGATTCTACGATAGAGATTTATTGTGACTCTTTAACTTAATAAAGTTACTTGAAGGGCAAAATAAACGGTCTTGGGAAAAAGCATCAAAAATTCCTACATCAAAAATTCTCCTAGGGAGAGCTGGCAGCTAGCCCTTTTGTCTATCCAGATATGTAATTACCATTGCCAAACACAAGATAACACATTTACATCAAATCCATAAACTTTCTCTGGACTTAATAGTGTGAACCTACTCAAATGTATGGCAAAAAAGTAGATTTGAAATTTTAGGCACACCTCCAGCCACTGAAAAATACATCGTATAGAAAAACACAAAAAAAGGTAAGTCCAGAAATGGTATAATAAGATCACGCTGGACTTATGCCAGGTCCTTTGACATTTTCCAGGAGAGCTCAGAAGCTAATGTATTTGCTCTTGGTGACACTTGCAGATAATGTATTCGTCCCTAATGAAGACATAAAAAAACTCATCTGGACCTGGTACATTTCAGAAGTTGAAGTGGCTTATTATGATATTTCAGGGAAGATGTTTTTAGTTTTGTTGTAAATAGAATTATTACCAACGATGAACAGGCTTTTGTGCTTGGACACAAGATAAGCAAGCATATTGAGACAACATTGATTTTAAAAGTAGCTGGACAAGGAAAAATAAGATGTATCCAAAGAAATTTTTTATGTATCTGGGATGTACTGAGCCACGTATAAAATGAGGACAGCCTAAACGCCACACACTGAGTTTACATTTCCAACCTGCTTTTGCCTTCATCCTTGAGAACCATACCAGAAGGGCTTTGCTTAATATTTAAAGTATATGTTTATCTTTTTTTTTTAATGGATAAATGCCAGCTTATTTTTTCCAGTAAATTTTTTAAAATTTCCTTTCTGTTTGGGGGTTTTGTTTGGGGTTGCAAGGCTGAGTAAGTCGAGAGGAAGAGAGAGTAAGGGGTGGGAAACTTCTTACCCAGTGGTAAAGTCATTAACAGGAGCAGCCGACTTGGACTCTCCCAACTAAGGCACCACATAAACTTGTTTTTGAGGTTAGGAAAATTAATGATTTTCCTCTCAAGGTAACATTTTTGTATTGAGGTTTTTGGTTCTTTTTTCTTGAATAGATTAATTGTGTCAATGAGACTAAGTATAAATACAAGAAGTTTTTTTTAAGTCCCAGATAAGGAAGAATGCTGAGACTTAAGAGTGTAAATATTTGATTCTTCAGGAGTAGGGATAAGACTATTAATTTAAACCTGGGATCTGAATGGCCTTCAAAAAGTAAGTCATGATTCGAACAGGTTATTGATTACCTCTCATATTACAGTTTCAGAAAGCAAGGTTCTGGTTCCTCATTTGACCAGAAGGAAGGGATGGATTTTTTTTTAATGGAAATATGTTTACAGTTTATAGTGGTAATTGTGATTTATTATAAAAATTCAAATGCCAGAAGACAAATGCCAAAAGACTATCACACATGGTGTTAGCTTGTTTACAGGTTAAGTAAGCATCACCAAGAAGCCAAAGCATAAATCTGGAAATACACTTTCTGACTTATGTGGGAGTTAAAGGAAAGACGGGGTGTATCAAAGTATAGGACGAGAAGAGGGAATCAAAAATGAGATGGATTCTATTCACAAATATACGAACTTTACCACTTATTAAAAGTATCTACCACAAATGGCTGTTAAAAAAGTTAATGAGATAGCTTAGGCAATGTCCTTGCAACATGATGAGTACTAAGTGAATCTTATTACTCTGTTCTCACCTTCTTTATCACTGCCTGGAAACTGACATTACCCCCAAGCGTCTTTTGAAAAAAAAAAAAATTATTTATTTGACAGAGAGAGACACAGTGAGAGTAGGAACACAAGCAGGGGCAGAGGGAAAGGGAGAAGCAGGCTCTCCACTGATCAGGGAGCCCAATTCAGGCTCCTGGGTCCATGACCTGAGCTGAAGGCAGACACTTAAGTAGGACTGAGCCACCCAGACATCCCCATTCCTCAGGCTTCTTGAGCAACGTTTTAAACTAATCTCCCATACCTTACACTTATAAAAGATTAGGGCAATATACAAATGTAAAAATGCACAAGGTAAATTATTCATCAGAAAAATACAAATTAAAATATGGTATCACCAACACCCTGAAGAATGTCTACAGTTAAGAGTATAAAGGGTTGAGGAGAAGGAAGACTCTCGGATTGTTGATGCGACTCTTAGCTGGTACAGTGACTTTAGAAAAAAATTTGACAGCACCTGGTAAATCTACATAGTCTATGACCTGTGACTCCCCCGCTGAGCACATATACGTCAAGAGTGAGTGTCTTTGTCCTCCGTATTAGATAGACAACGGTTGTCACACGGTCGGCCCTCACTGGGAAAAAAAAAAAACAAATATTCACCAATAGTAACACAAGTAAATAAACTGTGGTATTTAACGAGAACAGAATCCTATCATCCATAAAACAGAATGAACCAAAGTTACACATGATAATGCAGGCGAACCTCATAGACATAATGATGGAGAAAGAAGTCAGTTTGAAAACATTCATTTTATATATCTCTTTTATAGAATATTCAGAAAGAGGTAAAGAGAGTAATGGCTCCCCTTGGGGTATATACTGACTGTACGTGGGATGAGAACCTTCCAGGGTGCTAGAATGTTAGAAATGTTCTCTATCCTACTATGTGTGGTGTTGACAGAAGTGTATGCAATACGTAAAAATTCATTAAGATTGTCATTTAAAATCTGTGCCTTTTAAGACACACACATATATATAAAATATATAATATCTATAATAAGATATTTATATCATATATGTGTATATATGATATAACTCATTTAACAGAATTAAGCAGTTCAACACCATACCTGAGGCCCAACTAAAGAAAAAAAACAAACAGGGAAGTCTGAGTCCAATTATTTTTTTTATTAAGATTTTTTATTTATTTATTGACTGACAGAGATCACAAGTAGGCAGAGAGGCAGGCAGAGAGAAAGGAAGGGAAGCAGACTCCCTGCCAAACAGAGAGCCCGAGGCGGGGCTCCATCCCAGGACCCTGGGACCATGACCTGAGAAGGCAGAGGCTTTAACCCACTGAGCCACCCAGGGGTCCCTGAGTCTGATTATTTTTCATTAACTTTTTGTTTTAGTTTAATATTGTTGTATATTTATATATCTCTTTATTTTGTAGATTTGAGGAAATTGTAGCCTAGGAACTAGTAATTTTATACTCCAATGTATGTAACATATCTAATCGTTTTTCTGAAACTGAGAAAGAGCCCTAGTATAATAACAGAAAATAAGTTTTTTATGAAAGAATAGACCCGGCTTTCAATAATTCAGGCACATGATTTTCTTTTACTCTCAAACCAGACTCATGAGATAAATTCCATGATTACCTTTATTTTACAGATAAGGAAACCGAGGCATAGAGAGGTTAAGGAGTTTATGTAAGAGTAGCTAGTAAATGATGAAGGCAATGGCACACCGTGAGACTCTACGGCTTGCTGATTCCAAAGATGATATAATTGCGCAGTGCACGGAACCGTCACCGGGCCACCATAGCTATCTAGATTTCATGTCAAATAACTCGAAGACAAAGCAGATGACACTCCATTTCACTCCACAGATATTATTTTCTTCAGAAAGGTAAAAGAAGGATGCATTCTCTCTTTAAGAGCCAAAGCTGGGGCGCCTGGGTGGCTCAGTGGGTTAAGCCGCTGCCTTCCGCTCAGGTCATGATCTCAGGGTCCTGGGATCGAGTCCGCGTCTGGCTCTCTGCTCAGCAGGGAGCCTGCTTCCTCCTCTCTCTCTCTGCCTGCCTCTCTGCCTACTTGTGATCTCTCTCTGCCAAATAAATAAATAAAATCTTTAAAAAAAAAAAAAAAAAAAAAGAGCCAAAGCTGTTTTGTGAGTTCTCGATCATTTTCCTATTAGCTTCTTGACTCTTTCTTCAAGTCTTCCTCAACCAATGGTAGAATTAGGTTTCTTTGTTACTGAAACAGCAGAGAATTTTAGGCACAATTACTTGACTTACTGATTGCTTTTCCCACTTTTTCTCTGCTGCATTTCTTTGGGACAACATCAAAGATCAAATGTAAGCTGTTTGTAGCCCCTTTTCATCCGTCAGTATTTGAGCACATTGAAGAATATTTCCCAACTGAAACGATCAGGCTGATTTCTCATGGAACGGCGAGATACTGAGACATGGTGTGACTTTGCTAGACCTAATGAAACAGGACATTAAGCTAACATTTTAAAGCACACTCGTCCACCCTCCCCAGAAAGGGAAAAAAAAAATTACGCAGTTTTATTTTTTCACATTTCTAAAATATGTATTTATTTCAGCTGACATTCTCAATAAGAATTTTGTATTTGATCAATTTTTAAATAGTTTGCTCTTTGTTTAACAAGTAACTTTCCTTTCTTTAAATGCTTCAGTACATAAATGCTATTTTCCAGGGAATTCTAGTATCCTTCCGACAAATCGTGCTTATGAGAGGCGAAGTTCCCCACAGACCAGACAAATGAGGCACAGTCCATTCGTGGTCTGAGAGCCAAGGTGACTGAAATTTAAATGAAGCCAGTGAGTTGCTTCTGCTAAGCCTTCACCTGGGCCGTAACAAAATCAGACAGCAACAAAGACGGAGTAGAAACAGAAGTGACATTAAGATTTTTCTTTTTTCTATTTAATGGAGGTGACAGTGTTTTTCCTCTGCATGTCTCTCTTTTCACTTCTACATGAGTTAAAAAAACAAAACCAAACCAAACAAAAAAAAAAAACCCCAAAACGAAAAACAACTTGATTTTCTTAGAGCAGTGTTAGGTTTATAATGAAATTGAGAGAGGGTAGAGATTTCCCATCCACACTCCTTCCCCAGGCACACAATGCACAACCTCTCCCAGTATCCACTTCCCCCCCAACTGATGAACCCACATCGACACCCCATTATCCCCTGAAGTACAGTATACGTTACAGTTCACTTCTGGTTTTGTACATTCTAGGGGTTTGGATAGATGCGTAATGGCGTGCATTCATCATTATAATATCGTACCGAGTCTTGACACTGCCCTAAAAGTCCCCCACTCTCTGCCTTGTCATCTCTTCCCCAACCCCATCCACCTGCTCTGGTGATCACAGGTCTTTTTACCGTCTCCATGTCATAGAGTTGAAATCAGATAATATGTAGCCTTTTCGAAATGGCTGCTTTCACTTAGTAAAATGCGTTTAAGATTCCTTCATGTCTTCTCATGGCTTGATAGCTCATTTCCTTTCAGTGCTGAATAATATTTCACGGTATGTTTATCCATTCACCTACCGAAGGACATCTTGGTTCCCTCCAGGTTTTAGGAATTAAGAGATGAGGTGCTATAAAGATTTGTGTGCAAGTGTTTGTGTGGCCATACATTTTCAACTCCTCTGGGTAAATACCAAAAAGCATGATCACTGGATCATATGGTTAGAGTATGTTTAGCTTTGTAAGAAAGAGCCGCAATGTCTTCCAAAGTGGCTGAACCATTTTGCATTCCCACTGGCAACAAATGGGAGCTCCTGTTGCTCCAGTAAGTGATTCCTAATGGGAGAAAATTTCTATGGATTTTACGCCTTCATGAGTAACCTGGGTTTCTTTTTAAAGAACATATTGTGCCCCTCTCTGCTTTGCTCTTCTGATCATCGAACCATGAACGTCCCTGGTATTGATCACGATCTGTAGACCGTGTTTATTTTTGCAACAGTTTCATGTCCCTCTTTCGAGGGAATCAATTTGATGGGAAGGTTAGAAACAGAAGACAATCTCGTTTTTGTCAAAAACAACATTTAAGAAAAATGCAAAAGTAAACAAAAGAGAAATAGTCGAGGACTAAAGCATTAAGGGAGACGACCTGTTTTCCCGATTTGTATAGCTGTGTTGCCTTGGACTTGAATATGAACTCAGCAGGAGCCTTCTCTGCAGATGGCACACGCTGTTATTCTTCACAACAAATACGAGGCATCCAGGGGTAAGGGAGAGAGAGAGAGAGGCTTATGCAGCAAAACAAAAACCAGTTAGTACTATGGAATTAAGAAGAGGGGTTGGTTTTATTTTCAAGGTACAATCTGACCATGATTATCAAACACTGCAGCTTGCGAAGGAACCGGGCTTTTCCAGTCCAGATGTTTTCATTCTACTCTGCCTCTCCGGCTAATTCAAGTTTAGATGCCAGGGCTCCCTTTGCTCGAATGCTATGAACCATAAATAGCTCGAGCCCGGGATGGTTAGAAGACTCCTGGAAGTTTTTGAGGAATGAGAACAAACGGTCATGGAGGTTTCAAAGCTGGCCTGCAACATTCCCTGCCTTATTTGTTGTTCTGTTTCGTTTTGTTTAACTGTGTCTGCCCGTGGCCCATTAGTCCACTTAGTCCTTCGGGCTGAACTGTGACCTGTGACCTCCCTCCCCTTTAAAATAACACCACTCGCCTTTGGGCCAAGTCCAGATCTGCTCCCAGCTCACAACGTAAATGCTATGGCCTCCGCGTCACTCCTCGCTTACTACTGTTCACGTGCAAGTTACAAAAGCCAGAGCGATCTCCAGCCTCCATCAAGGGCAGAGCTCCAATTTCAGAGTAATGGCTGGAGTAGGTGTTATTTGTACCCCGTGTCAAGCAGTGATTGTTCACATCTGGCTGCAAGCTGAATGGGGCTTTAGATTATCCAGAGCAGAAAACCGGTGGTGAGGGGGTGTTGGGAAGGTGGTTTTGACTTATCTCGTGATTTTCAGCCAAGGAATGAAGTGCCCTTATGAATACAGAAACATAATCAAGCATGTTGCCTTTAATAATAAGGGATCGCATGGGCACATATCCATTCTTGCCAATGCCCCAAATGCACAAGAAGGAGCCCATTAAAGTATCAAAGTCAAATTGGCATTCTTGCCTGTAAGATTTTCTGAGAGGGGTACGGATTACGACCCAACAAAGAGGTCGCCACCGGCAGGCGTCCACGTGTGTGCACGTACATGTTAATATCAGCAGTGGTTTCACATCTGATTTCTCCGTAACACGGGAGCAATGAAATGTACAGATCTGATTTCTACTCTCTTCTGCTGCTGCTTCCCTGTTTCTCCTCCTTGGCCCTTCTGTATAATGTACACAAAGAGGACATGGTTAGGGCTCAGTACTTATACCCGAGGATTAGAATGAAGCCACTCGTAAGAGCGGTGTGAGGGCGGATAGAGAGACTCTAAGACAACCCGGCTCCTGCTTTTTCTTGAGAGAAACCTCCTGGGGTGAGAAGCACACACAACATCAGTTGCTATTCAAATATTTCATCTCATGCACTGAACCAGAGCTGCATAAAAATGTATGTGGAGCACATACCATTCTGTGTGACAGAAAAATAGAAATGTGGATTATAATTAGAGAGTGCCTAAAAAAGAAAAAAATCCACTACATGGGAAGCTAGACACAGATTTGAAAAATTAAAACAATATAGAAAATAGAATTTCAACCCAAGAAGACAATTTATTCTCCAATAAACCTGAAGATCTGCTTAGGGTTGTCTTTTTCCCTGAAAGGTTCCTTGCTACCTCTTTCAATATTAATTTGTAAAACTGAGTGAGTCCTAGTGCCACAGATAGTAGAACATACCCCCAAAAATATGAATTGCCCTATTCTTTTAATATCATAAATGAGATAATGTAAATTAATCAGATAAGGAGATGATTAAACGTGTCTTTTTTTTTAACTGCACAATTGAACATCAAAGAAATCATGCGGAAAAGATTATTTTGAAGCCCTCATCTTCTCAACAGCTGCCCTTTAGTTCATTTTTAGGTAGGGACCTTGCATAATACATAAGAGACCCTGAGAATAAAAGGTATCCATGTTGGTGCTCTGATGTACAAGATTTCCCCGAGTGTTTGTCTTCCTCCGCAAGGCCGGACCCCTCAGCTGAAATCCACAGGACTCGGTGAGGATAGCACGCCCGTTGTTTCCTTTTATTTATTTTTTTTTAATTTTTATTTTTTATAAACATATATTTTTATCCCCAGGGGTACAGGTCTGTGAATCACCAGGTTTACACACTTCACAGCACACACCAAATCTTCGCAGGACATCGGCACCAGGAATGAGTTTTGCGAGAATGCCCACAGTCCCGCAACAGAGATGATTAACACATTCAGAGTCTGATTTTTCTCATGTGTAATTCACAGCCCTATGACCAGTGTGAAGCAGTCCATCCTGCTCTGGTCTGACGAGAAGCATGACTTCCGTGAAAACAATGGATGTTCAAGATGACCACTGGAAGTGTCTTCCTTCCTCCAGGTGCTTTGTTTTTTTCTACTTAGTCCATCCTTGGGAGACCGGTGGCGGTCATTAGATAGTGATCTCCCTCTCTTGCCATCCATTCATTCTGTGGGAGCCCTGCGTGTTTTGCAAGCTCTGTTTTTAGACTTGGTACTTGCATTGATGAATGCTGAGGATTGCACTCTGTACTCTGGGACATCGGAGTGCCCACAAGAGACCCCCGCTTCCAGTAGTCACGGCTTCATGGAGAGCTTTCTCCTTGAGTCCGGGCTGGGCCTGAAACATGTGTTGAACAACAGAACGATGGAAGCCGTGTTGTCCCAGGTCCAGGCCTGAGGCTGGAGAAGGCCCTGGCAACCTCTGCTTTTGTATTCGTGGGAGCCTTGACTTCCCTGGGAGAACGTCTGGCTACCAGGTTAGAGAGACTGTGTGGTGAGATCATGGGACGAGAACATACAAAGAGGCAGAAACCCTGAGTCTATGAATTCCCCAGCTGAAAGAGAAAACAGAAGTTCCCGGCCTATGACCCCAGTTGGGCGACATGAAGCCACGTGCCTCCTGCCATCCCAGCAAGCCATTCCCTGGTGCCATGATGAGAAAAGATGAAAGGTGGTTGTTTTCAGCCATAAAGTTTAGAGTTGTTTGTTCATAGCGGCATTAGAGCAAATTATTACTATTGACTTGACCACTTTCACATCTTAAAGAGTCAAACAGAATTTATTTTTCACAACCAATAATATGCAGGGCTCCCTTCCTTGGGATCCTGTGACCAGCACCGCCAGCTTCTACTCGGTCTCCCAGACTGAGAGTCTCTAAGAGACAAGTTAATGCAATTCTGAGAGGAAAGATGTCTTTAATGCCTTTAGGTCTTTAAAAATATTCTTTCATGGGTATCTTAGGGTGGCTCAGTCGGTTAAGCATCTGCCTTCAGCTTTGGTCATGGTCCCAGAGTCCTGGGATCGAGCCCCACATCAAGATCCCTGCTCAGCGGGGAGCCTGCCTCTCCGTCCACTTCCTCTTTTCCCCCTGCTCAAGCCTGTGCTCTCTCTTTTCCTCTCTCACATAAATAAATAAGTAGATAACCTTTAAAAAAATAAATAAAAGTATTAGTTCATGTGATTCTCTGGACGAACTTGCTATTTCCTTCTTCAGTAAAGACACTTTTTCATGTTGTCTCTATTCTTGGTAACACTCAGGTGAAGGAGAACAACTTGCGAATCCAGAAAACCCCTAAGGGAAACTGGGGAAAAGACAAAAATGACTTCAGCTCAGTAGAACACATTCCAATCTGGAAAACAAAAATCTCCCTGGACTCCCTTGATCTTCCTGGGTTTAGACTGAGCCCCAAGATGATATTCTATTTCCACATCACGTCTATATCACATCACTGAGCATCAAACAAACTTACAAAGGACACTACGATGGGTCAGAAGTGCAATTTTCCTTTCTGCTACTTATTTTTTATCCTTTGAGTAACAAATGTAAAGTGATAAAGTTCAAGAGTAATCTATTTCTTCCAGATCTTTTTTTTTCAGTGTTCCAAAATTCATTGTTGATGCACCACACCCAGTGTTCCATGCAATGCATGCCCTCCACAATAACCAACACCAGGCCCTCCCACCACCCCGTTCCCCTCCAAAACCCTCAGTTTGTTTCTCGGAGTCCGCAGTTTCTCATGGTTTGTCCCCCCCTCCAATTTCTCTCAACTCACTTCTCCTCCCCCAGATCTTTTGAAGCCACCTAGATTTTTATGGTAAATCCATCAGAGTTGAGATGTTCTTTTTTTTTTTAAATGTTTGTTTCACTATTTAGTACAGAGCTATTCGGAAGGGACAAGAATATGAAATGGACGGACGGGAAGATGGAGATAACATAAATGAACTTGTGAACGAAGGAACGATACCAAATTAGGCTGAGCGTGAGAGGGTGTAATACTATAAATAGCTCTCATGTCGAATATTTATTCTATATATTTATAGAGCCGTATTTGGAAGGCAGGAAGGATGCTAATGTAGTCCTGGAAAAAGGTAACTGGAAGGTTAGTGGACTTGAAAATAAAGTAGGGAGAGCAAAAATAAATCCCCAGTTGTCTGGGACTAGAGATGGTGGGACAGAGGCCACCCGAATCCTGTAGGCACTGCAGATACACTCCTGGGTGCCATTCACACACCCTTCGAGTCTAGGAAAGAAAGCAGAGAGAACGCAGAGACCAGGAAGCTTGCCAATCCTACGGTACCAGGCAGATTCCAGCACTTCTCAGGAGGGTCCATTTGGCCAGTTTCTGGGAGGAACTGAAGTCAAATATTAGATACAGTACACAGAAGCAGAAGAAGGTTTGTGAATGACTACAAATGTGTCCACTAATTATGATATAAGCAATGAACAAAAAGCTAGGGGTGGGGGTGAAAATATGAAGAAAGTTGCCGATATCAACTAGGAAAAAAACCCATAAATGTGCAAAGGATAGTAGGAATCCTAGAAGGCAGAATTAACTACTGTACAGATGGAAAGGGAAAGGAGATGGTTGGTAGTTTTAGGGCAAACCCTAACCTGTCTTTGTTCTAAAGGTACAACATTTCAAATATCTTACCCTAAAACTTAAGGGTAAAAACAAAACAAAACAAAACAAAAATGCTGATTTATTTGCTCCTGATTCTGCAATTTGGGCTGAATCGTCTTTTACATGCTATTGGTTGGCATGGCTTCTCTGGTCCTGAGGATGTATTTTCACAATGTCTCACTCAGTCATCTGGCAAGCTGATGCCCCCCATCAGCTTGAAGGTCAGTGGTGGCCAGTAAGGGCCTTTATTCCTTCCCAACTGGCCACACCCTGGCGTTAGGTTCATCTTTCCTCTGGCTCTCAGTGATCCAAGTCCTTTCCACATGCAAAACCTACTTCCTCCCCACTATGACCCACAAAACTTCATGTCATTAAAGCATGGTCTTAGGCATAAAGTCCAGATACTCATCACCTAAATCCAGGTGGAGATGAGGTTCATCAGCCATGGTTCCCCTTGATTTGAAGATCTGTGAGCAAATGGGATAGATTTTCTCTCCCTCACATCCCCAACATACAATTGTCAACCAGAAACAGGAAAATCCTAATAGAAATTCCCATTCAAAGACAAGGAATATGGAAGGCACAGAGTAATCACTGGTCAAAGAAATTCTGAAATCTGTTACGGTAAACATAAGTAGTTCCTTGATTAGGATCTGGGGTTATTTCCTCATGACCATTAGATCCACCCTCTGACCTGTCCTTCCTTTTCCATAATAAATAACCCATATTTGTAGATGAGGAGGTTTCTCAACCTACTTCCTACTGACAGAACGCCAAGGGTCCAAAAGCTTTTGTTAATTCGGAACTGTGCCTGTCCCTTTGAATCCAAATTGGAAGTCCATGTCTGCTAATGCAATTATCTTAGAAGTTTTGTAGATTTCCAATGAATCTCATTATAGTTCATTCATCCCATTACTATGGAACAGATACATAGCACAACAACAAATCTCTTCAAGAAAGATTCCTTTGTAATTTTGGCCATGGCACAATGTCTTATAATTCTTACAAGTCCTTTGTTTAGCTGAGGAGCTCAATGAGATACACCTTTAAGATTCTCAGAAACCCTACTGTCTAGCAGCAGAAAGGGTCTAAAAAATGTCACTTTTAAGTTTTTTGAAGGGATGAACAAATGGTCTTAAGATCTGACCCTAACCCAGACAGCAATTTTACCTACAACCACCTGATTTGATCCTTGTCCTAAAGCCATTTATAATTTCGAGAATCATTTGACAAAGGCAAAAGCTGAGAATAAGAAACAACTTTATATTTGAGTGAACCGAATCCCAGCTTCTCTATATTTTTCTTTAATTTTGCTTGACGACTAAAATTTCCTTGTTAATGCATCCCATACCTTTTGCCTTTACTAGTGGAAATATGTTTGCACTTTTGGGCTGGTGCTTGGAAATCTCCAAAGCCAGATCCATACCCCAACTAAGCGTTCTCCTTCTCACCTGCCTTCCTGCAGATGGAAGTCTCTCTGTTGGTCTCATTCCCTCCAGGCGCCAAGAGCAACTTCCTCCCATTTGCCCAGTTTATAGGGAAAGTCTCCTGGAGGACTTTCAGAGTTCTGCCTGCGCCTTAATCCCAAAAACCAATTAATACCATGTGATTCAGCTTTTTATTACATTAACATTCTATTTTCAGGTGCCATATTTTTTTCTCCTTTTCTATTGCTGGCTACAAAATCACCCCGAAACTTAACAATAGCTTGTCATGACTCATGATCATCCATTGACTTGACAGTTTTTCCACTTTGCCAAGTGCTGACTGAGGACTAGCAGGTTTCAAAGGCCTTCACTCATAAGATAAGTTGGGGCTGGCTGGCTGTGGGGAGCCCAGTGGAGGCTGTCTGCCCTGGGACCTTCGATCTCTCTGCTGACTGAGTTCCTGGGTTGGTTCTCTGTGTGCTTATCTTGAACATTCCCAAACATGAAGTTCTCAGGGAAGTTAGTCTTCTTCCTCGTGGCTGATTTCCACATGCACAAAAGGAGAAGCTGCCAGGCTATTATAAGGCTATTATAAGGCTCGGGTCCAGAAATGGCCCGACATCACTTCTGCCTCATTCCATTGTTTAAGGCAAGTCACATGCAAAAGGAGCCGACCCCGGGAGGTGTGATTTGTAGGAGGCCACATCCATTAACAGTCTGTCACAATAAAATTCAGTTTCCTTGGCTACAGGGGAATTATAGGACAGCAGTTCTTAAAGTGTGGTCCCCAGACCAGCAGCATCAGCATAACCAGGAAACTGTATCCAAACACGAATTCTTGGGCTGTGTCCCAGACCTATCGAATCAGAAATGCTGCAGACAGGTGCACAGATCTGTGTTTACCAAGCCCTCTGGGTGATACCGATGCAAACAAAAGTTTGAGGACCCAAGGGCAAAAGAAATGTATTAGATTGCATCTGTGTCATATGTGGAAAGTGTGAAAGCGTAACCAACCAGTTAACTCTTAATATGAACTAGTTAACTCATACTTTTTAACTTGGTATTACTTACAAGAAATCGGTTTTATCAGCAGCGTTTTAGGACTATTAACATTAACCATTGTCAAGAATATAAGCATGACTAATTAACAACAATCCTTGTTTCTGTGCACACACACACACCCCTTTTTTGTCTATTTCTTTTCACTCTTCTATTGTTGCTGTTGTTGTTGTCGTTTTCACATTTTATGTTCCAAGGATCAGGATTTTCGTTATACGTAGTTGTTTATTCCTGGGGATATGAACGAAGAGGTAGACAGTGGTAAAGAAAGGAGCTAGCATTCGTGATAAATGCCACTAGACCCATGAACACTTTTTTTTTCTGCAAAATTATTTTTGAAAACAACTTGAAAATGTAAATTTCAGACGCAGACCCTGAGTCCATAGGGGACTAGCGTCTCGTCCAAGGACATTTGGTGGAGGGAAAAGCTTCTACTGACCTATTGATCATTCCCTGTTCGGTCCACCGACATTACGCATGTGCCGTAACTGTAGGCCGCCCCACAGTCCTCCGGTGTATTCAGGTGTTTGCAAAGTCAACTTCTCAAAATATTGCAACTGGAAATGGCCGATTGAATTCCACTGATTGATTAAATTCTCCACGCCATTGGAGCAGCCCGGCTGATGGCCAATAAAAACGAATCACGGAAAGTGGTTTGTTGGGGGATGAAAAGACTAAAATAAAAAGGATTCAAATATTTTCTTGGAACCGCAGAGAAATTTGTAGTGCTGATCTCTGCACACAAGTTCCAAGCTCAAACGACATCTGTAGCCTGGGATACTTAAGAAGGAAGGAGAGCCGTCATGGCCAGAAAAGCCTTGAGCAGGTTCCATTTTCTTTATTTCAGCAAATGTTTATGCAGCACATTAACATGGGCCCAGCACGGTTCTATGTCACAGTGTCCCCATACTGTCCTGTGCTGTAGGCAGTATTATAATTATCCACATGCTACAAATGGGTAGACAAAGTCACATAGCAAGGGTGGGATGTGAACTCAGATTTGCTGCAGAGTTCATGCTCCGAGTCACAGCGTGAAATGGATCCTTGGTGTTGATTTTAGACTCTCGCTCTGGAAATATTTGGTTATATACCAAGATGGCCAATTTTGAAGAATTTAAAACCATATTTTCACAGTCTAGCTGCCCCAAATGGAAGTAGTGGTTAGCATCCTAGAGTAGATAATAACCTTCTCTGTGCACAGTTGCTTAATTTTATAAGGTCCTAAACACACTCTATCTCATATGATTCACACAATTCTCCAAAGGGCTTTATTCCAATCTCACTTTATGGGGGGAAAAACGAAAAAAGAGCCTTCAAAAGATTAACTATTTTTGGCAGTTTGTACAAGCGGTAGATGCCACAGCCAGAATTCTTTGCCAGTGTGCTGATGTCAAGTCCCATACTTTTCCTGGAAACCCCAGAAATTCTCAAAAGCCAAGTAGCAATTCACCAAGGGAAAGGAGCAGGGGAGATAATAACCAATTTTCTCAGCCTTATTTATACATCTAAACAGCAAAATCCCTGAGATATAGGGTCTTTAAAATGAAGCATAAATTTTTATTCTACTTTATTTATTTATTGTTTATTTGTCAGAGAGAGAGAGTGCTCAAACAGGGGGAGCAGCAGGTAGAGGGAGAAGCAGGCTCCCCACTGAGCCGGGAGCCCAACGTGGGACTGGATCCCAAGACCCCGAGATCATGACCTGAGCTGAAGGCAGAGGCTTAACCCACCGAGCCACCCAGGCATCCCTATTTTACTTTATTTCAAATAAATTTCAAAGTTAGGCTTCTAATACATCTCCTACACTTACATTTTCATCTCTTTCAGTGGAAAAGACAGAAATGAAAATAGAGACAGACATCTGGGGTAACCCAGTCCCTGCTTTAGGGATACACACATGTGGGCGTGAGATGCTAAGCGTAATGACCTTTCCCAAGTATGTTCCGGGAGGCAATTGCTTGACAGTCACAGTTGTGGGGACATGACATAGTTCTTCTTTCCTTAGAATACAGAGACAGGCATCTAGAGTTCGGTAGCCCTCGGCGGCTGTCCCTACGGGGCAAGCCTGTATTTGTAATAAATACTCAGCTTCATGACCCCATTCCTGCTGTGCCACCCTTAGGCGAGCTTCCTGAGCAGTGGCTCATTATAAGAAAGCTTGGAGCAAAAAGATAGTAGGAAGAGAAGAGTGCATGTAGATGGAAGACGGAGTATTTTGGGAGGACATTCACGCAAGCACCAGGAAGTGATGTGAATTTCAGCTAAGGGGGTACTCGTGCGTGGGCTGGAGGAAGGACAAAGCTTGAGAAGAGTCATATTACCCAGCATCCAAGGAGATAAACAAGTCCCCATTGTGCTTTGGCTCTGTTGATGGGCACGACCCTCCGCACTCAGCTTCCCCCCGGCTGAAGCGAAGTGCACACTTAGCACCACTGGTTTTGTGAGTTTATGTCTGTAACTTCTGTGTCCCCGGCATTCGGGGCCAACACTGCTTCCATTTCTTTTCCCCATTTCATGCATCATTTCCAAGTCGTGTCGTCACGGTGTAGAAGCGATGGGTGCCAATTTTAACAAGTAGAAAAACAGGCATCGTAAAACCTGCCTTGCCTACATCTGCTTCTCCTGTTTCCAAACCAGAGGACAGGAGGAAAGCAGAAGAACTAACGTTCACCACAGGGGATCTCGTGTTTGTCTTGGTGTCCCATTTTAACTAAGAGGCCAGGGCCAGGGTATAGAATCCATTCAGAGAATTGGGTCGTCACATGCTTAGCATCTGACTAAGGATGGCAGCTGTGTCGAAAGGGCCAGTTGCTTACGGAAAAGAACTGGAGGTCTGTTGAGACTGTCCTGCTCCTGCTTGTTTCTCTGACTCTGACTACACGCTTTCACACTCTGGCCCTATCTTGTCTGGTTTCGAGCTAAAGCCTGAGACATCTAACCCGTTTATCAATGTTAAACACAGAAGGCGCCATCTAGGAATCCCTGAAACTTCGAGAGAGCTGCATGGATAAAAGAAATTGGATGGCAGACGTGGAGGTCATCGTGCTGAGAGTCAGAGATCCCCAAGCACACTAAGGACGGGGTCTCTCTTCTAATAGTGCTTGGTCGTGCCCGGCAGAAGGAACGAGAGGCAGAACTCGGCAATGAACGGACAAAGAACTGAATGCTAACAGATGTGAATGGGACCCGATCTGGACTTTTTTTTTTTTTTTTTTTTTTTTAGATTTTATTTATTTATTTGACAGCGAGAGATCACAAGTAGGCAGAGAGGCAGGCAGAGAGAGGGGATAAGCAGGTTCCCTGATGAGCAGAGAGCCTGACTCCGGGCTCGATCCCAGGACCCTGAGATCATGACCTGAGCCGAAGGCAGAGGCTTAACCCACTGAGCCACCCAGGCGCCCCCAGATCTGGACTTTTATGTTGCTTTACAATTTGCCTGCTTGGGTAGCTTTCAGAAAGCAGCTGAGTTGTAAACACTCTGCTTTTCTTCCTTCCAACCTTCCTCTTTTATTTCTCTTTCATTTGTTCATTCGTTTTTTCTTCTTTCCTTTGTCTTTCATGTAGTCAGAGGGGACAAATCCCTAGGTAATGAACCCACGTCTGCCTCTGGGAACAGAGTAGTTATTTTCTGAAGGCACACTGGGGGCTGTTGTATCCTGACGTCTTTCTTTAAAATGTGCCTTTTCTTAAAAAAGAAAGAAATCGTGCCATTTGGGACAACAAGGATGAAACTGGAGGGCATTATATTAAGTGAAATAAGCCAGACAGAGAGAGACAAATACTTCATGGCATCACTTACATGTGGAATCTAAAAAGGGGGGCGGGGGAAGAAAAGAAAAGAAAGACAGTTGAACTCATGTAAATCAAGAGTAGAGTGATAGCTGCTGGGGGCTGGGCACGGGCGGACCGGAGGCAGGTGATAAGAGGGTAAACACTTCCAGGTTTGCTTGCTTGTTTGTTTTTTAAGATTTTATTTATTTATTTGAGAGAGAGAGAGCACACAAGCAGGGAGAGCAGCCGAGGGAGAGGGAGAAGCAGGCTCCCCACCAAGCAGGGACCCCGATGCAGGGCTCGATCCCAGGACCCTGAGATCATGCCCTGAGCTAAGAAGGCAGCTGCTTAACCCTCTGAGCCACCCAAGCGCCCCTACACTTTCAGTTATAAGAATAAGGTCTGAGGATCTAATGTAAAACCTGGTGACTGTAGTTAATAATACTGTATTGTATAATGAAATTTATTAAGACAGTAAAACTTAAATGCTCTCACCAAAAAAAAAAAAGAAGAAGAAGAAGAAGAAGAAGAAGAAGAAGAAGAAGAAAATTATGTAGCAGTGACGAGTGTGGTATTAGTTCAGCTGTGGGACATGGAAACCCTTCATGACGTACGTGTATGCCAAGTCTTCACACTGCCGACTTTAAGTGTCTTACAATCTTATTATCAATTCTATCTCAATAAAGCTGAAAAAAATTTAAAGCTGAAAACAAAAATAACAACCAAAAAAAGAAGTGCACGTCCTTACGTCCTTCCTAATGGCAATTTACCTCCTCTTCTGTTTATTCAACATTCTGGAAAAAAAGATAGTCCCATCGTGCTGATTCTCGGCTCTGGATCCAAGCCAAAATGATAGCTGTGAAAGGGTCCCACGTAAGTAATTCTGCAGAAGTTTTTACTTCCCATTAGAAACCAGTCTGAGACCAGAGTCCAGGCAGAATGAAACCCACCAGGACCGCTAGAGCCAGGGGCCATCCCTGGGCACACTCTGGTGGCATTAGCTGGCCAGTCAGCTGTGTATGCTCACCCTTCCTCTCAGACGTACCTGTGAGTTTGAGTATTAGAAGAGAGGACCGTGTTCCTTCCTACATGCCACACCGAATTAAATATATCACCTTCCGGAAAATTCTCAGTAGGGAAAGAGAGATTGGTGAGATTGGACGACGGCTTCCCAGGTACGCACGCCATCAGGGTGATGCTCTCAAACTGTGGTTCAGGGTGCATCCGACTCAAGATACTGACGTCCAACTAATTAATAACATTCCTAGGCTTACTAATGAGCTTTTCAGCCTGCATAACCATGATATTACCCCGTATTTTATGCAGAATATAATACTTTCAATATAAACAACTCATTTCATAGTTTGGGGCTGGTCTTTAGAAGCTGTGACAGAAATCCGTGTGGCCTCCATGCCGGCTCTTCATTTCCCTCGGAAATGTCCATCTCTGTCACCACCCCCACATGGCGTCCACATGGCCTCCCGTCTTCCCTCCAGCCGCTTTGCTGAGCTTTACCTGTCTTACTTAGGATGGTGCCAGCCTTGCTGTCGCAAGACTAAGCACAAAGCAAATTGAGGAAACGGCTGAGCTCCCTCTGTTTTGGAAACACTGGTTCAATTCTCCCCACAAAGAGAGAGGTTGGGAAGGTAAGTAGATTTTGTACTAAAGCGAAGCTGATTCCGCCAATTTCACAAGAGTGATTGGAAATTATTAACCAGTGGCTAACACAATATTACCATTGACTACTTGCATCCAGTGGGTGGCTGAGAAGGTTGATCATGTAGGATAGAAGAGCAAAGAAATTCAGATCATAAGAAATGCATCTCTTAACACTGAGTCAGTGCTGGGAATCTCCTGTTTGTCTTCTCTCTGGTAAGAAGCAAGGTTTTCTTTTACAGTTTTGAATATGAGATGGATGCTAGGAGATTATTATTTTTTTTAATCTCACCAGCTTCTGCTTGCATGAAAATCCTTCAAGACAAATAGGTTCAAAAGACATTTCTTCAGAAACACCACCTACCCAAGCAATCATAGGATATTTAATGATATGATTAGAACCACTTTGGCATCTTAAATAGAAATGGCAAGAAGTAAAATCTTTAACGTTTGTGGCACTTTCTCTTCTGGATAAAATTCGGTAAACTTGGTATCTGGAATACTAATCAGAATATTTGCTACCCATGAAAATAGCAAGTCAGCCATGAAAATGCCTGTCTTATTAACTGTGAAAACTGAAACACAGAGGGAAAATATAATCTGTTTTAAATATATTCTAGCATGCAGAGAAGTGGAATGTATTTGGAAGGTTACAACTGGCATATCCTCTTGCTGTTTTCTAGAATGTGCTTAATGTAGAATTAACAGAGCCCCAGGATAGAGCACAGAAAGAACCAGTGACCTGATATTCTTGTGTGGAAAGGCTGGAGAAGGGTATTTAAATATAGTATTGTATTTGTATTCCTAGGTGCTAAGGTAAGATCTGTTTTTCCAGAAAATAGATATTTCTCCAAAAACATATGCAAAAGGGTTACAATTAAACCTCCTCACTACAGAAGTGTGTAAAATTTTCCACCCTTGAAGCTATAGCATATGTATTTCTCAAAAAGACAAAAAAAATATTAGCAAACCACAAACATATGTGCACACACTGGGAAAATTGGATTGCTTTTCTTGACTGAGTGAATAGATTCATTTATTGACTCCTGAGTCTCTATTTGAATATAAATGTGTGAGAAGTGATTATTTCAATTAACAACAAACAAACCAAACCTGTAGACCTAGGAGAGGGTTGAATCTGGCACCACAGGCCAGGTCAGATTCTGTTGCTACCATTGACCTTAATTGGGTAACTTCTTTTTTTTTTTTTTTTTTTCTGCCTGTTTCCCAAAAACCAAAACCCCGCCATGCATTCCCACACATTATCTTGGGATAGCTGTCTTTCCAATGTGAGTTATCGGAATAGGTAATTGGAATAGGAATATTTGAGAGTTTGATATTTTATCAGATTTTCCACAAAAATAAGGGTGTGACAAGAACGTTGGAGGGTGTGAACTTTTTGGTCTTACCTCTGGGTGTCTGTTGATATGCAAATCAGCTGACAAAGATGATTCCAAAGAACTCTATGATCCACCAACTTCAGGACTGGATTCCTGTGTACCTGTATCATCATTTAACCGTTCCATTTTGTCTATGTTTTTCTTTAAAAATATTTTGAGGGGTGCCTAGGTGGTGGCTCAGTCGGTTAAACATCTGCCTTCGGCTCAGGTCATGGTCCCAGGGTCCTGGGACCGAGTCCAGCATCAGTCTCCTTGCTCAGTGGGGAGCCTGCTCCTCTGCTTGTGTGCTCACTCTCTCTCTCTCTTTGACAAATAAATAAAATCTTTTAAAAAATATTTTTAAAGCTTCCTGATCACAGAAGGTTAAACTCTGCTGCAAACATCAGGAACTTTGTGTTATTGATGCGTTTGGCAATTTCCCATTTTCCCTTCCTGTGGTCATTCACTGGCTTCTTTTTCCTTTTCCTCCCTTTCTCGCAAGGAGGCAAACTGAGACTCCACGCTACTGTGCTTTGTCCCACCTGCCGTGGGCAAATACTCGTTGATGTGATACGTGCAGAAGGGTTGCTGGGCGCAAGCCTTTCCCGCCCAGAGAAGCCTTTTCAAGGAGCACAGAGCTCCCCGTGCTGAAAGTAGACAAACGAGGCTACAGCAAATACAAGTCCAGAGAAGGAAATATTCTGGAGAAGAGTTTCCAGAAACCTGACACCTGAGATCAGTGAGCAATCAAATCTAAATTAGGACAGCAGCGTGGTCCAAGTTATGTTATGGAAGTGAGTGGGAGTGTGTTCAGGGTGCTGGAAGGGGGAAGGTACCAGATGGGAAGGTCAAATCCAGGACAAACCCTGACAAGATGGATGTTTAGAGAATTCCATTATGAATGAGCTAATGCTAGAGATTCAGCTTGATTTAGGTGATCGGGCTGATTCGTTTTGGACCCGGCTGGATTCTAGGTCTGCCAAGATCACTTCTTTGCTCTATACACTGTTCCAGGTAATGTGACTTTCTCGACATTGAGGATTATCTTCAATCGCAAAATAGTAGAGCAGCTCAGTTTGTCCCAGTGATTGTTTAGGAAGCAAGATAGATGATACAAACACGCATACATTCATGTAGGAGAGATAGAGAAGCAGAGAGAGAGAAAGAGGGATTTTTTAATAATTTTATGTATTTATTTGACAGAGAGAGTACACAAATAGGCAGAGAGGCAGGCAGAGAGAGAGGAGGAAGCAGGCTTCCTGCTGAGCAGAGAGCCCGATGCAGGGCTCAATCCCAGGACCCTGAGATCATGACCTGAGCTGAAGGCAGAGGCTTAACCCACTGAGCCACCCAGGTGCCCTAAAAGAGGGATTTTTGAACAGAGAATAGTCCCCCATTCCAAACCCATCCCAACTGAACTTTATATAGAACAGGAGTATACAGAAGTTTTGTTTGTTTGTTTGTTTTTAATAAAAGGGACATATTACAATCTTCTATTAGTATTTACTACAGAAATGTTAAAAAAAAAAAAAAACATTATTTCCGCCCAATCAATACCATTTACAACTGAAGAGCACTAAAGCCCTGGGGAAAATTCATGCAAATCCACGCAGGAATTTCTACAGCTCCAGTAAGAACCCATGTCCCCTGACTTGTACCTACTGTTCTTTCTAGTGCATTATACTGCTTATTTACATGCTTCTGACCTTAGTTAGCTCTTTGCCTTTCCATTTGTTTGTAGACTTGCTTGCTTTTAGTTTAAGTATTTTCAAGTTCACTACACTTCCTTATTTAGTGCCTTTACCAGTCTTTATTACTGTTCCTAAAATTCACCTTAGGCTGTTACTGTCAAACTTTCGGTCAAATGCAGAACAAAACAAATTCACCAAGTCCAGCAAATTTGATCAGAATTTCAGACTAATGAGGTTTAATTAATCATACCAAACCATGGAGTCACAGTCAGTTTTGAAGATAAAAATCCTATAAAAACAATTTACTTTGACTGGTCTATACTTGGTTTCATGGCTTTATAAGATTGAAGTCAATAATGGCAAAGTTATCTTTTTGTAATTAATTGCAAGCTGCAAAAAGTTGTCAGTTTTCTAATGCAGGATCTACCAATAATGAAAAAAACAAAAAGGACTTTATGTACCTAAAGTAAATTTTAAAGACAGAAAATGGTGGACGCAGGTGGAAAACATGAAATTTTTTAAAAAGTGACAGCAGTAATTAAGACAACAAAAATGTCTGTTCTTTTTTGTTGTTATCAAAAATATTAACTTATTAATTACTAAAAGTACATTCTGAAAGAGTTCATCTTCACCTTTCCAAACTGAAGGCTTGAATCAACATCTTCTCACCTGAATGAATTCAAATTCAATACTCAAGGTAATTAAACATTTGGGGGGTTGTCCTGAAACATCAAAGACCTAAACACAGCACTGCTTTAAATTATTACTACATACCTTTTAGCACTGAGCTTTGCTATGTTCTTAAAATCAAGAAATTGGTTACCATTGTTGACCCTTCAAAAAGTAGTGATGGGATTTACTGTCATAGGGTAACAGGAACAGAGATTTAAAAATTAAGAGTTCAGTAAATTAAGCTGACATGGTCCCATTTCCAAAGGCAGAAAAAATATTTTGTAAGTATAATATATATAATCATACATTCATATATATATATGATATATCTATGCATGTTTGTGATAAACTATATTTTCCAGATGGCCAAATAACTAACAAAATTAGGCTGGTATCACGTTAGACAAATTCTAGTTCTTGGACTTGGTGAGTCCATAGCAATGGGTGTAAGATCATGAGATTAGGAGTCAGAAAGGCTGGTTTGGATGTTGGTTCTACTGGTGTGACTCCAGCCTCGGTGCTAAATTCTCCAACTCATGGTTTCCTTGCTTGTGTAATAAGGACATTGTTAACTAACTGACAGAGGCACTACAAGTGTGTAAAGTATATTCTTGAGAGAATAAAAAGATTGTGATATTCATCATCACTGTTTTAAGAGAATTTGATTTCCAAGATAATAACTACTCCCTATAAAATAGGTTGTAAGATACTAAGTACTATCCCTTGATCATTTAATTTGAATGTCAAAACAACCAACGTGATCTCTCTCTCTGTCAAATAAATAAATAAATCTTTAAAAAAAAAAAAAAATTTAAAAAAAAAAAAAAAAAAAAAAACAACAACAACCAACCCATGGAGTGGTAGGCCAGAGTACCTGTATTTTATTTTTTACAAACTTTATTTTTTTATGAATTAAAGATTCTTGATTCATATGAAAGGCAAAACCAAAAACTGAATCATCCCCAGGGAAAGACCTGCCCCAAGACCTTTCATTGTTATTCTTACTGGTGTGTTCCTCTGTGCACACGTGCATGTTGGGAAAATTACAGAAAATCCAGAGAAACAGAAGAACAGATTGACCTAAATCCCACTACCCTAATATGAGCACTTCTATAATTTTTTGGCATTAAATTCCAAATGCATGTCATCATTATAAGCGGTTGTCCTGCTACTGTGAGGTGGTGTCATGGCTTCCATCTCACAGAAGGTGGAGACCTACAGAGAATGAGGGATGGGCTCCAGGGCACACTCGGTGCTCCTCCAGGGCCCTGTTTCTGTCCACACCACCCTTCCTCCTTTGCCCAGGGCCAAGTGCTAGCAAAAGCAGTGGTGAAGGGCCAGGAGTCAGGCCCAGAGATACACGTTGTACCCCCTAACGGCAAGGAAGCGCTCTGTTAGGATAAGTTTCCTCCCATGACCTCCTGCATCCATTTCTCCAGCAAACGCTGGAAAGATCTGGAACTCCATCCCCATATGGTCAGAAATGGGAGCATATCTCTCAGCACTTGTGCCCATAGCGTGAGCTATGGTCACACTCTATAGCCATTACTTCCAAGGAGTCTGACCACCAGTCACCGAGGCAAATTTTTTAAGAGGCCACCACGAGAGAAATGAAGAATGGGAAGAGAAACATTTAGATTCGAATGGAAAATAGCTCGGGAAACATTCCATCGCGTTTCACAGCAAGTTATGTCCCGGCTGCTCACACGGAACCCTTGTCTGCTCTGGGTACTCACAGCTTTGTAGGTTAGTTAATGAATTTAAATACAAACTTTAAAAATTTTGAAATAAAAATAAAAGAAAACAATAATCTTTCTTTCTTTGAAATTTCCATGTGGCTAGGGTTTCTAGCCCCATTGAACCCAGTAATATTTAATGGGAAAACAGCCACTCCCATTGCTGGAAAAAGCAAAACTCAATTCACTAAATAATGCTTTCAAGCCACCAGGGGAAAAAAAAAAAGAAAGAAAATCAAGGTTATTACTAGAAAGTCAGGCAAGTCCCTTTGTTTTCATTCCAACAGCTGTTTAACATGATTGGAGGCCAAGTAAGGGAAGTTCAGGTAAATACCTCAATTTAGTAGAGTTATCCAGGGGTCAAAAGGAGCTATGTGCTTTTGGGGGGATGGTGTTCCATTTACCCTTAAAAGGCAATTTTTAATGGAAAAAGTGAAGACCCTTGTTTTACAGACCTTAGCATATTTTAGACACAGAAAAATGTGGCCATTTTATGCTTGCAGTATACTGCCGAAATGCAGGACGAAAATAAGAGCTGTGCTCAGGGTCCCCACTCACCAGCGAACCCAGCCAACCCAGAGGCCCTGGTCCCTTTGGGAACACCTTTATCCGTGCCTTCCTATGCATCAGAGGCCACTTGTAGGCCTGAAATTTCGTATCCCTAAATAATATGTTTCCCAATACAGTACTTCTATCTTGACGGCCCAGATTATCCATACCTACTTACCCTTCTGGACTCAAAAATCATCCTATCGGCCGGTTTAAGAATTGGATTTCGAAGACACAAGAAGCTGAATGTAACCACGGATCTCTTCCTCCCCCACACCCCCATCTCAATAAATACAATTTTGGACAGCCAAAGCAATCATTACCTGAAAAAAACTTGTTTCTGGCAGGGAAAAAAAAAAATCAATTTAATTATATGAGCTGTGTCTTACGCTTTAATTGTTGTTAAGTATAGAGCATTATTGACAAAATCGCCCTGGATCTGGGCTTACGAGCTTTTTACATTACTCAGATAACTTGCCGGGGAGAGAAAAAAAAAAAAGTCCATCATGTTACTTAAAAGAACTGAAGCCACATTGTGCCCCCCGTCCTGAGGCCCCTCGGCTGCACTCACAATGATGAATGCATCATTTTTCTTGCATGAAACTTTGTAACAAACAGCGCAGCCAACTCTTTTCCAGCACTGTTATTCTGTTTTAAAAAACACTGACATTTTCTTAAACAGACATAATTTACAATTTGAAGGAGCACAACAGTGCCTTGGTGTTCGAGAGCCAGAGAGCACACAACCCTCCTTTCAGTTCGATTTTTTTTTCTTTTTTCTTTTTCTTTTCTTTTTTTTTTTTTTTTAAAAAAAAGGAGTCTCGTGCTCAGTGAGTTCACTCCAGCTTAAGGCCAGAGAGACGGGGCAGCAGGAGAGCAGAGCCCCAGCGCACCATGTGAAGGTCACGGGAGCCGCGGAGCCCGGCCCGGGAGTCCCACGGGCATCGTGACAGCGCTGTCCCCGCCCCAAGGCAGAGGGGGAGGGGAGAAGCGTCCCCTCCGGGCGCCTCTGCTCTGCACGGCAGAGCTCCCCTTGAACGGCATCCTCTGGAAATTCCACACAAAGGGAGCCTGGCCGGGGTCCCCGTGAGCGTGAGCGGAGCAGGGTTCGATTTGCAGCGGGATCCGCTCCGCCCGAGGAGACCAGCCGAGGTGGGTGTGCTCTGGTGGCTGTGGTCCAGGGCCCCTGCTGGAGTTCTCCCCCTGCATTCCCGAATAATCCTTCATGTATGCCAACTCTCGGGACTTCTCCCTCCGGTTTTCTCTTCACCTGAAAATGCTCTTAAAAACTAGTCCAGTTAAAGAGAAGGGAAGACCCCCCCTCCCCCGCCCCCGCTGGGCCATCTCCACCCCAGACCACCAGGCCTGGTCAGAGCCTCCGTTCTCTGGCCCCGTGGAGCCCCTCAGGACCCCCAGACTGGCCTCGGCTGACCGCTGTCGTGTATCCCTCTCAGTAAAGGGACTGGGGGCCCAGTTGCTCGTGACAGAGTCCCCGGGGGAGGGACATGGAGGCTCTGAGCTGGGTCTGCCGAGGAGATACTGCAGAGTGAGATGTGGTTTAGTGAAATAAAAGGCGGCAAACGGAGCCCAAAGAAGGACCCATTCCTCTCCCCAGAGGCCCCCTTCTGAAGATGACTCCATGGACCGGGGACCCTCCCTGAGGCCATCGTGGGAGGCGTGGGCTGCGGATGGAAGGCCACATGGGGGAAGGAGCCCCGGCCACTGTGTCACCTCTGAAGCAGAGTCACCGCCTTCCGGGAACACTTGGTTGGAAGAGGGCACACAGACCCTACAGAAAATCCATGAAATTAGAAGACCTGTCAGTTGTGACTGATTTCTCCTGATTTGCTAGGATTGGAGTCCAGGTCTCTTAGTTTATACCTTTGGGGAGACCCTTTAGCGGGGGGCCCCTGCCTGCCTCCAGTGACCACATGCGAAGGAGAGAGAGCCTTAGAAGGGGGAGATCCCGGAACCTTGTGGGCAGGACCAGGCTTCCTGCGGCAGAAGGACGCTTTAAGCCAGGAAAATGAGACTCGCCCAGACTCGGGTCCCCACCACTCTGCCCTGACTTGCTCTTTCACAGAAAGGGACCTGGCCTGGCCCTGCTTTGACACCCACCCCCCAACTTCTGCCAGTGCCGGTGTAAGTGAGATCACGTTCTATTTCAGGGCGACGTTAGGAGAACTGCTTTCTAGCACCTGGCTGGTCTCCCTCTCCCCAGCTCCTCTCATCCAGCTGATCAGCCTGGTTGACTGGCACGCATTTCCCTTAGAGATGGAACATTCCCCAGGGTTCTAAGCTGTCCATTGAGACCCACAGGACACTGGCACTCAGAGGCAGAGCTGTGAAGTGCTATGTAGCCACGGAGGGCCTGTCGCCTGCCTCCGGATCCATTTCCAGCTGGTCCTGGAGCACCGGTGGGGCCCTTGCTGGTGATTTCTGAAATCTGGAGCCGTGTCCCAGGTCTCTGTGCATTTTCCTGGGAGTCCTGGTATATACTGGGGTGCTGGTTCTGACAATAAAGAGATGACACTTTAAGAAGTGTGAAGTCACAAGGCATAAGGTGTTCTGCCTACAATGAAGTCTGTGGGAAGGTGTGAGAATATGGGACCAATGACACAGGCCAATGGGGCCCTCAGGCCACCTGGGGTGGAGGACAATCCTCTCACATCACAGACTTGTGCTTCTCCACAATGAGTACAAACCCGAGCAGGAAGCCGGGTGAACTTTCTGAAAAAGGCAGGGAAAAGCCAGCCTCTTAGACTTTTCCAAGCAACTGATGAAAAACCCATCTTTGGCGCATCGGGGAGGATGGAGAACAACTTCAGGAGGAAACAATGGATGATTTGAATGAAAATCCTTCTTTTCCCAAAAGTCCGGAATGGCCTAAGCAAGAAATTTCGAGATGGAAGGAGGGAGTCCAGGAAAAGGAGGAAGAGGAAGGAAAGCTGAGCAGCTGAATGCGGGACGGAGCGGGTCCCGAGGAAGCATCTTCGTGGTGTGGAAATTCACAGCTTGACAGTGAGATCCAGCGGCTGAAGCTGAAGCTTCGACATCCACTTCAGCTGGACTATGTCAGGAACATGTCATGCAATGTCAGAGACAATGGTTTGAGGAGGAAACACACGCTGGGAATCGAGAAGAAACGTCCCGACATGTGTAGATACACGAGCAGCACAAGTCAGATTCGCAGCCTCTGCAAGGAGACGGCTGAAGATGTAGGCAAAGACCGGGAGGGAGAGACTTCTACCATCGAAAGGAGATCCTCTTCCACGAGGAAAGAGCCCAAGAAAGCTGGACAACGGTCTGTTGATGGAGAGAAGGCTCGGGGAGCTGAAAGAAGAAAATGATCGTGCAGGCAAATGCTGGCCATCGCCCTGTCCAACTGCCAGCCCTTCCCAAGGGCCCTTCTGCTCCTGCTGCTCCTCCCGCAGCCCACAGAGGCTGCAAATGTCCTGGGGTTCCCTGCGCCATCAGCCCCCCAGGAGAGAGGAGGGTCCCACACTGAGAGCGCACGGATCCAGGGTCACCCGTAAGCGTGATTCAGTTCCCAGGCTGCATCCTGAGGACCCACAGCCACGGCACAACGTCTTCGTGTGTTTTCTGTCTTTGCAGTGATTTTCACTGATCTCCTTTTGGTTTAGCTACTGTAATTTAATTGATGCTGCAATCGCTCTTATTCAAGTAGATCTAGCATAATTTTAAGGTAGTATTTTTCAAAATAAAGATTCATTTAATATCATTCTTATGAATACATTTTTTTTCACATTATTGGTCCCTCTTAAATTAGATAATGTAAGTGTTGTATTTTGATTAAAACAAAAAAATCCTCTGTTTAACTATCAATAAAATTTGGCACGGATACCTACATTCAAAACAATAAAGAACATTTTGAATGGCATGAGCATTGTTACATGTGATCTTGAACTATATAAGCAGTCTGTACAAGAAGTTAATACTTACCTGAAAAACTTCTGATTGTCTTTTTAAAAAAATAAGGAAAACCCCTAAATAGCAGCAATACTCAATCAAAATTCATGACATTTTACATAATTAAATATATTAACTCATGAATTAATTAGCCCTAAATTCATAGATTAATTTAGGGGAGTTTAAATTTTGTAACTTATTTTTTGTCATTTTCTTAAATTTTCTTGTTTTGCTTAAGATATTGTTTGTTGTTTAAATGTTTTTAACTTCCATACAGTTGAATACAAATATTTTTAAAGATTTTATTTTTTTTAATTAATTATTTCGTAAGATTTTATTTTTAAGTAATCTCCACAACCAATGCGGAACACGAACCTGCAACTTGAGACCAAGAGTCACAGGCTCTACTGAGCACTCCGAAATAAAGGTTTTCCCTAATGGCAAACACACACGCGCGCGCACACACATACACACACACACACATACCCCCAACAATGCAGATAGGAGTCGCTTTTAGTATGTCAGTAACAGGATAATATAAAAACAAAGCTGGAAAATTTTTTAAAAATTAAGAAGAATGGAAAGTCATGCTCACACTATTTGCACGTACACACAAGATACCCAGTCACATACACACAAGAGCAGAGTTGCCTGAATATGGGACAAGATTCCAACTGGAGACACTTCATCCCCAATGGTGCAGGAAGGCTCAGTTCGGCAGCTGTGACATTGATGGGGGGAGGAGAGGGACAGGAAGCCTTCCAGAAGCTAGCAAGAGGAGAATCTGCTCCCATTTCTGAGTCTGGAGGGAGGAGGGGTCATCTGGGCCCAGGAAGGAGCTGTCCTCATGACAGGCAAAGCAGGAGGGAACAAGGAAAACCAACCCCTCCTTCCCGCCTCCTGTCGTCCCATTGACAGCTGGTGCAAGTGGCAGCCACCTAGGGACTGGGTTGTCAAGCCAGGGCACAGAGCAGGCCAGGAACGGGCACAGAAACGATTTAGAAAATGACCAGCACCACTCTTGATTCTATTCCATCAAAAGTATGTTTTATTGCATTTGTCCACATCCATTTATTTAGCGCAGACAACCTCAGAAATCTTGTGGGTTCAGTTCCAGACCACCACAATAAAGCAAATATTGCAATAAAATGAATCAAATGAATTTTTTGGTTTCCTGGTGCATATAAAGATTATGTTTACACACTACTGTCCAAGTGTGCAATAGCATCATGGCTAAAAAAAAAAAAAAAGTCCACCCGTGGTTTAAAAATGCTTTATTGCTTTAAAAAAAAAATGCTCTCCATCGTCTGAGCTTGTTGGAAGAGGGTCTTGTCTACATGTTGATGGCTGCTGAGCGTTCAGGGTGGTGGTGGCTGAAGGATGGAGTGACTGTGACACCTTTTTAAAACACAGCAACAACAGGGCACCTGGGTGATTCTTTGGGGAAGCATCTGCCTTCAGCTCGGGTCATGATCTTGGGGTCCTGCAATCAAGTCCTGCATTGGGCTCCTGGCTCAGCGGAGAGTCTGCTTCTCCCTCTCCTTCTGCTGCTTCCCCTGCTTATACTCTCTCTCTCTGTCCAATAAACAAACAAACAAACAAAATCTTTAAAATACAACAACAATGAATTTTGCCACATCCCTTGACCCTTCCCATCACAAATGATGACTCTGTAGCTTGTGAGGCTGTCTGGCCACATTTTGCCCACAGTAGAGCTTCTTTCAGATTTGGAGTGAATACTCTCAAACCCTCCCACTGCTTTAGCAAGCAAATTCGTGTAGTATTCTAGATCGTTTTTTGTCACTGCTACACACTTCACGACATCTTCCCCAGAAGTAGATTCCATATCAGGAAACCACGGGCTTCACCACTCTTGCGTCAGAAGCATGTCCTTATTCATTAGGGTCTGATCATGGGATGGCAGCCATGTGGTCCCCCCTTCAGGCTTCCCTTCCCGCTCTCTTGCTGTTTCCACCACACCCACAGTGACTTCCTCCATTGGAGTCATGAACCCCTCAACATCCTCCATGAGGGTGGGAATCAACTTCTTCCAAACTCCCGTTCATATTGTGATTTTGACCTCTACCCATGAATCAACAAATGTTCTGCATGACGCTGAGAATGGGAATTTCCAATGTACTCTGCTCACATCCGTCAGGGGAATCATAGTCTATGGCAGGTGTAGCCTTACGAAATGGGCTTCTTAAATAATAAAAACTTGAAAGTCAGAATTGCTCCTTGATCTATGGGCTACAGAATGGATGTTTTGTCAACAGGCATGAAAACAATGTTCATCTTCTTGTCCATCTCCATCAGAGCTCTTGGGTGACCAGGTGATTGTTAATGAGCAGTCATATTTTGAAAGAGTTTTGGTTGTTTTTTTTTCCTTTTTTTTTTTTTTTTCCTGAGCAGTAGGTCTCAACAGTGGGCTTGACAAATATTAGGTAAACCATGTTGTAAACATGTGCTGTCATCCAGGCTTTGTTGTTCCGTCCATACAGCACAGGCCAAGTAGATCCAGCATCATTCTTAAGGGCTCTAGGATGTTCAGAATGGTGACTGAGCATTGTCTTCAACTCAAGTCAGCAGCTATGTTAGCCCCTAACAAGACAGTCAGCCTGTCCTTTGAAGGCAGGCATTGGTTTCTCCTCTCTAGCTCTGAAAGTCCTCAAAGGCATCTTCTTCCAATAGAAGGTTGTTTCATCACATTGAAAATCTGTTCTTTTATTATGACCACCTTCATTAGCTCTCTCAGCACGGTCTTCTGGAGAACTTCCTGCAGCTTCTACATCACCACCTGCTGCTTCACCTTGAACTTTTATGTTATGGAGTCAGCTTCTTTCCTGAAACCTCAGGAACCCACCTCCACCAGCTTCAAGGTGGCTTCCTTACCTCTCTCAGCCTTCACAGAATTCAAGAGTTAGAGCCTGGCTCTGGATGAGGCTTTGGCCTAAGGAGATGTTGTGGCTGCTTTGATCTTCCGTCTGTCTCTGTCACACTGTCTCTGTCCCACAATATGGCTGTTTCACCTTCTTAACATTCATGTGTTCACTGGAGTCGTATTTTTAATTTCCTTCAAGAACTTTTCCTTTGCATTCCCAACTTGGCCAACTGTTGGGTGCAAGAGGCCAAGATCTTAGCCTGTTTTGGCTTTCTATATGCCTTCCTCACTAAGCTTACTCAGTTCTAGCTTTTGATTTAAAGTGAGAGACACGGGACTCTTCCTTTCCCTTGAACTCTTAGAAGCCATTGTGTAGGTATTATCATGTGGCCTAATTTCAACATTTTTATGTCTCAGGGAATAGGGAGGTCTAAGGAGAGGGGAAAGAAGGGGAATGACCAGTGCGTGGAGCAGACAGAACACACACATTTATCAATTAGTCTTGGGGTCTTACATGGGTGCGGTTCATGGTGTCCCAAGTCAATTATAGTGGTGACATCTGAGATCACTGATCTATATTTGATGACAAATATAACAATTAAAAAGACTGAAATAGTGTGTGAATTACCAAAATACGACACAGAGATGTGATGTGAGCAAATGCTGTTGGAAACATGGTGTCAACAGCCTTGCTGGACCCACAAACCTTCAATTTGTAAAAAGCACTAGGTCTGCAGAGCATAATCAAGGGAAGCACAATAAAACAAGATGTGTCTATAAGAAAAGCTTTGTTTTAGGACTGGAGAAAATGATGTCAAGGCAGAAGTGTTTGCTCGTGTGTGTCCCTAGCATATATATATAAGCTGGTTATGTATTATGGATGATTTGTATGTATATATGTATATATGCAGATGTGTATGAATATCATTTCCCTATGAGAACATGGTTGCTTTTATTTCTTGATGCACGTGTGTTCTTTAACTTAAAGAAATCTATATGAACACAAGTTCAGAATCCTGAAAGATGTGCCCACCATACTCTGTGTGGCTATTCATCTGTTTTACAAGCATCGTTCAAGCTCCTGCCATGTTCCAGGCATTCTCCTAAAAACCAACGACACACGTAGAGTTGACCTCTGTCATCCATTCCTCACAGTTGTCATGGACTATTTTAGACCCACAAACCACTTTACAGATTCAACCAAAGGGAATGAGGGAACAAGGCATGGTGGTCCACCTAAGGAGGAGTGACCGCCTCTAATGAACAAGTCAGGGAAGAATTTCCCATGTCGGGGAGGCATCTTTGGAGGAGGACAAGTTTGCCAGGTAGACAAGGGGAGGAAAAACACTCTGGGCAGAGGGATAAGCACGCGCAAAGGCACAGAGGAAGATCTGGTGCATCCGTTTTCAGGTAGAAAATGAAAGAGTAAAGCTTCCAGAGACAGAAAATCAGGCCCTGTGATGGGCAGACAGGAAACGACATGTCCCAGTGCACCCAGTGCTACAAAGGTAGACGGCTTGGTTTTCATCCCTTGTGTTTCTACTGTAGATATCTAGAAGGTAAAACTCGAAAAAGAATTCCATGATCGAATATGCTAAGAAAATTATGGATTGAACACATTTCCTTACTGTAGGATTCTTCAGAACCATTACTGCTCTGAATTATGAATGACGACAGTGTCTCCAAGAGGGGATTTCACTGTGTCAATTTTAAAATACATATTCAACCCTTTATTTGTTTGTTAAAGTTTCTCCTGCATTCCCTGTTGTTTCTGTTTGTTCCTGTTTTCAAAAATGCTGATGGAATTGCTGGATAGGCAGGGAAATGTTTTTAAACACTGGAACAAGAGAGAGACTTCATTAGTCTTGTATTCTGACATTTTTGACATTATCCTCTGGTGACAATGTGAAAGGCGTAGGCCTGAGAGCAAGAGAACTAATTAAGAGGTAATTAGTGATCAGGAATAAGGTCATCTTAGGCAGTGAAATGAAGATAGGAAGCAAACAACAGTTTAAGGAAATGATACTTTGTAGAATCATTTTGACTCATTGTCTCTGCATCTTGCGTATTTCTTTACATAGGAATCTTGGGTGAAATGAGTTGTAACTTAGAAAATTATAATGTATCCCAGGTGTATCCTGAAGATCAATGATTAAATTAACTGTTGGTTTGTGCCCTCTCTTCTACAAAAACCAGATTTGGGAGCAAGAAAACATATCCTTAGTCCCCCAAATGTGGAGCATGAGGGAACCAAAGGGGATAAGCCTCCCTCTTGTCTCAAAGGAGAGACCCAGGAGCCCAGCAGAGAGCAGAGTCCTAGGACTAGAGCTCCCCACGTCCAGAGAACAACTGAGAAGTTGGCTGAGAAGACTTAAAGGTACAAACACACACTCACCCAAAGTAACCAAATGCAGAGCACGATAGATGGGGGTGGGGGGTGCACACAAGTGGGAGAGTCCAAGGTAAAAGCCGAAGGACCCAAATTCTACAGCAAAACAAATGGGAGATGGGCCGTTTCCCAGGGTCAAAATGAAAAGCAGAAAAAGGGTTTCTTATTTCCTCTACAGCTCAGTGAACCAATGTGAGTCAGCCGCCAATGTGTAGAAGTTAAAAATACCTTCCTATATCTCCAAAATAGAGAAATTCCTCACACCACCAAGGACGGGGGCAGGTTTTGAGCACGACTTTAGAGCAGGCGATGGGGTGAGAGGTGGGGAAGAAAAACCTGGCCGTGGATTTTAGGAACGCCCATGAAATGAACCCAAGCAAAGGACACCTCCTCCCCCATGCACTGCTCACCACATCAAGCCTTTCATTTCTATTTTTAACCCAAAAGAGGGCTTAAATTTTTTTCAGAAGTCTTGTAGGACAGCCTGATCTTTAGAAATGTATGGCTACTTTGTTCTGATCTTCACGGTTTATGAGGACCTTCCCAAACACGCGGCAGGTTGGTCCAGACCACGTGTCAGTCAGAAGACCACGTCCAGAAGGGCTGTGGAGCTCACCAAGTATTCTGGTAGTTTCTCCAGGAATTTCGACCCTTCCCGGCTGCCTACAGGGCTCCATTTAATCTGAGGGCCGTATGGACACGTGAGAGGCAACTTACTGGTCTCTCAAGATTATGGGGAATTTAAATTTAAATGAGAATTTAAAGAGTGGCTAAAGCTGGTCCGAGCTGGAGTCCTTCATGGGAATGTCAGTCCCGAGGAAGTTCCCTGGATCAAAGCCACCGTCTGTGTTCACAGCTTTTGAAAACTATTTAGGATAAAACAAGTGAAGGGAAAATCTGCCTTGTACCTGGCTACAGGCAGCTGCTTAAACACACATCAAGGAAAAGCTGGAAAGCTTTCGGTGAGCCCAGATTCCAGACTGAGAACTATAGTAGCCTCACTTTTTTTTTTTTAATCCTTTCCTTCCCCAAAGAAATGAGGTCTCCAAACCCAACGTGGCACCTGGTCTTCTCCGTTCCCTTTGAAGATGCCTACTTGCCCAGTTGCTATGGCTGTCGTCCAAGGAAGCTGCGGGTGCAGGGGTGTGGGAAGAGGAGAAGGGGGTTTGGGAATGACTTGGAATGAGAGGACAGTGCTTCTGAGCCGAGCTCTGCCCTCACTGGGGAAGGAAGTGAGAGCACCAAAAGGAAGATGATGGGTGATGTTTAACCAGCAGGACGAGCCTCGGTGGGGGCTGCGTCACACCCTTGTCTGTATTCATCAGAGCTTCCAGAAGCTGCTCCCCCTGGGGAGGCTTCGATCACCTGGCTGTTAGGGAATCCAAGAAGGTGATGGGAACTGTTCCTTCTCAGGGCCTTCCTGAAAAAATGTAGCTTTGTTCTCCAAAAAAAAATTTTTTTTAGTCTTCTTAAAATTAAAACTCAGTACCTTCTGTTCTGCTGCAGTGCAGGTTTGGGTAACCAAGATTAGGAACTAGTTCTGAAAGGCAGTATTGTCATGGGGATGACGTCAGTAGGATGCGGGAGTCGGTTTGGCTCGGATGTGGTCCCTGCCCTCCCCACCCTGAGGCAATGATGTGTGCAGGACAGAACTAGGATTTTCAGGAGGAAAGGGGGGAAAATCAGCTCAGCGGTTGTCGGTTGTCATCCCGGCAGGAGCCTATTCGACTGTACTTGAAGGAATTTTAGGGGCCTGGTCAGTCTCCTGGAGCTCTCGCTCCGGGCACCCCTCTTCGCCCAACTTAATGGCAGCCCTAGCACCCCAATCCCTTCACCCACCGACGCCGCACTCATGGAACTGTTGTCAGTATTGCTTCTGTACTCTCTTCTGCTTATTTTTAACATCCAGGGAGGCAATTTTCGGCAATGCCGAGCCATCTGCCTGGGCCATCTGAATTAAATCCCAGGCTTACTTCCTTTCCTTCCGCCCCTCCCCCTTCTCCTTCTTAGTACTCTGATTACAGAAAATGCATTGGACTGTTCTGATGCTCTAAACTCTATTATTTTTCATATGCACTTTTATTTTTAGTTTTTTATTTTTTATAAACATATAATATATTTTTAGCCCCAGGGGGACAGGTCTGTGAATTGCCAGGTTTACACACTTCACAGCACTCACCATAGCACACACCCTCCCCCATGTCCATAACCCTACCCCCCTCTCCCAACCCCCCTCCCCCCAGCAACCCTCAGTTTGTTTTGTGAGATTAAGAGTCACTTATGGTTTGTCTCCCTCCCAATCCCATTAATGTGCAATTTTTAAAGGAACGCATAGAGCATTTGAGAAGACATTCCTGTATTCTCATTCCACTGAATTTCTCACCAACACCTTTATGCTCATTGTCATTGAAATAATCTGTGACCACAGACATAGAATGAATGCTATCTATCAGGTAACGTATGAAGCACTTTATATATAGTATTACACTTAATCTTATGTAACCAACTCCCAAAGGAGTCGGAAATCTCAATGAACTTCCTCAAGATCACTCCGCTTTAGTAAACAGGAAAGTCAGGATTCTAAAGAAGCTGGGGAATTAGGCTATAAATTATCCACAGGGCACACTATCAACGTTGGATTTGGATGAAGGGTAAAACTCCTAACAAGACAAAACTTGAACCTGGAAGATGCTTTATTGCTATGCAAAATGTGATCTGCAAACTGGCAGCTTCAACAGCATTTCTCTATCACTTAAAAATGCAGATTCTCAGACGCCAGCCAGACCTACTGAATCCCATCGTTATGGTCTTGTTCAGTCTCAGTCTGAACCGTGCCAAGGTGAGAGGACATGAGGTTATTCATGGAGCCATGAATCCAAAGGAGCAGTAGGCATTGTCTGTGGAATAAGTATGTCTTGAGGATTTGATTTTTGCAAAACGTGAACATACTTTGGGCCATTTCAATATATATATCTATATGACTATAGTTCTGGACCAAAATAAATATTTGATGTTACTGTCCCTACTTCGTCATGTAATGGGTAGAAGTATCAGCATATGAAGACCCATGGAATATTTTTTTTTTAGTTAAAAGTAATATTCATGGTTGAAAAGATAGGGAGAAGGCTGATATATTTCAACCTCAGACCTATTGCTAGAATTTCTTTTCCAACATCCCTGACAAGGGGTCTCTTAGTCTGTATCTGAGGATTGTTATGGAGAAGAATCATCTCTCATCAGGAAGCCCAATCATTTTTTTTTAATGAAAAAAAAATTTGTAGGGACTGGGTATTAGATGAAATTTAGAAGATCTCATTTTTAGAAGTTATTTCAATATTGAGTTTAATCGTACCTCATTGCACTAATTTCCACTTCTCACGCTAAAGAAAATTAGAAGCCTAATCTCATCATTTCTTCAAATATTTGAAGATATAACATGTCTTCTCCGGCCTAAACATTGTAATTAGCTCCTTCAACTTTTACTCATTTGGCATAATTTCCAGATCCCAAGAGTTTCCTTTCTTTTAATTTTTGTCCCTTTAAAATAGAGTGCCCAAAAGACAACTCAATGTTGAAAATGGAATCTTTGCCATTGAGGATAAAGCTCTTTTCTTCTTTGTCTGACATGATCCATGTTCCTGATGACAAACCCAACTTAAATCTTCGGGCATTTCCCCTTTTTTTTTCAAGATTTTATTTTTATTTTTTTTTATAAACATATAATGTATTATTAGTCCCAGAGGTACAGGTCTGTGAATCGCCAGGTTTGCACTCACAACACTCACCATATCACATACCTTCCCCAATGTCCATAACCCCACCACCATCTCCCTAATGCCCTCCCCCCACCCCGTTTGTTTTGTGAGATTAAGAGTCTCTTATGGTTTGTCTCCCTCCCGATCCCATCTTGTTTCATTTATTCTTTTCCTACCCCCCAAACCCCCCACGTTGCATCTCCACTTCTTCATATCAGGGGGATCATATGATAGTTGTCTTTCTCTGATTGACTTATTTCGCTAAGCATAATACCCTCTAGTTCCATCCACGTCATTGCAAATGGCAAGATTTCATTTATTTTGATGGCTGCATAGTATTCCATTGCATATATACACCACATCTTCTTTATCCATTCATCTGTTGATGGACATCTAGGCTCTTTCCATAGTTTGGCCATTGTGGACATTGCTGCTATAAACATTTGGGTGCACATGCCCCTATGGATCACTGCATTTGTATCTTTAGGGTAAATATCCAGTAGTGCAATTGCTGGGTTAAGATTTTATTTTTAAGTACTCTACACCCAACATGGGGCTCAAACCTACAACCCCAAGATCAAGATTCGTATGTTCTACCATCTGAGCCAACTGGGTGCCCCTTGGCACTTAACTACTCTAAAGCTAGATCCTCACACCCTTCCATTTGCCCTGTTTGTTTGACTTCTTAAAGCTAAACACGGGACTTCACATCTCCCCGGACTCTTGCACCGTGTCTGGGTCTATTTCCAAAACAGATATATTTATTCTATTTAAGAATTTAATTACAGTCCAATGAGTTAGCTTTCTCCAAACTTTGTGTGTCCTCAAAAAAAAAAAAAAAAAAAAAAAAAAACAGATAAAAGTGAAATAAAGATGAAATGACTTCCCATTCATGAATTTACGTTAACGCCTTCACATTCTCTAACCACAAACAACAACGTGTCAGAGTAGCCCATTGTAGACTTTATCAGAAACCAGATTACCAACCTGGACACTCCTCCCCAGGGGACCGTAACATTCAGGTGCTGGGCTTTTGGGCTTTGAGCCCTTCACCAGTTCTTCAGAACTTTTCAGAGACTGTGGGTCTGGGCTCTTTGTCTGGAAATTAATTCACCATTCAGGAATCATCTCACTCTGAAGATAGGAACTCATTTAAGCAAAAAAAAAAAAAAAAAAGATATTCTTTAAGCATCTCTTTTATCTGTTTTTGGATCCATATGCTTGTTTTCAAGTTGAAGACCATTCTTTGGTGAAGTCACAAGAAAATCCCTGTCCACTCTGCCTTTGTAGTGTCATTTGTTACTATTGTATCTCATGCCCTTTGCTTACCTGTCCTCCACTCTACAGAGTGCTTTCAGTTACTCTTAACATTTTTGTACATTTGGTGTCTCTTTCCTTCTTGACATTATCCACACTGTTCTGGGCCATGTCCCCTTATCTATCCTTGGCCAATAACCCCCTCCATAGACACCATCTTGGTCCAAAAGAACCTCTCCATCCAACTAAACTAAGATTATGAGTTGGAGGGTTTATTTTAAACTTCAAAATCAACCAAATATCCCAAATCTTTTCACTTTAATCGCTGTAAAGATGTATCTTCAGCATTCTCCCACAAACTCAAAGGTCAGCATCCTCAAGATGGAAGCAACCCACAGGATGACCATATCACTGGGAGTTTTGTGGGTTGGATTGGGGTAGGTTGTCTTTGTTTTGTTTTGTTTTGCTTTTGCATTTCATTTTATTTGAAATGCTGATGCATGATATATGATGAATTCATAAAATATCAACCCATCTTATTGTTGCAGAACACTGAAATCTCCAACCAAGAGCCCAGAAAACATCAACAACATAAACATCACAAGTTGGTAAATTGATTTCCACTGAGTTTTGTGCCTAACTTAGGTAATATTCAAACTGGTTTCATATATACTTTGTATTATGGAGCAAAATCGTTTTAGAGATTAAATTACTACCAACATTAAATATACATGCGTAACTTTTTTTGTTAGATTATGGAAAAGCAGGGTTGTTGTTTTTTTTGTCAGGTAGATCTCACATCAACTTTATGCTCTCTTATAAATCTCATTGCAGTTTTTGTTTATATTTTCTTTGAACTTCTTAGGATTAAAAAAGAAATATATATTCCATGACCCAACCTCCCATATGAAAGCATGCTCTATATTGAGCTTACATTTCTAGGGGAGGGAGTTCTGTGCATTTCCCAGTTATGTTGAGAATTCTTGGCTCTGGTTACCCAGATTTTCAATGTGGCTGACTGCTGAGCCCCACTACCCCAGTGGGGAGCACTCCTTATTATAGGCTTGTGAAGTGGGAATGATACTTCCAAAATTTCTACAGAGAGTAGTATGTGCTTTACTTCTGGCTAAAGATGTAATTTGTTACTTAGTTCTGCACTAACTTCATGGATCTACAACCTAGGGTAGAAAAGAGAATAAGTGATTACATTCGGTGAAATGGACAAATATACCAGAATAAGAAATCCTGTTAAAATGTTGGATGTATTCCCCAAGGCAAGTGATGCTATAATTATCATAATATACTACCTCCCTCGTATTACTGTGAAGTATAAAACACAGCAACTTACCTACCTTTAATTAGCTGCATTTAGTATTTTTTATGGCCACTGAACATGGTACTCAGATTATCATATATTAGCATATAATTTGCATACACACCTCAAGGTATTTGGTTTTTATTGCTATTACCTTTTGTGGCCCTATTTCAGTAATGACTCTAATGGAATATAAAAAAGAGAGAGAGAAAGATTTCTAACTCAATTTGCTTTACAATCTTGGGAGTTTTACAATGGAAAGTTCAAGGTTTAATATAAAATTCTTGAAAAAGAAAAAATACTGTGCCTTCTTATTTTAGCCAATTGGTACTTAATCGACAAATCCCTGATAGGCACCCCAATGGAAGCATTTACTTTCTTTCTGAGCTCAATAAAGATATATTTTTATAAGTAAGTCTTGGGATATAAGTTGTTTCATGTTTGCTTAAAAGAAAATTGCACACACACCATTTAATGAATCTTACCAGTCTATCAGCAGCTAAAGGCCCAGAGAAGGAAAAACAGCAGCTGCAGGGAGAGAGTTTGGAGAAAGGTCAGAGGTCAACGCCTGCATCTGCATTCATGGGGAGACAGAGAGGAAAAATAAAGGGTCTCTCTTTATTGCAAGTCAGCACTATTTTAGAAAGTGCAGATACTGACTTAATTATCAATGTTCCCTTTTGCTCTGGGGGGCTGCAGCGGGCTATAAATCAATACCTAAGGTCACATTGCTAAAAGCATGGAAAAAAAATGTCTTTCTCACACTTGGGAGCATTGTTTCGTGCTTCTTTCTCGGTGTTACCAGCGCTCGATATCACATAGAAACACAGAGCCGAGGTCATTACAGGGGGAATCAGAATTATGAAAACCGAGGTGGAAAGCCGGCCTTTTGAACTCCAGGCCACTGTTCAACGACGTCCGATCTCCCGCCATCCCTCGATTGTTGGTTGTTGACTAGGTTGTTTTTAATCCCTCCTCCCAATCCTTCAGCCAAACTGTGTAAATAAATATTACTGTGAATAAGACACCGATTTGGAGGTCAAGCCAACCAAATTTTTTTCTACTCAAAAAAGAATTTCAATGTGATGTGTTTGCGACCGCTCATACCTTTGTATTCAGCTTTCTGTCCACATGCTGCGAAAATCCCTACATCTGATGTTGATAAACAGGCGAATGTCTCTCTGTTTGTTAAAGTGGGTACTTGCCCCTTTATTGACAACTGTTTTGGTTGATCTAGAGAGGCGACACTACCTGGAAGAAAGCATGACATCTGTAATTTGCAAAATGAAAAATAGCCTTCTCAAGGTGAGAGGGTCTTCAAATAACTCACTTTGATGCTTAAAAAGAGCCAAAAAAGAATTCTTTTATGATTCGTATGCATTAAAGAGACTCCAGGATACAGCTAAGGCTTGGTTCTGACCACCTTTGCATGGGGCGGCCACATCAGGCTTCTCTTTCGGTAACTGACTACCATCGTGGATCAGATCAACCACAGAGCAGGGGGACCTGGTTAAGATAGACAAAATAACTACATTGATTTTGCTGGAGAAAAAAATAAATAAATGGAACATTTTTAAATACTGATGTCTACGGCTTATTCTACACATTTGGAGTGTCTATAATGGTTCAATTTTCAATGTGTACTTTGGGCCTTAAATAGTTTTCGGAAATAGGTAAGGTGCAAATGAGGGATATATGAAAATAATTCAATAATTCCTGCAAATCATTCCCATTTCTCTATGTTTTTCTTCACATTAGAAAAAAATTTTAATGCTGATACTTGTTTTAGAGCTATTTAATTTGGCCCAACTTTCTATTTTACTTGTACCCTGTAGACTGGGTCCTTACGGAAAGTACATTCTTCTCAAGATATCCAGTTTAAATATTACAATATGTATTAATGTCATCTTATCGTTATTTTGCTGAATCATACATTTGGAGCACAACTATCCCTTAGTTGTACCTCCTTTTTAACTCGCAAAAAAAGAGGCTATTTTGTGTTGCTATGAGGACCCGGCTGAAAAAGGATACGTCAACTCAGTAGTATCCGTTTGCAGAGAATTTTCCAATAAGTCAGAGGCTCACTGCCTTGCTGTAGGTTGGCAAGTGTTTACTTATCTAATTATCTCTACAAATTGTCCCTCTGATAATGCAAAAGCTGCTGCCTTTCCTGGCGTGGACAAAAGGGCATTTAACTTAACGTGCAAGGGCTACACACAGCAGCAACTTCTCTTTTCCCAGCCCGGGCCATCGGAGAAATGTGAAGTTAAAAGACAAGCTCCTTCTGCTATTCTCTCATGGAAATGGGAAATAGATGGGAAAGGCTGTTGGTTCTGTTGCTACGGAGAATTCTCCAGAATGAACACACATATTATTATAACCGTTCAGCTTATAAAACACAAGTCATCATGGAAGGTAGCGTCGACCCTAAATAGTGCGGCCAATCGGCCCTAGCATCGAGCAGCCCATCCTGCCTCTAGGGGCCCACTGAGCACATGCATATTCCATCAGCCAGAGCCCGCCAGCACGGAATGTCTCTCTAGGGGTTCACTATTACCCTATTTGAATCCTGAGAAGATGCTCGTAATTGCTTATTATGACATTAGACAAGAGAATCCGAGTCCCATTTGATTGTAATGAGTTTGTGGAGTCTCTGCCTTTTGCCGGTCCAATCACACACGGAGCTGAACTTAAGGCATCTATGTTGAAACAGAATTACACTTGAACCCTGGCACACGAGGTCCAGACCTCGTGCATTTAAAATTGTTTCTATTACTCTCTGCAGTGTGTTGATGGGAACAAAAATAATATCAATTATAAAATCCTTCCGCAGAGCCACTTAAACTTCTTTCTGAACTGGAATTTATTTCCCTCGGTTACCCCTGACATAATTCAGACGGACTGTCTCCAGATGAGCAAATTAAATGGTTAAAACAAAAAAAAGATAAAATTATTTCTTTAAAATTAGGTATGAATAGTGGAACCAATCAGTTTTACACGTAGCAGAAGACTAAATAAAAGGGAGTAAATGTGTGTTTTATGAGCAGGTGTGTACAATGAAAACACCAATTTAGAACAAGGCAAAACACCTCTGTGTTTGTTTGAGTAAGGAACATGTTTAAGAAATTGCTGGTAAACAGCCTCTCTCCTATTTTTACAAGATGGAAAGTCAAGAAAGGCCTATTAAGTTAGCACAGAATTGGCTACAATGAGGGGCAAAAAGCGTAACACGATCAAATTTGATTTCCAAGTGGAAAACACTAAGAGGCGTTTGAAGTGCTTAGGATGTCATCATTCTGTGCTCTCATAAAGGATCCGTGTTTCCCAGTTACTCCCAGCAGTACCCAGAATCCAACGAATTGGATTCTAATGGAAAGCTCGCTGAGACCCCAGGGCTTTCCATTCAAAGCGACAGCTGAAACTGTCCGAAACGTGAAACCCAGTGGGTCGCCGGTGCAGGCACCAACCAGCCATACACAGGTGTCTTCGAGGTCTGCCAAGTTTGCAGACAGGTATCACCCTCATTGCTCGCCCCATAGAAGTAGGCTTTTTTTTTTTTTAAGATTTTATTTATTTATTTGACAAAGAGAGGGAACACAAGCAAGGGGAGTGGGAGAGGGAGAAGCAAACTCCTGGCTGAGCAGGGAGCCTGGGATCCTGACCTGAGCTGAAGACAGATGCTTCATGACTGAGCCACCAACGTGCCCCAAGACAGGACCTTTAAAGAGCTCATCAAGGTCACACGAGGTCCTCTGGGGGTCCTCATCTGTTCTGACTAGTGTTATAAGAGGGAATCTGGACACAAGAAGAGACACCGGGGATGGACATACACAGCAAAAAGACCATGTGAGGACACAGGGACAAGGAGACGTACTGCAAAACAAAAAAAGGAGCCTCAGGAGAAGGCAAACCTGCCAACAGCCTGATCTTGCACTTTCTACCTGCAGAAACTGGGAGAGACGTGTCCGAGCCATCCACTCTGCGGTATTACGGCGCCCTGAGCCGACCACGGCAAAAATCAATGTTAAATAATAAAAATACACATTCACACAACGAGGATTAAAAAGACAGACACACGGCATCTTAAATATATTAACTCCCAAGCACATGTCCTTTTTTAAGCTCATATTTTTCAATAAAAATAATTCTTATACACAAGAAATATTCAAACCGCCAAAGAGAGTAAAAAAGTACAAAAAGTAGCTTCCCTTCCTTCCTTCTGTTTGAAATGGATGGATGAAATCATAACAAATGTGTATCTGGACAAAATACAGACGGCAGGAACGTTTTATTTGATGTATACGGATGACCGGTAGTTCATATGCCCTCAAGGGTCCCCAGCAATTAATCTGGGGTCTTCCTTTGTCCCCTGTTACCACCAAAGAAGAATATCCACATCGTTCGAGAAATCAGAGCTGGTTGCAAGCATACCATCCACGCTGGGTTTTCAGCCGGAAAAACGAGATACAAGACCCAACACAGAGCTTCATGCAGGGTGCGAGCTCAACAGGTATCTGTCTGTTCATTTGACAGGCTGGATTAATGGTACCTCAGGTAATCAGCTTTACAGAACCAGACGCACATGGTTTCCCTGAAGATCATAAATTCTCATTTTTGGTCAAGTCTGTAGGTGTGCGGTTAAGAAAATGAAATAATATATAGGTTAGCGCCAGGGGTTTCGCCAAACGCTCCTTCGTGTTACCTTCCTTAGTTCATCTGACACATGTTCACGCCTCTGTTAACTCAAGGCCAGTAGAAACCTGGCCCTTAATTTTCTGCTACTCCGCGTAGGAGTCAGGGCTCCTAAAAATGAGGCTAACTTTGCCTGGCAGATGAAATCTTTGGGCCAAAGCAATCATCCAGGCCCGATTAGTTTTCTCAATTTCCGGAAGATTCCCAGCAGTTTTCTAAGAAAGAGCAGGGAGGGGGAACAGAGATTATGGAGAATTTATTTAAAACCCCAGCCCCTGCGGGAAGTGACAGTATTACATGGGGCAAGGCATCTTTCTCTTTGCCATCTTTCCATGTTTGTAAATAGACATAATACTACCTCAGACTTGTAAGAATGAGTTATCATTTCTTAGGATTCTGTGTACGGACCAGTTGGTACTTTTTTTCATCTTGCATGGGCTCCCTCAGGAGGGGGCATTCAGCTGATGTGTCCTGTGGGGATTGGGTTCACCTGGGCACACCTGTGTTCACCTGTGCTCACCTGGGCCGTCTGGACCTCCCTCCCAGTGTCTAACAGGATTGGGGCTTTCAACTCTGCGACTTGCTTTTTCTCCTGAAAGTTTCTCATCCTGCAGTACCTGGTAGCAAAATGGGTCCGTGAGGGAGAAGGCTTTATTTTAAAAGGTCTTATTTTCATGTTGTTTCATTATAATTTGGCTTTTGCTTTTTAATTTTACCTTTTAATTTTAACTTTGAACTTTTTGGACAAAAGTCCTTTCCGAACTTAGGAAAAATGATTTTCATTTTTCATTTTTTGCATTTATTTTATCATAGATCTTGGGTAAAAATACAATATTAATTTTGCACGTTTTTAAAATTTTCAATTCTTTAGATCAATTCTTTACTATCACTAGAACATAAATTATCAGAAAATCTTGATTAAAAACACAATTAGTGGGATGCCTATGTGGTTCAGTGGGTTAAGTATCTGCCTTTGGCTCAGGTCATGATCCCAGGCTACTGGGATTGAGCCCAGGGTAGGGAGATTAGGGGAGTTTCCCTGCTCACCAGGGAGTCTGTTTCTCCCTCTCCCTCGCCCCTCCCCCACTTATGCCCCTCTCCCTGACAAATAAATAAAATCCTTAAAAAAACATAAGTAGTGATTTTGCTAAGATTCTATTATAGAATATACAATAGCTGTATATTTTGTCTCTATTTTCTTAATCATCCTAACATAATCAGACTATATCAGAATACCCAGATATGCACAATAATGTAATTTAGTTGTTTAACTCTTTTTCTGTTTTCATTCATATACATACATATATATATATTTTTTTCCTTTTCTTAAGTAGACCCCCACCCAATGCAAAACCCAATGCAGGGTCCCAACTCAGGACCCTGAGGTCAAGACTTGAGCTGAGCTCAAGAGTCCAACACTCAGCTGACTGAGCCACCCAGGATCCCCTGCCTTCCTTCATATAAAAAACCCATAACTTGACATGTCATGGTGCTATTTTGTCCACATAAAGGCATAAAATTCACAAAATATCTGCTGTTCATCAGTTTGTTAAACTGCTTTATACCCCTGCACTGAATTTAGTTATATTCTTGTGAGACTACCTCTCCCCCTCCGGCTCTTGCCCCAAGCCCTGGTTCTTGAAACGTCTCAGGCAAGGGAGGAGCACAATCGGCATCACACTTGGGAAAGCTCACCGGGATGGGGACCGTAAGACCAGTCTGGAGGCTGGTCTTCCTCCACTAGCCTGAGCTTCCGAGTCAGCCCCATTCACTTCCTCCCTCCGCACATCCCTGGGAAGGTGTGTCGAGCCCCGCCATTGTAGGCTTCCTGCCAGCAAGTTCTGGGCTGCCCGCCTATCCATGTTCAGACCAGGCTTTTTTGACAGCTCAGCCACAATGATGATGGACTGAAGGTCTTCTGTGCTTAACTAAAAAGAAAGTTGAAAGTTTATAGGAGGCTATCTTGGGTTTCAAAACCCAAGTCTCATGCAATAACCAGTGCCAACCATTTAACCACAAGGACTGTTCAGGCAAAATAACAATGTTTTGAACCCCACATAGCAAAGCCATTGGTGGGAAAGCCCTCCAGACTTGAGTGACAAAATAAATGAGACTCATTAGAGTACCTGAGACCTCTAGCTTGACCGCTCCCTCAGTGAGTCTGCAAAGCTTCTCTGGATCCATTCAGGTCACAGCCTTCCAGTGTGATCAACCAGGGCACCCCCAGGAGTCAGCCATCCAGTGTTTTTGGTGACAGGAGCTAGGTGGGTTGAAGATGCTTTCAAATATTCTGCATTGGTGTATTTTGGTTTTGTTTTGTTTTGTTTTTCCAAAGTACATTTTATTCTGGTTTCAACCTAGACTTTAAGGAAAAGTCTCCCTACTATCAAACTAAAGTGAGATGTAGACTTAATCCTAAGCAAGAGTCAGGGGGTTCTAATTGAAGTTTGTCTTGGACTTACACATTTAGAAAGATTCCTTCTCCGTTTTTATCTTAACGAAAAATACAGAAGTTAAATTTGATGGTGATGCCTCAGTGACATCAAGTTTCTAAAATGGGAAGCAAATTTTGTTTAGAAAACACACTCAGTAATCTTAGAATGCTCTTATGTTTTTATCATCATTGATGAGAGAATATATCTGGATGGGAATATTGAAGGTTAGTCAGGACTAAATTTAGTAGGGGATGAAACTGATTAGTCCTGATAAATTAAAGTTTATACATATAAATGTATAATTTTATGTATATATGCATAAATTTACATATATGATAGTCTAGACAGTAGTATTTTAACAAACAGTATAATCTCTGCTTTCAATTTGTATAGAATTTATGAATTTCTCTCATATCCGTAGGAGTTCTGAAATGGACTTATGTGGTTAAAACTAGACTTAAAATAAACTTTAAATCTATTACTGTGATCTAGTCTTATTAGCAGCCTAGCTTGCCTCAGTGCGTTTTATTCTATTTTATTCATGACATCTATCCATTTCCCACAGGAGGTGGCATGTGGCAGCATCATCAACCCCAAAGACAGCTTCATCCAGGATTAGCATCTTCAGCAAGAGTGTCAGAGGCATGTAGATGAGGAAAATGTAATCATAATCACTCACTACCAATTTCCTGGGATGAAATCATACTTAAACAGCAACAACAAGAGGTGACCTTGGTTAAAATGATCGATGGCCACTTTGTCTTTTGCTACATTTTATTCAAAATAGCTCAAGTCATAGTTGAGGGTGTTGTCATCAAACAGTTGATCAGTGTTCTGGTTTGGTCTGGGATCTGCTCCTTACTCCCCAGGAGACCTTAGTCAAGCTAACCTTTCCATCCCTCAGTGTACTCATCTGTAAAATGGGAAGATTAACAGTACCAGTCGGGATGTAATATAAGGGAAATAATACATGTTGTACGGATGAAATAACACAGTAGGAGGGAAGTTCAGCACAGAGTCTGGTATATAGTTCCCAGTACATACATTGTTATATTCACACATTGTATATATTGTGTAATATGCACAATATACATTAGCCATTATTATAGGACCTGAAAATGGTATTTTACTAATACTTGAACAGCTGTGTTTTCTCTTCATTTGTCCATAGTAATTAACCACATTGGCTATTTGTTTTGAGCCGTCGTGACGATGAAATATAAAGATAACACAGTCATTTCTCATAATTATAAAGAATCACCTTTAATAAACTTCACTTATAAACCCTAAGGCAAGAATATTCTTTATGAGGCCAAAGATAAAGGGAGCCAAAGCCACAAAGAATTGCACACCGATTAAAAATTCTCCCATAAGGCCTAGGAGAAAATAAAATTGATTAGTGTCAGGTAACAGTTCTATCATTTTGGCCACCTGGATCATGTCTGGCTGAGATAGAAGAAAATGATTGTTATTTTACTAAATGAGGTCCTTTTTTTTTTTTTTTAAGTAATCTCTATGAGGAAACTGGGGTTCAAACTCATGACCTTGAGATCAAGAGTCCTGTGCTCTTCTGACAGAGTCAGCCAAGTGCCCCACTAAATGAGTGTTTAATGCATTCATCCCGGTCTCTCTTTAGGCAAGTTTAGACTCAGTAGAGAGGTCAGTCCGATGCACAAGAAACCAGGAGTCAGTGGACAGCAGAACAGGACCACTCAGAAAGATGCCTGAAGTCGGTAAAGACCTGTAGCCCCTATTAAGAGTCTACTGCGGGGCGCTCATGTAGGCACAAGACACAGAATGGAAAACTCACAGGTTACCACTTTGGAGTATTTATTTTGTCTTCTTCTAAACTATTTAGCCTGGAATATTTAAGCGGATCCTTTCATGGTGTACGCACTTGTCCAAATTTACAGCAGCAGACACCGCATGGAGCTTTGGGGCTCAGGTTCACGGCTAGCTGATTGTTTAGAAAGCTCATATGTGAAAAGCCAGATCTTTCTGTGAACGTAGATAAAAAATGGATCAAGCCAAGTGTATGGGGAATGAGATAATGGGAGATTCAAAGAGTATTCCCATGGGGGCCAGTTTCTCTGATGTCCAACTGAACTACATATTAATGAAGGATGGAAACCTCTCACAGCTGATAAGCAGGTTGTCTCCTGGCAATTATCATAGGGCCTGTTGCAAAATAGGTATTTTATTTGGACTTTATCCTTTCCTTGACTTGCTCTCTGTGAGGAAGCACAGCCTCAAATAATTGCAGGTCTATTAGCACATCAATTACCCAAAGACCTTGATTTTAGCAAGGAGTGGATTTTAATCAATCACTGCAAATGTTATCGAGAGATTAGTTGTCCCAGAGAATAAAATTAACTACAATTAGACTGTAATAACTTGCAAGTGCCACTAGCATATATTTTCTGGTCCCTTTAGAATGAATCCATCTTGTTGCTACCTTGTATAGAAAAAAAAATACATTTAGACTTCTGCAATAATAACTGGAATTCATGTTACCTTTCAACTTCCTTCCTTGAAAGGAAACAACTCAACTAAATAAATAAACAACTCACACTTGAATGTATCAGCGACCTTACCAGATAAGTCAATTTGAGATAATTAATGAAAACTGAAGAGTTTGTTAAGGAAGGATGTCATTTCAATTCTGAGGTTCAGTCCAGTGTTCTCACAGCATTGGATAGAAGAGGGAATGGTGAGGGGTGAAGAGAGAAAAAGCAACAGTGAATTGAGACAAGTGCCAACAAGGCGGGTCTCGGAACATGTGACCATTCTCCCAGGCACCCGGAAGAACTTGGTGAGGGAACTGATTAGGGTAAGACACTTGCTGTATTCATGCTAAATGGGGGACTGTCTATTACAGTGCCTGGAATAATGTACTTTAAAACAATTTGGCACACACTGTACAATATTATACACATGCTACTTAATTCAAGCTTCGGCTCTGGGGCCATTCCGATTCTATAACCAGGAATCCAGACTCCAGGAATGGCGCCCAACATTATATGAGAAGAGCTCATCCCAAAGATGGCTACTAAAGTCCTTTACTATCTATAGCTCAATCAACACCTGAGGGTTTTCTAATCAGCATAATGAAGGTCAGACATGGGTTTGCTTGGTGAAATTAGTGGCTTGTTATTTAGCACGATCGCACGTAGAACCATACTCTGATTAGGTAAGATGAAAATTGTTCTAGGGATGTGATGTGGCTAAAATATTTTAGTGATGTTGAGCACAGTTGCGTGGATGGAATGCGGGAATTCAGGAAGGACCCAAAACCAGTGTTCTTATAAGCAGCTCCTTAATCCCATGTCACTCTCTCTGGCTGGTCCTTGATTACCTGATCTGACCATGAAAAGTCACAGTGTCACGCCTCCTGAATGTGGTAACATCTACCCGGACGGGGAGTTTCATGCAGGAGGGTGGCCAGAGCCTCTACAAAGGCAGAAAGGTGAGATTCTTCTCAAAGTTACAGAATAGGTAATATTAACTATTTGAGGTTTGACTGCAGACGTGTTTGTATAATACATTCTATATTTACCGCAGCAGAATGTAGCCTTACTTTCATTGTAATCTGGTAATAAGATTGCGTAACTAACTTCCACGCACCTCAGACTCTTTGGTGATTATTACCTTTCTGCCCCCAAAATAATGTAAGAGCTCTTCCTGTCCATATGGGCTTAGCCCACCTTGCACCAGGGTGTGGGATTATTGCTCTTTTGGGAGTGGTGTTTCTACCTTCATAGAGAAGTTACACTTCGTTGATGATCTTCCTCGTGCTGTAGGAGGAGCTCAACACTGACCCTAAAGCAGGAATTCTTCGCCTAAATTGAAGGGGTCCATAACGTGGGGAAAATAACATTTTTTTTTTAAAGAAGCTGGTGAGGAGATTAAAGTAGTGGTAGATTTTTTTTTAAAGATTTTATTTATTTATTTGACAGAGAGAAATCACAAGTAGATGGAGAGGCAGGCAGAGAGAGAGAGAGAGGGAAGCAGGCTCCCTGCTGAGCAGAGAGTCCGATGCGGGACTCGATCCCAGGACCCTGAGATCATGACCTGAGCCAAAGGCAGCGGCTTAACCCACTGAGCCACCCAGGCGCCCCGGGAAAATAACATTTTTAATTTCACTCACTGCTAACAGAATTTAGTGGTTTTTTTTTTTTTTCATTTTTGAAGGGTAGATAAATCATATTTTAGCGGCAAATGTAACTTTTCACCAATCGGAATCACAGATGGTTTTTGTATCATTTTATGGCAGTTGTAGAGAGCATTAAATATCATTGAAGATCATCAACACTTAAAAATTATGGTAGTTATTGGACCAGCTGCTACACCTTTTATTTAATGGATCTGTTAAAAAAAAAAGTAGGAATTAACATATCACATGTATATTTTCCTAATATTTTGAAACCTTATTTCCAAATAATTGGCTTTCGTTTTAATCTTATGTATTTTATCCTCCTCAAAAAACATTCTTTTAAGGAAAGACATTGCATTTTGGGAAAGGTGTTCACAGGAATTGCCACACTGTGTAAGGGCTTCATGGCACAAAAAGCGTTAAAAATCCCTGTCCTAGAAGTTTCCCTCAATGCCAGGCCTCGTGCCAAAATTAAACTTAACTGCCTGAACTATCTCTTCTTTCTGTGATACCACAGAAGGAAGTGAATGGTGTGTGTGTGTGTGTGTGTGTGTGTGTGTGTGTGTGTAGAAAGGATTAGATTGAGATATCAAAGAGAATTGAAAGAATTAGGGCACCTAAGGGCAGCAGGAACAGGAGAAGAAGGGAATAGAAAAAGAATGAAATTGTTGGTATACTTTTCTGAAAATCTCTTTTCCGGTTTGTATGATGGAGGAAGGGAATTTTATGGGGAACCATATACAAGGACTCTTAGCCTCACCATCTCCTACCTTGACATCTCTTCCTGCAGGCAAAGAGTCTCATGAACTAAAATAGGTAGGTGCTCGATGGACTGTTTGGGTGGCTCAGACAGTTAAGCATCTGCCTTTGGCTCAGGTCATGAACTCGGGTCCTGGGATCGAGTCCCATATCATCAGGCTCCCTGCTCAGTGGGGAACCTGCCTCTCCCTCTCCTCCCTACTTGTGCTCTCTGTCTCTCTTTCTGCCTCTCGAATAAATAAATAAAATCTTTAAAAAATGCTTTATGTTGGGGCACCTGGGTGGCTCAGTGGGTTAAGCCGCTGCCTTCGGCTCGGGTCATGATCTCAGGGTCCTGGGATCGAGTCCTGCATCGGGCTCTCTGCTTGGCGGGGAGCCTGCTTCTCTCTCTCTCTCTGTCTGCTGTGATCTCTCTCTGTCAAATAAATAAATAAATAATTAAAAAAAAAAAAAAGCTTTATGTTAAAGTAATAAAATAATAAAATAAAATAGGTGCTTGGGATCAGGGAGGTAGGCAGAAGCCAGAGCCTTCAGAGCTGTGATGCTGGGCCACGGACTGGAAGGCTTTGGGCTGGCTGTCTCAATGGACCAGGTCTAATTTACCAACAACAGTTTACCAACAACTGTGAGTTTTCCAACCATCAAGGGGTTCCAGATCTTTGACTGCCCTGGAATAGATCTGTCTCTGTTTGGCAGCCCTTCATGGAGAATATTTGCTCTTTTCATTCATGAAACATAGAGAAAAATAACTGGTGACTTCCAATAAAGTCACAGATTGGCCTCTTTTCATTCTCAACTGACCAGTCAGAGGTGCATCTTACTGGTACCTGGCCCTGGAAACCTCAGGAATGAGAAAGGAAAAACTGTGAGTACTGACTGGCCTCATTTGATTCCCAACTATGTCCCTTACTGTTAACTGGCCTCATATAAGTAATTCCCTGTGGAGAGGCTCAGTTTCCATGTCTGTAAAATGGTAATAATAAGATAAAAATAAAATAGCAATAATAATAATAATAACATCCCCTCCCTTTGAGTTGCTGGGAGGTTTAATTACCTATCCACCGGACCTGGAGCTCATGGAGGTACGTACTGATGTCTTCCCTGTCCGTCCCTCCTGGAGTCAAATAGCTCTTGAAGTTCCATAGCCTCTACTAGGATAAATGTGCTCTCTGAAAAGCCCGTGTTAAGAAACGTTCTTTATATTTTGTCTGTTTATTTTATTTCCAAGTGTAGAAAAGAGTTGCAACTTATTGTCGCTGATATTTCACTAAGTAAAGACCCAGTACTCCATAGAAGAGATTCATGTCTTAGGGGGAAAAGGTGAGCTTAAGCAGAGGAAAACAGGGCATGGGAGAAGCAACCTTGTTCTCCAAGAACAGGCGTGTTCTCTCATTTATTGATGCATTCAGAAAGGACATCTCTGGGGCGCCTGAGTGGCTCAGAGGGTAAAAGCCTCTGCCTTCAGCTCAAGTCATGATCCCAGGATCCTGGTGGGGATCCTGCTTCCTCCTCTCTCTCTGCCTGCCTCTCTGCCTACTTGTGATCTCTCTCTGTCGAATAAATAAAATCTTTAAAAAAAAAAAATAGAAAGGACATCTCCTTTTCAAAATGCCATATCAGAAGCCAATGGGCAAAACAGGGTGGTGTCGATGCATCACAATCGAGAGTCATCCTAGCAGCCTGTATTGTAGGGTGGGCATTTGTTCGTCCATACTCTTCACCAAACTGTGTGCACAGTGAGGCAGGGAACATACCGTGATCACTTTCTAAGATACACACAGTGTTGTAGTAAGAAGCTCTCAATCACTTTCTTTTCAAATGAATAAATGCATACACCTTGCAACATTTCTTTGAGTATCTGGGGCTCTGTTCGTGTAGGGTCTGTGTATAGGAGCATCTGGTAGGTGAAACGTAGCTAAGCCATTTTAGTAATCATACTGCACACCGGCCTATCACCATATTATTCAAATTTTCCCCCATAGCCTTGGTATCCTGCCCGGATTATATATGAGACATTTATGAGAGCTTATATCCTGAGTGCTAATGGTTTCTGATTTTCTTTATATAGAGATGAAAAAAAGATGGCTAAAAGCGAAAGCCAATATTAGGCTCCTTGACAGATTCTGGATCCTTGACCAATATTTACCAAGAGCTTCTTTTGAGAATAACGTTGTAAGATATGTGTTAAGAATAAATTGTTAAGTATAAATGCCATTACCAGAGTCCAGGTAAATGTCAAGATAAAGCTAAATCACAGTGAATTAGATAGAAGTTTACACACATATGTACATACACGCACACACACACACACACTCTTTAAGCTAGAGTACTATTATTGCCTGTGAATGTTAACTAACATTTTTCCAAGTGTTATGCCAAAACTAATTTGAAGGTTTATCAGTTGGAATAGAAATGAAATGTTTTATCCCTTAAGGACAAATTTTTTTTTTTTTTTGGAGCCCCTTGTGTTCTCCTTGTAAGTTTCCACTAGTCATCACGGTGCTGCATGCTTTGCTCTCCCCCTTCCCTCTTTGCCTCTCTACAAATCATAAGAAGGGTCTTAAGATATGTTTGGAGGGACGCCTGGGTGGCTCAGTTGGCTGGGCAGCTGCCTTCAGCTCAGGTCATGATCCCAGAGTCCTGGGATCGAGTCCCACATGGGGCTCCTTGCTCAGCAGGGAGCCTGCTTCTCCCTCTACCTCTGCCTGCCACTCTGTCTGCCTGTGTTCGCGTTCGCTCTCTCTCCCTCTCTCTCTCTGATAAATAAATAAAATCTTTAAAAAAAAAAAAAGATATGTTTGGAAAATCAATACTGGTCTTCATGTTTTTTTAAATGACATCATTAAATATGACTCCCTTGGGGTGTTCGTAATGTTTTGAGAACCGGGTCGGAGACAAAGACTTGCCCAGATACTTCCCGTGACTTTTCTACTTCGGTTTTGTCAGCAGGAAATCTGCGTGTTGGCCCCTCTGTCTTCAAATCACATAGGGTAGACGATTTCTTCGTTCAGAGTGCCTCTGTGTCTGATTACGGATGTAAAGTGCAATCATGGTAGCACATTTTGATAATCTCTAAGAAGTAGAAGAAACAACCCTCAATGCTATAGGTGCGGATAATCACGGCGAGAATCTGGGGTCTGTTTACAGGAATGGAAATAGACTTCTCCTCCAGGGATGTGCTCTGCTAACAGGTGGAATCAACGTGGATTACTGTTTTGAGAAAAACAGAGGCTGCCTCTGTGCTCAGATGTAAAAATAATAGTGATTGATTAGCAGAGACTAACACGGGCACCGGAGGGAAAGTGTGGAAGGCATGCTACGCCTTGGCGATCCTTGACTTTGAAGGAAATACCCATGTGGACAATGATGTGTAGCATGATTTTTTTTTTTTTTCCCCAGCATGGATAAGGTTAAATTCTTAAGGAAATTAGAGAGTAAAGGTGGACAAAAGCTGTATGCAATCTGTGCCATTCCTTATTTTATTTTATGGGCAGAATTAAGTACATTTCATCTAATTTGTGGGGTTAAAAGTCGTGCCTTAATTCAATATGCCTTCTGCCATGGGCATGGCCCTTTTTACTGAGTGCATTCTCTCATTAAAAATAAGTATTCCCAACTACAGGCTACTAAGCAGACAGGGCTCACCTCTTAATGACCACCTTTTAAAATTTGCTTACCCTTCTTTGTTTACCATTTTGCCCACAAAAGAGCACGAAGGGAGGGTGAAATGGAGGAGGGGCGAAAAGGAGGAAGGAAGGAAGGAGACACAGTAAAGAAGAAAGAGAAAAAAGAAAATAGGGACCTGAAAAGGGAGAGGAGAACCCACAGATTTGGAGATTAGTCGGACCAGCAAATCCAGAGAAGAAAGGAAAATGAATCCTAATAAGGGCGGTGGAAAAGCCCAGAATCCCCCCCCACACACACACACACATGCCACCCCACTGGGAAAGCTTCCCCTCCTCTGGGGAAGCAGAAGGGACCCTCCCCAGCTGCAGTGGCTTCTGCAGTGAACCTCAGGGGATGGTTAAGGGTAACCGGGCTCTCACCCCCAACCCCCATCCACCCCTGTGCTATGAGCTGTGGGAGGAGCCCAGGAAGACATCTGCAGATGAATAATGGGTGTCCTGGAGATGGGGCAGCCTCCGTCTGCGGTGGGGGGTAGGGAGTGGACCTGGTGAGCTGCATTGACATGAACAGGCCCAGAAGAATGTCAGACAATGGAGGGAGGAAGTGTCAGGAAGAGAAGAGCTGTGAGAACCCAAACTGCAGGACCTTCTCCGTGCCCTGCCCCCCACCACCACCCCCTCCCCCAGTCACAGAGTAAAAAAAGAGAAATGCAGGTCAGCTGAGAATCCTGCAGCCAAAATAACCATTTGTTAATGGAGAGAGGAGAAAAAAATGTGGAAGGGCATTTGTGCTGGAGTTTTGCACTTCCACGGAGAGGCCAAGGGGAAATTGGGTTCGAAACCTGTGGCTTTATTGTAATATTACATGAACTTGACATTCTGCATGTATAAGGAAGTGTATTAATTTTTACCCAGATAGGAGAACCAGTGGCTTCAGCTTACAGAGATAGTGGCTCCTGAGGGTGGTGCCTTCCTAACTTAAACACTTTGCACCTACAAATAGCATCACCTTTCGGGGGTTCTGGTATCAGCATGCCCATTGTAGGGGAACACAACATTCAGATCACAGCAGCCTCCAGAAGGGGTGCTTTGAGGCATCCATGATTACAATGCTGAATTTTCACTAATTCCTCTTTATTCTGCCTTCTCCGCTCTTTGATGGCGAAGAATAGAAATAGAAAATAAGCATGATCACCTTTGAATGACAGCATTGTGAGTAAGGTGGAGATATCTCAGGGTGAGGTTAGCTGTTCAATATTTGCTCTGATTTTTACTAACTCTAATTCATATATAGTTGTTATAGTGATTAGAGTACAGTGTAAATTCTCTAGCACTCAGAGGGCTTACAATAAATGTTAGCTCTCATCTCCTATTTACTTGAAAAGTTTAACCTTAATTTATTGGCTGATACCTGCTAAGGCAAATCTTCACCAGTTGACTGCAGGTTTATATAAAATTGCTCTTTAAAAAAAATTATTTGAATGAAATACCTTCGATGACTATATTGTACCCTTGATCTTCTATAGTAACATAATCATAACGGTAACAAACATATGCCATAGGAACTGTAACCGCCGTGTGCTATTTTTAGAATCCATTTCTGTAAGCGAGGGCTGGCAATGTGAGGCAGGAAGGAGACAGCACGCTCGGACCAGAAGAGATGAATGTGCTTAGTTGACCAGACGTATGGCCAAGTTGAAAGAGCTGGACAGACCCCACGCTGCGGGAGAGGGCAGCCAGATGGAGCGCTGGTGTTTCGTGAAGCAAGACACCCACTGCCAGTCAATGGGCCAGTGGGGACAAACATGGGACACACGTACCCCGACCGCACTCTGCACCTGCTCTTTCCACCAGAGCCTCCCATTGGCTGAATTCAGTGACAGCGCCAGAGTGAATTTGAGAAAGGAAACAAAGGTTATCCTGCAGAGCGTATGTGTGTGTGTGTGTGTGTGTGTGTGTGTGTGTGTGTGTGAGTGTGCACGCGTATGGAGGCCCATTCCAAGGTATCTACTTTGAATCCCACAACCCTTCCCAGCCCAAGGTTAAGTGCTCGACCCTGATTATTTAGGCTTGGAAGACCAGGCACGTAAGCAGTTAACTCTATCCCAGCAGGAAGGTCAGAGCCGGGATTCACCCCACCATCTCCAACTTGTCCTTTGAGGGGAAGTGATTTAACAAGCCTGAAATTCCATCTCTATTCTTTGGAGGGCAAGAAAGGTGGCTCTCAACTGAGCCCAGACGGGAGTGGGTTAAAATTTCCATCTGCTTCTTGCGAAGGGCTGACATGAACTCCCTAGCGAGCAGGCCATCTATTATTTACCTCTCTTCTTGCAGGGCTCCTAGCACTGAAAGTATCACCACGGGGACCCCACTTTGGCCTTTTAACTAATAACTTTTTTGGGGAGGGATCTGTTCAGCTCTGAGAGGAGGATGGCGTGTTCTACCGGATGAAAGCTTTCAGATGTTCACGAAATTGGATTCATCCCTGACCCATTTCCTTGCGCTTGGTGGTTCGCCTGAGGGTGAACTCAAGGGAGAGCCAAGTGGGAGATAATGTCCGGAACATGCCGCTCACAGTGGTTTTCCAGGGCGAGCTAAGCCACTGGGGATTTCAGGATAACAAAATGGTAAGGAGCCGTTCATAGCAGCAAACGCGTCGCGAGCAGATAGGCAATCTGTAATTAGCGAGCTGACACCCTCCTCGGGATGTTTTATTTGCAGACATCTGGGTTCATACAGAAAACAAGCTCTCGAGTTTGGGGAGGACTAGAGATGATAATCTCACCCAACCTAGAAAACATACCCAAGAAGCTCCCGTGTTCCTTCAGCCAAAAGTAGGCTGAGCAGTGGGGGAGGAGACGAGCCGTAAATGCCGCTATGAATTTTGGCCACCAAGGGAATTTTTTTTTATATATCATGTATCGATAATTTAATTTAGATGCTAGCTCTTTATTATAAATTTCTCTTTAGACACCCCTGAGATAAGACTGTCCTTTATTTCAGATATTCTTTAGATTTCCATGGAAGCAGGGGTGATGTTAGCAACCATAAAATTCTGCATGCAAAAGGTGAAGAAGTCCCGGAGCTAGGTGTTACTACAAGGCATTTGAGAGAACGTTTTATCCATCGGGAAGGAAGTGTGCTGGTGCTTCAAAGGTGTTTCATTTCCAAATGTCCAAGTATGTTTCTACACCACATGCCAGGGTGCACGTTTCAAGGCATTGGCATTGTTTGCTTTGCTTAAAGCCCTGCAAATGTGTTCTTGTTTTGCTGAATACCCAAGCCCCTCATTATGGGTTTGGAGGCCTAACATGACCTGGCCCCTGCCTGCCTCCCCCACTTGATCTGCTCTCACCCTTCCTTGCAGTGGACTCCAGCCATGCTGAGCCACTTGCTGTCCCTCAAATGTGCCAACCTTGTTCCTGCCTCGGGGTCTTTCTTGGCCCCCCTCCCTGAGAACATCCAGATGTGTGTGCAATCCCCACCAGCCTTTTGCCCTGATCTTGATTGGTATTTTCTTTGGCACACACATCATTAAGTGAAATTTTCTTATTTGTCTACAGACGTATGGTCTGTCTGTCTGCCCTGCAGAATGTAATCACCTTGAGGGCAAAGACTTTTCCAACGACAGCTCAGTCCCTAAGCAGAGAAGGCAACAGCTTTCTCTCGACAAATAGCTCTTGAATGAATGAGTGCAGCACCTCTGAGTCAAAGCCCTGTATACTGAATCTTCTAGTTTTATCTGTGGTCTCAAAATAAACATGATTTGGATGAAGCACTAATGTCTTTAAACTTGAGTTTACCTCTTATAAAATCAAATAATGCCAATTCCTGACTTTCTCTGAGAGTCACACTATCCCTAAGTGGCTTGGGGTTCTTCATGCAAACTGCTTTATGTGTCAAAATTGTGTCTATAGCCATAGGAGAGGTGGTAGATGAACTTGATAAAATGTTTGTGTGTTTGAGGAGCAAAATGGAACCTGTGTCATCGGATAGAACCAAGCCCCTCTTGAGTGAACAGATTTGCTCTCCATACTTTGCATAAGAAAGGTTCTGTTCATTGTGAAATGAAAGGACATTTGTTGTCAACAGTCATTCTTCTTGTATTTGCATAATATTGCTTTCCGTGGGGCATTGTTTTCAGGGCATAAATGTGTTGATTATATTGACACAACTATTGTCTATGAAACTGCTACATTTACTAATTTAAATGAAGGAACTGGCTTTCTGTTTGCCCACCTGACTCTTATTACCTGGGTGAAGAGCATCTATCTGTGAGAGATGAATCTGTTTTGGAGATGGAGTTTCTTTAAAAAACAAAAACAAACATAAAAACGTGGCACCCCAAGGCTACCTTATGAGTACCCAGCCAGTCAGCTTTTATAAAGAATCATCCCTAATTCTCAGGGAACAGCCTCCTCGGTGATTCAACTCCAAAGACAAGAGTTTCATTCTGCTTGCTTTTTCATTTCAAGTAAGTGAAAAATGTAGTATTTACTCTTTTACAACGGGTCTTCTCCATATTTATCCGTATTTTCTGCATGTAGCAATATTTGCTCTTTTCTCTCTTTTTTTTAATTTTATTTTTTTAAATTATTTTTATTAACATATAAAGTATTATTTGCCCCAGGAGCACAGGTCTGTGAATCATCAGGCATACACATTTCACAGCACTCACCATAGCATATACCCTCCCCAGTGTCCATCACCCAACCACCCTCTCCCTACCCTTCCACCCCCAGCAAAGCTCAGTTTGTTTTGTGAGATTAAGAGTCTCTTATGGTTTGTCTCCCCACCAATCATATCTTGTTTCATTTTTTTTTCCTTCCTTATCCCCCACAACCCACTGTCCTGTCTCTCAAATTCCCCGTAGCAGAGAGATCATATGGTAATTGTCTTTCTCCAATTGACTTTTTTCCCTCAGCATAATACCCTCTAGTTCCATCCACGTTATTGCAAATGGCAAGATTTCATTTCTTTTGATGGCTGCATAGTATTCCATTATATATATATATATATATATATATACACACACACACACACATATATATATATATATATATATATATATATATACACACACACATCTTCTTTATCCATTCATCTGTTGATGGATATCTAGGTATCTAGGTTCTTTCCATAGTTTGGCTATTGTGGACATTGTTGCTATAAATATTCGGGTGCACGTGCCCCTTCAGATCACTTCATTTGTATCTATAGGGTAAATACCCATTATACAATTTCTGGGTCGTAGGGTAGGTCTATTTTCAACTTTTTGAGCAACCTACATACTGTTTTCCAGAGTGGCCACACCAACATTCTCACCAACAATGCAAGAGGGTTCCTCTTTCTCCACATTCTCACCAACATATGTCATTTCCTGATTTGTTAATTTTAGCCATTCTGACTGGTGTGAGGTGGTATCTCACTGTGGTTTTAATTTGTGTTTTCCTGAAGCCGAGTGATGTTGAGCACTTTTTCATGTGTCTGTTGTCCATTTGGAGGTCTTCTTTGCAGAAATGTCTGTTCATATCTTCCACCCATTTCTTGATTGGATTATTTGTTCTTTGGGTGTTGAGTTTGATACGTTCTTTCTAGATTTTGGATACTAGTCCTTTATCCGATATGTCATTTGCAAATACCTTCTCCCATTCTGTTGGTTGTCTTTGGTTTTATTGATTGTTTCCTTTGCTGTGCAAAAGCAAAAGCTTTTGATCTTGATGAAATCCCAATAGTTCATTTTGCCCTTGCTTCCCTTGCCTATGGTGAAGTTTCTAAGAAGAAGTTGCTGTGGCTGAGGTTAAAGAGGTTTCTGTCTGTGTTCTCCTCAAGGATTTTGATGGAATCCTGTCTCACATTGAGGTCTTTCATCCATTTGAGTCTATTTTTGTGTGTGGTGTAAGGAAATGGTCCAGTTTCATTCTGCTGCATGTGGTGTTCAATTTCCAAAATACAATTTGTTGAAGAGACTGTCTTTTTTCCATTGGACATCCTTTCCTGCTTTGTTGAAGATTACTTGACCATAGAGCTGAGGGTCCATTTCTGGGTTCTCTATTCTGTTCCATTGATCTATGGGTCTGTTTTTGTGCCAGTGACATACTATATTGATGATTACACCTTTGTAATAGAGCTTGAAGTCTGGAATTGTGATGCTGCCAACTTTGGCTTTCTTTTTCAACATTTCTCTGGCTATTAGAGGTCTTTTCTGGTTCCATATAAATTTTAGGATTATTTGTTCCATTTCTTTGAAAAAAACTGATGGTATTTTGGTAGGGATTGCATTCAATGTGTAGATTGCTTTAGATAGCATGGACATTTTCACAGTATTTGTTCTTCCAATCCATGAGCATGGAACAATTTTTCCATTTCTTTGTGTCTTCCTCAATTTCTTTCATGAGTAATTTATAGTTTTCTGAGTACAGGTTCTTTGCCTCTTTGGTTAGGTTTCTTCCTAGGTATCTTATGGTTTGGGCTAGAATTTTGGTGAGAATTTTTGCATCCATACTCATCAATGATATTGGTCTATAACTCTCCTTTTTGATGGGGTCTTTGTCTGGTTTTAAAATCAAGGTAATGCTGGCCTCATAAAATGACTTTGGAAGTTTTCCTTCCATTTCTGTGTTTTGGAACAGTTTCAGGAGAATAGGTATTAATTCTTCCTTAAATGTTTGGTAGAATTCCCCTGGGAGGTTGTTTGGCTCTGGGCTTTAATTTGTTGAGAGATTTTTAATGACTGCTTCAATCTCCTTAGTGGTTATGGGTCTATCTGTTCAGGTTTTCTATTTCTTCCTGGTTCAGTTTAGTAGTTTATATGTCTCTAGAAATGCAAACATTTTTTCCAGATTGTCAGATTTTCTGGTGTATAGTTGCTCATAATATGTTCTTGTAATTGTTTGTATTTCTTGTGTTGGTTGTGATCTCTCCCCTGTCATTCATGATTTTATTAATTTGGGTCCTTTCTCTTTTCTTTTTGGTAAGTCTGGCCAGGGGGTTATCAATCTTATTACCTTTCAAAGAACCAGCTCTTAGTTTCATTGATTTGTTCTACTATTCTTTTGGTTTCTATTTCATTGATTTCTCCTCTGATCTTTATGATTTCTCTTCTCCTGCTGGGTCTAGACTTTCTTTGCACTCTCTTCGCTCTCTCTGCAGAAGACAGAATTAGGGATATAGAAGACCAAATGATGGAGATGCTGTTCTTTCTCCAGCTCCTTTGGGTGTAGGATTAGGTTGTGTACTTGAGACCTTTCTTGTTTCTTGAAAAAAGCTTGTATCACTATATACTTTCCTCTTGGGACTGCCTTTGCTTTGTAACAAAGATTTTGAGCAGTTGTGTTTTTATTTTCATTTGTTTCCATGAATTTTTTCAATTCTTTAATTCTCTGGTTGACCCATTTAGTAGGATGCTCTTTAGCCTCCATGTGTTTGAGTTCATTCCAATTTTTCTCTTGTGATTGAATTCTAGTTTCAGAGCATTATGGTCTGAAAATATGCAGGGAATGATCCCAATCTTGGTACTGGTTGAGACGTTATTTTTGACCCAGGATGTGATCTATTCTGGAGAATGTTCCATGTGCACCTGAGAAGAACGTGTATTCTGTTGATTTGGGATGGAATGTTCTGAATATATCTATGATGTCCATCTGGTCCAGGGTGTCATTTAAGCCTTTATTTCCTTTATAGCCTTTATTTCCTTTTGCTTAGATGAACTGTCCATTTCAGTGAGGGAGGTGTTAAAGTCCTCTACTATTATTATATTATTATTGATGTGTTTCTTTGATTTTGTTATTAATTGGTTTATATCATTGCCTGCTCCCATGTTAGGGTCTTTGATATTTACAATTGTTAGATCTTCTTGTTGGACAGACCCTTTCAGTATGATAGTGTCCTTCCTCATCTCTTATTATATAGTCTTTGGCTTAAAAATTAATTTATCTGATATAAGGATTGCCACCGCAGCTTTCTTTTGATGTCTATTAGCATGGTAAATTGCTTTCCACCCCTTCACTTTAAATCTGGAGGTGTCTTTGAGTCTAAAATGAGTTTCTTGCGACAGCATATCTATGGGTCTTTTTGTTTCTGTTTTTTAATCCATTCTGATACCTGTGTCTTTTGATTGGGGCATTTAGCCCATTTACCTTCAGCATAACTACTGAAAGATATGCAATTATTGCCATTGTATTGCCTGGAAGGTGACTGTTACTGTATTTTGTCTCTGTTCCTTTCTGGTCTATTACTTTTAGGCTCTCTTTGCTTAGAGGACCCCTTTCAATATTTCCTGTATGGCTCGTTTTGTGTTTGCAAATTATTTTAATTTTTCTTTTTCTTGGCAGCTTTTAATCTCTTCTATTTTCAATGACAGCTTAGCTGGATATAGTATTCTTGGCTGCATATTTTTCTCATTTAATGCTCTGGATATATCATGCCAGTCCTTTCTGGCCTGCCAGGTCTTTGTGGATTAGTCTGCCGTCAGTCTAATATTTCTACCACTGTATGTCACAAACCTCTTGTTCTGAGCTGCTTTCAGGATTTTCTTTTTGTTACTAAGACCATTAGGTGATGGGGTGTGGACCTATTTTTATTGATTTTGACAGCAGTTTTCTGTGCCTCCTGGATCTTGATGCTTTTTCCCTTTGCCATATTAGGCAAATCTCTATTATGATTTACTCCAATGTACCTTCTGTCCCTCTGTCTCTTTCTTCTTCTTCTGGAATCCCAATTATTCTAATATTGTTTTGTCTTATGGTGTCACTTATCTCTCAAATTCTCCCCTCATGGTCCAGTAGTTGTTTGTCTCTCTTTTGCTCAGCTTCTTTATTCTCCATCATTTGGTCTTCTATATCCCTAATTCTCTCTTCTGCCTCATTTATCCTAGCAGTAAGAGCTCCATTTTTTATTGCACCTCATTAATAGCTTTTTTAATTTCAATTTGGTTAGATTTTAGTTCTTTTATTTCTCCAGAAAGGGATCTTGTTTCTCCAGAAAGGGATTCTCTAATATCTTCCATGCATTTTTGAGCCCCCGTAGCACCTTGATAATCATCATTCTGAACTCTAGTTCTGACATATTGCCAGTGTCTGTATTGATTAGGTCCCTAGCCATCAGCACTGCCTCTTGGTCTTTTTTTTTTTTTTTTTTTGGTGGTGAGTTTTCCACTTTGTTATTTTATCCAGATAAGAATATATGAATGAGAGAGTAAAATACTAAAAGTGTGGCAAAGACCTCAGAAAAATATACACGACCCAAATCAGAAGAGACCTGAAACTGGGGGAAGAAAAAGAGGGGGGAAAGTAAAAAATAGAAATATATATATATTAGACTGGTGAATAGAACAGAGCCACCCACTTGATTTTGGGTGTATTCTGGTCTCTTAGAAGAAACTACTTCCCAAAATTTTAAAAAAAGAAAAACACATATATATATATATACACAAATAAGGGTAAACACGATGAAGGGATGGAATATAACTTTAAAGATGAAAATCAAAAAGGATTCTGAAAAAGGAATTGTAAGATAAGTTGGTTGGAAAAAGAAAATAAAAAGAGGTGAGAATGTGATCAGGCTGGAGCTGGATTTAGTGTATATTTTGATCTAGTAAAAGAAATTATATCCTAAAATTTTAAAGAAAAAAACCTATATGTATACAAAAATAAAATTAAATACCACGAAGGGATAAAATATGACTATAACAATGAAAATTTTAAAAGATTTTTTAAAAAGCTATTGATAAGGTAAAATAGCTAAAAAAAAAAAAAAGGTTAAAAGAGGAAAGCAGAAAAGTTTTAAAAAATAGAATAAGAGCAAAATAAAATTTTAAAAATCTAACTTTGTGAGACTAAAGGATCATGGGGAAAAAGCCATGAATTTTATGTGCTGTATTGCCATAATTGTGAAGTTTTGCAGTTCTCATTGATCAGTGAACTTGGGCTTGGCTGGCTGTTCTTGCTGATCTTCTGTAAAGAGGGCCCTGTTGCTGTGATTCTCAAATGTCTTTGCCAGAGGCGGAATTGCACCACCCTTGGCAGGGGCCAGCTAAATAATCTGCTCTGGTTCGCACTCTGGAGCTTTTGTTCCCTGAACGCTTTCCGTAGAGCTCTGGAGGGTGGGAATGAAGATGGTGGCTGCCTAGTCTGAGACCTGCAGGAGCCCCGAGCTCACAGCCCCACTCCTCAGGGCACCGTCAGAGATAAGAAGTCAGTCCTTCCCATCTCCCGGGTCTCCGGCGGCCACACTCCGAGCTCACCCAACCTGTGACTGAGCGTTTCTATCTCTGGCCAACGGCCCTGTTTGGAGTCTCCAGACCCAGCAGATTCCTGCTGCACTGTTCCTCCTGGGAAGGAAGGTGAATCTCCCTGGATCTGCCCCTATGGGTCCCTGTTCGAAGAGCAGCGGCCCGACTGCCTCAGATCAAGGTAACGAGGATCTGAAAACTCCTCCTCAGGTACATCTCTGCAGCCGGCTTCCCCCCACCAACACCTGGAAGCTCTGTCACACTCAGACACCTTTCTGTGACCTGTTGGGTCCTGAGACCCTACTGTCCCCGCAAGGGCTTCCCCACCTCCCCCTTCGCCTCTGGAGCGATGTCCCTCTGTGGAGCAGACTTCTGAAAGTTCTCATTTTGTGCTCCGCTGCTCCACTGCTTGCCGGGAGCCACCCCTCCCCCACAGTCTCTCTTCCCAGGGTTTCAGATTCACTTCTCCGCATCCTACTTTCCCAAAAGTGGTCAGTTCTCTGTTCCTAGAATTGCTGCTCTTCTTCTCTCCCATCTCCTGTTGAGTCTGTAGGTGTTCAGAATGGTTTGGTAACTATCTAGCTCAACTCCTGAGAGCTACTGCCATTTCCGTTTCCTACTCCTCCGCCATCTTGCTTCCTCTCTGCTCTTTTCTCTTGGTGGATGGCATTCCATTGCCCATTATCACAATTTTTTTATCCATTTACTGTAGATACTGTTTTTATTCCCAGTTTTTTTTTAATGAAGTGTTTTACTGAAGGTTTTGTTTGCTTGTTTGTTTTTTTTACCATTCTGTTAGAGTCCATATATATGCCTTTCTTTTAGGTATATCCACAACTGGCATTAGTGTGTCCAGATGCCAAGAATTTATTGAAGTAATTGCATGAAGGTATATCAGGTGTGAGTCTCATTTGCTCTAAATTATTTTAATTTTAGCCATTTTGTCGCAGTTTAATAGCTTCATATTTTGCACTTGCTTTTCTTTCATGACAAATGATGTTGAGTACCCTTTGATGTATTTATTGACCATTTGGAAATTAGAAATAAATTATGTTTATTGAACATTTATGCAAATTGGGAAAAAGCCTTCATTTTTCAAGATGTTTCAAAGCCATCAGCTGGGAAAACTGTCACAAAAATCTTGCATATCTGCAATGTCTTGAAGGTTTGTGACAATGTCTAAAGATGTTCGGTGCCCAACTTGATATCAACAGTGAATATTAATTCCTGACAGGCACCCTTGCAGACATTTAAGATAAGTTAAGACCTCACCCCAGAAATTTACATTGGCCAAAGTGAAGAGAAACCCTGATCTTGTATATGATTCTCCAGGACTGTATGAATTTGAAGTGGAACAGACACTCAGGAGAGGAAGAGATAGCTCTGCCATTGAGTTCCATTAGGAAAGTCTCCTAGGGAAGAAGTGGCTTGGCATAAAGAGTGTGCACCATGGGTGAGTTTCAAAATATTTTATCACCTGTGAATGTAGGTATCATATGCATGCCAACCATAAAAGACTTATACCTTAACCGATGCATGTTAGTCCTAGAGGAACTGTCTGGATGTAGACTTCCAGAGACTTCCAGAGACTGTTTGTCTCTATGCTAGAGACAAACATGGACACAAAAGGTATTTGGGGAAAAAAAAATATGCGAGTAAACCCCTCTCTTCACACTTTGGCTTAGACCTGGGCTCTAGGTTCAAGGTTAAGAAATCTAAATTCTGTTATTAACCAGTATTGTTAAAAAATCATGTGATGCCATGCAAATTGATATGTATCCCTATAAGCAAATTTGTTTATAAATGAGGACAGTAGGGACAACTGGGTAGCTCAGTCGGTTAAAGGTCTGGTTTCAGCTCAGGCCATGGTCCCACAGTCCTGGGATCGAGCCCCATATTGGACTCCCTGCTCAATTGGGAGTCTGCTTCTCCCTCTCCCTCTGCCCCTACCCCTACCTTGAGCACATTCTCTCTCTCTCTCTCTCTCACTCACTTGCTGTCTCTCAAATAGATGAATAAAATCTTTTTAAAAATGAGGACAGTATTATTTGTCCTCATTTCTCCTCATTTGTTTCAGGTACTATAGGTTCAGAATTGAAAATCTGTCAAGCCTGTCGCCAACAGAAGATATTGTTGTTGGATAATTAAATGGCTACTATTGTTTCAGATTCTCTCTAGGTTTGCTGTAAGAAATGTAAAGCACACAATATATAAAAATACTTCCATTTGATGTACATTTAGATAGAAAAACGCCATTTAAAAGTTGTTCTGAATTCCAAAGAAGCAATAGCCACATTTATAAGACTTAACCTTAGGGAAATTAAAAAAAAAAAATCTGTTTGTGATAAGTCTCATGACCTTTAGCTTCTTAGCAATATAATTTGAAATGATAGAGGGAAAAGCTTGCAGCATATGAAGTATTTTCATTAGATAGGCATTTAGATACAAGAAAACTCCATTTAAAAATAATCTACATTCAGAATACAAGCCATGGTAATATTTATAAAACCTATCGAAATATTTTAAAAAATCTAATTGTTTAGTGACAAGTCTCATGACCTTTAGATCACCTATTGCATTCATTTTTATTTTTAGTCCTTTCAATTATCATCCTGATACTCAGATATCTTACAGTGAATTAATTCTTATGTGGGAGAGTTTCATCTTCTTTGTGGGGGGCATGAGTCATTATTCCTTTCATCTTATGCACAGCATTTCCCCATAGTCATTTGGGTAATAATGAACTATTTAAGCATTTCTGAATATAGAGAGTAAAGCATGAGTTTGATGGTCATTTATTTGGAATGAGGAAAATGATCTTATAATGTTGGTGATTATTCTAATTACTTCAATGGGGTGGGTTGGGTATGGGAATAGAGAAAAGGAAACATGAGAAACTAATAATATTGCTAAAACACACCAATAGCATCTATAAATGATTTAACTTTATGTAGCATGAGAAACAATAGGTTAATTAAAATTGCATAGGATACTTTTAGATTAAAATTTGATCAACTTTTACGTCCTCTGTCTTTACCTTTATTAGTTTCTATGATCTTTTGAATTTTTTTGATTCTTTGAATGTTGATGTCAATATCTTCTATGCCAATTTTGCTTGCTCCACTACAGAACTTAAATAAATCGTTGCCCTTAGTATTACCTATACGAAGCAGACATTTTAGTCCCTTTGAGAAAACACGCGTGTCTCTTGGTCAGCTTGCTTTTATAATAGTTTTGGGAAGCCCAAAGGCCGCATATAAATAAGTGTATTTGAGAGCCCTTGGCAGAGTGGTGCATAACGTGGAGGTAATCCCTAAGATATAGTAAACTGAATTTCAGTTAAGGCCAGCAAACGCACTAGAAAATGAACAGAGCTAATTTAAACAAGGTTTGGTGGAGGAAAAACAAAATCACTTCCTGCTACTCTTCTTGAAGAGGCTTGCACGTGTTATTTAATTATTAGTACCGTTGCTCTGAACTAATTAGGTAACCACAGCCCTGATAGATGTTGCAGAAAGTAGACAGAGATGGGAGATACTGGCTGGAGTTGACATTCTCCTTCAGTTGGTGGCAAAATAAGGGTGTACCAAGCCGTCTTAGCAAGAACATGTCAGTTGGCCTGGAAAAGTAAAAAGAGAATTGGGGAGACACTCCATGGATAGGAGCAGGTGATAAAATATTGGTTTCTTTTCCTTACTATATATTTCAGAATAGATATGCATGGGGTGATCCCTTAATATTTTAGACCAGCCTCGGTGTGTGTGTTTTTCTTTGTCCTTTACCACAGACATGTTTTACAGAGCCACATTAAGTCATCCTGCAGAAAGGAGAAAATAAATATCAGTAATCAGAAAAGGAATATTTGTGAGTTACTTTCTCCTATAAATGATACTTAATGCGAATATGCTTTATAACTGTATAATACTAGCTTAAAAACATTATTCTGATTCAGTGGGGAATTCACCCAGGATTCCTGTTCTGGATTTGAAATGAATGTCATGCAAATGGCGTTCATTTGTTCCATTGAAATCAATTGAATGTAAAATGGCAGAAACTGTTGTCTATTGGTTGTCTATTGGTTTCCCTTCTTCTTTACCTAATACGGGAGCTTCTCAGTTTCCCCTGAATGCACAGCCAGATAAGAACTGTTATTTTCTAGCTTCTCCTAAGTTTGGAGTGACTAAATCCTGGTCACGATCCAGCAGAAGGGACAAGATGCCTTCTGGAGGGATGGATCCTTCCCATTTCTCCTTTCCACTGTGCGGGAGATCCTCCAATAAGAAACCACTCAACGTACCTACTGCTCGTATGTCAGAGAGAAATAAACTCCAATAAAAGGTAAATATAAAAGACCCTGCATCTTGAGGTCTCTTAATTATGCCTGCTTTGCCCATTGGTTGAATCAGACAGCCTCTTTTGAAGGTCTAATATTAACTGAATTTTGGAGAGGACTTTATTGGCTTCATTTTTCTTAGGGTAAAATATTAGCCACACAATTTCCTACTGTGTACACACATACCCTACTGGTAAATTATTTTTAAAATGACACCCCTCAAAACCAACCCTTCCTAATATTTTTGCAAGATCAGTATACCCCAAACTAAATGGTCAGACTGTGTGCCTTTCCTCCCTGCTTTCGGTGGAACCCTTTCCGTGCCCCCCCCCCCCGCCCACACCTGAGCTTACTATCACAGCATCTTGCTCTTGGCGGAACTCTCACCAGAAAGTTCCTGTGAAATCTCAGGCATTATCAAGCTAATATTTGATAATAGTAATGTTTGATGACATCCCTATGGGACTGAATAAGGCCAACAAAGTACTATAAGGCTTATATTTACCAAAATATTGATAGAACTTTTACGCACAACAATAGTGATATTTTTCCTTCGAAGAGATTTTTCTAAACATGAGCATCTTAGCAGGAGTCCACAAATCTCGATCGCTCTTCTCCCCTAATTCTCATATCCTATACTGCTGAACTTGGTTTGCTAGTATTTTGTACAGAATGTTCACGCCCGTGTTCATCAGAGCTATTGGCTGGTAGTGGTCCTTTCTCGTACTTTCCTTATCTGGCTTTGAGAAAATGACTTCGGGAGTGGGCCCTCCTCTTTAATTGTCTGAAAAGTTTGAGAAGAACTGGCATTCATTATGTTTTTGAAATGTTTGGTAAAATTCACCCGTGAAGCCCTATGGCACAGTGCTTTGCTTTAGGGGGAGGTTTTCAGTCTCATTGATTACTACTGGTCTGTTTAGATTTTCGATTCCTTCCTATTTCAGACTTGGTAGGATGTGTATTTCCAGGAACTTCTCCATTTCCTCTAGGTTGCCTAGTTTGTTGCTGTGGAGTGGTTTAAATCTTTTATGACCCTTTGTATTCCTGTGGTATCAGTTGTAAAGTGTACAGTTGTAAAGTTGTAATTAATTTTATTAATTTGGGTCATCTCTCTCATTATTTATTTATCATTTATTTATCTATAGTCAGTCTAGCTACAGTTTTTTCAATTTTGGTTTGGTTTTGTTTTCCTTCCAAAGAACCAAATCTAAGTTTTCTATTGTTTTCCTATTCTCAATTTCATTTATTCCTGCGTTATTGTATTCTTTTCCTTCTTCTAACTTTGGGCTTAGTTTGTTCTTCTTTTTCTGGGCCCTTTACATGCAATGTTAGGTTGATTACTTGAGGTCTTTCTGTGTTCTGGATGTGTGCACGTAGAGCTATGCACCACCCTCTTTCTGCTGCTTTTGCTGCATCCCATAAGTTCTGGCATATTGTATTTCCATTTTCATTTGTCTCAAGATACTTTTTTATTTTCTTTGTAATCTCTTGCTTGATCCATTGGCTGTTCAGGAGCATGGTGTTTAATTTCCATGTATCTGTGAGTTTTCTATTTTTCTTCCTATTATTGATTTCTAGTATCGTACTAGATACTAGATATAGTAAAGGTCTTCTTTTTTCTTTTCTTTTTTTTTTTTAATTTTTATTTATTTATTTGACAGAGAGAGAGACTGCAACAGAGGGAACACAAGCACAGGATGTGGGAGAGGGAGAAGCAGGCTTCCTGCTGAGCAGGGAGCTCGATGCAGGCCTCGATCCCAGGACCTGGGATCATGACCTTGGCTGAAAGCAGATATTTAACGACTGAGCCACCCAGGTGCCCTTAGAAAAAGTTTTCTTGCCATGAGTTCAATATTCTTAATTTAATAAGACTTGTTTTGTGGCCTAACTTATGATCTGACCTGAAGAATGTTCCAGGTGCACTAGAGAAGTATGCACACTCCGCTATTGTTGGATAGAATGTTCATATCTATCCGTTAGGCCATCTGGTCTCTAGTGTTATTTAAATGTACTGTTTCCTTATTGATTCTCTTTTTGGTTGATTTGTCCAATGTTGAGGTATTACAGTCTGCTAGTTAGGAGTATTAGTTTGGCAGACGACATTGAATAGAAATGTCGTCTGCCAAAACCCAAGTGCTGGTGGCTTTAAGCCCTATCCTTCTTCTCCATCATAGTCTGACCTTCTGTAGTCAAGCCTCACATTCCCCCTGCAGTTCCTGAGGAGTGAGACCCGAATGGGCTTCCCAGGAACGACAGTGCTGGGGGAGCTGGATGTCCACCTTGGACTCTCTTTTTCCTACTGTGGGAAGCATAGACTTGGGGTCAGGGGCACGGCTCTTGGTGTGACATAATGCCAACCTTGGGAAGGGGCCACTCGGTCAGAATATGGCTGGTTCTCTCGCCCCTCTGATGTACTTCTTCCTTGTCTCTGTGATTCAAGGAAGGGCTCAGCCTCATCCCCTCTGTTCTAGGATTTTCCCAATGGTATCTGGTCTATGAATAGTTGTTAGTTCATCTTCTCATGAGGGGGACTGAAGTCAGGAATGACCTTTGTTGCTATCTTGATGCCACCAGAACTCTATTAGTTTGTAAAGATGGAATGTAAGATTAGAGTGGGCGTTGGGGAAAATTAAAAAACAGTGAGAAAAGATAAAACCAAGAGAAAAAAATCATTTATTTTAGAATCTATTTAATAATCTCAGACATTCAGAGTTATAAAGGATGATTTGTAATGATACATTTTTTTCTATATGCCCCCAATAAGCAAGGAAAGTTTAACAAGGGGGCCCAGAACCAGGGCGTTATAATCACAGAACTGATATTCTTCAGTAATATCTAAGAGATCAGGGAAAACTCTCTTCCACATTTTTATTTTAGTTTGTAAAAACTTAATCATTTTCTCTTAGACCCCTCACACACACGGAAAAAAAAAAAAACATAACAAAACAAAACTCCAGCATACATGTCCCTTTTCTTATTCAGTACTTTGATCTCTAGAAACCAATTTTAGATATTAGCACACATAGACATATATACAAGGGCTAGTTTTCCTAAAATTGGGTGTATCCTGGTAGGACATTACCTTCTGTCTGCCTGACATGAGACATTGTTTTCTAGCATGTTTAACCATCCTTCATGCCTCTGAAACTATTTCAGTGGTAAAGAAATACATAATTTCCTCTGAGTTTGTTTTCATTCTGAATTTGTAAACTTTGCTATGTTATATCTGCAGCCATTGATCTTTTCTGTCATTGTTGTTGTTGTTACTACTTTTAAACAAAATTTAGGATCTTGCCAAATTCCTTGCTTTACAAACATTAAACACATGGGTACAGGCATGTACACACAAAAAAACATACACAGAGGCAAGTGTGTGTTGCGTTTACATGTAAAAACTTGGGTCTCCCAGTCATCTGGGATTCAGGAACCCTGTCTCTGCTGAATACTTCTCCAGTTGCCTTAGTATACTATGGTCAAATGACCACATGTTCTCAGCAGAAGAGGGAAACACAAGGAAAACTGCCACATCATGGTAGACCCAAATATCTAAGCATATTGCTGGGGGAAGAAAACAAAACAAAATTGGGCCTTTTGGCTTCTTCCCTTCTCGTTCAAATCTAACAACCGCTTGCTATCTTGTGAAACAAGCACAGTAACTGTGGGATGGCTTTTTACAATCTCTTCGAGAGGAAGACCAACTCAATGAGAACAAAGAATTGGTACTAGAGCTAGGTCCTAACGCCACAGCATTCAGGAACTGAGAGAAGATTGGTGAGACCCCTGCCCATTTTCAAATGACCTTGGACTGGGTTAAGAGTCAATGATTGTCTTATCCCCTCCACGACTGCCATTTTCACATGGCCTCCAATGGTTTCTCCAGCCCTGTCACTCCTCAGTGCAGTGTTCAAAGAAAGAACAAACGACTTAGATTCTCAACCTGCCTTTCTAGAAACTCATGGTGTGCTATGTCACATAATTTATCCTGTTACCCTCTAAACCAAGGGGGTAGATGAGGTGATCAAAGTCCCCTCAACCCTAAAGTTCACTGACATGGAATGTAGAATTTAACTGATTTGGAAAATAAGGGATAGATCAGTTATTTACCCTGTGCCTATATTACTACTCTTCACCAACAGAGACAAGACTTGACATTTGATGTCTTCATCTGAAGATGTTTGCATTAGAATTGTAAACTCAAAATGTGTAAAATTTTAAACTCAAGATGGGTTTCTTCTGATTACTTGATAGGTTTTCTTCCTTTCAACAAATGTTTAAGTATTAAAATTTTCACTTTAAGCCAATCTGACACAATCAAATTTTGATGGAAAAAGTAAATAGAAAATATCAAACGTATCCCAAAGCAATAAATAACTTTTGGATTTTCCAACAGTTTTATTTTTTATTGCTATTTCTTCTGTACATAGCTGGTTCCCATTCAGTGGCTTCCAAATAAGCTTCACCCCCCAAATCCCAAGACAACTTGAAAAGAATCACAAGGCTCAGGAAATGTTTCAGGATCACTTAGAAATTTTTGAGAATTATAGCAAACATAACAGCCTCGTAGAGATAGGCCTTAAGAAATTTTTGTAAATACTATTTGTCATCACAGTGGATATTTATAAAGCTGATTTTATTATAGGACTGAGAAACAGAACTTTTAAAATATATTAGGAAAATGCTGTATCTGTCCATACAGGCAAACAGTATGTAGGATAGCCTTGAAAATGATTTGCTCATTGGCCTGGAACAGGACTTGATTGATCAAGTGACTAGAGAAGTATTCCCAGTTCCAAGAATGTTCCAGGAGAGGAATGTATAGAAAACTCCACCTGCGGTAAGTGTTCTGCATTTCAAGTCTATTAAATAAAAATTAAGTACTTAAAAGCATAGTTAGGTCTCCGATTAAGGTAGACGAGGTGTCAGTATTGAAACATTTAAAATATATCCACTAAGTCTTTGAAAGTCTTTGGATATATTTGGACATATTTTCCTTGTGGCAGAATGTGGGTCACAGAGAATAATCTTTCATTTTTAAAATAGAAATATACTGATGCATAAATGTATTGCTTCTAATGTATCCCGTCTGCAGGGTATTATTTTTCTCATAACAGGAAATGGCAGAAGTAGGTAACTATATTCTTCTGGTGCCAAACGGAACTGAGCGATCCTTTGCAATTACAATGCATAGGCTTTACTGGTCCTGGTGCAGGAAGCATAACAATTTGCATATTTTAATTTAGAGGTTAGAGACCCCTGTCAAAGTTAACAGCTTGGACGGGGCCAGCACGGAGAAATCGAGAAGAGAGAAATAATTGAAAAGGCAGTTCCCAACAAAATGAAATTTGTCTCGTTGTCACTTAAGGTTGTCTTCTTGTCTTTCTGAGGGAGCAAGGTCAGCTTAAGAATGAAGGGAGAGTAGAGCACGGTAGACCACTAAGGACCAAAGGATAATTTTTTTTAATAACAGTGGCAATTGCAATATATATTTATGAAGGGGAGAAGAAAAGAATGCACACCAGCTTTCTGGGTGAGAGTCCGCCGATGTCCTTTGAGTGGAAATATTGCAGACGTGTCCATGGCAGATCTAAAGTTTGTCCTCAAAGACAAGCAGGTTACAGAGGAGACGAAGTACTTAATGAAATAATTTAGTGTGACATATTGATATTGAAGTCTGGAAGGCAGAAAAGGATTTGCAACAAAATTAAGGTATGTCCCTCTTGAAACGTTCCCCATTTCTTTCTCTGAAGGCTGAGAGGAGGTTTTCATGAGAAAAGGAGCCCCTTTTATTTCTCTCTCCAAGTTCATACCAAAACATAGATGCCAGTGTGAAGTTCAACATTTGCAGCCTCGTGAAAATCTCATTGGAATAAGGTCCAGAGGAAAATCAAGTATGAAATGGGTCTTGGTTATGTTTTAGAAAGGTTTTAATCTCTCCAGCATCATGTGTTTTCAGTTAAAATGTGCATTAGTAAAAAAACCCGGGCCCCAGCCGTGAAGGGACGGAGGTCTGGGGAATGTCAGTTTTAGGTGCAGGCAGTGGAAGACGGCTGGGGATATTATCAGGGCATAAAAACAGCAGCCAGATTTCAACTCTCCAGTGGGGCTAATCGTTTTCATAAGGATCTGGGAACACTAAAAAAAAAAAAAAAAATCATGCTTTAGAAAATGAAGATAAGTATTTCATGTTCATGATATAGTTGCATCATTGACATAGAAAGAAAAGGAAAACGTCCACATAAAAGCCATATTCTGTGGTTGACGAGTTCGGTTCTGTTCTAATACCTGGAGGGAAGCTGGGCATCACGACGGCTGACTGGTCAGGGATTCTCAACTGGTGGGACATTGCTTATCCATATTTGCAGAGGAGCTGGGTAGGGAACACGAAATGTGTGAAAACTGCCCCCCTCTGTTCCCTCGCTGTGAATCAAGGGTAGAGCATTAGTTGTTTTTTTCAGAAGAATCAGAACATTGGGCTAGGGTACTAGTGCTCTGCCTGGGAAACCGTGGACAGATCTGTTAGGAAGCCTGCATGTGAGTTTTCTCATCTTGAAAGGACGGATGCTTTCATCTGCCTCGCAGTTTTCGTGGAACTACTTAGGTAAACGTGCTCCTTAAAATGTTGACCCCGTTTTGGATTTAGGTTTTTCATATGAATTGACAGATGAACGTGAATACTCGGCTTCTAGATACTGGCGAACCCATCAGCTCCATTGATTTCCCTATAGCTAAGTCTCAAGCACCTACACTTCCTCTTTGGTGCCAGTCAGATAAACAATGTAATCACTGGCTTCTCCTCACTTACCTGCCCAGGGCATCTTATAAGAAAGAGTAGGCTTGTTCTCACAAGTACATTTCCAAAATATGTGACAAATATTGCTCCAGGAATATTTCCCAAATTTCTTCCCCACCGCCCCCCCCCCCCCCAGTTATTTTTCCCCTTTGAAACATAGTAAGAAAATAAGAAAATGTATTTGCTACAAAGCATCTATAATAATGAGGTCATGTAAAATGCCTACAGCTTCTGGTAAGGTGCTGCTAAGTGGCAATTTTGGAAAGAAAGTTTATGGAATTTACTTGGCACTGCTGAGCCTTTCCACTTAAAAAAAAAAAAAAAAAAAAAAAAAAGGAACGAAAGACCACACAACACTTGCTATGAAAAGATATTACATTTTCTCCAGAGAAGTAACACTTCCTCCTTTGTTTGGAGGCTCTCCAGTGACTCTAAAACATTTTTGCAGATTACTCTACCTAAGCCTTTTAAAACTCACAAAATAGCCTTGAAGTAATAAAATGGAAACTGTTGGTATGCCAATCAAAGACAGATATAGAAACAGTAGTCCTAAGAAAATGTGACCTGTCTAAAACCTCCTTCAAAACGCTGATGGACCCAGAAATAGAATCCAAGCAGCTGACTCTAAGCACTGGGCAACACTTCCTCTCTTTAGAATTATTATTGTTCAAAGCCTTTGCACGTAAACCACCTCTTGCTCCTTGAGGATAGATGAGGTCATGCTAACAATACCCCATTCTTCCCCTAAAAAATACTGCGGTCATGGCCGATGAGCTAACTCACAGAACGTTCGTGGGCCACAGTGAATGCACACATACACACATACACCAGCACACACACACACACACACACACATGCACAAAATCCCATTCTTGGTTCAGTTTGTTTTTGTTTTCTTAAAACAAGCTTTAGTTGGAATTTTAATTTCAAGCTTTGGCCCACAGTTGTTGCCGAAATTTCACACTCTGTTCTTCTGTTCCTACTTGTTCCACCCTCCCTAAGTCATGTAATGAAAGAACTAGACCACAGGAGAATGGGTTTTCAACAGATTGTATAATGGAGTTATTGTCCCTTCCACAAAGGCTGGTCATTAAACTCACAGGCATTAGGGACACGAAACAGAATTTGGAAGGTGGGACATATTCAAATCTTGACCGTGATAGTAGTTAAAGTTATCACATCAGAATTATACTTGGTCTTAAAGATGTTGAAAAAGACGTGAATATTGGGGCATCTGGGTGCCTCGGTCAGTTAGATAAATGTCTGTCTCCGGCTCAGGTTGTGATCCCAGGGTCCTGGGACTGAGTTCTGCCTCTGTCTCCCTGCTCAGCCGGGAGTCTGCTTCCCTCCCAGCCCTTCCCCCCTGCTTGTGCTCACGCATGCACCCCCTCTCTGTCTCTCTCTCAAACAAAAATAAAATCTTTAAAAAAATGAATATTTTTGAGGAAAAAATACAAATAGTATCTTGATATAATATAGGTAATTTATAAAATTTATATATACCTTTTCCTGTACAATACTACTGATAAGAAAATGGGAAAGATTGTAGTAGTAAACAGAAATTGGCTCTTCAAAGACCAGCTGAAGTTACAGTCGAAGGGTACTTCATCCTTGTGTGTGACTGTTGGCACACACTGGATTTTAGGCACAAAAAGGCAAACACCACTACTAGCTTCATCTTATTTTTTTTTTAAGATTTTATTTATTTATTTGACATAGAGAGAGAGACAGTGGGAGAGGGAACACAAGCAAGGGGAGTAGGAGAGGGAGAAGCAGGCTTCCTGTGGAGCAGGGAGCAGGATGTGGAACTCCATCCCAGGACCCTGGGATCATGACACACAGGCACCCTACATTCATCTTCTTTAAATATGAAAAGAGGGCATTCTGGCAACCTTGTTGGCGGTCTGCAGTTCCCATCTCTCCCTCTGCTGCCTTCCATTACAATGCTCATGAAAACAGGAAAAGAGAGAACAGTTTGGACAGCAGTGAAAACTTGAAGGGTGGTCAGAAATGTCAGGTGGGGAGTCAAGGAGGGAAAGCTTGAGGCTGGAGGCAGAATGACCAAGCCAGGTGGGTTCCTACCCAGGTGGGGGATTTTCCATCTACACCACCTCATGGAGGCACAGGTGCACCTTTCTGTTTTGTGAAAGCTCCTCCATGTGGGATCCCAACACACTCTTCTCCCCTTTGGCTCCACTTGAGTCTTGAATGAATGCACCTTTGCCCAATAGTCCTAGGGAGTGAAACATTACTGAGGCCAACATGGGTGTGGCTAACCTTTTAGACCCAGATGTTGGAATATTTATTTCACCATTTAGAGATAAAGAAATCTTGCCATGCAGCTCATTAAATAAGAGCATGGGCTTTGGATTTAAAAAAAGAAAAAGCCTAATTACATATCCTGGTTCCACTCTTTTCTACCTCTTTTATTTCAGAAAAGTTACTTAATCTCTGAAAGCCTCATTATTTTTGCCTTTATAAGGGATAATAATAGTACCTTTTTTAATAAGATTTTTGGAAAAAAATCATTGAAATAATATATCCAAAATCTTTAAATGCTGTTTGGCATATAGTTAAGTGCTCAATAAATATTTTTAATATGTTCAAAAACTAAAATGTAATTACATAATTAAAATTATTAGAAGTAATAAACTGTATCAACATTATGGAAAATTGAGCTTTTAATAAGGAATAAAATCTTAAGTGTCTTAGAACCCAGAAGAAAAAAAAAAAAAAAAAGAACAAGGAAATGGAAACTGATGTGGGAAACAAAGGCAGAAGTAAAATTACTAAATTTCCTTACTACCTACAGCAAATTGACGAGTCCTTGAAACAGGAAGAGTGACATTGCTCTAGGAATCCAGTTGCAATGATGTTAATACTCTGCTAAAGGCAAGAGCCAATCTCAGCCCAACCCCTAGGGTCCTGTAAATCTACTTTAACTTATAAAAATTACTTTGGAAACTTCCCTTATCTCGACCCCCTAAAGATATATGTTGGCAATCATCCCCCAAGCATATGACCCACCGATATACATCTGACGGGTCTCATGACTAAGGTTTTATTAGACAGTAATAAATGATCTTTTCCCAATGATAGCCAGCTCCCTCAAGGTCCTAGAAACCTTGCTTCCAAAATTCCTTGGACACCTATGCTCTCCCTGACCCCCTCTCAACTTGAAAGTATAAAATGGGTCACTCCTCATGACCCTAGTGCTACTCTCTCTGCCCATGGGTCCTGTCCCTGTGCTTTAATAAAATCACCTTTTTGCACCAAAGATTTCTCAAGAATTCTTTCTTGGCCACTGCATTGTAGGCAATGTCTTTCCTACCTCAGAAACAGTGATAGAAAAAATGATAGATATTAAAGTCAGAGAAACATCATCAACATATGCTTATCATCATAAAGACATAAAAGTAATAAATTATAATGGAAGCCAAACTTACTAAGTCAATACTTCAGTATGTAAAACAAATTAGGTTCCAGACAAGTAAATGGAGAAAAACCATTAGACCTAGATCTATACAGTTTTGCTTTCTTTCTTGTATACTTGCGGTTTCAACTTTTAGAGAAATCTGAATCCAGGAAAAGCGTTAAAGAAGTTACAACAAACCAAACCACAAAAACCAGAATTGTATCACAGGATTTTTGTTTTCTGTTTTGTTTTGTTTTGTTTTTTCCAATAACACAAAATTCTAGAAACCAGTCAAGCAATGTCAGGGCTCACATTCTCAATTGTTGAATTACTGATAGAAGTCAGACAGGTCATGCAAGCAAGTGAAGTAGTGCATGTAAGTAGAGCTAATTGAAGACAGCAGGTTCTGATGAAGGGCTGTGGTAGCCACTGGACTCTGGTTCTGTGTCACTAGGTGAGAATGCTATCCAGGGCTGCCAATCATTCTAGCCTTTTGTGAAAAGCTAGGACTATGAATTTTTATGTGAAGTCTCCAGATTTTTAAGGTCATCAACAAATTCACATTTTTCTGTTACAAGCCAAGAAAAACACATTAGCAGGCAAATATATGGCCTCTAAACTAATTCCAGGTAGGCAGTTCATACAGAACAGAGCTATAACATAAGCAAACAGGTTCCATTTCTAGCCAGTATAAGATGTTTTTCTCAGCATATAATGTTTTTCTCTTATACAGTATTGCTCCTGTATAAGAGAAAAACATTTTCATATATTGATCATTTATTTTCATACATTTCATGTGTATCACAGCTTTTCCTATCTTTTTGCTTTTAACTTTTTTCCTTATAGAATGGATTTCTTTTAGGCAACCTATAAATGTATTTTGTGTCCTCTCTCTCTCTCTCTGCATGTGTATTATTTCAATTATATAAATTTATATAATACAGTCCCTCTCTGTTAACTGGGGTCTAGATCATTTAGATTTGATGTGATTATTGACATTCTATTGTCTTACCATTTGATTTCTATTTGTTCCATTCTCCTTTTTTTTTTTTCTCTTCTGCCTTCTTTTTGAGTATTATTTATGATTTTATATTATCTCTTTTGTTGGATGGAGCATTTATTTTAGTGTTTACTCTAGGGTCTGTAGGTATATATCCTTAACCATAAGAGTCCACCTTTAAGTGATATGATACAAATTCATGTATACTCTAAGAAACATAAAATGATCTATTTCCATTGTTCCCTCTGAGCTTTTGAGCTATTGTAACTAAATATTTTGCTTTGACATATGTTACAAATCATATTGCACAGTTATTAATTTTGCTTTAAATAGCAAATCCTTTTAAAAACTATTTAAATAATTTTCTTACAAAGCTTTACATGTAGCTACATAGTTATTATTCCCAAAGCTCTTTATTGCCCACAGGTTTTGTATATTTGAATAGTCTTTATTCAGTATTTGTTTTTGAAAGATATTGTCAATGGGTAAATAATTGTAGGTTGATAGTTTTTCTTTTAGTACTTCTGGTTCTCACATTACATCTAATGAGAAATTTGCTGTGACGTGTTGTTCTTTTATATGAAATGTACTTTATTCTACCTCTGGCTGCTTTTAAGATTTCCTTAATCCCTGATTTTAAGAAGTTTGATTCTGATGTGACTTGGCAAAGCCTTTTTCATGTCACTTGCACTTGAGGCTTATTGAGGTTTTTGGATCTTGGGATATAGGCTTTTCAGCAAATTCAGAAAAATTATGTCTGTTGTTTTTTTCAAATATTTTCTGTACTCGGTCTTTCAGCAGCTCCAATCATGTTTATTTTTCCCAGTGCTCACTGTTGTTATACCCATATTTCTTTAGCCTTTAATCTTCTACATTAAAAAAAATTACTTTTTATTGATGTCTTCATAATCTCTTCTTCTGCAATGTCTAATCAGCCATGAATCCTACCCAGTGATTTTTTTCATCTCAGATATGGTAGTTCAATTTAGTTTTTTAAAAGTCTATCTTCTGGGGTGTCTGTGTGGCTCAGTGGGTTAAGCATCTACTTTCAGTTCAGGTCATGATCCCAGGGCTCTGGAATCAAGTCCTGCAATGGACTCCCTGCTCAATGGGGAGTCTGCTTCTCTCTCTGCCCCTCCCCCTGCTTGTATTTTCTCTCTCTCTCACATATGCTGTCTCATGTTCTCTCTCTCTCTCTCAAATGAATAAAAAAATTTTCAAAAAAAAGTTTATCTTCTATGTCTCCATTTTAAATATTCACTCCTTCCTCTAATTTCTTGAACATATGGCATACAGACATAATAGCTTTTTTAATGCTCTTCTTTACCAATTCTGTCATTTGTGTATTTCTGGTTCTCTTAAGATCTTATTTTTGCTCCACTCTCTTTCTCTCTGTGGAGTACTCAGCTGTATATATCAAGAGTTGATACTTTTTCTGTGAAAGACCAGAGAGAAAATACATTAGGATTTGCAAGTCATTTGATGTGTCACAACTATACATTTGTGCCAGTGTTGTGAGAAGCTACCACAGACAATATGCAAATGAATAGTTGTGGCTTGTGATAAATATATCCTCTTATTCTAGTGTTTCTTTTATGGGTTGATAACATCCCTCTTGACATCAAATTATATTTTTCAGGTAATAAGATTACTATGTCAGTTCTCTTTTGATTCATATTTGCTTGATACATCTTTTTTTATAGAATGTATTATTAAATCTTTGTGTTTTTCACATGAATTATTAGAGTCCATACCTTTTGATTCATGTTTAGGTCGCTTTTATAGATAACTATAACTACTAGATAAATACACTGCTATTATACTGGTACTTATTTTTCACATAAGTGTCACATTTTTCTTTTCTCTACTCATGTTTTTAATGATTTGTTTTGCTATTTAAAATGTATACATGGCATTTTTTTTGTTACTATGATAATGTCCTCTCCAAAGACCCAATAATCATGATTATATTCTTGTAGCAAATTTTTAAATTTGTATTATGTACACACACAGACATCTATATGTATATGAGGTATACATGTTTTAAGAATTGTGTATATTTTCCTTCTAACAAAACCAGTGATGAACGTAACTTTCTGAAGGGACATTTTCCTTCACAAGACAAACATCTTAATTCAGTCTTACTATTCAAGTTCGCTACCTCATCAAATTGAATCATGTTAACTTTTAGTTCTGGGTTATTGTATAATACCTCTTCATTTGCTTTAGATTCTCTCTCAAGTTTTGCCAACAATAACTGTTAGCCACAATATCCACTCATCCTACTTAACCCTATTTCTTCCGTCATATTCTGGATGCGTTCTTTTCTGATTTGATTATATCCTCTAAAGTTGTTTGAATTGAGGTGTTAGTTCCTTCCTTTGCTTTTTATTTAGTAGGATTCAGATTTTTCTCTTTCTCTTTTATATTCTTTAATTTAATTATACTCTGTCTAGGTGTGGGTTTTTCATTAACATCCCAATTTGGTACTCAGTTGTCTCTCTAAATACAAGATTTTTCATGTTTCTTTAATTCTGAGAAAAATGCCCACATTTGTATACATCGTATTCACACTTAGAATTTCGTTGTGGTTCATTTTTCTTCTTTTATATGGCTAAAACTGTCTAATATCTCTATATTGATCATACTGTTTTAAATTCTTAATGTGTCAGTTCCAATAATTTTGCTTAAGATGGTGTATGTTGCCCGGTCTGTGCTTTCTCTTCTAGGTAATGGTAGGTTTTGACATCTAGTTATTCTGGTTCCTGTTTTCCTGGTGCATCAGATACTCTGTTTCAGCAGGACCTCTAAAAAGAAAAGATGATCTTGAATTTCTGGAAATGTGTTTGGGGCAAAGGCCAAAGGCCAGACTCCAGTCTACACGATTGTGGGGAATTTAAAAATAGAGGAGGGGGTAAGCCCTGGGGCAGTGTCCAGGAACCACAGAAGTTCATGCATTCCAGGCTGTTAACTGTCACTCACAGGAGTTGCATCCTGTGGGTGATTCATGGCTCATTTTTAATGGTAACACAGCAATGGGAGGAGGCTGTCTGTCTAGGTTGACATTCATCCGCAAATGAATATGGAGGCAGGGGTCAGGGGTTGGGGACAGTGAATGCTCAAGGGCAGCTGGTCAACCTTCACCTGTTTTTGACAATTCATCACTCAGGCAGGGCCTCTGTGCTGCCTCAATATCTCAGGGACACCGCTTTAGTGATCTGAGCTGCTGTAGCAGACTTCCAGTGAATGGGCAGATGAGGTTGTCCACAGACCACATAGGGGAAAGACAAGTGCCAAATTTGAAAGGCTTTTCTCCACTCTGTCTTCCCAGCGTCATGTCTGGAGCACGTCCATAGGATACAAATCTTGCGGAAGGATGCGAGCCCTGACCCTTTCCACACGCAGCGATTTCAGACATCCCTCAGCCTTTTCAGGGCTGTCTGTTACTTATTTCTGTTAGCTTCTCAGAGACATTTTCCCATAGTGACAATATGACAAAATAAACTTGTAAGGTTGATTTGAGGAGACAGAACCAGCAGTAGGAGCCATTTCACCATCATGACAAGAACTGGCACCCTTCAGGTCAGCGGCTTCGTTAATTTTACAAGTCGTTTGCATTTGTTTGCTTGTGTTGTTACTGTTGTCTAAATAGTTAAAAACCCTTCTTCAAGCTTGGGTCTGTTGGCGTAGTTTTCTCACTCAAGGGCTCTTATATATTCATCAATATGTGCACGAGTCATTATACGTTGAAGAGTTCTGGGCTGAAGAGTAGTGGCCATATCCATGAGAACAGCACCAGTTTAAATTCTTGTCGTTCAGACTGAAGGGAAGTGGGAGAGCTTGAGCTAAGATCGTTTCCTGTCACTGGATCTCATTTAAAATACTGCTCTCCTGCGAGCAGTTAAACAGACAAAGAACAGATTGTAGTGTGAAAGAACTTGAATTACATTTTTGACTGCGCCCCCCCAAGCTCAGTTTGGAGGCTTTTTCAAAATTAGGTATCAAAATGCAAAAAATAGAAAACAAATTAAAATGCAAAAAATACCACTTACATGAAGTCTGGACAGTTTTAATTCTAAATATTTCTAAAAACTCTTCTAAGATTGAATGTATTTTCTTTTTTTTTTTTGTGAAGGGAGGTGAAATGGATAATTTGAATTACAAAAAAGCCTGGATAACCCCCCCACACATCAATTTACCTGTGAACAAAAAGATTCACACTGAGAAAATGGGATTTAGGACTATTTGATAAATTACTACAGACTACTTGAATATTCCATTAGCAAAATAATAGCTCGTTATGGAACCTCAGAAGAATGTAGTATAATTACAATAGTACTATCCTCCCTGGGGGGGGGGGTGGAGGAATGCAAATGTTAAAAATGATAGCTATTTAACCAATGTTAGGGGAAAAATGCCTCAAAACAAACTGAGAGGTTATATGATTTTTGGAACTCGGTGAAATTTTTGTAGTTTCCACCAGCTTTAATGAGTTGAATGTGTTTCTGCCAAGTGAGGGTTATTTGCATTCTTGGACTCCTACAAACAGACGCGTGCACACCGCCTGTGATCGTGATGATAGACTTGCCTTAGTCTCTCTCGGACTTGGCTGTGAACCACACCTGGATATATTTGAGAAGTGATGGCATGCGTCTACTCCCAGTTCCAGGTGAAAACATTCTGGAAGATGATAATTGACCAAAGATGGGTCAGAGAGGGTATGATGGAGACCGAGGAAGACAGGAAAGATTGAAGCCTGGTGTCCGACACCGTAAGTATGCTGACTTCTGACACAGAGCTCAAGTACAGAATACTAAGCTAACACTATCCCCCAAGTTAATGAGCTAATGCATTTGTAGCACTTAACCCAATTTCTGTTGTAATTAAGCCAAAATGATATAAAATGAAGAAACAAAAATTCATTTTCGTTAAGAATTTATCCTTATTGGGATGCCTGGGTGGCTCAATCAGTTAAACCGCTGCCTTCAGCTCAGGTCATGATATCGGTGTCTTGGGATCGAGCCCTGCATCGGGCTCCTTGCTCAGCAGGAGCCTGTTTCTCTTTCCACCTCTGCCTGCCACTCTGCCTGCTTATGTGTTCGCTCTCTGAAAAATAAATAAATAAATAAAATCTTTAAAAAAAAAAAATTTTATCCTTATTTTTAGGCCTGAGGTTAACTGTGACATTTAATAAACCACATGGGAAAAGAGAAAACCGGGCTAAGTCAAGTCATATTATCATTTTTTTCATTTTTTTTTAAGATTTTATCTATTTATTCATGAGAGAGAGAGAGGCAGAGGGAGGAGTAGGCTCTTCATGAGCAGGGAGCCCGATGAGGGACTCCATCCCAGTATCCTGGGATCATGACCTGAGCTGAAGGCAAATGCTTGGCCATCTGAGCCACCCAGATGCCCAAGTCATGTTATCATTTTAAGTTAAAAAGTTGCTTAAGAAAATAAAAGGTATAATTATTAACTTCAGCTGGGAGAGCACGAATCAGTAGAAACAAGACTGGACTTAACATATTTTTTCTTTCGTTTTTTGCTTTTGTAAAGCTGACATAGTTGCCCAAATTTTAAAAATTTGCAAAATATTTCAAGGCAAGGATTTCTCAGTGAGCAGGGTTACTCATAGCTAAAACCACACAGTGCATTGGAAAAGACAAGTAGGCAAGCTGTATTTGCAGAATAATTAAGAAAGAAAATATCTACATATTCACACTACTGAACAGTTGTGCTTGTCAGCTTGCCTACGGTATTTTATTCAAATATCCACATTGATAGGGTGAAGACAGGACCTTACCCAACTTGATCGCTGCTCCACTGTCAAAGCCAGAACTAGATGAACACTCAGTATCTGCTGAATAAATAATACAGAATGTATGATTAACATGTAAGACTATATGCTTCAATATACAGCCACCTTCCCACTATTTGCACTAATGACAGTAGTCGGTGGCAGAATAGTCCAAAATCACGACTATTTAAATCTGTAAAGTCTATATATTTAGAGACAAACGTTTTAAGTTTCTAAAAGATGATTTTCTTGGATACATTTAAAATATCCTACTAGTTTTTCAAGATGCATTGGCAGTGTGATGGGGAAGTGACTAGGAATATAATTAAGGGAATTAGAATCCTTTGAGTCATCTATAAACAGAAAACCAGAAGCAACTTATTTAGCACTCATCCGTGAAAATGTTACCGAAGATTCAAGAAGTAACCTTTTGTAGTATTTCGCAACTGCCCCCCAAATATATATATATAATATACATATATGTATATAATGTATATAAATATATAATATACAATATATAATATTGTATATTAATATATTGTATATTATTGTAATATATAGTATAATATAATATGTATATATATTGTATATTATATAAATATATAATATAATATAATATAATATTATAATATATATTATATATTATAATATATATTATATATTATAATATATAATACATTATATAAGTATATAATATATATTAATATTGTATATTAATAATATATCAATAATGTGATATAATAATATGCATATATATTATATGCATATATATTATATACATATAATATTATATATATATATATATCTCCTTTGTAGCGGTTCTGGAAGGATGGGGTTGCGGGACTGGAGCAGGCGTCCTCGTCTCTCTGACCGAAAGCCCCTACGAGACCTGGGGAGCACCCAGGGGCAGCACCTTGTGGGCGCAGGTAAATGCGGCAGCACGAGGGCTGGAGAAGAGCGGACTTTTCATACTGAGTGAGTTTTCCTTTTTTCCCCTGTAGCATCCTGTAGCATCCTCGGACCCGCACCTAACACAGCCCGAACCCCGGGAGTGGCACAACCCAATCAGAGAAAGCGCCAGCGGCAGCCTGGCTGGAAGAGCTGAACCTGCAACTTCCCACCTGAGAAACAGGGAGACGCCCCACCCTCCGCCTGCAGCAGCGCCAGCCAATCCCAGGGCAGCAGTGGAGCGAGCGCTACGGAAAGGCAGAGGAGACAAACTAATTCCAAACGAGGTGGGGGCGCGGTATCGCTCTCTGTCTCCTGCAGCTGGGGTTCCCAGAGGGCTGGGCCAATCTGCTTTTCTTGTTGTCCCTTTAGACGCTGGCTGTTCTGCCCAAGGTTGCAGGCAGGATCTTCTCTAGGTAGTCCTTCACCAAATTTGCAAAGCTTTCAGCCATTATTCCTCCACAATTTTTTCCAGCCACATCTTTTTTCTTTTTCCTGGCACTATGAGGATACAAGTGTTGGAGCATTTGGCATTATCCCACAGTCCCCTGGTGCTCTGTTGGCTTTCTTGCTTTCCTTTTCTGTTTCCTTCCTTGCTCCCTCTCTCTCTTCCTCCCGTCCCCACTGCTCCTCTCCCCTTCTCTCTTTCTTCTATGTGTCTCCCCTTCTCTCTTTCTCCCTCCTCTACCTCCCTTCCTTCCCTCTGTCCTTCAGTCTTCAAGCTTACGGACTCTTTCTTGTGCCGCTTGCCTTCTGTCAGAGAGACCAAGCTACGATATTTTCCTTTCAGTTATTATATTTTTCAGTGCTAAGATTTTCACTTCATTTCTTCTTTATGTCTTCTGCTTCTTTGCTGAGATTGTCTGTCTTCCCATTCTGTCAAGGGTATTTCTGTTGCCCTTTCTTGTTGGAGAATTTTATAGAACTGCTTTAAAGTTTCCCTCAGATAATTCCAGGACGCCCGTCATCTCAGATTGTCTTTTCCTACGCAAGTTGGGGTTTTCTAGGTTCTGCATCTGCTGAGAAATTTCAAGTTATGTTGTGGACATTTTGAGTACCACCATGCATCGCTGGCTCTGGTTGAAAGCCTACAGAGATGTTGGTATTTTTTGTTCTGGAAGCAGTCAACTTGTTAGGGTTCAAATCACAGGTCTTGACTAGACTTCTTCAGGTCTTGACTAGACTTCTTCAGGTTGTAGTCCCGCTGTTGATTTGATTTTCAAATCCATTCGCAGTCCTATTCCAATCTGTCCTGCATGTCCCACGTACAGCCAGTCTGGGACTCGGGGTTTGGTGGGGGGAGAGTGGACTAAATTGTCATTTGGTTCTCACAGTTAGTGTGTGTTGTTCAGACTCAGATCCTTGCACATGTAGCTCCGCTAAGCACAAGAGTTCATACACAACGGCAGGAGTGACCGTCTCAAGCTCTTCCCTTTCTGCTAGCTCCTCAGTACTTTTCTTCAACTCAACCTTTTCAGTCCTCTGGCCGTAAAGCCAGGGCTTTCATCTATCCTGTGGGGTTGCACGCTTTCCTTGTCTGTACCTACATTGGGGTCCAGGGAGGTTAGAATGGGAAATTAGGAGAAGAGGAAGTAACTGGGGCTCCCGCCTCCCCTTTTTGAAACCAGAATGCCTGTATTTGGAAGGGAAGGTCTTTTCTCAAAGTCATGGGCTCCTGCTGGATCACTTGTTGTCATTGCCACCACTGCTCTAGGATCGCTTGGCTGAGGCACTAAAGAAAGCAGCAAAGGAAAAGAAAAAGATGGAAAAAAAAAAAAAAAAGAAAGAAAGAAAGAAATTGGGACTTCCACACTTGCCATGAGCATTTGGAGACCCTCTTAGTACTCCTTGAGTCAGAACTAGAATGCTTGTCCTGGATTTCTGTCTGTGCCAAGGACCCTTTTTAATTCTTGGGTTATCTTGAATTCAGGTCATGAACCTCCAGAGGGGAATACGACTGGTGAACTGTTTGATGGTACTTTGAATTCTGGTCTTATCCAGTCCACTTGCTGCTATATTCTTTTCAGAATCTTCAAGTAACCACTCCAATCTCCTTCTTTCTAGGTTTTAAAGCACATTCAAACAGAGATGGAGTGGGGAGTGCTTAGTCTGTCTTAGCTAGCAGAGAATGAATCTCTGTCTCTGTCTCTCTCTACCTCTACTGTCCTGTCTATCTATCTATCCATCTATGTATCCATTCCTATATTAGATTAGCTTAGATGCTAGACTATAAAGCTATAAATGGCTGATCAACATTTTATTTTGGCAGCCCTATTAATTGTTTAGGTTCGAATTTCTTAACTCAAAAGCTAGTTTCAAGATTCCTTTGTATAAAATATTCAAGATGCAATGATGTGGTTTAGGAAAATGAGTTAGTTAAAATGGTGCACAAATGCCCAGCTGCATTTTTCTTATCTCGCTATAGAGATAAATGTTATTATTCAAAGTAAATTCATATTTTAAGGGACATGGCAAACTGAACCGTCTACCCTCCATAAACTTGGATCCCCTTGATCATATCTTTTCTAAGTGGCAGTCATTCTAGGGCGAATCTAGAAATACTGCTTTCCAAAGCAGTCCAATTTGATTGCTATGAAATTCTTCTCTAAATTGAGGCCAAATCAGTTTTTCTACAGTTTCACCCATATTTCATTTTTCTGTCTCTTGAGGTCTTATAGAAGAGGGCTTTAAAAAAATTTATTTTACTTTTTTTTTTTTTCCAAATAGGAAGACCTTTTAAATATTTGAAGACAGCTTAGCTTTCCCCAGCTAAATATTCCTGGTTTCTTTGAAAGCTTTTCTTATAATAGTCTATAGCCATATTTCCCTGGGTGGCCTGCAGACCATCTGTTGCAGAATCTTCTGAAGGTTCATATTTTAAAAATTGCCCATCTTAGGGTTTTACCTCTGATGTACCGAGTCAGAATGTCAGATCGGAGAGCCATCGCTCTGTGCTGTGGGAGTTGGGCCCCAGCTGGGCTCAGTGTTAACCTGCTCTGCACTCCTTTTACCTGAGTTTCCTCTGCGCATCAAGTGGATACCAGTGGGGAACTCACCCTTAGAATCTCAAAAGTACTTTAAAAATGTTTCCAGAAATTGTCAAAGTCATACGCCTTGGGATTCCTGTATTCTCTGATGGACGATACCATTTCTAGCAAGCAACGTCGTGAGAGCCAGGATCTCTGAAAGTCAGAGATACTGAAGCTACAAGTTTCAGGCACCATTTCTGGATCAAAAACACTAATTAGGGAGAAAGAGAGCTAGAGCTATGGGGCTTGGTGAGATATCTGCTGTCATTGTTTTTATATTACATCTGGGCTCACAAGCTCATGGGTTCCTCTATGGAAGAGAGGCAGAAATATCTCAGCTTTAATTCTTTCTTTGTAGCCTTATAGAAATCCTTTTGTACAAAATTCGATCCTTGGCCACAAAGAAGTGGCAGAAGGAGTTTTTAGCCCAGGTTCCCATTTGATTCAATTGAGAGGTTAAAAAAAGAAAATACCAAGATGGGCTCCGTGTCTAGAGACGATGATTTAGCTGGTCTGGAAGAAGGCCCAGACATCCATTTTGTTGAAGTGCTCCAGGAGATTCTAACATGCTTCGAGGGTCAAGAGCTGCTATCCTAAATAATTAAAATGGAACTACCTTCCTGCTGGCATTTATTGTCAAAAGTGACGGGAACACTTCCACTATCAGCTAACTGATAACAGAACCCTGAAAAACCTGGTAATTGTTTGAAGAGACAACTCTACTGCTTTTGAGGGGGAAAAAAAAAAAGTTCCAGTTTGAATCTCTAGAGAAGAGAGAGACATGTTTGAATTGTTTATAATCTCCTTATAGTAGGAAATAAATAAAAGGAAATAAGTCCAAAGGGAAAAATTCTTCACTTTGCTCCTGAATCCGTAGGACACAGTGAAAATCGGTCCCTCGTTTTTAAATCAATAATTTTGTTTTACTAACCTGTTTAGCGTTTAGACACCATCACCCCTCACTGTTCGATCATGACAGCTTAAAACAAACTAAAAACAGGGAATGTTCTTGGAGATGATGTCGGAGTGTTTCAAAGACAGTTAGTTATTCCTTCTGCCCCTAGAAATGTATGATATGTAACTGGGATTGTGGGTTCAATCTCTTTGGCTTGAACTAAAACTAGTACCTTTTGGGGTGCCTGGGTGGCTCAGTGGGTTAAGCCTCTGCCTTTGGCTCAGGTCGTGATCTCAGGGTCCTGGGATCGAGCCCCACATCGGGCTCTCTGCTCAGCGGGGAGCCTGCTTCCTCCTCTCTCTGCCTGCCTCTCTGCCTACTTGTGATCTGTCTGTCAAGTAAATAAATAGAATCTTAAAAAAAGAAAAAAAAAAACTAACACCTTTTTTTTTTCTTTTCACTCTTCACTCTCTGCATATTTTATACACAGTCATCTTTCCCCTCTTCTGAAAACAGTACACTCCGGCACAACCTCATTATAATCAGACTTGACCTTTTTCGCCACCCCCGAAGGGTCAACTTTTCGACTTTTACAGCTGTTGGGAGCCATGCACCAAATCAAAACTGAGAAAAGCTTTGTAGTTTCTGAAATGTCCCCTTCTTTCCAGAACGTGACGGGAAGTCTTGGGATGTCTGAGCCACTGCCAGACGGTGACAGATCTCGCAAGACCTGCCTCGCCTCTCATCTCTCAGGAACGCAGCTGACTGAAGGAAGCCACCTGTTCCGAGGCCGCTGACTTTCCCCGTAATCAAGAAATAACCACACGGGACAAAAATCTCTTTGTTGGTGCTGGTGAGTGCCCTGCGAGTTTGTGGCCTAACCAAATGTGAGCACACTTCAGCCAAAATTAATGCCAAGAGCAGAGTAGAGGCGTCTTAATGGCCCCCTTCCATTTTTCTGTTATTATCCTGTGGTTCTCTGTTGATATTTGAGCTACTATCTTGTGGTAGGTAGTGATATAATGAAGATATTTTCCCTCCTCTCTGGAGTTTCAGATTTTTATTGTCAAGAAGACCTTTTAGAGGAAGGCGCTCTGGTGGTAGCATTGTTTGATGTGTAGAGAGTGTCCTTGTGAGTAATCAGCAGTCAGCACACACAAGGACATGACTTTGCCTTGGTCAATTAGGTATTTCAGCTTCTAAATTTTCATCTGGAACAGTAGCCTTATAGAGAGAGGGATTGAAGGTACATTCACAGTTCTCACTGTGACCAATGAGGGTACAGGATCTGTTCCCATCGCTGCTCTGTAGTACCGAGGCAATGTCTCCATTGGACATTTCTGCCCCAAGGCAGTGGTTTCTTTGCTTCTTGCTTCTTGTCTTTACCAAATTCCCTTACTTTAGGTCTATTTATTTCCTAAGGCGGATTTTCCATCCTCCTGCAGATTCTGGGAACCTGAATATAGTTTCAATAAATACATTTCTTTTATTATTATTATTATTTTTTTTTTTAAGATTTAATTTATTTAGTTGACAGAAACACAGCGAGAGAGGGAACACAAGCAGGGGCAGAAGGTGAGGGAGAAGCAGGCTTCCCGCCCAGCAGGGAGCTGGATGCGGGGCTCGATTCCAGGACCCCGGGATCATGACCTGAGCCAAGACAGACGTTTAATGACTGAGTTACCCAGGTGCCCCAATAAATACATTTTTATTTAAATTACCCAGGACCAGGGGCACAGCCATTTAAGCCTCCCACTCTTGATTTTGGCTCAGGTCGTGATGTCAGGGTTATGAGATCAAGTCCTAAGTCAGGCTCTGTGCTCAGCTTGCTCAGCGAGGAGTCAGCTTGTGATTCACTCCCCTCTCCCGCCCCCACTCATGCGTGTGTGCTCTCTCTCTCTCTCTCTCTCTAGTAAACAATAATAAATAAGTAGTTTATAATTATTATTATTATAAAATAATTTATAAATAATAAATACCCAGGACCAGATTCTGTTGCTTACAGCTACGGATCTTGCCCAATACACATGAGGTGAACATGGAGCATTATTAGAACGGGAAGTGATCATTTTAATTCCAGGCCTAGCATTATTCCTTGGGAAGATGTCTGCAGTTTTGCAATACACGTGAAATTGTGATCCAGTACATACATAGGAGATTGGAGATAAATATTAGAAAATTCAACTATAGGGGTTCCTGGGTGGCTCAGTCGGTTAAGCTTCTGCCTCTGGCTCAGGTCATGATGTTGGGGTCCTGAGATTAAGCCCTTTGTTGGGCTCAGTGAGGAGTCCACTTCTGCCTCTGCTCCCCCCACCCATGTGCACATGCACTCTCTATCTTGTATAAATATATTAAAAATTAATTAATTAATTAAAATCTTAAAGAAAAAGAAAATTCAACTATAGAATGCTGTAAAAAAATTGATAGGTGTTATCTTGAGATTGAATATTCTTTACCAGAACTCCCTAAAATTAAGTAAATGCTAATTTTTCTAAAATGCAGTGGATGCAGTCCTGCTTTGGAGTGAGGGCTTGTCAGTGTTCTTCGTATATAATGAATGGTAGAGGCTCTCAGCCATTCAATGTGATATGAGACCTATTGCCATTCCTCTGTGTTTTAATGTAGGATTGGAAGCCTCTCCTTCTGACGATTTGAATCTGGGTCATGTATTCTCCACTCTTGCGGGGTTGAGGAAAACAAGCAATAACCACTGGAACTTTTGGAATGTTCCAACCCTTTTATCAATCACTTAGGTCACCCGGTTTCAAAGCCTTCCTCTCTGGTGCACCTAGACTTTGAGGAACCCCCAAAGGAAAGCAAATAAAAGCATCTAGGCAGGCTTTTGTGTTGTGTGAGGGCTGCAGCAGGTGCATGGAGGGAGTCGGAACACTTGTCTGGTTAGACAGAGCTAGTTAAATAAGTTGCTGCTGAAGCCCCTGGGAGTAAAGCCATTCCCTCTATAGTTTTCCTTTGTAAAGGATACAGATAGGGTTGAGTGAACCCAGAAGCTTTTTCCTGCCAGGGGGGAATTAGAACAAAGATTTCCTTTCAAGACACCGTGCTTGGTACTGTGTCTAGTGACGGAGGAACCTCAGAAGACTCAGTCGTGATAAAACCCCAATGGGTCGATTCCCGGTGGAAGCGCAGAGTCACTTCTCTAAACTTTTCTCTTCTTGTCCTTGTTCCCCAGGTGCCTCATTCCCTGTTTCGGGCTCCCTTCCCTCATCCTCATCCTATCCAGGCCCTTGACCAAGAGGAATTTTTATAAGACAAGACCAAGCCAAGACCCAACCCAAACCCCTCTACGTTGTTGCCCTCCTGGAATGAAGTAGAGCTACAAGTTGTTGGAACACTCACCCTTACCCAGGAGAGCAGCTCCGCACTGAAATAATCGAGAGACAACAGAGCCGATACCATCTTCTCTAGAACGCCTTGTCAGAGAGCCAGCCAGAGAGGCACGTCCCTTCTCTTTGGTGTCTGAGCAGCAATGGCGGCCTTTGTCACGTCGCCTCTGAACTGCTTCAGTACCAACATGGTGACTCTTGGGTGAAGAGGGGCTCTGCTCTACTCCTGTCTGCATTTCGGGTGCCCCCTCCGAGCCTGTTTCCTAGCTCATATCTGTCCAACTGAAGATGAGTTGGATGAATTCAGATCAACTGAGTTCCCTCAGGTGTCCAACAATAGGGTTGCCAGAGCAATGACGATAATCCTGTCTGTCCGGATGCCGTAGTGATTCCGTCATTTAGTTTTGCTGCAGGAGCAGGGGGGTGAACACGTATACACATGGCAACAGATGATGAAATAATAAACTATCAATAATCATCCGGACTGAGCACATCTTCGGTGCACATGTCAGAAGTTTAATACATTATTTAATTTATTCCTCATAATAACCTTATAAAGTAGATATTATTAACTGATATCCTCATGCTCTATATCAGGAAATAGGATATCAAAATGATTGAAGTAACTTGCCCAAAGTCACCCAGCTATAAAGTTATGGAGCTGGGCAGTGGACTCAGGTCTGTCACTCTCTAAATCCTTTGCTGTTCCCCACTTGGCAGCGCAGTCCCTATCCTGTGCCATGGGCTGTCCTAGATCCATGGCCCTGTCTGGACCCTTTTCTGTCCATCTGACAATTGCAGCTAAAAGACCTGGGGAATAAGGGATTTCTTGCCTTTGCAAAAACTAAATAAAATGTTAGTGTTTTATAAATTACCACTTTAAACAGGTGTGAGGGGAATACAGAAATAATAGGTGGAATTTAATGAGGCTGTTTGGCTATCTAAGGTCCTTTATCACAGTTGAAAATAAGGGACCTCCAATGAGCCATCAAAACGCTCAATTTTCGGTGGTTGCACGAGGGGCCTGACGTTCCTGCTGGCCAGAGATCGGTACCTGCGAAGTCCCCGCGGTTGATGCAAGCTATTTTGGGGGTGCAGACATTCTGTTTCCTCCATTCCTCCTGTCCCTCAGCCCCAGATCCTCTTGCTTCCCCTAATTGCTTCTGCTGTATTTGGTACTACCTGACAGTTTATTAGGGAAGAGAGAAACTGCAGTGACTTATCATTAAACTTGCACTGTAATTACATTTCCACACACGCAGGCTCTTGTCAGTCTTACAATTCAGCTCGATATTGCATACATTAATGTTATTAGGATATTAACAACTGTTAGATGCTAGGCAGAGCAATCTGTTTTTTCATTAGGCAATAAGTAACAATAAGTCGCATTAAGAAATAAGCAACATTCCGGGATATGCCATTGAGGGTATCGACAAAGAAGCAACAGCCTGGGGCATGGAGACAGACTCTGCACTGAAGCCAGACATCACACTGTAAACTCCCCCTCCCCGCCCAATTGCGGAAACATGTGATGTCACCCCATGTGCTTCCTGGGCGTGTCTGGCCACGACAGGCCTTGCAGGTTTTGAGTGCAGGGGAAACATGTCTGATGCATCGGAAATATCTAAAGAGCCTTCTCATAGTATCATTTGTGGGATACATTCCTAAGGCTAGACAGATGCCATTCGCTATGAGTTGGGTGGTCAGAAGGTTGCTTCCTTTTCTCATTTTTCCCCTCTCTTTGGCTCAAAGACCATTTTTTTCATATTTCACTTTAGAAACTTAGCAGGGATAACCCCTCCTCTAATATTCCTCGCTCCGTCAACATACAGTCTGATTCTATTGAAAGGTAGTCGGGCCCGATCTAAAACCCTATCTTAAATCGATGAACTACTTGGTGATGGAAAATTCTGGCAATTACTTCAACAAATTCACAAGACAGTGGATGAAATGAATGAAGTGCTGGTACAAGAATAGCAAATATCTTTTTTTTTTATTTTATTTATTTATTGGACAGAGAGAGATCACAAGTAGGCAGAGAGGCAGGCAGAGAGAGAGGAGCAAGCAGGCTCCCTGCTGAGCAGAGAGCCCGAGGCGGGACTCGATCCCAGGACCCTGAGATCATGACCTGAGCCAAAGGCAGCGGCTTAACCCACTGAGCCACCCAGGCGCCCCTGGGACAGCAAATATCTTTTACCAAGTTCTTTTCTTTTTTTTTTTAATCTTTTTTAAAAATTTTTTTATTTCTTTTCAGCATAACAGTATTCATTGTTTTTTCACCACACCCAGTGTTCCATGCAATCTGCGCCCTCTCTAATACCTACCCCCTGGTTCCCTCAACCTCTCTCACCCATTTTTCCAAGTTCTTCAGAGCAAAATGGAGTAGGCTGCTGAAGAATTCAGAAAGGAAAGGGATGGGCGAATTGTTTGAATTTCTGCATGATGTTCTTCTGGTCTTTGAAATTATTTATTTAGTCATTTACTTATTTACTTACTTATTATTAGAGAGAGCACAGGGGTGGGAGGGCAGAGGGAGAAAGAGAATCTCAAGCAGACTCCACACTGAGTGTGGAGCCTGATGTGGTGGGGCTCAATCTCATGACCCTGAGATCATGACCTGAGTTGGAACCACGGGTCTGGCGCTTAACTGACTACTACCACGGACCCTGAAATTATTTTTAAAAAATAATTTATTTATCATTGACAAGTAAGAATTGTATATATGGAAGGTGTCCAACATGATCTTTTGATATATCTATACATTGTGAAATGATTATACAGTCGAACTAATTAATACATCCATCACCTTCCATAGTTACCATTTCTTTTCTTGTGGTAGATTTAAGATCAACTTTTTTTTTTTTAACAAATTTCAAGTATATAGTACATTATTATTAACTGCAATCACTAGTTTGTACATCAGCTTTCCAAAATTTATTCATCTTATAAGTGAAAATTGGTACCTTTTGATCAATATTTCCCTTTTCCTTCCATTTTCTCACCTCTGGTAACTGTCACTCTTGTTACTATAAATTCTATTCTTTTTTTTTTTTTTCTTAAAGATTCCACATATGAGTGAGATAATCTGATATTTGTCTTTCCGTGTCTGGCTTATTTCCCCTAGTATAACATCTAGATGCCTTCATGTTGTTGAAAATGGCAGGATTTGATACTAACCCATTATCAAATGTGTGGTTTGCACGTGTTTTTCCCATTCCGTCGATAGCCTTTTAATTGTTGATTATTTGCTCTGTTATGCAGAAAATTTTTATTTAAAGTAGTCCACCTTGTTTACTTTCTGCTTTTAGTATCTATTCAAAAAGCAAATCATTGCTAAGACCAATATTAAAGAGTTTTTCCCTTGTGTTTTCTTCTAGGAGTTTCATGATTTTAGGTCTTAATTGATTTTGAGTTGATTTTTGCATCTGGTATAATATAATTTAATTCTTTTACATGTAGATACCCAGTTGTCACAACACTATTTATCAAAGAGATTATTCTTTCCCCATTGTGTATTCTTGAAACTTTGTAAAAAATTACTTGATTGTATACGGATGGATTTCTTCCTGGGCTCTCCATTCTGTTCTATTGTTCTGTGTGTCTGTTTTTATGATGATACCTTGTGATTTTGGTTACTACAGCTATGCAATATAGTTTGAAATTAGAAATTGCGACTTCAGATGCCTCCAGCTTTATTCTTCTCACTCAAGGTTGCTTAAGCTATTCAATGTCTCTTCTGTGAAAAATGCCATTGGAATTTTGATAGGCATTGCATTGAATGTGTAGATCACTTTGGGCAGAATGGATATTTCAACAGTATCAATTCTTCTAATGTATGAACATAAAATATCTTTCCATTTATTTGTGTCCTTTTTTATTTCTTCCATCAGTATTTTATAGTTTTAAGCACACGGATGTTTTCATTTCCTTGGTTAAATTTATTTCTAAGTATTGTATTCTTCTCGATGTAATTGTAGGTGGGATTGTTTTCTAAATGTCTTTTTTTGGTAATTTGGTGTTAGCGTATAGAATGCAATTGATTGTTGTATGTTGACTTTATATCCTGCAACTTTTTCTAAATTTTAGTTTTTTTGGTAGAGACTTTAGGGTTTTCTATATATAAGATTATGTCACCTGAAAATAGAGACTTTTTACTTTTTCCTTTCCAATTCGGATGGTTTTTTTTTCCTTGTCTAATTACTCTGGCTGGGACTTTCAGTACTCTGCTGGATACAAGTGGCAAGACCAGGCATCCTTGTCTTGTTTCTCATCTGAGAGGAAAAGCTTGTAGCTTTTCACCATTGAGTATGATATGGGCTTGTTCTATATGACTTTTGTTATGTTAAGGAACATCCCTTCCATATGTACTTTATTAGGAGATTTTTTTTTTCTTTTTAAATCATAAAAGGTTGTTGAGTTTTGTGAAATGCTTTTTTTGGTATCAAAATGTTTAAATGGTTTTTAGTTTTCCTTTTGTTAAGGTGCTGTATCATGTTTATTGTTTAGCATATACTGAATTATCCTTGCTTTCCAGGGATAAATTTAACTTGATCATGATGTATGATTCTTTTAATGTGCCACTGAATTCAGTTTGCTAGTATTTTGTTGACTATTTTTGAATCTATGTTCATTAGGGGTATTGGCCTGTAGTTTTCTTTTCTTATAGTGTCATTGTTAGGTTGTAGTAATCAAGGTAATGCTGGCCTTGTAGAATGAGTCTGGGAGTGTTCCCTCCTCTTCAGTTTTTTGGAAGAGTTAGAGGATTGTATTAATTCTTCTTCAAATGACTGATAGAATTCACTAGTGTAACCATTTTGTCCTGGACTTTTCTTTGTTGGAGGGTTTTGTTTTGTTTTGTTTTTATGGTTTTTTTTTTATTACTGATTTTATTTTCTTGCTCTATCTTAATTTATTCAAATTTTCTATTTCTTTTGATTCAGTGTTGGTGAATTGTGTGTTTCTAAGACTTTTATCATATTTGTTAGCCTATAATCTTTCATAGTAGTCTCATGATTCTTTGTATATCTGTGCTATTAGTTGTAACATCTCTTTCATTTCTGATTTTATTTGAATCTTCTTTTTTCCCTTAGTCTAGCTAAGTCTTTTTAATTTAATTTAAGCAACTTTATATAACTAATCATATATTATATATTTTATATAATATATTTTAACATGATATAAAATACACATTTCATAATATAATTAATAGTTATATATTATATATTAATTTAACATATGATTTAATTAATTAATTAATTTAGATTAATTGATTTTATCTTTTCCAAAAAAACCCTCCTAGGTTCATTGATCTTTTATTTTTTTCTTTCCAGTTTCTATTTCATTTATTTCTGCTCTAATTTTTATTTCTTTCCTTATACTAACTTTGAGCTTAGATTTTTTTTTCTAGTTTTTAGTAATATAAAGATAGTTTTCTTATTTTTTTCTTTTTTCTTATTGTAGGTATTTATCATTATTAATTTCCCTCTTAGAACTGTTCTTGCTACATACCATTTGTTTTAGTATATTGTATTAACTTTTTTTGTCTCAAGGCATTTTTAAATTTTTGATTTCCTTTTTGATTTCTTCATTTACTGATTAGTTGTTTAGGAGCATATTGTTCAATCTCACCATACTTGTGAATTTTCCAGAGGTCTTCCCTGGAGCTCTTTTGCAGGGTTTCATGGTGATTGTGTGACCATTGGATTAGTTTTCTCAGTGGTGAAAGCTGCTCGAGTTCTCTGTGGAGTAGTCTGCTGTGTCTGTGAGAAGGTCACCTGTGGTAGAAGCTGTTAGGATCCACGGTGTTCACAGTGGTGAAGGCCCTTGGCAACCATGGTCACTCCCGCCATGTGGCTGCTACTGGTAGAACCAGTAGCAATAGATTTCTCCCTTATTCTAGCCACAAGTATATGTCTCCCCTACGCTGGGCTCTGGGTGGGGTGAATCCAAACACTGTCCTTCATGCAGTCCTGAGAAGGCTGAGGCAGCTTGTTGCTCCCACCACTGTCCTTTCCCTGGTAAGGAGAAATGCCTCAGGCTGGAGAGTTCTCTCTTGGCTGTGAGGAGTGCTGGCCTGGGGGAGAGGATGATACAGGCAAAATGAAACCACTTTCCTACTCTTCCTGTGCTGTTATTCTCAAGTGCTTTCTCCATTGTGTTACTGAAGCTTTGTAAGTGGATTCCTGAGGTCTTCCAGGGTTGTTTCTGTTGATGAATAGCTATGTAGTTATTGTTCTTTATGGGGGATGAAGGATGGGGTCTCCTGTCCTACCACCTTGGTGGTATCACTCACTTGAAAATACTTCTGATTATTAGCTGTATTATATCCCAAGGCAGGAATGGAAGTGCTATGTTAAGAGCAGGAATGGAAGTACTATGTTAGGCCATTCAAAAGGACACCTAGTAGTATGTCTGGAAAGAAACACAGCAAAAGGAACCTCTGAGAAGTTGTTCGTAGGTTCCATGACATGTCCTAATTTGATGGGCTGGCATTGCAAGCAACAGCTTGAGGTACCACTTGGGCAAGGTTTATGTGTTATATTAATATTTGCCTTATTGCTGGTCGTCTTTCAGAGTGTATCAACAAATTATTGGATTTGGGATGGCCTTATAGATTCCTCCCAGATTAGAAGCGTGCATTAACTATTTATAGTACTCATAGGTACTATTCTGAATTGGTTGAGAATAAAGGATGAAGGTGAAGCTTATGTCATGTAATAACATGTGTCATGTGATAATATGATATTGCATGAGTAGAGGGGAAATCACCCACTTCACTCACTCCTTACCTTGCTGCTGTCCCCTCCATCCTCTCAAAGGAAGAGAACCTATGTACATGGAGTTTGACCTATATCAGTCTGTTTTCCTTTTAGACTAATTTTATAATGACATCCTATCAGGATGTAAATTATTTTTTCAAACCAGCTGGTTATTGAAATTTTTCTCAGAAAAGTTTTCCAGAGCAGAGAGGAGAGCAGAATTTGAATTTTAGGAAAGCTGTCTCTTCCCTATTGACCTGGCCCTTAGTCCTTCTCACATGGCTTCTGTTGACCCAAACCACACACAGGCATTGCCAGTTCGGCCAGTTTCCAAAACACAAATTGGATCCATCTTGTTGTGGAGGATCGCTCTGTGAAAAAGTGGTCCCCACGGATGTAGCTCTGTCTTCTTGCTTCCATGACGTAAGCAACCATTCTTGGCTCTAATGTCCTTCTTTCTCCATCTCTTGTCTCCATCATAAAAGCTACAAACAGAGGTTGGTGTGACTCTTTGGGGAAGACAAGCCACCTTCATCTGGTACAACTGCATTCGTGCATTGGATTTCTCACTAACAGGCTCAGCAACTGGTTTTGATGGAACTCCAAGCCAAGGAAGGGTGTCTCCTTCTGTCGAAGTCAAGCCTTCCACCTCAGCTGTACTGTGGGGTTTAACTGGGAGTTACGGACAGTTGGATTATTACACTATGTGGTGATTGAATTCCTCGTGTGTCGCTGTCCCTTGTGTGTATAGCTGTTTGTGAAATCTCTTAAGACAGGAAAGAGGAGCACATACCAGCTTGGGGGGTTTCCTCCATCTCATGGATATAAATCAGTATAATAAGGAACTTCACATTGATTCCTGATGTTTTTGGTTATTGGGTGATTTTCAGTAGATGAAGTTTAATGATTCACCTTCAGACCTCTGTAAAAATGCTACAAACATACAGCCCCTTCCCAGATTTGGTCACAGGTGAACTCTAAGAAGAACTACATTAGTGGATGTTATCTGTATTTTGTTATTTAAAGAATGTAAGCACACATTTCCCCCAACTACATTGTAGACATCTTGAAGAGAAAAAGGAAATATGATTCATTCTTGTGGGACACTATCGCAAGGTGTAGCACACGGTTAGTGCTCACTAAATGTTTGTTGGAAAGAACTGATGTTGATCTCAGTAGTTGAAAAGACTAATTTTCAGCCTCTAGTTTTGTTATATTTTTCTCCATTTTTGACATTTTAAGAAAACAATGTTAGTAGTTACAGGTAGTTACAGGTCTTACTTTTGACCTTTTCATCTGAATTAAAAATAAGTGTAGATCATTGGTGCATTTGATTCAGAAATTATAATTATGTTGTCGTTAATAGGAAGAAAGGTTGGAAATAGCAAAACACTGATCTTACAGTTTATTTTCAGTGCAGACTGTCAGTCAGCTAGTCCTATCTGTCAGCATTCCCAGTTCGGCTGCATTGTTAAATAAACATATGTAAAATTGAATATGTTGAATTAAAGAGTTATGTAGCAATTTTATTTTGTGTATAATTTCAAGAGAGATTCAACTTGCTCAGCAATGTATATAGCAAATCCCATCAGGGTGTTTTGTCTAAAGAACATAATGAAGGAGGGTAATATTGTCTTTTCCATTTCCGTATATTTTTTATCTTTGGGGTTCCTCTAGTTCTCCGTTGCTGTTGAACAGTGGGAGGCAAGTGGTTTTCTTTTTTCTGGTGTGCTTAGACATGACCGATAAAGTCTTATTGGTAGAGGGCAGTTACTTCCAACATTAATATTTTATACAAAACTTGCCTTTGTGAAATTTTATATTAGAAAAGCTGTTAATAAGAAAAACAGTTCTGTTCTAGGCCACATATGACTTCATCAAATAAGATTGATATAGAAAAGAGATAAAGCACCATTGAATAATATTTGATTTGGCAAACTGTACATTAAGATTTTTTTTTCTATAGGGAATATTATAGGGAAAGTGCTGAGAATTGTGTCCTCTGAGTACTAAAAATTATTATCTTTTCGTGACACCCATTCCGGTCTTAGAACATGACTGTCCTACCCCATCATGGAATTTCTCAAGATTATTTTGCTGGCAGAATTTCAGGCAGTAATGGGACTTTTTCTTTTTTCTCAGAATGTCATAAAATATTATTATAATTTCACTATGCTATATATAGTCACAACCATAGAGATTTATGTACAGGGTGGTGAAGGAGCCAAGAAACCATAAGCCATACTTCCAAAAGTATGAAATTGTGAGCCGGAGCTTACATCTGGACACAAAGATGAGCTCAGATTCCTGGTTGCCTAGTTATCAAGAGCACTCTTAAGAAAGTAGGTTACCCCTCCTCTAGCAGAAATGGCCAGCTGTCCACCAAAAATTTATGCTCCCCACCCATTGTGTGAACATACTGCTGGACAGAGGCTTCCAAGTTATGGCCTCAATTTTCCAATCATCTTTGCTTCTAAATGAAGCCATATGACGAATTCTCACAAATGGAAGTTGTGTAGGAATGAAGAGTATCATTTCTAGGGTGCTATGATTTTTCCTCTTCCACAGCGACTTTGCAAGGTATGTCTTAAAGATGGCGAATCCTAACAGTATGAATCTTGAGTCTTGAATTATGGCAAGAAAGACTATCCACTTAACACTCTCTTTGGACTATTGTATAGAAGAGAAATCCATTTCTTCTGTTTTAGTTACTAAGAGTTCATCTTTGTTAGCAGCTAGTGCAATCTTAACCACTGAAGCCACCAACCTTCAGTTTTCCTCATAGGTGAGATGAGAGTCAAGTCAGTTCAACTTCTTACCTACAATGACCATCAGGGTTTTGTCTGTGTAAGTTCATGCACGTTAGACCATGGAGTATGGAAGGAGCCCCAGTAGGTGTTGGCTATTGTTATGAGGGTTTGCTGTTGCTATTTTTTTATGATCTCTGCACATTTTTTAAGCACCAGCATTTCCTAGAAGACAAACAGTAGTAGACACCAAAAATGAAGCATAAATATATGTGGAAGATAATGAACAATGAGAGTGTGGTCAGTGATGTCATTTTTTTCCCCCAGGGGTTGGAAAAAAGTTTCCATTATTTTATTTTGCTGAATTCCATGCACCATGGGTAACATTACCTTGAAATTAGGTTGAACAAACAGTGTAGCATATAAAAATAAGGGATCAAGGCACCGTACCTCCATCATTCTCACTTCACTTCTCTTACTTTGGGAGAGTCGTTGCTGAGTCTCTATATTTCCAGGCACTACGCTGGTTGGTTTTACTTGTCCTGGAAAGCAGGAGGGATGATACGGGGGCACTCGTTGGCAAACTCCTAGGTGCCCATAGCGGGAAATCAGCCTTAGGCACTCAAAACTGAAGGCAAAGGTGGTATGAAGATAGAGAAGTAGACCTCTTCTTGATAGAAAGGTACAGCTAGACTGACCAGCCCTACGAGGAATTTACGAGAACTGAGAACACCCTGCTCAAAACTTGATCTACATCACACACATTCCAATTTATGCCTTTGCCACAAGCTCAAGACATCTCAAGTTCACGATGCAAACAGTCTCTTTTTTTTTAATTTTTTATTTTTTATAAACATATATTTTTATCCCCAGGGGTCCAGGTCTGTGAATCACCAGGTTTACACACTTCACAGCACTCACCAAAGCACATACCCTCCCCAATGTCCATAATCCCACCCCCGTCTCCCAACCCCCCTCCCCCCAGCAACCCGCAGTTTGTTTTGTGAGATTAAGAGTCACTTATGGTTTGTCTCCCTCTCAATTCCATCTTGTTTCATTGATTTTTCTTCTACCCACTTAAGCCCCCATGTTGCATCACCACTTCCTCATATCAGGGAGATCATATGATAGCTGTCTTTCTCTGCTTGACTTATTTCACTAAGCATGATATGCTCTAGTTCCATCCATGTTGTCGCAAATGGCAAGATTTCATTTCTTTTGATGGCTGCATAGTATTCCATTGTGTATATATACCACATCTTCTTGATCATTCATCTGTTGATGGACATCTAGGTTCTTACCATAGTTTGGCTATTGTGGACATTGCTGCTATAAACATTCGGGTGCACGTGCCCCTTTGGATCACTACGTTTGTATCTTTAGGGTAAATATCCAGTAGTGCATTTCTGACTCCTTGAAGAAAAGTGATGATTTTTTTTCCTGACAAAAACCCAGCAAATATGCCAGTGATAGTCCTCTCTTCAAACGCCGTTCCACGAAGACTGTTGACTCTTTAGTTTACAAAGTACATCCATGTGTTTTGTTTTGTTTTGTTGTATGGAGACCTTTCTAGGTTGGTGCATCTATTGCCTGTTACTATTTTATGCCATTTTTAAAATTTGCACATAGTGTAGTGTGCTATTATGATCACTATCCACAAGGTAGTTGGGATGATGACATTGATGTGGACAGCTATAATGAAAAGTTTACTTAGAAATATACCTTCTCTACCTTTATGTTTATCCAAGATAGAAGTGGTTTTGGAGAAAATAACAGAAGGTAAGATATCTAATTCTAAAGAAAAACAAAATATAATCGTTCTTATATGGCGTGCGTCCTATGCCATTCTCTGTGGCTCTTCGCTTAGCCTTCTACCCAAGATAACCCATCCAAAAGGTTCTCAGTTCGACAGGTGGTGTTGATGTATCCACAAAATCTGACCCTGTGATTACATTCAGAGTTCATGTAGGTTTGCAGTGCACGAAATCGGATTGGGGTCATAAAAATTGTGGGTGTGGCATCTCAGTAATGTGCTGCATGCTTTTTAGTAGAGAAGCTTCTACTGACTGAGCCTTCTGTATCTGTCTCTCTACCTACCTACCATTAGTTATCCATTATCTCCATCTTTCTACCCCCCTCTCTATCTACCTATCGATCTATGGAGGAGAATGAATTAAATATTCCATGCTATTTTAGGTTTTCATACAAGTTCTTTAGTTGATCAAAATATCTTTTAAATTTAACTTAGAGAAGCAACATAAAAATGTGTAATGTAGCAGAGCTTCTAAAAAGAACCTAAACTCCTGGAGGCTATTTTTAGCTGTGCCATTTACTAATTCTGTTCCTCTGAAAGAGGTACTTATTCTCTCTGGTCTTCAGTTTCTTTACTGGCAAGATGAAAACAACTTTTTATTGTGCTCAAGCACCCGTTGTTATAACTTAATAAACACATAAAATGTAAATATAACATTGTAATTATAGAATTGATACTAAGTTTACATATTAAATTGAATAAGTTCAATAAAAACAAGTCTCAGTTTTACCTACCAGTATTTTTTTTTTTTTTTACTGATTTTATCATCTAATTAAGTAAGTGGTCTTTGTGGATCCCATGTCCATCTGGTTATTATTCCCACAGATACAGTTTTCAAAATTTAAGTCATCACCATGACTACCTTGACAATAGTCACAGATCCTTTTTCTTGATGAAAGATATAAATAATCTGCAACCAAAATACATAGATCATTCATGATTTTATCAGGCATTTAATATAGTTTAAATACCTACAGTGTTTTGGAAAATTTCCATTCCTTCAGAAACCTGGGAAAGCCTCGGAGAAAACCGTTGTGGTAATAATTTCCCGATTTTTCTCTTCTGAAAGAAGTGAGGTGGTGATAGATGTGGTCTGGGAAACATTCTTTCCTTCAAATAATCCTGAAATTTCTGCCCTTTCTGTTGTGAGTGTCCCAAGAATGAGGTACTCAGTCACGTTTTCTTGAAGTCCACGGATGAGTTTGGGCTCCTCCCTCTGTAAATATGCCCTACATTTCTCTCTAGCCCTCTCCCGATGTGATTTCATCAGGATGGAAAGCAAAGGGTCTTTGGATGCGCTCAGAAACACTTGCCCCAATTCAGAGGACAGACATCATTGAACTTGGGGGAAATCTTTCCCCAGAGCTCACCCAGTCCAGAAATTCTTGGCTGAAGATAGTTGCGTCCCCACAGTTGACCAACAAGCCCAGGGTGCAGATATTTCCTCAACCAGGGAAACTCCCCCTTGTGCTAACCCAAAAGAAGAGACGATTCCTACTCTTGAGGAGTTCAGGTTTAAACCATCCGGGTTTTGTTTCAGTCACTTCATCAAACTTATTATTTTTTCTCTGTTTCTTCTTTGATTTGCCCATCACTAGTAAGCAGTTTTGTTTTGGTTCGGTTTGGGGTTTGGTTTTTGGTTTTTCCTCAAAGAAACAGCCATGGCTCTCTTCCACCTCCACTCGTTTTGGGTGGTCTCGCCCGTTTCCCAGAATACCGGCAAAAGAGAGTTAATGGCAGAGATTTCGCAGGTTTCATCCAGTTTGGCTTTCATAAAGAGATGAAGGCGGGGGTGGGGGGTGGGGGGCAGGACGATGCCAAGCTCTTGATTTTACAGCATCGCTTGTGAAATGGACCCTCTCCCCATCACACAAGGTGGAAACGGGATGACGGGCTTGCGTCCTGTCCCCTGCAGGACCGCAAGAGAACGACGGCCAGTCCTTCATGGAAAGAAAGTTCTCGCAGGAAGCCCTCTCAGTGCGGTAATGAGATGGAGGAGATGCAGGCAGTGCTGGCCACAGCTCAGGAGCCGGGGACTGAGAAGGTCCTCCGTGCCATGTCCCCTCGCGGCTCCGCAGGCCACGCTGGGCTGCGCCCCAGCCATCGCGGCTCACGGCCGTGGGGTCCCCAACAGAGCAGCCCTCCGTGCTCAGCGGCAGGCCTCTGGGGATAAGTAAAACAAACTGCCAGGCACTTGATGGTTTTCTCAGTAATGGGCTTTCCCTACTTGGAGTTCACCTGCCTAAACATACGCAGAGAGAAAACATTGTGTGTTAGGGTGTAGTAATTCATTTCACACTTTGTTTTTCTAATCTCAAAACTTGACCTTTTTTCCCCCCCAAAGTACTCATGCTTCAACATTTCTATCTGTGTCTCTTTCTGATTTTAAACTTTCCTCAAATCATTAAATCGTTAAATCGATTTCCTTAAAATCGTTTCAAGGCAGAGCTCAAGAGCAAAATATTTGCACTGTTGATAACCTAAAATGAATTATCCTTAAACAGTTCAGTGTGCGTCTCCAGCACTCAGCTCCGTGGGGTGAGATGGTCACTGAGATTGGGGGGGGGGCGCTTTACCTCCCCAGGCAGTCACTTAATAGGGGACAGAGTGGAGGACTTTCCATCTTGTGACCTCTGACAAGAAGCTAGCAAATTTGGGGCTATACCCAAGTTTTCAGGGCAATTCACCTTTTCTGTTAAAAAAATATATATATATCCGATATATATTTCTCTGATCTCCTTTCATTTGGATAAAAGACGAATAAAGAAAACAATTTCACCACAGCTAAGAAATACATCTTTTTTGGTAATTACTTATTTCATCTAATTGTTTGAATTCAAACAGGCTTAAAAGACGAAGAGCAAAGCACAACCACGGTCAACAACGGTCAAGTTGGAAGGTATACGCTGCTGCCTGTTGTAAAGAGGCTCAGAGTCTGGGATATCTGGCATGACCGTGAAGCTGGAGGAGGCTGAGCGCTGGCCAACGCTGGTAAGCACAGTCCGTCCCATCTGCGTTATGTCCACGTCTTTGGGACTTCGAGTCTGGCAAGCCAAAGGGGAGTTTATCTCGTTGGGAGATACGAGTTGGAAAATCAACCCAAATGAATCGGTGGAAGCCAAAGGGTGAAAGTGTTCTAGAAATGCTCTGATCCTTCCTTTGCTCTCAGTTGGACTGCGTTATGTGACTGTATGCACTTATCATCGTAAGACGTTTTTTGAAGAGTAGCTAGAATTGCAAAGACACTATTAAGGTGATAATATTCATGACACTTTAACAACTAGGTCCACATTTGCATCCTTAAAAAAATAAAGTAGTTAGAAGGCTTGGCTGAATTTTCTATCTATTGCCCAAATAGATCATTTCAATTATTGCCTTTTTGATGCTTTGCTAGCTGTATGCTTTTGAATTTCTTGACCATGCTTCTCAGCTTCTGTGTCTGTGTTTCGATCTTCATTTTCCTCTCTGTATTATAAGTGTTTGTGTTGTTACTCATGTTTTCCTTGCTATCCTTAACTATTAGTAGCAGGGATGAACTTGGAATAAAGGGGTTGGATTTATTTAAATAGGTGTCTGAATTCACTTTAAATAGCCATGTTTTCTCTGAAAACTAAATCCTCAGTATCCATGCCCTTGCTTTAAATGGCAGTTGAAATTATATTAATGGTCTTTTGAGACCTCTTCACCTAACATTTTTTTTTTTTTGAAGATTTTATTTGACAGGCAGAGATCACAAAACGGCAGAGAGGCAGGCGGAGAGAGAGGAGGAAGCAGGCTCCCTGCTGAGCAGAGAGCCCGATGCGGGACTCGATCCCAGGACCCTGGGATCATGACCCGAACAAGGCTTTAACCCACTGAGCCACCCAGGCGCCCCTTCACCTAACATTTATTACATGGTAAGTTTAGCTCTAAATTCTGTATGAAGTGTTAACTTGGTTGATCTGTATAACAATGAAGTTATTACTTAGGAAACATTATTTTTATCCCCGATTTTCAGTTGAGGAAATTTACTTACAGATCAGGTAAAGACATTGACCGTGCTCATATGGGAGCAAGCGTGAGACCCAGGATGTCAGCCCAGTCTGCGTGGTTCCAGAGACTTCTCTGTTCCCCATCTCACCAGGGCCTGCCAGTCGAGTTTTGCTGGCCAAAATGGTGATGACAGAACAAAACAAGGAATAAAGGTAACAGTTTAGCCAAATAAACTGATGTGAGGAAGTAGACTTAATTTCAAACAGGGCAACAAATGTATAGCAGATGCATAATCCACAGCAAAAAAAAAAAAAAAAAAAAAAAAGGTGCCTCTTAATACACTGGGGTTGGTACAAAGTTAGGTCCAGGAAAAGCAGCCAGCCAGGAACGGAAGGGATGAAACGAATCATCTCAGAAACGACACTGCATTTACTCTGTTGGCTGGACTTTGTCAATCAGCAACTGATACCAAAAAAATAAATAAATAAAAATCTAGTCTTGCTAAAGAATAGTTTTACAGCCCTTCAGAGCAAGTGCCACCCCAATTTTGATGCTTATAAAATTCCTAACTGAGGCTTTAAAAACAAACTGAGATCCCAACTGCAAAATAGCACTGTCACCCGTCTGGGAGTCAGGACCCGTTCACCTACTCGGGAATTATTGAGAACTACCCCCGTCCCAGAGCGCCTATCAGTGTGGGTTATATCGGTCAATAATTTATTTTAGAAATTAAAAGAGGGCCACTCATTTAAAAAGTAACAGTAATCCACTACATTTTGACACAACTGAATATTCTTATAAAAATAACTATCATTTCCAACAACAAAAAAATCATAATGGCACAGTTTTAGATTTTTTTTTAAAATTCTTTATTGCCTCATTTAATAGAAGACAGCTGCATTCTCAGATTTGCTTCTCTAGTCGGTCTGTTATGATCTTGTACATCATGTACTCTCTGGAAAACTCCATTGGACCCTTGTGAAAGAAAGATAAGGAAACAGCAAAAATAATATTTGAGTTGATTATGAAATTTGCTCTGACCTCATGGACCCCTCCAAGTGTAATAGGAACCCCAGGGATTCCCTGACCACACTTTGAGAACCACTGCTATAGAATTAGTCTGCCAACATGATCATTTGTTTGGCTCAATGTCTTAGCCTCTTTTCATCCAATATTATCTGAATTTGAACGTTGGTAATTCAGTGTATTGCTTATCTGTGGTTTAAAATACATGACTCCTTTCTAGCGTTGGTATAGTTTATCTTAAATATGTCTCAGTAAAACATAAAGAAAATGAAGATGAATTTTAGTTTCAAGTACTTCAACACCCAAGAAGCTTCATGAAGGGAAGCACGCAAAGCGAATTGAACAGATTGAGATAGACCAACAGAAGATAAATAGACAGACAGAGAGACAAAAGACAGACAAACAGAAAGAAAGAATTTTATATATATATATGCAACTATCTCTGGGCATTTCCATTTAGCTTACAAAAACATGCAATGCTTCCTATTGTTTCATAATGCAAATTAATCATCTATTAATTTGATGTATTTACCTTTTCTACCTAGACTCTATTTTTTTAATTTATTTTTTTAAGATTTTATTTTATTTATTTATTTATTTATTTTAGATTTTATTTATTTATGACAGAGAGACAGCATGAGAGGGCACACAAGCACAGTGGAGCTGGAGAGGTAGAAACAGGCTCCCCACTGAGCAGGGAGCCCATATGGGGCTCGATCCCAGGACCCTGGCATCATGACCTGAGCCGAAGGTAGATACTTAACTGACTGAGCCACCCAGGCACCCTAAAGGTTTTATCTTTAAATAATCTCTACACCCAGCATGAGGCTCGAGCTCACAACACCGACATCAAGAGTCACACACTCTACTTACTGAGCCTGCCAGGCATCCCTAGACTCCTTTTTAAAACAGTCTGAATACACGGAGGTGCTGATGAATTCGGTGATGACTGCACTACTCTTTCCCAGTTGAAATCACTAACTAGGTTGGAATAGCTAATAAAATTATAGATATTTTTAATTCTTGTAACAATTCTAAATTTGTGGACTGTTAGTATTCCTTGGGCAGGCTTACTCTGTTGCGGCTGACATGCAGGCCCACAGGTAAGAAGAGTGTTTCTAAAGTGGTGAAATTACTATTATGGAGTGTTTAGATCCTCCCGTTTTCCCAAGGACAGATAGACACGGAGTCTTTTACTTGTACACAGGATCCCTACCAATTGCCTTCTGTTTGTACATAGCCCTTGAAATAATTCTTTTCCTCTTTAGTCAAAGTCTGTCAAACACAGAGTCTTTTCTGTAAATATTATGATATAGTGTTAAAGAAAATCATTAGTTTTTACTGTTTCAGAAGAGTCGTTGAAAATTTCCAACTTGGCATTTTGGAGAAAAGCACAAACCAACAACAATTTTATTTGAGCACAAGGAAGAGGACAGTTTTGCTCACGGGATGGTAAACACTTTAGAAAGAAAGAAAGAAAGAAAAACAGCAAATAAGAATGCATGTGTGTGTGTGTGCCCTGCCCTTTCTAAGAAAAGTTGACACTGTAAGGATGTTCAAACTGATCCTCTCTGCTCCAGTGAAGAGGTTCTCACTGAAATATGTCATTATTACCCTTGGGCGGAAACTTGGCCATGGCGGCCAACTTTGCATATACAATAGGAGTGTTCTGTTTCTCAGTTACTAAGGGGACGCTAAGGTCTCCTCCTACATTTGGAGGTGAGGAATCCTCTTCTTTGGCATCTTCTCTGGCAGCTTTGGGAAGGTTTGTCATCCAGTCTCAAAAGATGTTCTGGAAGATGGCAGGTGCTTAAGATTGACTTAAAAATATGTACATTTACTCGGAGCAAACCATCACAGAATAGGGTAAATAGATGTGTTTGGAATCAAGGAGTTGCTTACTTCTTCCTCTCTTTGATAAGGGGCATTTTTTTCTATGTTTTTAGATGCTAATCTGAAGCTTCGGTAGTCTCAAGTTTGTTGTGTTTTGTTTTGTTTTGTTTTAATTAGTTGTAGGTTCGAGTTTATAGAAATAGCCCCTTTTCTAGTCAGTCACCAAAATAGCATATTACATAATTAAGGCACATGGGCTCCAAATTAGATGTTCTCAACTGCTGATGAGTTGAGAACAGGATGGGAGCTGGATCCACTCATTTGGGTCAAGAAGTAGCAATTGTTGAAGCCAAGTCAATCACAGAGCAAACCACATCTATGGTTGGGATGGCCAGTATGAAGAGGCAACATGTAATACACGGATGCGGCTAAAACATGACAAAGAACTCTGCCACACGTTGGAACACAGGGCAAACGTCTCTGTTTGCAGCATGGTTTGGGAATAAGATTTGCTTATCCCGAGTATTTGGAGTTAGACTTGTGCCTACACCTTCTGATGGGGCATTGTCTGTGAAGCTAATGTACAAAGTAGCTTCTCTCTAAGGTCCGAGAACTACTGAGACCAAAATAAGATAACTACCCACATTTGCCTGTCTTGGAACTTCACCACAAAACCATCATTTTGTAGCATCCCGGTTAAGTGCATACATAGGATATTTTTTAAAAAGACGGTTATTAATCAAAGAAGGAATCTAAATACAATTGCTCTCTACTCGAATCAACATTGTTCCCAAGTCCCAGTGGTCTCCAGACAGGCCCACAAGCAAGCAGTTCTTGAGGCTCTGTTGTTGAAAATGCATCATTTCCTCTCCAGAAGGATGGCCAGATTTCCAGTACAGAAACTTTCCATCCAAGAGGTTTCATCCTTCTGTATCATTTGTTCTAACATTTAAAATTATTCTCCATCACTTAGAGCCGATTGCTGTCAGCTCCGATTTGAAGAACCCACTTTCAAATATTTTAGTTTCTGCAAATAAAATGATGCCATGATACAGAGAATTAACTTGTCTTTTACATACTTTTGATTCTGCACTCATTTTAGATTTCACTGATGGAGAGGTAGAGGACATGACAAAATAGCTAGAGTCCATAAAGAGCAGGAGGCAGAAGCTGAAATCATACCAGCTTTTGGATGTGATGGAGAACTTGGAAGGTAGTAGACTGGGGAAAAGTTCTTTGGAACGTAATAACTGGAGAAAAATTCTGAGTCAAACACAGCCACTGCAGTGAATAATATTCTGATTTCAATTTGAAAAGGAACATCTTTTCACAGACTGAAATTTGAGCACACGGGAAGAGTGAAGAGGTATGTTCCATCTGTAGGTTACAGTGCACAGTGCAAATGGTCAATTAGAATTTCCAAGATGCGAGACAAATCACTCTCATGAATGGAAACTTTGATTTTGTTCTTAAACCCATAGTTTGCAGAGTCCTTGGAGGAAGGGCTTCTCTGTAAAACATCGTACGATATGCTGTTCCCTATTTTGAAAGAACGGAAAGTACCTTTCTACTGTGAATATACCCTTTGTGTTACTGACTGTTAGGACATGACAAGGCAACACAATTGATTCTTTCTTCTACAAGAGACTTCTTTGCTTAGGTTAATACCATTGTTTGAGAGGATGAAGAAATAGGTTTCTGCATTTCTAGGCGTTTTGACGGTTCTTGAGGTTTCATGTAACTTTAACGGAATAACGTGATGAAACAATCCACCGCGACATTGCACTGACCCTCACTGGCCCTTGAAGGCCAGGACTGAGGGAACTTGGCTCCTCACTGAACACATTCTCTGTAATGACAATTTTCCCAGGTTGGACAGGTAGTCTGTATACCGGAAACTGCCCCAAGGCTTGATCCTGAGCAAGAAGTGGGTTGCAGATAAAAGCACACCTGGATACCAGAAACTTGACTCTTGAACTTGAATATTTTTGATTATTATTTTTGACATAATGTCCAATGAGTCATTAGTTGAGTATAACACCCAGGGCTCATCACATCACATGTGCTCCCCGATACCCATCACCCAGTTACCTCATCCCCCCAACTCTCTCCCTTCCCACAACTCTCCATTTATTTCCTGGAGTCAAGAGTCTCATATGGTTTGTCTCCCTCTTTGACTTCTTCCCATTCAGTTTTCCCTCCCTTTCCCTCTTGTCCTCTATATTATTCTTTATGATCCACATATGGGTGAAACCATATGATAATTGTGTTTCTCTGATTGACTTATTTCACTTAGCATAATACCTTCCAGTTCCAGCCATGTTGATGTAAATTGTAGTTATTCATCCTTTCTGATGGCTGAGTAGTAATCCATTGTATATATGAACCACATCTTCTTTTTCTATTCAGTTCCATTGAAGGACATGTTGGCTGGAAAAATTGGACAGTCACATGCAGAAGAATGAAACTGGACCATTCTCTTACACCATACATAAAGATAGACTCAAAATGAATGAAAGATCTAAATGTGAGAGAGGAATCCACCAAAATCCTAAAGGAGAACACAAGTAACAACCTCTTTGACCGTGGACAAAGCAACTTCTTGCAACAGTCTCTAAAGGCCAGGGAAACAAAAGCAAAAATGAACTTTTGGCACTTCATCAAGATCAAAAGCTTCCACAAAGCAACAGAAGCAGTCAACAAAACTAAGAGGCAACCCACGGAATGGGAGAAGATATATGCAAATGACATTATAGATAAAGGGCTGGTATCGGAGATCTATAAAGAACTTCTCAAATTCAACACCCAAAGAAACAAATAATCCAGCCAAGAAATTGAACTTGAATATTTGTAAGTATTAAATATAAGAGTAGCTTTGCCTAGGGCTTTCTGAACAGAGATATCTGATGGGAGCAGACTCTTAAGAAACAACCTCAACTCAGAGAAGCACTGCTGTGTTAAATTAGCTTCATGGGGCATTTGCTCACTCACTTTAGCTGGGTGGAAGCTATGGCAGAGGAAGGCTAATAAGGACCCTGGAATTAAAGACTTGCATTCCAATTCTTGTTCCTCATGTAGCCACCAAGGTTGGTTTCTTACATTATCTGAGTCCCAGACCCTTATCTCTAAAATCTAAAAAAATTCTATCCACCTCACAGGATTATTAGTGATAACTCATGGGCATAACATACATAAAGTTCTTGGCTTAATATAATTTAATTCAGGCTAAAAGCCTTGCTAGGTTTTTGGAGCTGCTATAGCTTCCTCCTCTGACTGGCTCTATTATTTACATCGTTATCCATATGCCTTTCCTTTTTTCTAGTATTTTTGTTAATGTTTTAGTAAATTTTCATAAAAGGAGAACAAGTTCTTATAAAGCATGGAACATGCTGGGGGAGACCAAACAAGAGAAGATGGATGTCATCCATGGTTTTATGCTGCTCGTGGAGGACGAATGGGGCTTGTTTGGGACCTGACATGTCCTCATTCAGATCCAGATGGTCTCCTTGACCTTCCAAACCCACTGATCTTTTAGTTTTGATGTAAGTAAATCTGAGCACTGGATGCCAACATTTTCAACACAATGGATTTTTAAATATTGAATGTATTCTATAGATGATTCATACAGAGAAGGAAATTTCTGGAAAACCTTGTCTAAAGAGACAGTCTATTGGAATCCTTCAAAAGTTTAATAGTTAAAAATTGTTCTGAATGTTTACACAAAGGTCCGGGAATGAGGCAGGAAAGAAGACCTTTACCCACACTGTGGACCTCTCGCTTCAAATGATCTGCATTTCAGATGAATAATGAGTGAAAATATTCCCCGGTAAGAAGTCCAGTGAAGCTTTACTGGGCAGAACAACAGAGAAATTTCACTCTCTTTTCCTTAAGTAGGGAAACCATTCTGCCTAAGTTAAGGCAATGCTCTTTCTTAGCAGTGAAGGGAAGAAGGTAGGTGATATGTTTGTTTTTGTTTTAATAACAGCTAAATTTATTTAAAAAAATTGTGTTACATTAGTCACCATACAGTCCATCATTAGTTTTTGATGTTGTGTTCCATGATTCACTGTTTGCGTATGACACCCAGTGCTCCATGCAATCTGTGCCCTCCTTAATACCCATCACCAGGCTCACCCATGTCCCCACCCCCGTCCCTCTGTTTCCTGGAGTCCATAGTCTCTCATGGTCCATCTCCCACTCCGATCTCTCTTTTTCTTTTAGAAATGAAGAACACTCACCAAAGAGGAGAAGACATTTGTTTCACTGAGCTAAGCAATGATGTTTCCCTGACCCCAGATTCAGCTGTAAGATTCTCTGTGTCCAGGACAGGCAGAGCCTGTGGGAATTGAGTTCCCAACTCTGCTCACATAGTTAGGAGGCTACATTTGAGTTGGGATAGGTTCTGTAGCCTTCTTTTCCAAATTCTGCCCCAGATTCACATTGTCTGAGCATTGTCCCCTGAAGTACCTACCTGAAGTAATTTCTACCTCCGTAACAACATTCGACAGTTCTTAAGATTAACTCGTCCTCCAACTGGGTAACCGCTCAGTTTTATCATGGAACTAGAAGTCTTAAGATACCTATCATACAGGCCTTGGTGTCTCAACTGTTCTCTTTGGGTCTGATTAACAAAAATAACCTCGTTCTATCACGACAAGTGTTCACAAAGATTTTTCTACTGCCTTATACCTCCAATACAATATAGGAGGTTTGGGGAAACCAAATGAAATTAAAATTAAGATCATTACTACGAAGATCTCCGGAGTCAGTACTCATACCCCTTCTTTTAGGTTATTATGTTAAATAGCAAAATTCAACTGAGTATATTTTAAAGATCTTAGTGGCTTTAATCAATGATTCATGAATCAGCAGCCTCCAATGTAGCAAGTGTTACATAAGACTGATGAACCACGAACTGTACCTGAGAAACTAATAAGATACTGTATGTTTATTAATTGAATTAAAAATTTAAAAAAAGAACTCTTCTTAAAAAATAAAAAATAAGTCCATCCGGTCTGTTTTCACGATTAGTCACCTGTATTAAAAGCTTTGTTAATAATCTGTTAGCCGGGGGGCGGGGGACGGGGGGACTCGGTTACTTAGTTCTTTGGTTTAAGGCATGATCAAGATAGTGTTTTTGTTTTCCCTATCTTATGCCAAAAAATTATATGTGAAAAATACTGAGCAGAAGTGAGAGTTGTTGCCATATATAGTACTTGGGAGTTTTCTGGGCTGTGTTACGAATATTTCACATTGAAAAAGTGAATATATCATCAGAATGTCAGGGGGGTACGCAGCCAAAGAAAGAGGGTAGAAAGCCACTTCGGTACACCTGGCATAGATTACACACATGGGGCTTATCTCCTCCTCTGAGCCAGAAAGCTCGAGTAATGTGCCCTCCATTCCGTGACACAACAGGGCAAAACTGGAAATTAATCACCTGGTGCTACCAAAGCAGTTCATTAAGTCGACCTGACAGCCTTCCCTCCTCCTTTCTAGATGGCTGAGAATCAAGTAGTTGCACACCAAAATGTGAAGTTTGGGGTTTTTTTTTCCCTTGCTTCTTGGCACAGGTCCTTTATCTGTCATCATTTCATGTTCTCAAAGGCCGGAGAGATGCCGCCATCCTTGGGCAACAAAGGATGCCATGCAAAGCAGCTCAGAACTTGAGTTGTTTCAACAGATGCTGTTTTATGTTTTGCCAAAGAATGGCCCCTTTTATTTCTGTCATGAATGCAGTCTTTCATTCTGTCTCTAAATGTTTTCCAGTATTAAACCTAATCCTTATCTATCATTCTTTTTGGAGGGTAGGCTGTCCGTTAGCCTTTGGATCCAGCGTAGCCTTCGCCATGTCAATATGGATTTGCAGAGAAATGGAAACTCCGTGTTCTTCACTTTACGGCTCCTGCTGATTTCTTGGTAGGGTAGCGGGGCTGTGTTTCAAGGTCAGAGTAGCTGAGCCAAGTTATTCCAAATGTAAGGAAAAAATGCTGAAGTGGAAATGAACAATTTTACCCTGTAAAAATTCTCTGCTTTGGGGAGGTAGAACGATTAGAAAAGGTTGCTGGTGGAGGGAAAAAGTCAGATCAACAAAGCAAGCAAGCAGGCTCAAGATGATTTATTCCTTCATGTTTGTTTCTTGAAACAGAACCAGGGAGGACCAACGAAGACTGAACCAACATAATTTATAGGAAGGGAGGCCCTGCTACGAGGCAGTGGAATTCTCTTTCCAAGGGTGTAATCGGGAGGGATGCCCCAGAAATCCGGGGTATGCCAGGCAGAAACAGTGCGTGGCCTCTTCACAACCTCTCTGGTTTTCCTCCTAATAAAATAAAATATTAGATTTATTAAAATAAAATACTAGAATTATTCATGTACGTTGCTTTGATGAGAAACTGAAGGTGGTTCCCCTTCTCGTCCCAAGTGGAATTGCTCAGAAATATTGTCCTAGAGGTCGGTTGTTTTCACAGCATACCAGCGGTTTCTTCCCTGGGGGCACACAGCGGGCTCCCCCGGGCGTCCAAACCAGAACTCCTCCCCCTGAACCCTCGGGGAGCCCGGAGAGCTGGTTGGTTCTGTCTGTCTGTCTGTCTGTTGTGCAGCTGCTCCAAGTCACTAAGTCTTCACTTCTCTTCTCAAATGCAAAGCCGCTGCACTGGCGGTACATGGCATCTGGGAAGGAGGGAGACCACTGACTCTAGGGACGCTCGCAGGTAGAGGCGAGTCTCCGTAGGCAATCAGAGCCGCGAGGAGAGGGATGGAGGGTTGTGCAGATCTGCACAGATATCAATAATTGCCGTCCAGTCTTTTCTGTTCCCCTCTTCTTGTCCCTGGTAGGAACTGTCGAAATAGCTACCCAGGGTGCACGGAAGAGGGACCTAGGAAGAAAGCGAGAAGCCGCCAGCCTGCGTGTAGACCAGATATGCTTCAGTCCCATGCTCCGTTACTATTCTTGATTAAGAGCCTGGAAATAACCATCTGGGCAATCAGACTCTTGTGTTAACATGCAATGTTGGCTAAATCCACAGGCAGCCGGCTGAGTACTATTTAAACTGGGTGCTAAGATAGGAGTGGGTCCTGACAGGCAGTAGTTAAGGGACACTCATCTATTCTCCCCATGTCAGCGGTAATGATACTGTAATTCTCTCCAAAATGTGGTCCTTTTACTCTGTTTTGACAGGCTGGTTGTTATTCCAAGGGTCTATGTTATTAGAGATACATAGACTAGGTTCTGATATACATACATGCATATGCATGTGTTTATTGGGTTGCCTGTATTTGTGCAAGAATTCGTGGAAGTCAGTCATCCCTACTCATCATGTACACTCTGTGAAGCACTTCCTTGTGTGATTCAGAAAAATGTGGAAAGCATTTTAAGAAGAGTAAGTCCAGGAGAGGTTGATGCGTTTATTTTCCAGGACCTTCCTTTGTGTTTCTACCAGATAATTTGTAGGAACCAGACAGAATCTAAATAACTTCTAGGTCTTTAGTTCTGTGATTCCATCTTTCTAAACAGAAAATGAAGACAGTGTTGAAGACACATGGACTAGATTAGTGGTTCAGAGCCCAAGGTTTGGTGTCAGGTTTCCTTTAAATACAACTGCAGTTTCTGCCACAGAGAAGTCCTGTGACCCTGTGGAATTTAGTTAATCTCTTTAGACTTCAGAATCTTACACCGTAAAAATGGGAAATTGTATTAGCGGTCTACCTCATAGATCGCCATGTGGATCGAAGGTGCGCAGGCTGGTAAAGCATTTTGCAGAAGTCATGGTAAAGAATAATTAATACAAAAAAATGTTAGCCGCTCTTACGGTGATAATTATGAAAGCAATGGGAAACTGGCAGACGCTAACCAGCAAACATGGAGTAGACTTGATTTCTTTGCACTGCCAGGTTTGGAAAGCGTTGGCTGGACAGATTTTCCCTGTCCCGGGGAAAGTGAAGTACATTTCTTGGTAAAGTAGAGAAGTAAATGAGAAGATATTTTGTATAAATCACCGAATTTCCTTTAGCCCCAAGTATTCCCACAAATTGCTTTGGGTTTTAGGTGAGGAAACACGTGCATTCTTTTCAGTCAGCCCATTAAGAATGAAGGGGTGTGCGTGTGTGTGTGTGTGTGTATAAAATTGTCCTGGTGTTTATGTGAGAAAGAACCCTGCGCTCTGGGTTGGAAGGCAGGAAGTCAGGTTCAAGTATAGATTCCAATCGTAACTTGCAGTTTTATTGTAGATGAGTTATTTAAACTTTGTCTCCATTTACTACTAGGTACACTTAAGGACTTTGATTATTAAATCATCTCAGCTGTAATGCAATCCTGACTCTCTGTCATAAATGGCCCCATGAATAAAAACGTCCGCACTAAGAGGTGAACTGGGATGAACTTCCTCTTGTCTGGTCCAGTGACTCTTAACTTCACGTTTCTCAAATGAGAACTGAAAATCTCAAAAATCTAGACAAGGTCAACTCAGTCAGCAACCTCCCCACCACCTAGCCAACAATGTTCTGCACAAAGTAGTGTCGCTGCAGCCAGCCCTAGAGCCCCAACCCAGTCGATGGGCACTGGGAACCAACTGTGTGTCAAGCATCGTGCTTGCGACTAGAAAATTAAGAGACAAAAGCTGTATCATCCCAATGAGACAGACACTTGGTATTTACCTATCGTTAAATGCTAGGCAGGCGAGCACAGAGGAAAACTACTACACGTTCCTGAGGAGGTCTGCTGAAGCTTTCCACATCTGTCTTTGGCAATGAGGTGATGGAGGGGTGGTAGACGTTCCCAAGCCTAGGGAGCCACCCTTGCCAAGACACAGAAGTATTGTGTTGATGCTCTCAGAGAACAGCAATGACTTCATTACTGTGGGAGGGACATGGAACCCGTTGGCCGAGGACAGACGCCCGTCAGGTGGTCTGGGTTCAAGTCCTGGCTCTGTCACATGGTTAGGTGAAATGCTCAGGAAATTACTTAGCCTCCTGGCATAGGTTCCTCACCTGTAAAGTGAGTATTGGGGAACTGTGTTTTTGGAATGTACTCGAAGTGGCTCTTTTGATGAGCACGAAGCAGAGAGGGCTGGAGAGACAGCTGAGAGTGGACAGAGTGGAGCCAAGACAGCAACCTGCTCATCACGAAGGGCTGTTTCACGCCTGCGTTGCCAAAACGGGCCTTGGATATGGTGCCGATGGGGAGTCCTGACATGATTTATACCAGAGAGTCTGGCAGCTGTTTCCATAGCATCGCAAAGGGTAGATTAGAAAAAGGGCAAGTGGGAGGAAGAGAATCATTTTATGGGGAACAGAAATGGGTTGTGGAATACACCACGTTGTAGTTTAGGTGACTGCGTGAGTGTGACCAGGGATGCCCGAGGAAGTGGGACAAGTCGTCGGGAAACGTGATAAATTCAGTTTGGTTGAGTTGGACGGTGGCTGTGAGCCATCAGCTGGAGATGTTCAGATGTTTAGAGAAGACGTGCACAGAGAACAGCATCTCAGAAGGAAGAAGTCTAGGATGCTGCCGTCCCACAGACGCGTAGGGGGAGCCTCGGAGGCAAGTTCTCTAGCAGCCACTCACAAAAGGGTAAAGAAACGGGTGACAGTATACTTTTTTTTTTTAAGATTTTATTTATTTGACAGAGGGGGGGGGGCAGAGCATGAGTAGAGGAAGGAGCAGAGCAAGAGAGGGAGAAGCAGGCTGTCTGCTGAGCAGGGAGCCCCAAGCGGGGCTTGATCCCAAGACCCTGAGATCATGACCTGAGCCGAAGGCAGACACTTAACTGACTGAGCCCCCCAGTGCCCTGGTTACAGTATTCTTAATTACACATTTTACTTAAAACAGTACATCTAAAAGGTTATTTCGTTCTGTAATCAATATAAAATTATAAACAAGACACACGGCACTGCATTTTGGGGAAGAGGGGCTAGGTCTCAAACTCAGTCTATACTGTATACTGAGCACATCTCAAGCCACATTTCGGAGCTCATTAGGCACATGTGGGTCAATGGTTATTAGAGGGAATCCAGGCACTGTGATAGGAGCTAAGAATTTAGTGGTGAAGACCACAGACACAGTTTCTCTTTCTTTAAACTTTCAATGTGTTAGAGAAAAGGGCTACTGTTGGCCTAAAAGTTCTCTTTGCAAATTAGATAAAGACAGAGCTTCTGGGCAGAGCTGCCCCACTCCTGGGATCACGGAGTACAGGAGAGAGTTCTCTGCCTGTTCACCTCTTGCCTAGAACAGATGCCCCAGGACACCCAGGCCACTCTTCAGGGAATACAGACACAGGTCATTATAAGACAACAGGCTAGTATTTTAATAGAGGAATTTTCTGCTAGGGGGACTCAGATGTCCAGAGCTCAGAGAAGTCCACTCTCAACGGAAGGGTGACCAGACAAGAGGCTAATGGAAAGATGAGATAAGAATTCTCAGGGCAGCTCATGGAACGAGGAGAAGTTCAGGTCATAGGTAGGAGGGCATGGGTGCAGGCATGAGGCTGGAGAGTCCAGGGACCCCCCTGCAGAATGGGTTAGGGACCCCAACAGCAAGCAGAGCCCTGGAACCAATAACATCGGTGTCATCTACAAAGAAGTCGAGCAGGAGGGGCAGTCAGGAATAGAGGACGAGGGGCGCCTGGGTGGCTCCGTGGGTTAAGCCTCTGCCTTTAGCTCAGGTCATGATCTCAGGGTCCTGGGATCGAGCCCTGGCATCGGCCTCTCTGCTTTGTGGGGAGTCTGCTTCTCCCTCTCCCTCAGCCTCTTCCCCTGCTTCTGCACTATCTCTGTCAAATAAATAAATAAAACCTTAAAAAAAAAAAAAAGAAAAGAAATACAGGACGAAACTCAGGGACCGGGAAACATAAAAGACACTGAGAGAGAGAGAGAGAGACTATGAAAGTGGCCCCGCCAGGTGTCAGGTGCAGCAGAGTCCTTGAGGAGGAGGAGGGCTGCGGACGGCCGTTGGCCCAGCCCCCGAGGCAGCCTCGAGGACTTGGGTGAGCAAAGCCATGAGAAAGGGGAGAAACCAAGCAGCAGGAATGGAAGAACAAATGGAACGGGAAAGAAGAGAAGATGCTTTGGGGACCTGAGTAAGGACTTGAATGCTGCTCCACGAAGAAAAGTTGTTTGCAGTCCTCGGGTTTTTTGGTCTCTACTCATAGGATACCAGCCCATCTCTAGAATTTCTGTTTTCCGCCTTCGCTCTCCAACACTACTACATCAAAGCAGACGAAGGACCTGCAGAAAAGATGAATTCTGTATTTATTCAATAAAAACTGTTGAGCACCTACTTCATGCCGAGAGCGAAGCCACAGGTGCAACCAGGAAATAGTGGGTTTATTGATAATTTGTTATGTGTCGATGACTCTTCTCACATTTTCCCAGGAACCCCCTCACTCATTCTTCCCCACATCGTCATGGAGCACATACCCTACTCATCCCATTTTGCCAATGAAGAAAACACCTGCTCATAACCACCATGGGACCAGCAGACCCAAGACAATCTGGAGGATTTGGTCCATTATCGCTTCTTATGGGAACTGTGGTCAAAAGTCCTCTCTTGAAATTCTTCCCTAGTTAACTCCAAGCACTCCAGGGCACTTAAATTTACCTTATTTCTCTTCTTCTTTGGGGTCATTTGCATTGTTTTCATTATATACTGCGTTGTGGTGCTTCTTGTTCATTTCTATGTGGACCCTTCCAATTCTAAAATTTTCTCACTTTCCATTTTTTTAAAAAATCATTGTAATGGGAGGGTCACCTCTGGTTAGTTTCTCTATGGATACAGTCTTGGCATGTGAAGTGTGGCTGAAGGCACCCCCTCTCCTTCATCTTTCTCTTTATGACCCTCTCTTTCCTTTATCCATTGAGTTCAGACTGTGCTGATCCTATGACCAACGGTGCCTAGCCTGATGCCATCTGTCACAGCACACATGAGCAAGGCTCCCCCAGTGTTCCACAGAGTCCTACCTTCCAAAGGATCTCATCAGAGCATAAGAGCTCTTCCCGATAATTAGTAACTGGTCCTCACAACACCCCTGGGAAGTACCTGGGTACGCAGCAAAGATACACAGAGCGTAAATGAGCCTTTCCAGTCTGCAAGACAATTTCCTCCTCAGTGAAATGAGGGCAGTTGTAGCGATCCACCTTCCCGGGGTGTCAATTACCATCTGAAAGCCCTGGGAACTGTGAACCAGGAATATGCACCCTTAACACACTTGCATCGCACTTAATTGACATTCCCTCCCCCGTCAGACCCTGCAAGTCACACCCCAGTGACACCCGTGGGTTTACCTTTGGCTCTGGCTGTTGACATGAAGTCTACCTCTCTGCGTCAGAGATCTGCCTGGATCACTCCAGAGCACGCAGGAACAAGCCTGCCAGGTGTTGATGAGCCCACGACAAGCAACCTAAATGGAATTCTGATGGGCCTTCATGGCCTTGGACGTAAACATAATTAATCAACCCAGAAGACACTACTCAATAAGCTACAAGTAAATCAGAGCACAGAGACTGAGGACCAGGGGAGAAACGACAGATGGAGTTGGATGGTAGGAATCCCCAAAGCCCACCTGAGCAGAGCATGCATATATGGGAATATTCCAGAGGAGCTCCTATGAACATCGGGCCCCCTGACCCACCTGCCCCTGGCCCTTGGTCGACCCCTCCCTCTCTCCCATGTTCTGCCCCTGCCTTCTTGTTCTCATGTCTCTCCTGTCTCTCTGATGAATGGAAACTGGGAGCCCCAGGCAAGGAATCCATCCTATACGTTAGTTTGAGTTAATTAAATATGAAACACAGTGACAGAAACAAAACCACATCTGCTCCACTTCTCCTCACCTGTGGAATTGCTCATGCGTTTCCTGGTGGGCCCGTGGACCATTGGGCTCCCTCCATTTTCTTGGTTTCAAACTTTCTTCCCTGTACATCATGTCATGCAGGAGCTTTGGTTTTGATTCTTCTTGAGCTGACCTGTGAGCCGTCTGCTCCAGAGCAAGGGGCAGGAGGGGCTCCGTGACAATGCATGGAGATCACATTGTTGAGAAGAGAACTCTCCTAAATCCCTGTTGCCCCTAAAAAGATGTGGGGCAGGGATGTGATCCCACATGCGGAGGAGGGAAAGTGAAGATGAGGAGGAGAAGAGAGAGCCGGATGATCGTCAGAGGTAGAGTCAGAAGCAAACGGGTTAATAAATAATCCAAAGAAAGATCTTTCAAAATACAAGCCAGGTCATTCTTTAAAACCTAACTCTTACTAAAAAATACCACTGCCTCATGCTTTCTAGCCCAAATATGGACAGTCCCATACTCTCAAAGGGGAGCTTTCTTAAGGGCGGAGAAAAGCCCATGCTGTCGCCTCTGTGATTTCTAGAAAAGCTGCAAGAACTCAAACAAATCATCTCTTGTTATCAGAAAGGAGGCAGAAGGAGAAAGTCAGGTAAATCAGAGCCCATTGGAATAACTGCACAAACTCCTCAAACCTAGGCGACTAGAAAGCATCCCCGGTTTTCATCCGTCAAGTGCTTACCGCAGGATCGTAAACCTGACCTTGGGTGGATGGGGCACATAAAGAAGAAAATGGTTCAGTGACCGAGGTGGAAATTTTTCCATTTGCCTCAGGAACACCAGGAGCGAGTGTCCACATTTTAACTCGAAAGCTGCCTTCGATCATCATAATAAAACCCTGAAAATGCAAGGCCAGTTGCAAACCGAGCGAGGAATGATTTCCAGAACTCTTCTTTCCAAATGCAACATTGCAACAATGTGGCTGGAAAACCATCTGCTGTGGAGCCAGACAAAGATGCCTCGTCTCTAGTCCTCCACCTCAGGGGAGAAAACAGAGCGTGCCACGCCTGGGCATCAACTCTTAACTCTCTGTCGCAAGCTTAAGAAACATTTCCAGCAGCTCAGGCCGTTGGTAGTGCAGGAGAAGAAATGGGAAGAATTCTACCCGGAGCTCACAGTGGTGTCGACCGTGTGTACAGAGATAGACAAGCAGGTGCTCGGGAATAGTCTCCAAAAAAGCCTGTCAACGCCAATTTAAAAATACTCTGTCAGGCCGCTGGGAAAGACCTCATTATGGAGAGAAAACTCTGCTGTGGGTGGCTGATAAAAACGAACACAGGATTTAAACTTTGGAGAGGAATGTTTCTTGATATTTGGTGCTATACTCCAAAGACGAGGCATCATAGGAGAAACGAGAATGTAGAAAGCAAGGAATGTGTTAACTCATACCATGGAAATGCATGAAATGTACACTTCTATAAGCACCAGGTTACAATATATATTTTTGGGTCTGAATTGTCCAGTGTAGGTATTTACATATTTTAACGTTACTGTCAGTCCTCTATTGATTTTTTGCCATGGAAACGTGGTGAATGAAGGACCCAGGGTGTTCATCTATTATTTATTCATTTATTTGCAAGATTTGTCTAGTATATAGGTCTCCAAATAGCTAACAGCATTTTGCCAGGCTCTTCTACACTTGTAATATTTAGCATTAAGACCTTGGGAACAAGCAAGGGAGTAGGAAATTACTTCCATTTTTTGTGGGTACCGTGGCTATGTAGAGGGGCAGAACAACATGGAGTTAATTTAATGAATTTCAACTCGAAAAAAAAAAAGTTAAGGATAATACGATGTAAAGATTTCTTTAAAAATACATAAACACTTGTAATTCATAGGCCAAAGAATGATAATTCTCTGTCCTCAACAATACCAAAATCACGGTCATAGTGCAGGTAACAGCCTAATAAAACACTGTTCTTGGCTGCAAGTGATGCTGACCACCTTCCAAGGGAGGTTTATCGTCAGGTGATAAAATGTTTATAGGCCTAAGCACAGCAACCACAGAGAAATTCAGATTTCTTCCTTCCTTCCCCTTCCCCCCCCCTCCCTTTCTTCCTTCCTTCCTATCTGTCTCTCCCTCTCTCTTTTCGATAAGGGGTCTCGGAGGATTTGTTCTCGGCCCCCGGGGAGCTCTGTTTCTCACAGTTACCTCTATTCACCTGCTCCCCCCAGTGCCTCTCCGGGTGATTTTTTCTTTTTTTTAAGAAAATGTCTCCGGCTTTTATAAATGCCTCAAAATCTCAATACTGTAGTGCTCTAGAAGACCATATGTGTGTTGAAGGGTGAGATTTTGGGGGTCCAGGGAGATATAACAGGATGGCCAGTGTCAGATCAGTTAGATACAGGTTGGAGGTAGAGTCCTAAGGTCTCATTCACATGGAGGTTCTTTTTTTTTTTTTTTTAAGATTTTTATTTATTTATTTGACAGACGGAGATCACAAGTAGGCAGAGAGGCAGGCAGAGAGAGAGGAGGAAGCAGGCTCCCCGCTGAGCAGAGAGCCCAATTCAGGGCTCGATCCCAGGACCCTGAGATCATGACCTGAGCCGAAGGCAGAGGCCTTAACCCACTGAGCCACCCAGGTGGCCCCGCATGGAGGTTCTTACAGCAAAAGTTCTTGTGTTCATTAGAGAACAAACAGGTAACCGCAAAGAGATGCTTTCTATGTTTATGGAAGGAAAGGTTTTTTGTCCAAAGAATTGATCTGGGGACACTTTCTCTATCACCCCTTCCTTCCTCCTGATGCATTTCTTGTGGAGCTCATAACACATGGCCACCGAGCGGACGGAAGGGGACTGAGGGTCAGAAGGCCTCGCTCCCACCTGTTAGCAACGACCTGCTTGCATGTAGGCCAATCGCTAAAATCGTTTTGAGTGTCGGTCCTCATAAGAAGCTGAAGAATGTCTATGTCCCGTGTGGGCAATATAAGTGAGAAGGTTTGGAAAATATTTCACAGGGCTAGACGAGCAGACCAGCACAAGCCTAGAACGTTCTTAAAGTTAAACATGTCATGGATGTTCCCTTGGCCCTTCCTTTCTCCTCTCCTCTAGGCTGGCTTTTGTGGACTCATCTATTTGTTCAGCTTGCTTGAATGAGTGAATTCCAACTACGTATCAGGTGCTGTGGCAGGTCCTGGGGTTTTGAAGTTTAATGACAGAGGTCTCTTTCTTTAACTCACTTATCATCCCACAGGGGAGACACACCAAACTAGAGATTAGCCTTTGAAAACCCCCACAAAAGCATCTGTATGGGCTTCAGTCCTCATCAAAGACTTTCTGGATGAGGTGATACTTCAGACAAGGGGTGGGGGGAGACAGGCAGAAGATGGCAGGCTCAGGAAGTGAGGAAGTGAACCGCCGTGGAAAACGAACCGTTTGCACCAAAGCTCAGGGGTAGAGGAGCTTTGAGGGTTGGGGAATTCCTACGGCAGCTCAACAAGAGTGGTGGAGAGAGAGGGCAGGGCACGAGGCTAGGATGATGCCAAGGACCCTTTCCAGCCACAGTACAAATCCTGGTCTTTATCCAACGTTGGAGCAAACACTGAGTGGTTATTGTCTCAGGAGAGATCAAATCTGTGCCGCGGGTGTGGGCAGATGTGTTGCGTGTGGGGACCGGTTGTCGTGGAATAGTTTCCATTTTGAGATCATCCAGATTGGCAGCTTCCCACCCCCGTACATACACATTAACTGGTGGGGTGATGTCCTTCAACACGGTTTAAGTTTTAATCCATCTCAAAATGGGAGTAATTTGAGTCGCTAAAAATTGGTAGGTGTTCAGTGTCTGACTTGAATGAGTGAGTGATAGGATGAAAATCCAAATGTGAGGAAACAGAACTTCACACTCTAAAACCACAATCACCATGTGGCCAATCAGTGGGATGTGTTTGGGCAACTGCAGTCATTACATCATGGACAAAAAAAAAAAATATGGTGACCGATTGAAATCGTCACTTCCTGGTATTTATTTTAAGAGAACGGAAGGAAATTCGGAAAAGAAATTACAATGACTTGCTGGCTCATAAGTAAAGATGGGTTGGTTTTTCCCTTATAAAATATTTAATTCTCCTGATTCTCTGAATAAAATATAGCCATTGTGGTGAAATCTGTGCCCCCCCAAAGATGGTTGTGGTTATGGTTTGATGGGAATCGTGGTGATGGTGAGCTATCATATGACCGTATTCCCTTCGTTGGTTCTGCTGTTTCTAGACCCCTCGTATTTCTTAGCTCTTCTTTTTTTTTTTTTTTTAAAGATTTTATTTATTTATTTGACAGATAGATATCACAAGTAGGCAGAGAGGCAGGCAGAGAGAAGGGGAAGTAGGCTCCCCGCTGAGCAGAGAGCCTGACATGGGGCTCGATCCCAGGACCCTGAGATCATGACCTGAGCCAAAGGCAGAGGCTTAACCCACTGAGCCACCCAGGCGTGCCTTCTTAGCTCTTCTAATGGTAAAAATTAATTTGTGAAAATGAAATTCCATGTACATTAAAGTAAATCGGTTAACATGAGGGAGATTTCGAGGGAGACATGTTTCTTTTGTTGCTGCTGTTGTTCCTAAAAGCTTGTGATTTTTTATTAAAATTTTCCAGTCCCTGTTTCTGTAGGTTGTCGGTGGTGTGAGCAGTGCTCTGTGGACCCAGGCAGTCGAGTCTCACGATGTGCTCCGTACATACAGCGCTTGGTCTTCCGTCTCCTCCCCCGCCCCTGTCCCTCTCCCTCCTCCTACTCCCGCTACTCCTTGCAAGTAATCTTTTCTTCTTCTTCTTCTTGGCCCATGCGACCTTTGGCACTGATTTTGTCCAGCCTTCAGAAATCATTTCAAAGCCTCTTCTTGCTTATTTTTGGAGACAGAGTTTCACCCCAGGGGAATTAATTTCCTGACCTTTCCTGGTTCCTAATAACTAACACACCCACTCGAACCCACATCTAGGCAATTACGGTTTATCCATAATCTTTGAAAATTAGTTAAAATTACTTAAAAATATTTGTCTTCTATTTACATGGAAATAACAACCTCGGTTCACTTCCTGATGTTTCCTTTTTCAGGTTCAGCCAAACAACTTCTGGGCTTCATGCTCAAGGAGACCTGCAGGAGATAATTTCGTGACTTTTCTAAGCAGACACTCAGGTGGAGGTACGTGACGATTATTCACTTGACGCCAGGACACACCTGCTCAGAAGAATCTTTTACTTCTCAGTAAAGCAATTAGGAGTAATATTAAATCCAAAGGTCCTTTTTATTTTTGTGTTTTAATAACAACAGCTTTTGCCACGCTCTTTCTCATTGAAGCTCTACTCAGTCTGCAATTTATGTTTTAGCCTCCATAATGTTAGCAAGATATTAATATATGCATGAAGAGTTGCAGTGAACATAATTACAGTGGCAAAGTGATAAACACAGAGCTATTTTGCCTGGTAATATTATGTATTTAAACAGTTTATTTGTTCAACGGTTTTAACTTTAATTATATTTTGCCATTTGGGATTTTTAGACATGTAACCATCATAGCCCTTCTCCGACTATTAGTCTAAGAAGATTGCACTCATTGTAAAAATAATCCCTATTTGTTTATTTAATTTTTTTTTCTTAATGCCTTCCAAGTAAACTAAATCGTGATAAACTTTCTTCGCTGCTGGTATTATGTGACTCATTTGGATGCCAAGCAAATCATTCTCCATTCCTGTGTGTGGCAGGGAGAGGTGCCCCAACGGGGTTGTGGCCCCAAGCCTTCTGGCCTTGGGAGCTCTGCTGAGGTCTCTCGCACCAACTGGGTGGGAGGGGTGGGGGGCGCCCAGGGCGAGATGTTAGTTCCCCGGATGCTGGCTCTGCGGCCCTGGGAGACTCTCCAGTGCTCTGGCAAGCACACCCACACAAAGGAAACAGGCAACCTGTCCCTTAGCTGATAAATGGATGCGGAGGGCTGGCCGCTCTTCCGGACCCCAGGATAGTCCTCCCGTGCTCAGCCACAGCGTGAGTCTCTCGGGAACTCCCCTTTCCAGGCAGTGAGGGGGACGTTGGAGCCACGCAAGGAGGTGAGTTTCTAAGAATGTAGTGGACTCAGCGACGTCACTGAAGAGGCGAACGATGTACTGATTTCTCTCTTGCAAACTGACTAGGATATGATGAGCTCATTTAATGCTTCTGCAGAATGCAAATTCCTCTTCGGGACCAAACGTCTTTTGCTGCCTCCCGGCCCCACACGCCTATTCAGGAATCTGTGTCTGCAGTGTTCTTTCAGCTGAGACAAATCATTTCTGCATTAAATGCTCTTTATAAAAGTGGATTTATTTTCCATATCTAACCGAGAGGCACATTTGGTTCGGTGTGCAGAGAGTTGCTGTCGGAGGTCCAGCTTACATAGGGTCAAGTGCACAGGTCTTCGGTGTGTGGCGTGATGATCCCCACTTACCTGTGTCCTCAGGCGACCGCCACACCGGTCACAGAAGAACATGAGGGTGAACCCCACAAGCTCTGTCTTGTCTCCCTCCCCAGACTGCGCCTTCCCACCAGGTGACTTGCACAGAAGTACTGATTTATATTTTCATAAAAGCAGATTTAAGGCTAAAAAGATAGTGATTGAAGTACCTGGGTGGCTCAGTGGGTTAGAGCCTCTGCCTTCAGCTCAGGTCATGATCTCAGGGTCCGGGGATCAAGCTTCGCATGGGTCCCTCTGCTTGGCGGGGAGCCTGCTTCCCTTCCTCTCTCTCTGCCTGCCTCTCTACCTACTTATGATCTCTCTCTGCCAAATAAATAAATAAAATCTTTTAAAAAAGAAAAAAAAACATAGTGATCACTTCCTGATAAGATACTGTGATTAATTTTATTATTTTGGCATCAAGTATTTAAGCACAGTTCATCCCTGATAAATGCAACTGCAAAGCACCGTGTACTCCAAGGGGCGGAAGTTTTCCCTCCTTCATTCATTAAACATTCATTGTTATGCATAAAATGCATTAGTTGCAATAAATAGATTAAAACAAACAAACAGACAAGCAAAAACCCCAAACAGAAAACAAACAAAAACACACCACAGACCCTGCCTTGCGGGGGTTTACAGTGTGATCTTTTGGCTCTCGCTTGAGCCACAGTTGCCAATATGCATATGTGTGTCGCAGACACACACACAGTCCTACAGAGACATGCACACACACAGGCACTTGAAGCTTTGATCTATTTTATTCCTTTTCTTCCCCATACATAAAAAAAGAAAAGAAAAGAAGGGAAGGAAGGAAGGAAAAGAAAGAGAGAAAGCAGAAAGAAGGAAGGAAGGTCAGACAATGTGGTCCTCCTGTTGGATGAGCCAGTTCATTGGCTCCCACCAGACATGAGATCAAAAACATCCTATAGAGGCTTCCAGATCAGCAAGCATTCTTCTGCTCCTGGTAGATTGACTCTGGTTTCTTTGGTTCACATTCTCCTGGCTTGTGACCGGCTTTCTCTGGTCCTGCATTTGGACCACGAGCTTGGTTCCTGCTGACCCCTTTCCTAGAATGTGTTCCACTTTCTCTTGGTCCAAGGTCTGAAACCCATGCACCATCTCCTTGGACATTTCTGGCTGCCAACTCTGGTCTTGGGGACACCCCACTCCTACTAGAACAAGAGTAGAGTTCCGATTGTGGCCTCTTGCTATAACAAGGTTCTCTTGGCATAAATTTTTGCATTTATAATCAATTTTCCCATTCCCTTGGTTCCAACAGAGAATATAAAATTTCCTTGTAAATTCTCTTTCCTTGGAAATTTCCATGGAATCGTCCTGAAGAATTTCTATATGACTTACCAGGTCGGTTAGTCTATTATTATTATCATTATTATTTGTGTTGAAGAGCTTTTTTTTTGTAATGCCCTTGAAACAGGATGCTTTGTGGTAGAATTCCTGTTATAAGAACATGGGTCTTTAATGTGGCCAGCAATCCCAAATGACTAATCCGTACACACTCCTACACTTCTATACACATAATGGCCTTATAGTTCTTGCAAGAGTTGTTTAGCTATTAATTATTCCTTCAGTTTTCAAGTGGAGATAGGACCCCACCATGAACTTGTCAAGCTTTTTCCCTTTACAAATTTAGCTTCATTTTGAAAGGAAATATAATTGATGATGCCCATTGCTGTGTGCCATAAATTATAGGTATCTGGCATGCATTAAAAGGAAAGGAACAGCAAAGTATGCTGGGATTTCTATATAGAAAAGAATATATACTTCTATATATTCCTACAGAGAAGGAAAAACATAGCAGTCTGGACCTGGAGTACTTAAGCGACCATGGCTTTCTTATTCTCTTTCTTGTTTGTACCAACTGGAGGTATTTGGTTCTATGTTTTCTGGCTCTCTGCAGTTGGCAGGTGTTTCTGGAATCCAAGAAACTAAAGCTTAGTCCGTGTGTATAGAAGAATGCCAGGCTCATTCATTCATTACTATAGAGATAGAAAGAGTGACCCAGTGGAAAGCATTTCTTCTGCTTGTCCTTGTGCTTTTCTCCAAGCTTTTAGGATGTGCCCTACTTCTGCCTGTGATACCATCTTGGACCTTTTGACTCTTCAGCAGAGACTCTGCAGTCAAGCCTACAAAATGATGAGTTCCTTCTTGGTGCCACTGCTCGTCCTTGTCTTCACCGCTGGCATGTGCTCCACTGTGGTCGTTGCATCAGGTATGGGGTGTATCTCGCGGTATACAAAAAACACCATGCTAATCATTTATGCATCTCACCATTGAGGCTTGGAACCACTTTTTTGAGAAAAAGAGTAAGATTTCAAAACCTAGGAAAATAATCCAAAATGATCACTTAGGAAAGACTAAGATCTGGTGAAAAGTCCATTGGTGCTCCGTTTTGTAAAGTGTAGAATTTGCTTCTGGAGTTGGGTTGGTATTTTGCAGAATATTCCACAGCTGTAAATAGGGCCTCCTAGGGCCTTCATGTGTTCTCACGGTCTTCTTTCGAAGCTGGATGGCTTTCACTCAGAAATGTATTTTGGAGCTAATCATTTCAAATTGCTCATAGATGCACATAATAACCTGGTCTTTGACATTGTTTCCTACATCATTTAGTTCTCAGAGCAGTTTCTGTTTTACACATTTATGACTTCTTCGTAGTTGCACCAATACACCAGACGTAGTTACCGGAGGATGAGCTGATGTTTTCCCGTGACATTTGCTAGAGTAAAATAAGAGTGAATTGTTGCTCTGTAGTCCCCGGTTCCCCTTTCAGGATGTGTGTGCACGTACATTTTTCAGTAAGTTGAAGTGTTTCCTTAAAAAATTTAACCAGAACTCTCTTTTGAGCCTTCCTGACATATTATGTGAGAATAGTATCAGTTTAAATTGTTTTTCTTTGAAAGTCACATGTGGCAGCTTAAAATAACAAGCAGATAATGCACAATTAGCCTTTTCCTTTAAAATCCAAATGAAGAAGAGTGTACGCCATCATTTCTCCTCAAGTTATTCTTTGGTGTTATTGGCACATTTAAGAAAAAATTCAAAACGGGCCAATTTTGCCTATTATCACTGCAGTCTGTGACTCGCCATGAAAGCTGCCATTGGGTCCTCTGATTGGATTCAGGCAGGATAAAGGACTGTGCGTTCAGACCACCACTGGCCATAGGACATTGAAGTAGAAAAAGGGAAGGAGAGGCCGTGGAGGGACGCGTCCCCTGATTTTATGCCCTCTGCAAGTGCTGTTTGCACTCACGGAAGGAAACTGCCACCTGCACGCTCTGTGGTAATCATGGAATATAAATCCATAAAACCAAGAAAAGGCCCTTGCAGGACACAATCAAGTGTCATCATTTTCCTGTTCTGCACCATCTCATATGTGTAATGTATATTTCTGGGTACAGTGAGCATGAAGAAAGAGTGCATCATCCATTCCATAAAAGGCTGCAGAGGATATGAGATTCATGACCAATAATGATCAAACAAAAATCTCTCATTTTGTACCCAGATAATTTTTAGCATTTTGACTAAATCCAGCTTAGTTTATGCTAAATGATTTTGCATGTCCTGGTTAAAATTAGAAAGAGCATGAAAACTGAGCATATTCCTACAAAATAATGTAACGAAAAGTCCTTCCCACTGATAACTAATTGATATTATAAGTGGAAAGCATATCTATATTGTAAAAACTAAAATATTAGGGGTGCCTGGGTGGCTCAGTGGGTTAAAGCTTCTGCCTTCGGCTCAGGTCATGATCCCAGGTTCCTGGGATTGAGCCCCACAACGTGCTCTCTGCTCAGCAGGGAGCCTGCTTCCTCCTCTCTCTCTGCCTACTTGTGATCTTTGTCTGTCAAATAAATAAATAAAATCTTAAAAAAAAAAAAAACAAACCTAAAATATTAGCAATGAGTTTTTGCTGGGTGAAGTTCAAGATAGTTGCCTGATTTCAAAGTTGAGCCTAAAAGAGGAAAAAGTTACATCCATTAGAACAAGTTTCATATTTGTAAGGCACTTACATTTTTTTAGAGGAAACTTTTTACCTAGAATATGTAAATTTTGCCAATGAGAGCACCAAGGATCTAAAAGACCCACCCAGATTTATTAAAGGAATCGTTGTTAAACCAAGACTAACTTCTTCTAACTTCTAAACCATTGCTTCCATTCTTCCTCTGTTCACTTTGGTCATCCAGTCCATTTTGGACAAAAGGGAGCATACCTACATTTATATCTAGAACCTAAGATTTTCAGAATTTCAAGTTGAGTTGACTTGCCAATTTGTTTCCCAAACTTGCTTATTAAAACAATTTCTGACTCTGACCAAAATTGAAAACATGTAAGTATTGAAGTAGGACCACATGCTGTTTTCACCCAACTTAAAGCAGGAAATGTTGGCAAGGATATAAAATCTTTCTTGGATGGTTTCCCATTGGCTTCCAAAGGGAGTAGATAAGCAATGTATGAATACCCAAACATTTTTTTTTAATCTTTACTAAATCCTTATCCAAACTTAAACAATCCTGTCCACCACTCATTTATCTACACAATATACTTGGAAACAATAAAGGAAAATCAATGAGGCATTGAGTTGGCAGGAGATTGGGACCCAAATTCAGTGCTTGGCTTTGAAAAGTAGGGCAAAAGCAGTGCTGCTGGGACATCCCACTGGGAGGGGAAGCCGATGGTGAGCCAGGAGAACGTGCTGCCTTTGGCGTCTGTAGAACTGATAGGACTCAAGTTGGTGGATGTGAAGCCAGAGCAACAGCCCATTCATTACTCATCCGGAACTCAGTTATTTGAGCTGATAAGATGGATCATAAAGGAGCTACAATCCGAGATTTGCCGCAGGTACCGCATATTACGGAAGCACCTGCCAATACTATTTGGGATGATTAGCCAGGCTGGAACTGCAGTGACATGAGATAAATAAAGTGACAGTATCAAACCTGTGCTAGGCATTTCCTGAATTCACATGTATTCTGAGCGAGAGAGATGTTGTGTTGGATGCAAATAGAAGAAATGATCTATTTACACAGTTTCTCTGTTCATTAAATGAAATACACATTTTTGGGTGCTTGGATCTTAAAGAAGAGGAGATGCTATGGCTTTAGATTGTGTTTCACAGAAAGACAGTGTGTTAGCCTACTTCTAGACTGAATAGGCTACAGATTTGCCCCCCCCCGATGTAAAATCCTGTCTATAAATCCATCAATAGAATTTATTTTTTTTCTTAAGTTAGACACATAATGATCTCCCAAATATTCAGATCTAAAATTTTTACTGTTAATTATATTTCTTGACTGTCAATTTTATATCTGCATTTAATTTTTCTGATAAAAATGCTACATTGGCCTTGCAGAAAAGATTGTAATATTTTAGATTTTGGATTAATAGAATGGATAGTGACATGCTTGGTTATTTGTTACTGAACCAATTCTAAAAGGACAAATACTGTTTATTTCATTCTATGTTCTTTTTAACTTTACTATAGTTACCCTATATGAACCATAGTATAAATTTGAGGATATGTTTAATTATTTGTGTGTCTACTTAGGACTTTTTAGACCTCAAGCAGACCTATCAGACACAGAAAACTCTAAAGGAATCTCTCTAAATTGCTTTATAATAAAAAGAATTAATAGTGACATAGTTAAATAGGAATCATTTTTTAAAGTGGTGATGAATTAATACACCACTGGCATTTCTTAGGCATAGGAATGCCTATATTTGTAGTTCTTTGTTTTCTTATGTATTCAAGGAGAAAGAAATGTGATTTCCCTAGTTTTATAAGTAGGAGGATATATTTTATTGATTCATCTAGCCATCATTTATTGAGGAAATGCCATGGCCAGTGTCTGAAACAGGGTGAGCCCATGCTATCTTGGAGATTATATCCCAGTGGGAAAGAGAGAAAATAAATATCATGGGTATAATAATTTCAGATCCAGAGAACTTCAGTGAAGAAGTCAAACAGGGTAATGCGTTAGAGTTTGACTGGTGGTAAAGGGACACTTGTAGAAAGGGGAATGAGAAAGAGGGCTCTGAGGTCCTTGAGCGTAAACAGAGATGAGAAAGATAAGGAAAAGCCAACATGCCAAGATGCTAGGAATGAACACTGTATACTCTGAGCCTGGATATAAAAAGTGGGAACACTTTCATAAAACACCTTGCTCTCAGCTGAGTTCTTCTGTGAAGTGCAGTGATTTCTTCCCTGCACAGACTTGATGGAATTCTGTCCTCATGGAGGCCTAGAGAACAGGTCCGTGTAACTGCCAAGCCTTTGGTCTACCTTCTGGACAAGACCGTCTGAGACTAGGTTCTCTGTGAGATCACTGGGCAGGGATGATGGGGGTAAATACCCAGGCTCCTTTCTCTTTTTCCTGGATACATGACAGTTGTGATTTATCAGTTTCCTCAGCAGTTAGGTGGTGCCATGCGATTAATCTGTACTAAGAGGGTGTGAAGGAAACTGATGCATGTCCAAGCAATCCCTCTCCTTTTTTGTCATGTGTTTGGTGGCATTCAGAGAACTCTAAGACCCTGAAGAGGGTGGGTCCACACAGTAGACAGGACCTAGATCACTACATAGCCATGTGCAAGGTGATCTGCTATTCAGGAGGACTTATTTGGAATTAAATATGAGTAAGTATCTACTACTCTTGTGTTAAGTCACTGCATGTCTTAAAGCAGCTGGTGTGGTAACAGTTAAACAGTTAAACAATATGCCTACTGCATCTCTTCCTGCACGTGTACCCTCTGTGTTCTCTCCCCTGTTCTGACTGAACAGTCTCCTCTACAGCTCCCAAATTAGTTTCTGCAGCCCAAATGTCTGCATCTCCCCAATTCAGAATTAACCAACTAGCAGATTTCAGAGATGGGTCCACATAACGGGAGACTGTCAGTGAATGTCCCACCATCTCAGGGTACGAGGAGAGTGGGGACAGAAATCTACCAGCTGTGATCCTTTGTTCCTGGCATGGCTTAATGTATGCTTTGGACCAGTTTCTAGGAAGGCTTCCAGAAACTCAGGTGCCAGGCTCTTTCCTAGTTTCAGGGCTTATGGTGTGCCTGATTCAACACCTTCAGGATGAAGGAGAATACAAGGTACATGTGGCTCTAACTGACATCTTCCTAATGTAAAATATGAATTATCTTTAATTTTTAAAAAGTCATTCTTCCTGAAATCCCTTTTACGAAGATGGCGCCGAAAGCTAAGAAGGAAGCCCCTGCCCCTCCCAAAGCCAAAGCCAAAGCAAAGGCTTTGAAAGCCAAGAAAGCGGTGCTGAAAGGCGTCCACAGTCACAAAAAAAAGAAGATCCGCACATCACCTACGTTCCGATGACCCAAGACTCTGCATCTCCGAAGGCAACCCAAATACCCTCAAAAGAGCGCCCCCAGGAGAAACAAGCTCGACCACTATGCTATCATCGAGTTCCCCCTGACTACTGAGTCAGCCATGAAGAAAATAGAAGACAACAACACACTTGTGTTCATTGTGGATGTCAAGGCCGACAAGCACCAGATCAAACAGGCTGTGAAGAAGCTCGATGACATGGATGTAGCCAGGTCAACACCTTAATCAGGCCTGATGGAGAGAAGAAGGCATACGTTCGGCTGGCCCCTGACTATGATGCTTTGGATGTCGCCAACAAAACTGGAATCATCTAAACGGAGTCCAGCTAGCTAAATCTAAATACAGTTTTTTCATGATAAAAAAAAAAAAAAAAAGTCATTCTTCCCTCCCCCTTCTTACTTGTGCACTCTCCCTTTCAGACAAGGCTCTCTTCTTCATTTCTTAGTGTCCTTCCATCTGTCTTCCCTGACAAGTGATTTAATGCTTACCGTAAAATTCATGAAAACTTCTGTGGTGAATGGTGGGGAAATTATGTTGAGAGTGGAACTAAACTATCTCTAAAAGAACCAAACCAAGGGAAAGAGACTTAAAATTCAGTTGCAGGCCCACGAACGAGTGTAAGTGTTAAGAGAAGGGTTTCCTCCTCTTCGTTGTTTTGCGTGTCATAGAGAAGGAAAGGTGTTTTTTCTTTGATCCTTTCCCGTTCTCCTCTCCTGGTTTGGATATCTGAAAGACTTTAGAGGCCACCAAGAGCAAGTTGTGACTCTTCAGAGGATAGGTTAAAAAACAGGGGCTGAGAATATTGGTGGGGGGACATCATGAGCTTTAAAGCCAAATGGGTCAGACCGATTCTGCCATTTTGTGTTTCCATGTCCAGATCTCGTTTTTCACAGGGGTGATAATATGGTTTACCACACAGTGTTGTTGTGGTGTAAGCTAGGTAAAGTGACTGGCAAGTAATAACAATGGTAGCTAAAACCATAAGTAAATAAATAAAAAAATGACGTAGGGTGCTTGGGTGCACCAAGCTCTGCTTTAAGTATTAAATGTATCCTTGATAGGGAACTCTAGTATTGCCTCCCCATCACAAAGGACAACATCAAAGAAATAAAGATTATGTCACTTTCCCAAGATGGTATTCTAAATAAGTGTGAGTTCCTGCTACTTTCTTGGAAATGGATACTGTTTTTGTTACTCTGTCCTGTCCCTCTCATTTCACCTTAAGTATGCTGTTTGCCTGTAATTCAGACTGAAGAATTTGGGTGCCCAGTATCTGTCAGTCAAGAAGAATCAGATAAAAATAGCCAATTTTAGTACATTCAGTCTGTCAGGAAAGAAAAAGGATATGAAAGAAATCAAAGAAAACCTAAATAAAGGGGAAGACATACTGTGTTCACGGACTGGAAGACTTGACATAGTAAAGATGTCAGTTCTCCCCAGCATGATTTATAGATTGAAAATAATTCCTATCAATATCCCTGCAAGGTTGTTGTGGACATGGACAAGCTTATTCTTGAACTTTGTATGGAACGACAGGACTGAGAAGCTAAAATTATTTTGGAAAGGAAGAATAAAGTGGGAAGGATCACTCTGTTCAATGTTAAGTCTTACTCTTTAGCCACAATAGCAAGACAGTATAATATCGATAGAGGGAGAGACCCAGGTATCAGTGGAACAAACTACAGAATCCAAAAACGGAACCCAAAAACAGATACAAAAAATGTACTAAGCTGATTTTTTACAAAATTGCAAAAGACAGTCAATGGAGGAAAGATAGCTTTTCAACAAATGGTGCTAAAACAACTAGACATCCAGAAGCAAAAGTAATAATAATAATAATAATAATAATAAAATAAGATTTAGCTTAAACCTCACATCATACCTTGTACAAAATTAAGTCTAAATGGACCACACCACTTAAATTTAACATGTGAAACTATAAAACTTTGGGGAAAAAAATGTAGGAGAAAATCTTTGAGAATAGAGCCAGATGGAGAGTTGTGAAACTCCATGAAAGGAAATACCAATAAATTGAATTCCTTTGAAATGGAACAACATGGGATGCTGGTTCAGTTGGTAAGACATATGACTTTTGATCTTGGGGTCTTGAGTTTGAGCCCCACATTGGGTGTAGAGATTACTTAAACATAAAGTCTTCAAACCATAAGATACCTAGGAATAAACCTAACCAAAGAGACACAGAATCTATACTCAGAAAACTATAAAGTACTCATGAAAGAAATTGAGGAAGACACAAAGAAATGGAAAAATGTTCCATGCTCCTGGATTGGAAGAATAAATATTGTGAAAATGTCTATGCTACCTAAAGCAATCTACACATTTAATGCAATTCCTATCAAAGTACCATCCATCTTTTTCAAAGAAATGGAACAAATAATGCTAAAATTTATATGGAACCAGAAAAGACCTCGAATAGCCAAAGGGATATTGAAAAAGAAAGCCAACGTTGGTGGCATCACAATTCCGGACTTCAAGCTCTATTACAAAGCTGTCATCATCAAGACAGCATGGTACTGGCACAAAAACAGACACATAGATCAATGGAACAGAATAGAGAGCCCAGAAATAGACCCTCAAATCTATGGTCAACTAATCTTCGACAAAGCAGGAAAGAATGTCCAATGGAAAAAAGACAGCCTCTTCAATAAATGGTGCTGGGAAAATTGGACAGCCACATGCAGAAAAATGAAATTGGACCATTTCCTTACACCACACACAAAAATAGACTCAAAATGGATGAAGGACCTCAATGTACGAAAGGAATCCATCAAAATCCTTGAGGAGAACACGGGCAGCAACCTCTTCGACCTCTGCCGCAGCAACATCTTCCTAGGAACAACGCAAAAGGCAAGGGAAGCAAGGGAAAAAATGAACTACTGGGATTTCATCAAGATCAAAAGCTTTTGCACAGCAAAGGAAACAGTTAACAAAATCAAAAAATTGGGAAACAAAACAGAAACTTCCACATTGTGAATGACCCCATAAAGAGGATAGAAAGACAAGCCACAGAGTGGGAGAAGATGTTTGCAAAGCACACAACTGACAAATGAGAAATTTCTAGAATATATTAAAAACTCTCAAGACTAAACAGTAAAACAAATGATCTAATTAGAAAACACATAAACTATACGGGCAGACTATTTCACTTACAAACATGTACAGTTGGCAACCGAGCACAAGAAAAGATGCTCAACAGCATTAGTTATTAGAGAAACGCAAATCAAAACCACAAGGAAAGATCAAGACACACTCATCAGAATCGCTAAAATTAAAAAAAAAAAAAAATGAGAACAGCAAAACTGGTGAGGTTGTGGAGAAACTGGATCGCTCATGAATTGCTTGTGGGACTGTGATGTGGTATCATCACTGAAAAGCCTGTGAAGGTTTCTTACAAAACTACAGGTGTGAGTAGCATCTGACCCAGCAATTGTGCTCCTGAGCATGAATTAAACTTACGTTCACATAAAAACCTGTACACAGATGTTCACAGTGGCTTTACTCATGATAACCTCAAACTGGGAGCAGCATGAAGGTCCTGCCGTGGGTGAATGGTTAAATAAACTGAGGTTCACTCTTGCTCTGGAATACTACTTAGCATTAAAAAAAAGTTTACATACATTTTCAAGAGACTTATTCTGGGCGCAAAAAGGCCAATTGCAAAATGATAATGCATACTTAAAAAAGATTTCATTTTTATATGACTCTGAAAATGACAAAATGATCCAGACAGAGAATAGAGTAGTGGTCAGGTGTTAGGATAGGAGGATAGTGTATCACTCGAAAGGGCTAGCAGACAGGATCTTTGCAGTAATCGAGCAGCCCATATCTTGACTGTGGTGACCGTTATGTGAATGTACACCGGTGGAAACATTGCTCGGAGGTTCGCGTACAGTGGTGAAATCAGAATAAGGTCTGCAGACCGAATGAATGTCCATCTCCTGCTTTGAGATCATACTATAGTTATGGAAGAAAGTACTGTTGAGGCAATAGGAGCTGGATGGATGAAACCCCTCTGTACTATTTTTGCAATTTCCTGTGAATCTATGAGTATTTCAAACTAAACAGTTAAAATGTAACTTCTAAGTAGAAAAAAATTATGAGCATATAGATCCAACAATAGATACATCGTTCATGACCAAAATTACAAACTTTAATGATGCTCACGAGGGAAAGCCTGAAAACTAGAGGATATACTGTGTTTGATGAGGGGAAGTTCCAACGTCATCATAAAGAAGGGAATTTGCCTACAATTAATCCATAAATTTAATATCATTTCTATTATATTACTGATGAGCTTCTTTGCGGAACTCAATTTATTGAAAAATTCAAATGGAAAATAAAAAGAATTATCATATATACTATAGAGCCCTTAATAACTAGACTTTTGTGATAAACATTTCATAATACATACTTCAGCTTATTATGCGGTGCGCCTGAAACTAATATCATCATATGTCAATTGTATCTCAATTAAGAAAGAGTTGAGGCACTTGAGTGGCTCTGTTGGTTGAGCATCCGACTCTCTGTTTCAGCTTGGGTGGTGACCCCAGGGTCGAGGGATTGACCTCTTTTTTGGGCACCATGCTCAGTGCAATCTGCTTGGGATTCTCTCCCTATCCCTCTGCCCCTCCCCATCTTTAAAAAGAATAAATAGTTCTTTAAAAAAAGGAGTTCTTAGCAAGCTATAATCATTACAGCAATCGTTCAAGAATAGAAAAAAATATATATTAATAGAACAGAATAGAGAAGGTAGAAAGAGAACATAGAAACTCAAGTAGAATTATCCAGTATTGGAGAAAAGAGACTATGCAATAAATGGTTTTAGACCAGTAGTTTATTCATATAAAAAAAGAGGAAATGAAGTCTCTTTCATAACTATTCATTTATGAAGATCGATGACCATGTATGAAGAACACAACTATAAACAGTGATGTAAAACAGTAAAAAAAAAAAAAAAAAAAAAAAAAAAAAAGCTAAATCCTTTATTAGATATGAGTTGGGAGAGATTTCCTATGGAAACATGAACAGCACAGCACATAAAAGTAAAATTGACATGTCTGATTACATTAGAATTAAAAATTTCAATTGGGCAAAAATTACATGAAATAAAGCACAAAAGGGAGTAGATATTGGCATGCATGGAAACAAATAACAACAGGGGGTTTGTACCCTGAATTGGTAAAAAAATCCTATAAATAGAAAGAACGAGAACCCAATAGAAAAAATAGCAATTCATTATAGAGAAATTAAAAATTACCAAATGAACATATAAAAAGATACTCAACTTTTCTACTGACCAGGGTAATGCAAACAAACAAATAAAATGTCTTATTATTATAAATTGGCAAAGCAGATAGTGCCTGTGGTAACATGTCTTGGTGAGGACAGCAGGATTAAAGGATTCCTATACAAGGGACTGCAAATTTGCTTCACTTCTGAGGGTGCCAATCATCGATTCCTTTAGAGGAGTGGCACGACTATGATTGTGCTGTTCATGGAAATACTGCCCACACATCGCTGTAGATACATGAAATCAGTATCACCATTTTGGAAAGCAATGTGGCTATCTTAAAAAAAAAAAAAAGGCAAGATACACATACCAAATGACTCAACCATTCTACTACTGGATATTCTTGAAACTCCAGCACATGGTCACAGGATGTCCTAACACGATGGTTATGACATTGTTGTTCCTAAGAGCAAACAAAAAATCTAAACAAACAAGAAAGGAATGATTGAACTAAATTTATAGCTATCATCAAATACAAATCTTAAAAACATAGCACTAAAGAAGAGAAGAGAAGTTAATTGCAAAAAGATATGTAGACGATGTCAAGTGTGTGTAAAGACTCAGAATCGTGGCTGAGAGATGACAGATGGAGAGATAGATTGACAGACCGAAAGACACATAATAGGAGCACAGAAATGTGAATGGGAGTGATACACAACAATGTCAAGGAAACAAGGGATAGGAAAAGGTAGGGAGTAAGGTGTGAGCCAATATGGTAATGTTTTCCATCTTTTAAATGATCTAAAGTAAGTAAGATGAAACTTGTTAACATCTGGATAGTCTCAGGGGTAGGTACGTAGATATCCATTACTTTGTGTATTTAAAATATTTAATAATTTGAAATACTTTTGAAAGAACAAAACAAAAAGCAAGCAAGCAAGAGGCAATTGATGGGTAGGAATTTTCTAAGTAATAAATCTGTACCTTCCTGCGGCTGTATTATTTTGTTTTTCAGTCTCCTGAAGCAGCAATCTGGAGAACGAAATGTTCCTCACTGAGGATTCAATGGGGGATGGAGAAGGTGACAAGTCTTCTAAGTGACAGGTTGGGGAGGGGTGACATCTCGCAAACAAGCCTCCTTGGTTGTGTGTGCACCCCAGGGTCAGGACAGCTGGGATGTTGTTGGGATTTTTAACAGAAGTCAGCTTGGCAGGATCGTAGAAGCAGTTCCCTCTGGTTGGTACGCGTCTTCAGGAGCGCTCCCACCTGCCTGCCTGCTCAGGTCTTTTCCTTCTGGGCTTGTGAAGGTCAGCAAGATGGGCCAGCACAGCCCAGCTCCTCACACCCTTGACAGCTTGGAAAAACATGCCAAGTGTGGCCGTCAAACCACCGCTGAGTTTGACACAAATGAAAGATTTTTTTTCTTCTCCTTGGCAGTTACTCGTGGGGAAAAAAAATCCTATATAAAATGATTAAGTTCCCAAATATTTCCAGACTGTTTATGAACTTGCATCCTACTTGCCTCTTTTTTTTTTTTTTTTTCCCTTCCAGACTTGTTTTCATTGTCTGCTCCCATCTCCAAGCAGCAAACAGAAATTTCATGTGGCTTATAGAAATTTGATCTGGCTTAAACACAGAAGGAGACATTTCTAGCTGTCACTGGATGTGTCAGCTTAGGAAGACCGTGGCATTACCTGAGCCTTTGTTGTTCCATCTATAAAATGGATTACAAAATGGATTATGTCGCTAAGGGTTAAACAGCATTAGTGCCCAGATAGAGAACGTGATACATGTATCTACTGTTACTTCTTGGGAGAGTAACCTGGACGCTAATTGTCAGAAACATCATTACCTTAAAGAAATGTAACATTGTAAACAAAGGAGCAGGAACGGAGTGTATTCTGGAGTATGGTACTGGAAATTTTGGTAGGAAAAGCCATGGTCCCTTGACAAAACAACATTCTAGAAAATGTTTTTTAAAGCATCTGGGAAGCTTGGATCTCAAGACAGCAAAGTAATGTTTGAAACATCATCTCTAGAACCAGATCACCTGGCCTCAAAGGTTGGTGCAATGTTTGTTACGCCATCTCGAACAATCTACTCTGTACCTCACTCTGTACCTCAGTTTCCTCCTTGGGCTGTTGTGCCATACATAAAGGAGTTGGTCGATGAGGCCCTCACAGTAGTCCCTGATATCTATAGATTCTGACGGTCTTTTCAAAGTGTCCATTTGGCCAAGCTACACCTGCCAGGATTTCAATTACACACAAATGTAGGTGTAGCTGCAAAGGTCTTTGGGAGACACCATTGAAGTCCATAATCAGGTGATTTTCTAAAAGGTTTTACTTGTTCTTTGGGGGGAGGAGGTGGGGAAGGACAAGCAGACTCCATGCTGAATGTGGAGCCTGATGCAGGGCTCGATCTCAGGACCCTGAGATCATGACCTGAGCCAAAACCAAGAGTCAGTTCATAACTGACTGAGCCCCGCAGGCGCCCCTTAGTTGATTTTCAAGGAGGGAGATAATCCTAGATAAAATGGTGGCATGAGTCCATCAGTTGAAAGCTTTTGAAGCAGAACTAAAGCTTCCCTGAAGAAAAAGAAATCAAATCTTCCTGTGGAATGTCTGCTTCTGCTCACGTCCCCGCCCGCTAGCCTGCCTCTCCTGAGGGCATGGCCAGGGGGTGTCAGAACTACCCAGCCAGCCCCCAGCAGTGGCATAAACCACCTCCTTGCAGTAATTCTCTCCTGTACATCCAGTGTCTTCTTCTCTGACAGAACCCTTACTGACACATGTACATCGCACTCTACAATATAGTACTACAAAATACATCACGATTATTCTAGGTTGGAGGTTTACCTGTGTTGACGGAAGAGAGTGTGTGACCTGAAGTTTACATAGGAAAAGGCAAGAACATAGAACAACATTTGGAGGTCAGGTAGTTCCTGGATACTGAAAACGAGGTTTCTAAATTCTTATTCCATCCCACGACCCAGGAATGGGCCTCCGCCCTCCTCAGTCTGTCCTGGCCTCCCTGGATCACCCCTCTCACACCGGAGGCCCTGTGGGCATGATGGCCACTCCTCACAGTGCCCTCGGGAGTATTTATGTGCCTTGAACAAGAGTGATAATGTTTTTCTGAAAATTACAAAGTATCCATTTATCCATTTTTTTTCTCTATTTAATAGAATGGTTAAGACCTTAAGATTTCTGAGAAGAAATCCCATCTTGCCTCTTCATACAAAGAGTTGATTATGACTGGGGTCGGCATGACCCAGGAGCCAGGCTAATGGGGGGGCCTCGTCTGTCGGAGTCCGTCTGACTACTTGAAATTTGAAAATAAATCATCCTTGAAGTCACCAGGACATCTGAAAGCATGCCCTCTGGAAGAAAAGAGATCCTTCCCCTTCCAGGTCAGTCAAATGTGAGAAAGTAGAAGCAGGTTTGACAGTTTAATTTCACTTTTCTCTGTGTGTGTGTGTGTGTGTGTGTGTTTGTATGTGCATGAGTTTGTGTGTGTATGTTTGTGTATGTGTGTGCATGTGTGTATTGGAGTACGTGTGTGTTTGTGCGCATGTTTATACATATATGTGTGTGCACGCATGTGTGTGTTGGGGTGTGTGCTTGCATTTGTGTGTGTTTGCAGATATGCAGATGTGTGCACATGTGTCAGACTACATGTGTGTTTGTGTATGTGTGTGCATGTGTGTTTTGGGGTGTGTTCATGCATTTATGTACATGTTTGCAGATATGTAGATGTGTGCACGTGTGTGTTGGAGTACTTGTGTGTGTTTGTGCATGTGTTTGTGTGTGTGTTGGGGTATATGTGCTGTGTGTGTGTGTGTGTGTGTGTTGGGGTGTATGTGCATGTAGTGTGCATATCTGCAGATATGCAGGTGTATGCATATTGCGCTTGTGAGTGTGTATGTGTGGTAGGGTGCATGTGTGTGTGCACATGTTTGCAGATATGCCCGCGTGTGTACATGTGAATATATGCGTGCATGCTTTTGGCAGAAGGATGCTGTCCTCTGTCAACATTTTATTTCCTTCTACATGGTTTTCTCTGACCTCTCTGGCATTTCTTTATATTAATGTATTTTACCCACTGGATGTAGTTGTTGACACTTGGCTCAATACGGTGCCTCCGTAGGGGGCAAGAGGAGAGACCAAGTGAAGTCTGGAGGTTTTCCCCAGGCCTACACTTGTATTTGTGCAAATGTTTTCATGAGATATGTAAATATTTTCTCCTTTGTGCATGTATTCTGTTTACATTGTTAGACTAGTTTTTGAATAGAGATTGAATTACAATGGACTACTAAAAGTGACAACACGTGGTACCGTAGATTATACTGAGACAGATTTATTCGTGTTGTACAGAAACTCATTTTTAGCAACCCGAGGCCAGATGGTGAAACCAGCCCACCCTTTCTGGGATCCGTCCTCGACATGTCTTCTAACCTCCTCAACTGTCTCAACCATGAATACTTCACCCCAGGACATAATCAGGGATGATCGGTTACAAGCCATTTAGGCAGTAGTGTGAATCAATCACTATCCGTAGGGAAGAAGCCATTTTTAAATCTTCCCTTTGACCGTAGAGAGAGTTTTCATACTTTAGCCTAAGCATGTGGTAGAAGGAGGTGGTGGAAGGTCTTTCATTTTTAAGCAGGAAAGTGTACACACCACACAGTCGGAAGGCCTGGGTTCAAGTCATGACCCAATCAATGTGTGCCTCTGTGTCAGCCATTTCATACTCCGAATTTGAGATTTACAACTGCTGAAATGCCGGTCATGTTACCTGCTTATGTTACATGCTTAGCAGAGTTTTTTTCAAGTCTTAAAATGATCATTTACTTTGATGTCCTTTGTAAGCTGCTCGCACTCTACAGAGGGAAAGACTTGCTTTCTCCACACATAAACATGTTGACCTCGCTCCCAGTCCCCTAGGTCAGACTTCTAGCCAAGAGCACAAGGTCCGAAGGGCTGAAAATCATACGAGTTGGATGACTGTGCTAGGCACTGTTCAGAACTCTCAAGCTTAGAATGCACTTAGTCAACACATCCGGCTTATCAGGTAGATACTCTTAGTGTCATTATCACTCCCAGTTAGCACAAAGGAAACTGAGGCAGAGGAGGGCTCAGTAACTTACCCATGTTTACCAGCTGGTATGTGGTGGGCTGGAATTTGCATCCACGTGCGCTGGCCTGAGAACAGACTTATTTCAACCCCGCTCTATCGCAATGAGTACAAGCCCTGTCTAAAGAGTGTTATCTCTGTGATGTCACACTATTCCATTCTTCTATAGAAAATTAAAAATACAAAGCTGATGGGTAGATGAGGTAGAGGAGAAGATACTCTGGGACATGCTTTGGACATAGGGGAGGTGAGCAGAGCTGGAGATGCTAATGATGGGTAAGTAGGGGTGGAAGGATCAAGAAGGCTGTCCATATCCACGAGGTCTTAAATCATCCACCCATGGGGGAACGCTCATCCTGGCCCCAGGGGTCCCCCGCCTGTGAAATGCAGATAAATCATAGTTGCTCGTCAGGCTAATTGGCAAGGTACAGCTACTGGCCAGATGGACTTGCCCTGTGTCTTTTGGAAAGTGCACGTGTGTCTTGGCTCCGGGCATCTCCCATTTGCTGAGCCCCTGGCTCAGATGTCTGCTCTGCTCCTTGCAAAGACAGCAGCCACAGGGCGGGCTGATGCCATAGAGAGGCAGGACGTATGGACAGTGCATGCCCAGGGTTCAGGTAGGGAGGTCCCGCTGTCCCACTGGCACACCACCCCAAGATGATGGACACCCCAATACCTCCCTTCGCTCTCACTGTATGTTTTATGTTGATTTAACAAGCTGTGTGATACTTTGGTCTCTGAGCCTCTCTGCTCTGTGACGCCTGGGACAGCATACAAGTAGATGTACTTGGAGGTCACGTGGAGCATCGTTCTCCAAAGGGCGCCCTACATTTCATCGTAGTCCATAATTTTAAACTCTTCCACCAAAAAGCATCTGAAATCAAATCAGCAGTGAAAGTCATATTTAATTTATTATAACCCCCCTTTGATTACGAAAATGAAGGAAATAAAGAAAATGACGACCTTGAAGCTGATGTCACTCTTTTTTCATATTTTGTGTGAGTGATATTCCAGGACAGTGCTGAGCTGTTTGCAAGGACTATCTCATTTAATTCTTGCAACAACACCATTAGCCAGTTATCATTATTATCCTGATTTTGGACCTCAAAACTCTTCCGTGGTTGAGGAGAATTCGAAACAGTTACGTGGTGTTCATCATTAAGTCATATGATTATTAACTTGCTGAGCAGGGATTCAAATCAAGGTAAGACGCCTGAGCTGTTCATGGTCCCGTTGATTAGTGGTGGTAACAGACCTGTTTTCCCCAACTCAAGCACGCACTTGAAGGACAAGGTAGAGAATGGAATGACCTTGAACATCCACAAATGGAAAAAAGCAGAGCTGACAGCATATAAGTCCTTCTCTGAACATGTGAAGAAACATGCATTTGTGTGAGAGCCTAAGGAGAAAATAAACCTTACAGAGCTAGCTGTTTGGAAGGACTTCTCAGAAATGGGTACATCTGTACTAAATGCTGAAAGCTCTGGAGAGTGAGTGACAGGAGAGGCAAGGAAAAAAGCCTTTCTGTTTTCGTTTGTGTGCTTCAGTGTATACAATGAAATGTATACACCTGTATGTTTTTTAAAAACAATAACCAGGAGGAGAGAAGTGTCATTTATATCCCCAAATATGAAGCTGGTGTTTCCAGAGCAAATTTACCGTGATATTAATGAAGTCTCAGCCTCGGGATCCCTTCCCGGATCCTCTACTTAATTTTGTATTCATCATTCTGTAAAGGTTTCTGGCAAGAGGAACTAAGGCATTGCCCTATGAAGAAGACGCACATGGTAATGGAGAAATACCCCAAATATAAAAGATTAAGGTCAGGTATCCTGTTTAACATCATGCTTTGTTCAGAGGCAAAGGGCTAGCATGTTTAAAAGTAATTCTGAATAATTTTGAATAACATCTAAAGTAATTTTTTAAAATAATATATTTTTTTAATCAAATAATTTAAAATAAGGCGTAGAAGGCAGCACGTTTCCTGCTCTTTGTTTCCTTTCTCGGTGCCTTTTTAATTCCTCCTCCCTCCAAGTGTGTCTGCGTTCTCACAGAAGGCTGGAGAGATGGTGAGGCCATTTCAGCGGCGAATTGTATGCAGATGCAGTATTTATGACGGCGGTCCTGGGGAGAGTCTGTGATTAATGATCACATATAACCTGGTTCAATATATATATTTTTAAAGTAGTCTCCCTTATTGGCAGCGGTGCACTACAGAGGGGAAGATCCACAGCAGGATCTCTTAATCTGAGGACACAGACCAATGGGTCAGTTAGGTATTGTTTATAACCTTTAAGATCAATGGTTTTGAAGGTCATGTGTGGCACACATTTATTTGGCCTGCCGGTAGCAAGTCTATTTCCTGGATATGTTAACAAAACTGCTAACGTTCACTATTTTCTCTACCTGGCCTTGGACACTATTTATTTCTCCAAACAACCCTTGGAAGACAGATTTGCCATGGCCGTTAGTTCTAGGAGCGTTCAGCCACGACGGTCCTGGGGTTCCCCGCTTCTCCTCTCCAGAAATTAGCCATAAGCTTGCATCATTGGGAGGATAATTATGTGTCCAGAGCAGCAGTAGGGACAAGCATAAAAATAAGCAACTCACCCAAGTGAGGTTATTAGAGAAGTGTGTTAGAATCACACCACCCCTTAATGTCTTTTTATTTTACAGCTCGTTTTTTTTCCAGAATCTTCTCACTGCAGGGTGTGTTGTTGCTGTTGTTATTGTTGCCATCGTTGTTTTGCGTGCCTGGAGAGGCCCCATGCGGGCGATTCTGAACCTTGGTGCCCTTGAGAAACATGCTGGGCGGGAGGGGGGGGTGGTGCTTTTGAAAAAATGTGACGTTAGCTTTGTATCTCTGGAGACTTCATTCCGTTGGTGGAGCCAAAGCATCGGTATTTTTACTTACGAAGCTTTTGAGAGGATTCAGGGGTGCAGCGAGGCTGAAGCTTCTGCTTGATGCTAACCAATTCCATCTCTCTGCTCGTGGGAGATCTACAGGGGATTTCAGCTCTCCGAGATGTCCTTCCCCACTTCCCTCCTTTGCTCTGCTCTCCGGGGACCCTTCTCTTCTGTTGGCACTCGGCCGTTTCATTCATTCATTCATTCATTCATTCACTCAAGAAGCCTTGACCAGGTATGAACCAAGTGTCCGACACGGGGCTGGTATGGGGGAGGCACAAAAAAACGATGATCATGGAAATTCAGGCACTGTCTTTGAAGCGTCCGAGTTGGTCAGGTCGATGACAGGCTACTGACCATCCATTTGCCTAGGACTGGGGGGTGAGGTTCTCTGGATGGCGGACTTCTTTTCTAATTCTTTTTTTTATTACTGTGTTCAGTTAGCTAGCATATAGGACATCAATAGTTTCTGATACAGTGGTCAGTGATTCATTAGTTGCATATAACACCCAGAGCTCATCACCACATGTACCCTCCTTAATGTCGATCACCCGGCTACCCCATCCCCCGACCCCCTCCCTTCTGTACCCTCTGTTTGTTTCCCAGAGTCCAGAGTCTCTCATGGTCTGTCTCCCTCTCTGATTTCTTCTCACTCAGTCTCCCTCCCCTCCCCTGTGGTCCTCCACGTTATTCCTTATCTTCCACATATGAGTGAAACCCTGTGATAATTGTCTTTTTCTGCTTGACTTATTTCACTCAGCATCATCCCCTCCAGTTCCATCCACATTGATGCAAATAGTGGGTATCCATCCTTTCTGATGGCTGAGTAATGTTCCATTGTATACATGGACCACATCTTCTTTATCCATTCATCTATTGAAGGGCATCTTGGCTCTTTCCACAATTTGGCTATCATGGACATTGCTGCTATGAACACTGGGGTGCATGTGCCCCTTCTTTTCACTACATCTGTATCTTTGGAGTAAATACCTAGTACTGCAATTACTGGGTCATAGGGTAGTTCCATTTTTAAAGTCTTGAGGAAACTCCATACTGTTTTCCAAAGTACCTACCAGCTTGCATTCCCACCAACAGTGTAGGAGGGTTTGCCTTTCTCCCCTGAATGTCAGACTTTTAATACTAAAACTGGGAGAGCCTTGGGCAGTAGAGAAGTAACATTTTTTAAAAATTAAAATAAAAATATATATATCTCTTATCTTCAAGGTCAAAGAGGGTAGGGGTCCAGATAGGGACACCATGCCTAGTTAAATTTAAATTTCAGATATAAAACAAATAATTTTGTAGTCCAAGTATATAACCCTGTAGCTCCAATAGAGGGTGCATTCTCATTTTAAACTTGCAGCTCATCTAATGGAGAGATAACAACTCCTTCCCACCCCAACCCCACCCCATGAAAAGAGTTGTGTCCGCTGAGACATAATGGGGTTCCTTCTCTTGGTAACAGGCACATCAAATGAGCTACACATGACAGAGGTATAAACAGAGTGTTTTGCTGCTTGTTAACATTTTTGGTGTTTTTTAAAAATTTTGTTTTTTCTTTTTTTCCTACCAACAATTCCTGTATGGCCAAACTTGGGTAATTTGTCCTGGTGAGCGGCAGAATCCCCCCCATCCAGCATATTATTCTGATGATGGTGAATTACCGAATGGTGTCCCAACACAAAGGAAGAACTAGCAGTTGATGGATATCTAGCAAAATTTGGGAGGAATTCTGAAAACATTGTTTTTGGCTCCTTGTCAAGTACTGGCTATTTGTAATCCATGACATTTTAAATTAAAACTCGGCCAAGGGACGCACAAATAATTGGTGATTATTTCAGATTCGGGGTCTGTCTCTAGTGTGTCTATTTTCATGTTGGCTGTGGGTTCCTCTCAGAGGACCTGTGCGGAGGCACACAGTTAGAGAGGGCGAGGGCCCTGGGAAGCTCAATGACCTTGTGTGAACATCAGATAATGTTATGAAATAGATCTTGGTGGTAGTTGGCTAACAGTCTCTCATGCTTTGCATGTCTTCTTATATATTTGACTTTGTTCCTTGACCCTTTCAGAAAGGAGTCTGTCGATCTACCCTTGGAACATGGGCCAAACCTGTGCATCGCTTTCCCTAGCAGAAAAATGATGCTGAGTACATTTGAGAGCTTAGACCTCAAAGTGTGTCATGGCTTCTGCCTCATCTATCTGTCCACCCCTATGGCTGAGCTGTCAAAAATGCCTGGTCTGAGGGGCGCCTGGGTGGCTCAGTGGGCTAAGCCTCTGACTCTTGATTTCAACCCCATCATGATCTCAGGGGGGTTGAGATCGAGCTGGGCGACAACCTCCATGCTGGGCATGCAGCCTGCTTGGGATTTCCCCTCACCCTCTGCCTCTCCCCCACTACCCCAGCTCACATGTACACATGCTGTCTCTCTCTCTCTCTCTCTCTCTCTCTCCCCCTCACTTAAAAAAAAAAAAAAAAAAAAAAAAAAAAAGCCTGGTCTGAACATGGATAGGCGGGCAGCCCAGAACTTGCTGGCAGGGGAGCCTGGGTGGCTCAGTGGGTTAAAGCCTCTGCCTTCAGCTCAGGTCATGATCTCAGGGTCCTGGGATCGAGCCCCGAATCGGGCTCTCTGCTCAGCGGGGAACCTGCTTCCCTTCCTCTCTCTCTCTGCCTGCCTCTCTGCCTACCTGTGATCTCTGTCTGTCAAATAAATAAATAAATAATCTTTAAAAAAAAAAAAAAAAAAAAGAACTTGCTGGCAGGAAGCCTACAACGGCAGGGCTCGACACACCTTCCCAGGGATGTGCGGAGGGAGGAAGTGAATGGGGCTGACTCGGAAGCTCAGGCTAGTGGAGGAAGACCAGCCTCCAGACTGGTCTTACGGTCCCCATCACGGTGAGCTTTCCCAAGTGTGATGCCGATCGCGCTCCTCTCTTGCCTGAGGTGTTTCAAGAACCAGGGCTTGGGGCAAGAGCCCGAGGGGGAGAGGTAGTCTCACAAGAATATAACTAAATTCAGTGCAGGGGTATAAAGCAGTTTAAGAAACTGATGAACAGCAGATATTTTGCAAACTGTATGCCTTTATGTGGACAAAATAGCACCACGACATGTCAAGTTACGGGGTTTTTATATGAAGGAAGTCGGGGAAATAGTAAAACTACTAATTGCATTATTATTGTACCTGCTTGAGCATTCTGTTTAGAGTTTGATGATGGTAGAATGAGTAATAAACACACACAAAAATGTAATTATTATGTACTCTGTGATACTCATTTTAGCAAAATTACTAATTCTGTTATTTTGATCAATATTTTTACATAATTTATGGTCTAGTGACTATAATGATCAAAAGAGGAAATATATTCCAAGATGACAAAAGTTTAATATATTTTCATTTATGATGTAAGTTAAATGTAGAGGTGAAAAATGATTATTTTTCATAGTTTCAGTCTTCTAAAATATTCAGAATTATCTATAAAATCAAAAGACCAATGACAAATTGGAAGGGCATCGAGATACTAAATTAAAATAATTTTTAAAAAAATAAAAAAGAAAATATTTTAAAATATAGCTGAAATGTTTATGAAATTTTAAAGAATTTAATATTTTCATGTTAATAGGGCCATTTGAGTTTTAGCAATGTTAGGATTTTCATACTTTATGTGTTTTTATTGCGGGGACAGAGGGAGAGAGAATCTGAAGCAGGCTCCATGCCCAGTGTGAAGCCCAGGGCAGGGCTCAGTCCCATAACCCTGAGACCATGATCTGAGCCAAAAACAAGAGTTGGATGCTTAACTGACTGAACCACCCAGGCCCTTGTATGTATATATTTTTATACACCTACTGTGTGTACATGAATGTGTGTGTTTCTCCATACATAATATTATCTATGGAGGGGAAAAGAAAGAAGAAAACAGAATTTTTTAAAAGCAATATGAATATTTAACACTGTAAGATATTCCTCAGCCTCACTGTGCACATTTTTGGGAGACTAGCTCAATTCTGATGCACCTCTTTGTCTACAAACTAGAACAGAGGATGGTCCTATCAGAGCCATCCTTTGTTAGGCAAGAATCTAGCGCAGACATAATTTTGAGAAGTTGCAGCCAATGACCCCAAGTTCATAAAAGAAAATGACTTCCATTTTCCCCCCGTCAAGTTCTTCCCATTTCTGAAGTGGTGTCTCTGCCATGTGCAGGGGCACAGCCACAGATCCTCCTGGCATGAGACCCCAGTTGCCTGTGGACATGGGGCCAGTGATGTTGTCCTGGATCCTGAGCATTCGTTGAGGATTACATGTGAAACTGGGCCACCCGTGTTTGTACAACCCAAATCCAGAGGTAATCTTGCCTTCTTTAAGAATTTTTTATGTGATCATTAAAGGAAGGCCTCTTAGAGCAAGGGTCCCTCCAGCCTGGGACAATAGCAACTGTGTTGTCACTTTTCCAGTGAAATCCATGTCTCTGTAACACAATGTAGAGGACAAGACTCTCTACGGGCCAAATCCTGGTTTTTTCCCCCACTGGATGTCTTCCCCATTCTCACAAGCTCTCTTCTCCCAGGCAAAGGGAAGTGACTTAGTGGCCCTTACCTGGCTGTTTCTTGTGTTGGGTGTTTTTGAAAAACTCTAGTTCTTTTGTTTTCACACCCTCTTACTTCACTCCTTCCTGATCTCTTTGGTCATTAAAGACTCAAATCAGACATCAGACATCACTATTTCTGGAAAGCTTCCTTGTCAGACGCATCTGGGTGTGGGTCTCTTCCAGACACTCAGAAAGCCCCCCGGCCTCCTTCCGTCATAGAATGGGCCGCGCTGCCTTGTAATCGTCTGCCGACAGACCAGAAGTCCCCTCCTAACCATAAGCATGCTAAGGGCAAGAACTGTGTTCTATGTGATGTTATGGTCCCTCCCCCTAGTACATTGTCAACGGATACATCACTGTTGCCTAAAAAACATCTCATGAAACCATAAACTCGATGAACTATGAAATAAAGCTTAACTCTGTCAAATCATCGCCAATACACAGATGTTATCAATTCTATTCATATGCATGTGTTTGGGTGTGTGCGTGTTGCCGGAAAGCAAAAGGCGTGGGGTCCCTGGGCTATTCCCGTGCAGAAGGCACAGGAATCCTCAGGCCCTGATCTTGCTCAAGCTCTTAGCAGGGCCGTCGACCCATCTCCTGCCCTCAGTATACCCACGCTTCTCTTCAATCGAAGCGTAGCCAGATGGCCTCAAGCCTCGCATGGATTTACTCCCTCCAAGCCTCGATGTCTTCCTCTTCCCACCAGATGTGTGAAAAGGCAGCGGCTGCCAGCGCGCCAAGCCGAGTGTTCAAAAAGGTCAACCAGCATTCAGATTTATGCTGGTGAAATTCATTCCTTCTCTTTCGAAAATTTAATGAGAAAGGACAGCTTTGTGAAATGGAGGAGCAAGAACAATATTGCTTAAATAAATTGGAATTTGCACTTTGATTACCCTGTGGTTTCTGCCATACTTTACTGGAAATGCTCCCCGCGGTGCAGGTTTTCTCTGGAGTGACATCATCTCGTGAAGCCATCCTCGCTGTAATTATTTCCATCCATATTTGCAGAGCACACAGCAAGAACATTCAGTAAGGAAGAGTCGATGCATACAGGACAATTTAAAACTGTAGAGTCACCAGAAAGCCCCATTAAAAGGCAAATGATATATCTTTATGCATGCCTCTGACCCCATAGGAGGTATTTCATATTCATATTAGAAAAAAAAGAAAAGAGTCTCTTTCAAACAATGAAACTCTGATACCAGCAAATACCCATCATGAAATAACAAACAACATGCCCGCTTTCGGTTGCTTTTCTTGGAATCACACTTTTAGAAATTGCAACCCAGAGGAAGCAGACATATTTTAGTTCACATTGTCAAGTTTCAATCCTTTTGGAGCGTAGGCTCTGTCATTCCTAATACCAAGTTATTGGAACTTTTAAATTTTATTCTTGGCAGTCCTGCTGTCCCTTTTGGGGAAATTGTCCTTTTTAGAATGTAGGTTTTTAAACGTTTTAACAAAAGTGAAAACACCCATAAAAAAGTGTTAATTTTCTCAAAAATCAAATAGCTTGCTGAAAAAGAAGATTTTTTTTTGACAATTTAAGTGAAATAAAAAGAAAAAAAGAAAAACAAACAAATGAGTGAACACTATAGATTAGCTTTTCTGATAATTTGAGATTTGCCGGGCTGATGTTGCCCAAGGGAGAGACCACAACCTCCCCGCTGTCGTGAGTTAAAGAGTCCAGGCCAGGTTCTTTGTCTCCTGGAAAATAGAAGCCTCCACCATCTGCTCATGGAGGTTTTGATTTTGTTTTAAGAGTAGAAAAGCATGCATTTAACTCTGCAGTTAGTGACGGGGCCCAAATTCCTTCCTTCATCCATCCATCCATTCATTCAACACAACCCGGAAAAAGGTGTGGAACATGACGTTAAATTGAAAAATTTAATGAGTTGAATGGGTATGTGATACTTTTTCTTCTCCGAGCACTGTTTTCAGACCTGCTCTGTAAAAGCCCTTTCCCTGTACTTTAATGTCATCTCAATCAGTTTTCGTCATTTGTCAACTATTATCAGTTGCTTCAAAGTCCAAACTAATTTAATTCCTTGCAGGGCCACCTGGTTGGCTCAGTCACTAGGTCGTGGGACTCTTCATCTCAGGGCTGTGACTTCAAGCCCCCTGTTGGGGGTGGAGCCTCCTGAAAAAAAATAATAATTCCACTCAATTCAAAACTTCAGTCCACTGCCTGTGTTGCGTGTGTGGTGTCTTCCGGCCCAGTGGGGCTCCACTCTGTGACCACAACTCACAGTTCGCTCTCCTCCCCCTCCTAGAGCCTGGTAGCTCTGTGCTGTCCCACCAGGAGAAGAAGTGAGGCGAAAAGGACAGAAAGTCCTTCTGTATGTCATCTTGAGGTTGCTGCCAAGGCCATGTGTGGCAGGTAAGCGGACATTTGCGGTCTTTGGGGAGAACTTTGGGGTCTGGAGAGGCCCTGGGGAGGTGCCGTTCCCGACATGTCAGGTGCATCAGGGGGACCTTCTTCCACTGTCCCCCGTGGCTCTGCCCGCCCCCCAACAATACACCATCAGCATAAGGACATCTGTTGCGGCTGTTCAAGGATTTTCTTGAACATGTTTGTGGTTCTTGATTTTACTTCAAACGATCATTTACTTAATAAAAACTCAGATGTGAAATGGGGGCAGTAGTACATGGCCATCTGAGCCACAGCCAATCCCCATGTTTCTGGGTCAGTATCACATATGCCTCGAAGCTGATGGGCAAACATCCAGAATCCACTGTTCCGGCCTCATGAGTCTGGACGGGAGACACCCTTGGGGCTGAGCCTACAGGGTTTCTCCAGCGGTTTCCTGCGTGCTTTCATGTCCGCATGGCACAGAAACATTAGTCAAGTCAACCCTGTACCGTAATGCTGTCAAATACACACATTTGCATTCTGCTCACACTGCCCGTGTCCTAGCTGGAAATCCGGGATGGCACGTGGTAGCAAGCGGTCCTCGTCCTCAGACTTGGGAGCTAAGTTCTGAGCTCACTTGTAGCAAAATGAAATCCGTATTTTAAAATGGTTTCTACTTTCTATTGCTTGTGAGGGTGGCTTGGCCAGCTCTGGGAGGAGAGCTAAGTCACACCGCCCTGACGTTGGAGGGTTTTCCCCTGGCCAGTGTTAAGCTCGAGCAATGTCATCACCATCAGAGCTCACAATCAGAAGCCAGGATGCTGACTGTCACGGAAAACCGTATTTCTGGGATGTGAGGAGTGAGTCATCCTGGTCACTTAGGAAAAGGTTCTTTTTACCAGAAAAGAAACAGTGACACTAAACAAAACCACGAGCTACTTTTAAGTGCCAAGGGGACGTTAGTAGATTTGGGATAAAGATGGGTGTTTTATCCCATCGCAAGGACAAGAGCTCACCTGCCTGCTTGGCGAGGAAGGGTTTGAGATAAGTCACTTGTGGCGGTCTTCCTACGTCTCCGCTCCTTTCATACATGCTGAAAGAGACTGAACACCCTCTTTAATTAGACATGGTAAACAAGATTGACCAGGAGGCAAGTAAAGACACAGATTGTGGATAAGGGCTTTAGAATTTGGTTTAAATCATTACACTCTCTTCATTTTTCAGACATTAGGTCAAAACTCATCATCCACGCTCAGAGCTCACTAGGTAGCCTGCTTCCTAACGAATGCAAAAATATTCAAATGTTGAGCTTTAAAAAACTTTCCCGTGAAATTATAAATGCGAATCGACAGCTTTCAGAAACTCTCTCTTGTAGATTTCCGATGTACCTTTGTCACTTGCTACCACGAGGGGGGAAAAAAACAACTTCTTACTCTCACCATCTTAGAAAGGAAGATGGAGGTATGTTATCATAAAGAAGGCTGGGGCTGTTAAAAAATAATGTTTTCTGGAAGATGTGTCTAAACATTTGCTGTTATACATGTGTAGGGAGCTTTGTTCTTGAGTAACAGGGCCCACTTTTACATAAAAATACCTCTGTGGTGGATCCCCCACAATTTCTCAATGAGCGTTTCCTGTGAATGTTCCTGAAAATGCTGGTAGAATCAATTGACTAGGTCTGGAGACAGAGCAAAGCTGAAGCCAGACTTGCTCTCCAGGAAACATGGGGAAGAACTGGATCTTGGCATCCCCACAAACTACATGACAACTGATCCTTTTGCTGGGCTTCAGAAATCTTCCCCAGACCCCCATTTTCACTTTTCTTTATGACCTTTCTACTTTCACTCCCCTTATCTTTGATGAAGTTCTAGAACCTAGGTGAGGCTCAGTGGGCTGAGGTCTGGAGCCAATGACCAAGAAAGAATTCTTGAGACCTCTTTGGTGCAAAATGGTGGTTTATTAAAGCACGGGGACAGGACCCGTGGGCAGGAAGAGCTGCTGCCCCGGGTTGTGAGGGGTGGCAGGTTCTGTACCCTGCGGTTGGGGGAAGGTGAGAGGAAGGGAGGTGTCAGTGGAGTTTTCATATGCTAAAGAGGACCTACAAGGTGCCTGGAGGAGGCTTTGCCCTTGTGGCTTGATCAATGTTGTCTTTAGGTCAGGCATTAACATCAAGATAGTTGGGAGATTCTTGGTGCGGTGTTATCATCCTGTGATCATTTACCTTCCCTTCTACCTCAGCCTCCTCCAGTTTCATTTATGGTGGGGAGGGAGACATTAGGGTTTGAGGAACTGAGAGTTATTTGCCTCTGGAAATTTGTGCTATTGATAAGGTAACCTCCCTGTTTAGATCTCTAGGACATCTGTAGAGCAAGGGAGATTCCTGTTCTGCAGGATTGTGATCTCCGCAAGTTAACTATTTATCATTTTATGGCAGTCAGGGGTGCCTGAGGAATGCTACACATATTACCGAGGGGGAGCGGATGGAGAGGGGGTGCAAAGTGCCTGCTTTGGCTCTGTCCTCAGCCAGCCTCCTCCTCCCTCATCATCTTCAGCTTCAGATTCTGCTTGTGATCACAATGGTCCATCCACCAAATAAGACTTCATAAGGCCGACACGATGAAAACTCAGAAGCATGTTTATGGGTATCGTAGCAAAGTCTAATTAAGAAATTTATGAATTATCTGTTCCGTGCACATCTACATTAAAAGGAAATTTGGTTCATTCCAGCTAAATTTAAATTCTGGATGAATGATGCTGGCAAATCAGAGAGTGGATCAAAAAAGCTGGATTGAGGTTTATTTGCAATGGAAGAAATCATAAAACATATAGGCGTGATCCAAATTAAAATGTAAACGACTCGGGACTGTTTCAATGACTCTACCTTGTCTACCTTCATCTTAAACTCTGAAATCTATGGAATGAAGTTACTGCCTGAGAGGATCACAGATGACCTCAACACAGTGTTTAATGTGTGATATTGGCTTTAATTTTGTCATACCCATTAATTGGTTATGCCACCAACGTTTCCCCATTACACTGCTCAAATGACCTTTGTCCTCTGAAATAGCATCCCTTTCTATTTTCAGAGTCCAATTGTTAATGCGTGTTAATACCTTCTTTAGACACAAGAAAATAACCCCTGAAATGGGACGTTGGGTTGGAGGAAACTATTTTACATCTTCAGGTGCTGCTCTCTTGGTCACTAAGACAACACCGAGAAGAAGTCATAGAATTTTGCCTCCCCCGAGAATTTTCCGTGGGGGTGCAAGATGCTCTATTGATTAGTTTCTGGGGTAAAATAAAGCTGCTGTCTTTGAAATACCATCAACAATATCCTCTCGTCTAATCCTTTCTTTCTTTACTAATGCATTAGGCTTTTATTCTGCGCCTACAAAGCCCTAGCACACATTTTAGGTGTTAGGAATTTATTTCATTTTATCGCTACATCAGCATAGCTGAAATCTCAGAGACAGTGGCCAACAGAGAGGAAGACCAGAAGATTCATCTCATATTTGATGCATTTTATGAGGCTTCAGGAGCACAGCAGGAAAGCAGAGCCTTTGGTGACTGACTGCATGGATAATGAGGGGGGCAGCAAGGTTAAAAAGACAGCCGCACAGCTCTAATGAATCCAGCAAACTACATCTCACTAACACATGTGTGTGTGCGCGCGCGCGCGCGCGTGTGTGTGTGTGTGTGTGTGTGTGTGTTTAATGTATGAATTCGGAGCTACCTTGAATCACTACCAGGCTCCTTCTAATTACTAACAATGGCAAATCTGCCCCGCCAGCTGCAGCTGGACGCCCCGGGCATCTTCATAGCAAAACCAACAAATGACTGGAATATTAGGATTTAAACTCAAAACCAAAGCACAGTTGGAGATTTTTTTTTTTTTTTTTTTTAAACCAGGCTGCTTGAAAGTCTTGTGTCGAGGGTTTGCGAGATCATACAAGACGCGAAAGGACAACGCAAGGTCAAATCCACATCCCGGATACAAAGAATAAACTGGTTTTCTAATCCGTGGGCCGTAGCTCCCAATCCGGAGGACGACATAGGATGGATAGGAGGGGCCTGTGCACCAAGACCACACTAGTGACCTCGAGTGCCCTGCTGTGGATAATGGCTATGAAGGGTGGAGGGAGCAGGGGCAGCCACATAGAGAGCAACCCAGCGGAGACATGCTACGGGAAATATTTTTACGATATAATTCTTGGGGGCATCTATTTATTTCAACAACAAAACAGCCCTCCAAGTAATGTATGAGGCACCCTGTCATTCAGCAGATGGGAGGTGGGGTTGATTTATTTTTTAAAACTGATAAATATGCGGTATCCATCCTGAACCCACACCATCAGGAGAAAAAAAAAAAAAAAAGGCTAAATATGCAGCTTCTGTAAAGGATTATCTTTGGCTCTCCGTGAGGACACAGGGGGCAAGCTAGGTCTCTGGAGGGAAGGTTGGGGAGCCACTCTGTCCGCCATTTTTAACCTGTTCAGTATCATTTTTATTCGGCTTCGGGGGAATCGCTTTACCCAGCTCACGGGCTGAGCGCAATCAGGGGGCCCCCTGCATGGTGTCATATTTGTTTCTGGGAGCTGGGATTAGGGATACTTTCTGCTTGCGGTGGGGGAGGGGACATGAGAAAATAGGGTCAGTCTCGTGTTTGGGTTTCTTGGTTCCGCAAAGAGCGCTGGGAATATAAGATGTCATTTTCATCATTCTCCCTCTCGTTTTAAGCCACAGTACCAGAAGTATGATGCGCTGAGCTACATCTGCATGGCATTCAAACATTTATATTAACTTGATTAAAATATAGTCAGGCTGTCCATTTCTCATGACAGTCCTAAGAAATATGAGATTGTGGGTACTCGTTCTCTCATTAATTGAGGTGATCCAAGGAGCCTCTCTCTGCTCAACAAGGGACCTTAATGTGCATTTTTTCTCCACGGCTGTGGCACTCAGACCGGGTGGCAAAGGCTGCTAGTGAAGGAGTAGCCGTTAGGAATGCTTATCAAGTGGAAATAGCAAAATTATTGGTTTCCTTTATAATGTGAAAGAGGCTTTTAACTTCTCCTAAGTGCATCTCTCTGCACATTCTGCACCATCATCCATCCCAGGCTTAGATTTTCCATCTAAAAGACTGGCATTTCTAGTTAGGTCTCATAAAAATCCAGGATACCACAAGACCTTTCCTTGGATGCCTGGATAACATGGGATCCTGGAAACAGATTGGATTTATGTCGATTATAACACCAAACCCTGCTCTTGTCATGAACCAACAATTCAGATCCTGGACCAGAAAAAAAAAAAAAAAAGCGGAGAAGGCTTTAAAGCCTAAAATGACTTCACACTAACTAGAAACTCCACCTACCAAAGCATTCCTACGAAGTCTGAATAAAAACTTGACTTTGATCGTCATAACAGAAAGTGCCTTTAGAATATTCCCCACCTGCACATGCTTCCCTGCATGTACGCACTCGGGTGTGATCTGCTCAGTTTGTATTCAGGGACTGGGGCGGGGAAGTGTTTGGGCAAATCTTTGCAAAGTGAGACTATAGGCAGACAACAAGAACATGCCTCTTGAAGGCTCCATGGGGGCTGTAATGGCATCCAACCTCTACCGTAACTCTCATCCCATCTGAAACGTCTCTCACCTGCGCACATGCTCTCCAGATAGGAGATGTGCTGCCAACTCCCGCCTACTTTTCGATTTGTGAATTTCAGCTAATTAGTAATGATGGGTGACTCTTTGTGAAGTACTCTGCTAGGTGTTGCTGGAGATCTGGGAAATTTCATGGCTCTTGTGGTTGAGTCTTTTCTATTTGGGGAACAGGAAAGAAAAAAAAAGTTAAAAAATGTTAAATAGCCTAACGATAAAATCTGGGTCTATACCACGGCATGAAAGATGCCCTGTGGATGTGTATGACACCTTGGCAAACAAGCCACAGCAAGTGACGGTTCTCCCTTCAAGTATTATAGGATTTGTGTGTCTCTCTCTGTTGTGAGGTGTGATATATTATAAATAGCATTATACATGTTATAAAGGTAATTATAAACAAAGTATTTGAGTTTGTGGGTTATTTGTATTTTCATAAATATATCGATTCAAGGTCATCTTTGTAAAGATGCTGCTCTATTCACTTATATTCCGATAAGATGGCTGGAGAGATGCAGGGGATAAGAGAGAGCCTGGGTGCACATGGAAACCTGGCCACCACCCTCACTGGGCGGTTCAGCATGGCGCAACTCCCCCTCCCTCCCAGACAACTCTCCAGACCTGCTCATCTTGCTTGTTTTCACCTGTGTCTCTTATAATCTTCTAACATACAATAGAACCTCCCTGTTTATTAAGTTTAGTTTTCATTGCCTCTCTCTTTGCCTGCTAGAATGGAAGCACCAAGAAGCCAGGTATTTGGTTTAACTTGGTTTGTATTGTTTACTGATGTATCTCAAAGCCCCCGAAAGACCGTCTGGCGCACAGGAAGCACTCAGTAAATGGGCGCCAGTGCAGCACTTGGGTGGTTCCCACAGTTGAGCATCCGACTCTTGGTTTCAGCTCAGGTAGGGATCTCAGGGTCCTGAGATCGAGCCCCCTGTCCAAGCCTAAGTCAAGCCTCTCCCAGAGTCCTGAGTCAGGCCCCTTGTTGGGCTCTGAGCTCACAGTCTGCTTCCCATTGTCTCTCACTCCCCCGCCCCCCGCCCAATGCTTGCCTGTACTCTCTGATAAATAAGTGAATAAATAAATAAATATATCATTTATATAAATGATATATTTATTTATTTATTAGCAATGCCCACAATAGCCAAACTGTGGAAGGAGCCCAGGTGTCGTTCAACTGATGAATGGATAAAGAAGATGTGGTCCATATAGACAATGGAATATTACTCAACCATGTAAAAGGATGGATACCCACCATTTGCATCAACGTGGATGGAACTAGACAGGATTATGCTGAGTGAAATATGCCAAGCAGAGGAAGACAAGTATCACAGGGTTCTACTCCTATGTGGAACATAAGGAATAACGTGGAGGACCACAGGGGAAGGGAGGGAAACTGAATGGGAAGAAATCAGAGAGGGAGACAGACCATGAGAGACTCTGGACTCCGGGAACCAAACGGAGGGTTACAGAAGGGAGGGGGTGGGGGGATGGGGTAGCCAGGTGATGGGCATTAAGCAGGGCACATGTGGTGAGCCATGGGTTTTATATGCAACTTATGCATCATTGAACACTACCTCAAAAACTAAAGATGTGCTATATGTTGGCTAATTGAACATAATTAAGTAAATAAACTTTTTTTAAATGGGTCCTCTTTTCTTATTGTTGCTACTCCACACATATAGGGATGCATATTGGCATGAAAGTCTCTGAGATCTTTTTCTGTGCATTCAAAAGCCTGAGAACCACTAGCAGAGGCAATAATGGTATGAATTCACAGGAGCTCAGAAACATTTTGTTCTGTTAAAACAGCTTAATGTGAAGTGAGCCACAGACTTACTCAAAGCCTTATGATAGGCAAAGTTTAGTTTTTACATCATTGAGAATATTTGCTCTTTCTTCTGCCATTTCTCTATCACATGCTGATATTACAGCATTCTGAAATTTCCATTGTATCTACTCATCGTCTACTTGTCTGTTTCTCCTCTAGAATATAAGCTTCATGAGGGTCAAGAGCTTGTCTGCCACCACTGCCCACAACAGGCTCCACTCACTGGTAGCCAGAAGGCTCTTCATTCCAGCTCCCACATCGCACAAACCCCGGGAGAGCAACGTTAATGTGAGGTTTCTAATAATTTTGCAGATTTTTAATTTTTGAAAGAAAAAACAGTGGTTCGTACCATGTAATGGGGACTCATGTCCTTTTGTTTTTGTTTTAAAAAGATATTCAAGGTCCTGTCCGCAAAGCATTCGCTGACTATCGTCGGTGTGTACGCCCAACGGTGAAGAGTGAGCCCGAAGACGATAGGAAAGAAACGCTGTCAAAGACGTGCAGGCTGAGAAGCAGACACTGCTGAGGAGTGGCCCTCCAGGGCACCGCCGCCTGCAAGGGAGAAGTCACGAGTGATGCATCCTGAGCCTGGGAAGAATCGCAAGTGAGAGAGGAAAGCGGGTCTTGTTGACCAGTGAAGAGGGGTGAGCAGTGAGAAAGGAGCGGAGCTGAACATATTTTTTAATGAAGTGTTAAGTAGATCACCAAGACTAGTGGATAATGACTGCAATGAGAAGTCAGCCCAGGTGTGAACAACAACAACAAAAAAGCACAATTAAGTGACACTTAAATCACAGGAGGACGTGAGACCTGACAGGGTTTCTGGAAAGAATGGTCCATCCCCTGGAACACTCCGGTGCCTTCTAGTAATCGAGGTGGGCAGCTCATTAGAATTACATGTGAACAGATAGGTACCCTGGAGGAAAAGGCAAGGGAGCTGAGAAAATAGAGCCATAGAATTCCTATTCCTCACGTCAATAATAATAATAATAATAATGATAATAACAAATAAAATAAAATAAATGAGAAAAAAAAATCAGGACTAGGAGGTATTTGAGGAGGTATACTTAAAAAAATCCCCATTGGAAGACAGAGTGGCTCCTGGGGAAATAGAGGAGCCCTAAAACCAGCCACGGGAGCCATGAGTCCCGCCAGAGAAGAGGGCTATTTAAAACTGGATATGTGGGTATGAAAGAACTCGGCTCACGGTGGGGGAATTTGATGAGGAGATGAGGAAATGGCGAGGAGGAGATTTCAGTTGCTGCCTGTGCATGGGCGGGCTAAATATAACCTTGTCACGTCCGTCTCCCCCAGGGAGCTGCTTGGCATCTGGCAGAGGCCTCCAGTGTTTTCCTAAATGAAAGTGTTAAGGTGGGCTCCGGCGATCTCCAGCAGGAGGGTTAGTTCTCCGGGCTGCGTCGCAGGGACGGGAATTCACACATATGTCAGGGCTGTCTTGTGCTCGGTCTTGAGCCTGACATTCTAACATGTATGAGCTCGTTTGCTTCTCGCAACAAACCTGTCACGGGGAAGTCATTCTCACAACTTTGAGCTGAGGAAAACTGGAAATCACACGGCTCTTCAGTCGCGAAGCCAGGAATTAAATCGGAGTTTGGGAATCTCCAAAGCCAGCTGCCACCAAGCTGCCTCTTTCCTGAAAGGAAGTTGCTAATGAAGTATCAGGCGACTCCAGGGAAAATGTAACTTAAGGAGGCAGATAGTGTGTTGACTCTCTGATTCAGATGGCGACCTTGACTGATCTGACTGACCTTCCTTGGGCTCCAGTCCTGCTGAAGTTGGTTATTTTATGAGACCAACCTGTCTATATATTATAACAAAATAATCTTATTTAATAAGTGGGGCCCACACCCTTTAAAAAAAAAAAAAATCCTTACAGTGTTTTACTAGGCAAGACAGAATTCCACCAGTTTCCCTCTGAGGGCTGGGCTGAGAGTGGGGGTGATTTAGTCATTCGTCCGTTTCTCTATTAACAACCCGGTATGGGGAGCTTAATATGAACCAGGCACTTTGGTGGCCTCTTAGAATAAGCAAAATGGTCACACTTCCTGTCTCCACAAAACGTATAACCTAGTGATTGATGCAAACCCATAAAGGAATTTTACTGTTTTACTGAGCACAGGGGAGTGGGATAGATGTTGTTAAGGGGAAACCAGGGTCTTATGCAACACTGGAGCAAAACCGAACTCTGATGTAGTAATTTAGGGAAAGCTTCATCAGAGGAGGAGGAAATGCAGCTGTTCATTTTCTGGGCAGAAAAAAGAGCTTGTCTCCAAGTGGTAAAATACGAAAGGGACAAGGGGGCTCACCGAATGGCCCACAGTCCTCAGGCACTGACCACACACCAGGGCAGGAAGCAGGTGAAGCTTGTTTCTCACTGGTCCCAATGCCAGAGACTCAAACATTCCATGCCTGGGCGTGCCCTTCATCGACAGAGGCCACAAGCTGCCCCCGGCCATCTGGAGCCCTTGGCTGCAATCTTTTTTTCTGTGTGTTCTCTGACACTCTCAGGATCCTTTCGGTAAAGGTGAAGTTTACGTATGAAATCAGACTGCAAAGAGAAAATCGTCTGCTGTCAGAATGACTCTAGAAAACCACTTAGGAGGTCTCTATTTTAAAGAGCTCAAAGTCTAATACAGTCAATTTTTCCACCAGGAGTGGGAAACATAAGTGTTTCTATACAAGCCCGAGAGTTGGCTTCTGAGATTGGGACCATATTGTGTAGTGAACAGATCCTGTGCCTTTAAATACATTCCTTTCTGAAAATTGTCTACACCCACTGAGGCATCTATATCATTAAGGCTGAAGGAATGGCAGATCCGAGTTCTCTGTGGTATACTCACCCATTAGTGCTCTAACTTTTAGGCTGAAGGGCTAAAACATGGCTCCTGTCTGATAAAGGCAGCCACCAGAATGTTCTCTTGCCTACCTGGGCACCCAGGCATTATGAAAATGATGGACGTAAAATCACCCCAGCCTGCACACGTCGTGAGTGTGTAAGTCAGTTTACCCTGCCTCCCTGATGGGGTCAGAGTGTGTCCAGCCTCACGCGTGACGTTTTCTCCAGCACCGCGATTATAAGGAGCATCGGACAGCAGACGTCCCAGCATTTAGAAAATCGCTACTGTGTGCTTCTGTGATAGCCTGTTTTGGGAATGGGGATAAAATATTAACGAAACGTATTTCTTTCTCCTCCAGCTCAGTGGAAAGGCAACAACTGTGCAGGAAATTAGAATAGAGTCCATGTGAGCATGGATGCTGGAGAAACACAGGGGCTGGCTCTCTGGCCAGGCCCAGAAGGGGGAGGCGGTGTTTCCCGAATGCAAGGAGCAGCACGTGCGCATCGTGTGTGCAGCCAAAGCTTCTCTTTGACAAGCCTGTCGACAACAAAGTGAATAGGAGACGCCCTACGGGCCCTACATATCGACTCCAGGAAACATAAAACGGAGGTACAAGCCACAAAGACGAATCTGCACCTTTGATGAGAATTTGCAGAACAGCTCGGGAGCTGAAAGACAGACACAAAATTTACAAGCACCAGTGGGATAGTCCCTTGCCACGGTGACATCATTGGCGACGTTTGTTTGAAACATCAAATGCTTGGAGAGCCTTACCGAAGCCAGTAGGCTAAATGCGTCTGCAGATCACTGACAACAGATGAGCGGGCACTTGCATGGAACGCCTACCCAAGACCTTCCGAACACTCTTGATCGCGGTTGGGTACCTACAACGCCGCGTCAGGAAAAAGCCCAGCGGAGCACTCTGTTCAGCCAGGTAACTCGTTAATGATCGGTAATTCTGTTACTGAGCCACGCATTTTCTAGAAAAAGACAAAACCAACAACAACAAAAAAATACACCACTGGAATTACTGGGAATTACAGACAGCCAAACATGTTTTACAGACTAGCATCTTTTTCAGAACACACACAAAGAACCCATCTCTCGACCACCAGACTATACACATGGGGTCTGCCACCTCAGAGAAGAGGGCTGAGAATACAGATTTTCTGCATTTCCCTTTCTTGATTGCACTGCAATTGTGTGTGCTACTTCTGTGTATCGCTGTTCAGAGGCTCTGTTAGATGGATGGCATTTTCACAGCCATACTGATGTCGCTGGGAAGGCAAATGTATGCGAGGCTTCCTAATAGACACCAACTTTCTTCCATCCCCAACATTAGATACAAAAAAAGGGAGAAAGAGATAATATAAAGAGAAGGACTCAAATGGTAGTAATTTCATTTTCTATCTTCCAGGTTATTGAATCATTTCAGAAGATGTGTGTCCATAAAAACCTTATCAAAACCATGTGCTAGCCTGTGGCAAATCTATCAATCCATATTTGAACTTCCCATAGTCACACACTTCTTGAAAAACCGGGAATGTGCAATGGTCCTCATCATTTTACCAAGCCCTTTAATGACAAAACAATCGTCAGGGGCCCCAGATGCTTTGTTTGTCTTTTTTACACACCCACTAGCACTGTTTAATACATTCTTGGCCGTGTACATTTCTAAATGTTCACTTCAAAATAGTAGTGGAAAATAAGTACTCCCATTTCGTTCAACGGGACGTTTTAGTCAACAGGAACCCATGAACGATCATGAAACAAAACATCTGTGACCTATGACAAAGACCTGCCTTTGAATCTTAGCTCATCTACTTGGGAAATTTACTTATTTGGGAGAATTACTTAGCACCTCTGAACCTCCGATCCCCAGCCTTTAAACTGAAAATAGTAGGTACTTAATCGGGCAGTTGGATTAATAAAGACACTATGTACAGAACATATTAATTAGCTGCTCTCCCAGTTACTTGTTATCAATACTAAAAAAGCAATTTTATCAACTTCCGATTTCATGGTTAGTGCTTTTGTTTTTTTGAATGTGTAATTCAGGGGACAAAGTTTAGGCTGGGACCAGTAAAACCTGTATTGGAATCCTCAGGGTCCCATGAAGCACAAGAAAAGCCACTTTAACCTCGCTGAACCATGCTGTTTCCAGTGGAAAATTTGAATATCAAGGTCTCCCTTCTGAGACTATTACAAAGATTGAATGAGGTCATTCTTCTCGGCACATGGTAGAGATTCATCAAATAGTAACTTCCAGTATTCATAGGACTACAATAGCAGCCGCTGAAAAACAAGGAATCATCTTGACATCCGCCTCAGAGGAAGATAACATCACCTTACACAGGGCTGGAAAACAGGGCTGTCTGATTTGCCAACCATGCTGGTTGCTGATGGCCTGGTGTATTCTATGAAAAGGACTCCAGTATTTACTAAGCCTCCGCATTCATGCAGTGTGACAAACACAAGACCTGGAAAGCAGCATGCCACTATCATTAAGGATATTTAAATATCCCCCCAGTATATGCAAAAAGCCACTGAAGATAACCCAAAGTATTCTACGGATAGGACATATTTTAAGAACTGGAAATATAAAGCAAGTGCCTTTTATCAGGAGGGTAGTAATGAGATCCAGTAAAGCAATCACAACAATAAAAGAAAGGACCAAGCCTCTCACCCTGCTTCTTCTCTAAATCTGTTGTTTGGTACAGCATGTCGAGTATTAGAAACTCAGTAATTGTCCCAGGGTAGCACCACTCAAACATTTTAAGTTGACTTCTTTCCATTGGTTCTGAACAGTGTGGAGGGCACACTCCTTGAGATAATGGAGGTTTATCAAGGGGGTGGGGGAGGGATTCTAAAACAACCTTGTGTGTTACCAGTGATTGCTTTTAAGGCAGGATGTGAGGGGGCATTCATCCTAAGGGCCCATTCTTCAGAAACCAAAGGAACAGACCTGAGATTTGTTTAAAGTAATCAACGTGTTTTATTTCCTGGAACTGAAATAGTTCAGCTCTCAACTTCCAAAGCTACAGTCAACAATTTTTCATCAGAGCCCAAGGGAGAAGGGTAGGGAGAAGGAGACAACAGAAGAAGGGCACATGGACAGTTCGGGAAGAGGCTGGGGAGGGAGGGGGCACCCACTTCCTTCTCTCTTCTCAGGAAGTTACATTTCAGGTCTGGTGACAATGCTGAGGGGGTCAGGGTGCGGGACGTCATGGGTGGGAACTGGCACTGCCAAGGAACACCAAAGTTTTAACTATAAAAAGAAAGTCCTCAAACCGCAAACAGAAAGGGAACCTTCTAGTCCATCTTTGAAATGGAGTTTGCAGTGGCAGAGCTGGTCGGCTGACAGAAGGCATGGCCAGGGTAGTTCTTCATTGGAGGAAAAAAAAAAAAAAATCTTTTCGTTAAAAATATTTTTCCAACTGCACGCCTTTTCCTTTATGCCTGAGTGACATATACGACTGTAGGGTGGCCTGGAGGCGGTGGGGAGAGGGAAAGGGGTGGCCACGCGTCTCCCCAGAACATCCCACGAAACCGCAGAGATGGAAACGCATCCAAAGAGCCGGGCCAAGCGAACCCTTCCCATCTCACGGGCAACTGGGAAGTTCCCACATTGATAAAAAAAAAAAAAAAACAACCACCGACAAATCCCAGAAGGCCCAAACGGGACTCAGAAAGGAGGGAGGCCCTGGCCCAGGAGGGGTCCCACTTTCGGTGAATCGGAGCAGCCGGGCTCACTGGCATGGGAGGGGCGGGGAGAGCTCCGGAAGGCGGTCGCCCACCGCCCCCACCGCCGCAGTCGCGGGCGGGCCCCTTCCGGGCCCCTGGAAGCCTCCCCAAGCCCTGCTCGGTAGGTGCCCTCCACCCCTTCCCTCCTACCCCCGATTCCCACGCAGAGGTCCGGAGTGCCCGGGGGGTTGGGAGAGGGGGTGTCTGGAGGTGGGAACGGCCGGGCCAGGCCTCAACTGAAGCCTCGGGGAAGCAGCTCCAGGCGGGCTCAGCTCGTCCCGGGCAGTAGAGGCCTGACTCCGATCTCGGGGGTGCGGGTGGCCTGCCGCTCCGGGTCAACCCCCAGGGCGGTGGGCGGATGGGGGGCAGGGGTGGGGGTGGCGGCGGCGTCCCAGTTTGCAGGCCGTGACCCGCTTCCCCAGGAACAGCCCGGCCGCGGCGGGCACGGGGTGGGGGCTCTTCTCGAAACTGGTGACTACAGGCTGTCGCGCTCTCCGCCCCCCGGGGTCGGCGCCTCGACGGCCGCGGCCTCTCCCCGCGGCTCGAGGACCTCCGGGGCCGGCTGGGCCGCGGCGCCCCGGGTTTCCGGCTCCACGGCGGGCGGCGCGGCCCCTTCCCCGGCGGCGGCCGCCTCCTCCTCCTCCTCCTCCTCCTCCTCCTCCTCCTCCTCCTCCCGCTGCTCCTGCTCCTGCTGCGGCTCCGGCGGCGGCGGCGGCGGCGGCGCCCCCGCTTCGGGCTCGGCCTCCCGGGGGCGTTTGGGGGAGCCGTCGGGCAGCTCGCCCGCGGCCCGCTTGGGCGCCGCCCGCTCGGCCTGCTCGTCGGCCGGCCCGTCGCCGCCCGGCTTCCCCGGCTGCGCGCTGCGGCCGGCCGTGTCGCCCGCGCTGGCCTCCGGCGGCGGCCCGGGCCGCTCCGCGCCGCGCTCGTCCGGCGCCCGCTGGTAGTCGGCGGCGCGCACGGTGGGGTTGTGCTCGATCTCCCACAGCCCCTCGCTGAAGCCGCGGCGCTTGTTGGGCTTGCCGAACTTCTCCTTGGACTCCTCGTACGGGAACAGGTGCTTGGGGCCCAGGAAGGCCGTCTCGTGGGTCCCGAAGAAGAAGACCTGGTAGCGGTTGGGCTCGGCCATGTGCTCGACGCGGGCCGGCCAGTGGGCGTAGCCCTTCAGCTTGGCGAACACCAGGTCGCCGCTCTGGTACTTGCGCCGACAGTAGCACGACATGGCGGGGCTGGACCCGGCCTCGGCGGAGGCCCTGGCGACGCCCGGAACGCGGGCGGGTGGCGGCCGCTGGGCTGGGCCGGGCGCGCGGCCTCCGCCCCCCGCGCGCCCCGCGCGCCCCGCGCGCCCCGCGACGGGCGCAACGCTCGGCGCCCCGAGAGGGTTCTAGCGCGGAGGCCCCACGGCGGACGCCGCGGATTCTAGAATGATAGAGCCCGCGGCTTGGTGATCCGGGGACCCTCGGCCTCCGGGCCGTCGAGAGGGGCCCCGAGAGGGTAAGATGGGGCCGGGCGGTGGGGAAACGCGGGGACCCCATGAGCACAGAGGTGGGGGACACTAGGAACCGGCCAGAGCAAACTCGAGGTGTCCGTGCGGGCCCCGACCTGCTCGCAGCGGCAAACCCTGCTCTCGCCCTGGGAGCCGTTGATGGCCTGGCTGGGTCAGGGCTTTCACCATTCTCCTGGTTTCTTTGAGGGCTGCCGCTGGAGCCTCCTCCGGGTCTCTAGCAGAGTCGGGGGGTCTGACAAAGGGACGGGGTCATGGATAGTGTTGGGATGTCCCGAGTGCACGTCTTCTGAACGGGCAGTAGTTTTGGGAAAATGTTGACAGCCGCACCATGACCCAGGGCGAAGCAGGCATATCAGAATTTCCTGCTTTGCATGGGGAGGTTTGCACCGCGTGCTGGATGTGGACTTGATCCTTTCGGTGACTGTTAGGTACTGTAAACAGACTTCATAGTTCTAACACAGAGTATATCAAACGCTCTCAAAATATTCCTACAATAGGGGAACGTGGGCTGGTTGTGATTAACAACTAGGTAGAGGTCTGCTCAGGTCAAACAAGCTGTTGGTAACTAGGGCTTCCTGGGGGCTAGACTAAAAAATAGCATGATCTCAGCTGAGAGACTATTTTAGGAAGAGACGTTTCTCCAGATAGAAGACTATTCTAAATGGATACTTCTGGGAGTTTCCGTGTAACTGCTTTTGTTATAAGGCTTTCTACATCTTTTTTTTTTTTTTTTTTTTTTGAGTTTTGCGAGCTAGTGGTGAGCTTGCACTTTGAAATCCAGCCAGATTTCTCAAAATAGTACTCTTGGTTGTTGTGACAAAGACCTTTCAATATCAATCATCTGTTTAACTACACAGATGTTCCTTCCTAGTGTACCCAGCAGTGACCAGGGGAGAATGAGAACCATTAACCCGTCTCATTACGCTCAGATTGGTTTCTGGTTTGATGGGTTGGATCAGACGTACTTGCCTTTGGATAGCAGAGACCTGCTTTGGGCAAGAGTTACCTTCTCCCAACAAGGCAAAACAGATAGGATGCACTCTGGTCATTCTAAACAAGTTCTTTGAGCTTTTCCGTCAAGCCATTTTTAGCACATTCAGCTACGAAGATGAATCTACGAAGATGAATCTGATACATTTCCTTGTTTCAACTTCATACAGAAAGCGCCAGAGAGCTAGGAGTGTTAAATAGCTGCAGAAGAGAAAGAAAACATCGTGGATGGCGGTGGAGCCCATGGTAGGCAGGAATGTGAGTTTCTGTAAGCGGAGGTCTTGCCACACACACTCGCGCCCTTTGTTCTCCCCCCTTGGCTATGCTAAAGCCCAGGCCATCGCCTGGTTGTGGTCTCACGGCAGATACACAGGTAGACGTGTGGGTATTACTTGGACTGGGTATCTGAAGGGTAGAGCAAAGAACCAAAAATCTACCAAACACTGAAACAAAAAGGAAACAGAGGCAAAAAAGAAAATCTAGTAGAGAAGCACCCGGATCTGCAAGGAGTAAGAGAAATTCTATCGGGCACAGACCAGTGTGTCCCACCTTCACCTCTCCTGGTGTGGTCCTGTAAGGCGGGCACAAAAGATGCTTCTGTTTGAGGACATTAACATATAATTTCAGAGGTAAGTCCCCCTGGAGACTTCATTAAATAGAAACCCAAGCTATCCCAAGCTAGTCTTCAAATGCTAAATCCTGTGTTCTTTGCATAAACACAAAGGAATTCCAGGAGAACTCGGTGGGTCGGTGGTTATTAGGATTGGGAAGGGTAGTAGGAGACACAATAGAAAGAATTCTTGCGTCCCTTACTTGTTGACTGGCCTTGTAAGGCTGGCAGTAGATATCTTGATTCTGAGCCTCTGCTATGTGATCTTAAGGTGTTTAAAGAAATACTTTGAATTTCTCTCAGGATTGTTAAAAATATTAATGAGATGAGGGGTATGAAAGTCCAGACGATGGGTGTGACGGTCGTTGCTCACAAAGTGTGGAGAGTTTCATCTTTGATAGGAATTAGGCTATTCTTACTATTATTATGCTATTATTATTATTAGACTAAGTGAGAGTAAAGAGCTATGGAAAGGGGTAGATTCACGAGTAAGAGCCCTAAAGAATGAGAGAGTCTGCGCCAGCTCAAGTTCATGTGACACAAGCAGTTTCATACCCAGCACAATTTCTGCACGAGTCCACATAAGAGATTTTGCTGGGTGGGAATACTATTTTTAGAAGCAGTATTCCTCGCCGGAACTGATTCCCTGCGGTAGCTGACCCCAGAGACAGGAGGATGGGAAGGAAGGTTGAGGAAATGGGAAATGCATTTAAAGAGTTAATAGGCACCGCTTTCACAGGTGCCTCGTTCCTTTGACACCCACGTTCTCAGCAATGCAATTAAGTGGCTCAAGCTTGGCTTATCTTACCCTTGAAACCAACTTGTTCTTAAAAATTACTGTCTCTCTTGCTCCAAGGGGAGACCAGAGGGAAGTGGCGTTCAGGATAACCTGCTTAAGTGTGGGTTGGGCTGTTGTACAGAATACTCCTAAGCAACTACAATTATCAATTTTTAGGAACTGGAGCTCCACGAGCTCAGCTGTATCTAATAGATCAAGACCTTTTTTAAAAACCAGTGTGCCAAGAACACCTGCGTGTCAAAAGGCCCTAATTTCAGCAGAAGCATACCCCTCAGAACCCTTAGAATCCAAAACGTGTAACCCTTCTTGGTTTCCTTCTCTGAAAAACTCATGATAGCGTTTAAAAGGCTGCTTGGCAACAATTATGAGACGCAGGCGATAAAACAATATAATTATACAAGAGAGACAATAGATACCTAATTGATGTTTTCTTGTTTAATTAGTTTAAAATTCAATTAGTCTGATGTAAACTATGATATAAAATAAATGCAACTGCTCTTTCTTTGCTCTTGTCTTCGTTAAAAATATTAGCCTCCTCTGGGTCTATACGACAGAAGTGTTTATACACGGTTGGGATGTGGGGTCATGGCTTTTCTTTTTAAAATGTTCTAGCAGGCACAATTATACAGAAAAAAATGCCCTCTGTGACCGTGGGTAGAAAATCCCCCCGCTGTCCTTTCTGAAAGCCACAGGAGATGATGCCCATTTTTCTATATTTTGTCACCTTTGCATTTTATCAATGTCCATTTAGCCTAACCCCTAAAGCCTCAGAGACTTCTGAAATCCAAGGGATCCGTTGGGGGTAGGAGAAGCTGTATCAGTGGGGAAGTCCCGGAGCTAAAGGATAATGTATGGAAAGTTTCCAAGGAGCTGTATCATTATCAACTTGAATAATGAGTCAACCCTGTACCTAAGCTTGATGATGGCATTTTAGGAGGGGAGACAGAAGGTACAGGCTGCCCCAGTGGTGTATGTGTGCGAGCAACTTGGGCCTCCTTGACCAGTCACAAATGTTACAGGGCACATAGATCACGACTGTTTGCAAAACTGCTGTTTTTGTGACCCTGGAAAGAAGAATGTCGCTCGAAAATTAATACAAGTGGGTGGTTACAGATAATTAATATTTTATTATCCTGATGTGTTGGGAGTTTAGAGGTTTTACACATTACTCTTTGGGGAAAAAATTAAGGAAACATTTCAATAATATGGATATTTTTCTAATTTGAATCTTGCATGATATTTATTCAAACTATTACATGACAATGTATGGTTTTTTTTTTTTAATCTATGTAATGAGCAAAGTGTAAGCAAATAACTTATCATTGCTGGTGAGTATTCAATACTTGAGGATTAGATGAATAAAATGGTCTATTTACATAATAATTACGTAATTAGATGGCCATATTCTGTGTCTTTAAGGTTTTTAAGGTATAATTTAATGACTTTGAAAATGCTTAAAATATGAAGTTGAGGGAAAAGAAAGAAAATATATAAGGCAGGCGATTTATCAGCCTATGTGAAACCTAGTTCTTAAATCTAAAATGTGTGTAAACTTAGGGCCCATTTGAGAGAAAGGCTGTTTCAAATGAACAAAAAGTGTGTGTCAAATAGGTTGCCTGGCATCTATTAAATGTTCAATTACTAATAGTCATTACTATTAAAATGAGCACTAGAGGCACCTGGGTGGCTCAGCTGTTAAGCGTCTGCCTTTGGCTCAGGTCATGATTCTGGGGTCCTGGGATAGAGCCCCTCACTGGGCTCTCTCCTTGGTGGGAAGCCTGCTTCTCCCTCTCCCTCTGACCCTGCTGTGTTCCCTCTTTTGCTATGTCTCTCTCTGTCAAATAGATTAAAAAAAAAAAAAAAATAGGGAGTACTACTCTTTTGTTAAAGTCTGAATCTTTTTATTTTTGCATTACATGATACCTTTGGGAGGGATTACTGTTGTTTCTCCTGCCCACAAATTTTTTTCTGGCTCTAAATTTAGCTTGACACTTTGCCAGTGCTCTTTTAATTTTAATATAGTTACATATATTTTTCTTGGTTTTTGGAGGGGACATGTTCTTCATGCCATAAAAACACATTTTTGAAAGATCCAAGGTCATCAAGGTCACGTCTATCAGCACCTATGGGTCTGGGCTTTGCGATTTCAATCCTGCCCTTGTCGTTACATGAACATGTCATGCAGATGGTTAAAATATCTAACGCTTTCAGGAAAACCTTGCTGAAGTTTTTGATGTTACAAACTGTCTTCACCTCAGTGACCTCCGACTCTACCTTAGTCTCGCGGCTTTCAAAATAATTACCAAAATACAGATTTGGGGGAATAAGTAATTTATACTGTTTTCTTTTAAGGAAATTATCAATAATGTGTGTGACAAGAAAAAGGGAATATTTCAACCCAGATGTCTAATTTTGAATTAATGGAAATGGTACCTGAAGATAGAAAATAATTTTGATTGCATTTTTGATAATTTTTTAAAGTCGGCTCCACGCCCTGCACAGGGCCTGATGGTGGGGCTTGAGTTCGCGACCCTGAAATCCAGACCTGAGCTGAAATCGAGAGTCGCTCACTCAACCAACTGAACCACCCAGATGCCCTGAGTTTTTCATATCTCATTATTATAAAATGCCTTATATTTTTCATTTAGTTTTAGATTAGAGATACCTCTGCTGAGTTGGTATTTATCTTTCTCATCAAAGGATTATTGGAGCTGAATGGCTTTGTCTTTTTAAACACTGTGAAAGAAATATTTTGCCTTCAGAACGATTGAGGTTTTTCTAAACGAGGGAACATGTGTATTATTTGTTGAAATCTGTCAGTCCTCTAGGGAGTTTAGAGATTTCATAGAAATTCACGAGCTTATAAGCGTGGGCTAGAGTGCAAGTAAAAGAAAATCGGGGCCTAGAAGTTCAACATAACTTTCCTGAACCAGCATTTGAGATCAGCAAAATCTTCAACAAACATTGCTTCTTCTCTTTAACAGCGTTTGTTCATTGTCTAGATGGAGTTAGTGAGGAAAACACACTTTCAGGTGCCTCAGAAAAAGGTTCCCGATGAAACAAACGATGTTACCCCTTTTCTCTTTGGCAACTCTTCATAGTAGACATGCAAAATGGGATACATGCAAAATTGAAATACATACGTAAGACACTTAGGGTACACAGTCTTACCACCTTTGCTCTTCAAAATCGGACATAACGAAAGCCCATACTCTATTCTCGATTGTCAAAATACAGCCATAATGAGAATAGGTTGATAAGTAAAATTACAAGAGAACCGTGAGTGTTTCCTGAGCACGTCGCTGCCTAACACTGACAGATGATGGACACTTTGTTTCCCAGTTCATTGTTAAAGCTCTTTACTGCACTGCCTTTCTCCTTTTTCTTTGAGTTTTCTGTTTTCTGCCTGCCCACTTATTCGTCATGTGCACAGTCATTCAAAAAATACAACCGATAGACCTCCAGAAAAGTTGGTTGACAGAAAAAGAAAAGGATGAAGCAAATACTAAGAAAACAGAAATGTCACGGACAAGTGCTTAGAAGGATCACAAAAGCGCAGTGGGGAAACTAGCCGACCTTAGCAGAGTTAACGGTCCCCGAGGGTTTTTCAGTAACAATTTGAGTTCTGTTTACAAGAATCCTTACATTAAAAATAGGGAGTCAGGGGGTCTGGCTGGCTCATTCGGAAGAGTGTGTGACTCCTGATCTCTGGTCATGAGTTGGAGACCCATGTGGGTGTAGAGATTACTTAAATAAGTGAAATTAAAAAAAAAAAAAAAGTGTATCTATCTGCCTTGGATGACAGCGTTTGGAGAGGGAGAAATGAAGATATAGATTTAATCTTAAGAGTGAGTGTCAGTTCTTACAATAATAAAGAGAAAAATAAGTATGCTGGTAAGCTAGGATAGGCAGATATGTGTAAAGGTAAAATGATGTTAGCTACACATCAAGTAATGTTAGTGTAGACATGGTATCTCTCCAACATAAAGTATTACAGATAGAACACTTATTTCTCTTTAAAATGGCCATCCAGCGGCTGGGTGGCTCAGTTGGTTAAGCTACTGTCTTAGCCTCAGGTCATGATCCCGGAGTCCCACATCAGGCTCTTAGCTCCATGGGGAGTCTGCTACTCCCTCTGACCTTCTCCCCTCTCGTGTGCTCTCTCTCTCAAATAAAATCTTAAAAAAAATTTGTAAAATGCCCATCCTTGGGGCACCTGCATGGCTCAGTTCAGTGACTCTTAACTTCAGCTCAACTCATGATCTCAGGGTGGTGAGATCAAGCCCCACCATCGGGGCCTGTGCAGGACATGGAGCCTGCTCAAGATCCTCTCTCCCTCCTCCCCTGTACCTCCCCACCTCCCTCTCTCAAAAATTAAATAAGTAACTGCCAACTTTTCTTTTTTCTCTCAGAATATTTATAACTATAAATTGCAACCACATAAGAGCACTTTGAATATTTTCTTTTCATTATTTTTTAAAAAATATTTTCTTTACTTATTTGTCAGAACACAAGTAAGGTGAGCATCAGAGGCAGAGGGAGAAGCAGACTCCCCAGCAAGCAGGGAGACCCACACGGGCTCAATCCCAGAACCCTGAGATCATGACCTGCACTGAAGGCAGACGCTTAACCAACCATACAGGCACCCCTTTTCTTAAAAATTTCAAAGGATGTATATTCTGAGACTTTTACCAGCTGCCATCTTCTTTCATGATGGCTGACCACACTTTTTTCTCTTGTAGTAATAGCAAAGTCAGTAAAATTTTCATTGAGCAATCAATAAATGTTTAAATCAATCAAAATGTTTAAATTAGTAAATTGAACCATTTGATATTAATTAATAATACTTTCACCAATTATAACTTGGAAGAGTTAATTGAGTTTTATCTTTTGCTAATCTTAGCTGCCTTACACATTTCAAATATACCTGAGGAAAAAAAGAATGATAACATGTAGGTTTTCTATATCATGAAAGACTACTTTGGGTTCATTCAGGTTTCCGTTTTTTTCTTCTGTTTGCTTTGCGGGACCCCTATGACTTGACAGGGAGTTTTTAAGCTGCTTAGGATACCAGCTCAGGGCTCGCAATGTCTGAGCACTTACTGTATGCCCAGGAGAGGCCCAGTGATGTGGGGAAGATAGCATGAGTATGGACTGTTTTAACTAATGGTCATACAAGGTGGTCTCTGCTATATCCATTCTATGATACATTTTGAGATATTATCTGTGATCTGTGTGATCTGTTTTGTAATTGATACAATATTTTTATATATCCATTATCAACATGCATAAGCCAGCTTATGAACTGTTTATTCAGTGTTTCCATATTCTTGCTAATATTGTTTCATCTACTTGTGATTAAAAATACATTAAGATTTTCCATGGTATTTCAAGATTTATCAATTCCTTTAAATTAGGTTTGTTTGTACATTTTGAGACACTGTTCTTAACTACATGCATATTCCTTATTTTTATATTGTTTGGCTTCTATTAGAACCTTCATTTTATCACAATGATACTGCCCTAATGAAGACTTTTGGTTGAAATTCCACTTTGGTATTAGCATGCTGCTGCAGCTTTTTTTTTTTTCTTTTAGATTTTATTTATTTATTTAAGAGAGAGCATGAGCAGCAGGAGGGGCAGAGGGAGAAGCAGACTCCCCGCTGAGCAGTGAGCATGATGTGGGACTCGATCCCAGGATCCTGAGATCATGACCTGAGCTGAAGACAGACGCTTAACCGACTGAGCCACCCAGGCGCCCCTGAAGTAGCTTTTTTTTTTTAAGATTTTATTTATTTATTTGACAGAGAGAGATCACAAGTAGGCAGAGAGGCAGGCAGAGAGAGAGAGAGGGAAACAGGCTCCCCGCTGAGCAGAGAACCCAATGCGGGACTCGATCCCAGGACCTGAGCTGAAGGCAGCGGCTTAATCCACTGAGCCACCCAGGCGCCCTGAAGTACCTTTTTTTTTGATTACCAGGTGAGTGGTATAGTTTTTTAATTTTAACTTTTGTATGCCCTTTCATTTAATGATACCCTGGAAACCAATCTCTGCATAGATTGCGTTCGATCTAAAATTTTATTAAGTGAATTTAATCTTTTTACATTTTGTGATAAATTCTGTATCTATCAACTCAGTTTGTGTATTTGATTTACCGTGCCTCCCTTGTTGTTTTTTTTCTTTATCTCCCTGTTTTTCTACTTTCCTATAGACTAATAGGTGTACTATCTAATCACCAGTCTCCCTTTCCTCAGTTCCCTTCCCTGGCCTGGTAACTCTCTTCCTTCAGAAATTGCTACTGAATGTACGTAACTCTGCAAATTTTCCAACCAAATCTGAAGACTCTATCATGTTGAATAGACTCAACACTCGCCTTTGTAATTGTCTGACATTTTACATCTTTACATTTTCATTTTATTTATTTATTTATTTATTTTTAAATTTTCTTTATCCATTTGAGAGAAAGAGAGTGAGAGAGAAAGCATGAGAAGGGAGAAGGAGAAGCAGACTCCCCTTGGAGCTGGGAGCCCATAGCCAGACTAGAGTCTGGGAGTCTGGGATTATGACCCGAGCTGAAGGCAGTTGCTTAACCAACTGAGCCACCCAGGCACCCCATAATATATATATATATTTTGTTTACTATTAGTTTACTACATTTAATCACATATTTTATCATTTCTGCACCCTTCCTTTACTTTCTATAAATGAAATACATCACCTGGTAATGGTTTTAGTTAGGGTGTCCAGTAGTATATAAATTATCCTAGATGTATATAACTCAAAATACATTTATGATAGTCTCACTATTAAATAGTACATTAGCTGGCATATGATTTATAATGAAAGTTTTGTTCCTTCCAGAATGTGAAGAAGGCATTACTTTGTTGTCTTCGAGCATCTGCTGTTGCTGCTAAGAAGTCGGCCCCAGCACAAAAGGCTTTTCTTTCAAGGTATTGTGTCCTCTTTCCCAACTATTAAGTCTTCATTCTTAATATACTGCAATTTCATAAAGACATGTGTGGACTTATTTTTACTTGTTTGATTGATACTTTAAGATTTTTACTCAGAACTTGTGTCTGTCCTCCATTCTAGAAAATTCCTATGTTTTTAAATTTAGTCTCTCAGACATTTCCTCAAAACGCTTCTGTAACACTTCAATAAGTATATTAAATTATCTTGATCTGTAGTCAGGTCTCTCCTACATGTTTTAAATCTGTATCTGCTGTGCTACATTCTGTAGTATTCCTCAAAACTATAGTCCCATGTATTTATTTCTTGTGTTTAATATAAAGGTTATCCCAATTAGTATCGTTTTGGTAATGATAGTTTTTACTTTACAAATTTCTAATTTTTTATATCTACCATTCGCTATTTTATTTATATCTATTTTGTTTTCATACCTTCTCATTCTTTTCATGGAGTTACTCATTTCTCTAGTCCTTCAGAGATTCTAAACATACCTATTTAAAACCACTATTGATATTTTTTCTCTTATTTTCATGGAAAATGAAAATTTGGGTGCTGGCTCAAGGTTGCCTGGTGGCAGAGTTGTCTGCTTCTTTGTGGCTCTAGAGGAGGCAATGTTATAAATGTTGTTTCCCCCCCAAATTAGTAAATCCGGGCTTTTTTTAGTTGCCCTTTCAGTGGCAGGAAGCTTCACACTGGCCCAGCAGTGAGACCAGTTCTAGCGCTCTCTGCAGTTGACAGACTTATTTCCTTTACCCCACAGAAGAATCCAGACCTGTGGTCACTGACCTCTGCTTATTTCCAGTCTCCAGTCCCAACTGAGCCACAGTGTTAGCTCCTCTAACATTCCGTGACTCATTCCATTTTTAGCCTATGGATACATTTAGTACTTTGAAGTTATTTAATTGTATCTTTTATATCTTATCTGCTATTTGCCATATGTTGGATCAAAAAGGGAAAGTCTCAAAGCATGAATTTATAGCGTCTTAATTAGGTATCAGGAAGTTATAAAATGTCATGTATACCCTTCCGTTAGCAATTTGCAAGTTAATTGAGGAGAAAAAATTCTCTGCATGAAATATTTAGAGAATACAAAACAGATCCTAATAAAAACAAAAGAACTTGTACCCATTTATACAAAAAATAATCAGGGAAGACTCTGGATGTGGCAGGAGTTGAGATTTTTCTAAAGGAATGAGCAAGACTCGAGTGAACAAGAAATCTATGAATTTTAACTTCTCTACAGATTCGCCTCATGGTGTGCCTCAAAGATACAGTTTATGTACTTTCTATTAGTGGTTTTCAGGGATACAAAGATAGTGTGTTAAAACTGTATAGCTCTTGGTGCATGATCATGGGAATATTGAGAGAAAACAATGTTGGGGGAGTCCGAGCAGTTTCATGTAAACACTCGTCCTAGGATAAGTTATAAAAACTTAGAAATTCATAAGTGAAAACTGTTGTTTCTGAAATGATACTAATTAGGATAGCCTTTACATCAGACACAAAGAATAAATACATGGGCCTATAGTTCGGAGGAATTCTACAGAATGTAGCAGAATAGAGATTTAAAACATGTATTAGAGACGTGGCTATAGATCAATTTTGGAGAAGCCGGTGCAAGAGGACAAAATGTGTGCATATTTCTATCTGTGAGATATGAGGGTCGAAACTACTATGCTATTGCATTTAAAGGAATCTTCTTCCAGGAAATTATTAGCAGTGACTAATGGATCAGTATTGACTTATTTCCCAGAGAAATCGGCATCTGAAGCTCACTCTGTCTTCTTTCCCTTTGTACCTGAGTTTTCAGCTTTAAGCTACTCCATAAACGTCTCATATGCTCAGAAAAGTCTAAAAATAATGTCATTGCATAATATTCTAATGCTGCCGAAATCTGCTATTCAGAGGTCATCACATGTGCCAAGAGCCCTTCAGTGAATGGTAATAAAAGGCAAGACACGTACACATAGGCTCACAGTTTATTTAATGCCTCTGTTCAAGTCTCTCTTATTCATGCTGTGCCTAAGTCCATTGAGCCATTTTATAGAAATAATGGACATAATTGGCTCTGTGCCTTGATGGTTAGCCTGACTCAGATGAATACCGTTCCAAGTGGGGGATATATATATATCCCCCCACTTGGAACAGCCTTGGAAATATATCCCATATATATATATATAATATATATATTATATATATATATATGGCTGTTCTATAAAGAAGAGGGCAGGCTTCGGCCACAGGCTCTGGCAAGTTCCAAATGGAAGACTAAATTGTTTCAAGGTAGGTGATGGAAATCAGGAGACAGAAAGATTAACCCACAGGACATGTCTGTTTCGAGTCAGCCTGACTTCCATTTATTGCAACCCTGACATTGCAATAAACCTATGAAATATGCTTCCAACATGCAACCAAGTGGTAAAACACGATACCTCTCTTTAAAGCATTTTTTTTTTAATTGAATGCACCTGGTGCCGTTCTCCCCCTATTTATGTTCATGCCACACACGGGCAAGCAGGACCTAATTACCAATTAAGCAGTAAAGCTGTTTATGAAACCAAATGTTCTCAGGGTCCAGTCCGCGAATGATATGTATCCGCATGTCTGTTTGTGTAGATGCAGATATGCACACGTGTACGTAAGCATGAATGTAACTATCTATACATCTACACACACTCCACATTTTTTCACCTTCGTTTTAATTGTCAGCTTCTCCGATTTTATAGAGCCATCTTCTGTGCAGTGATCTGATCTTAGTAACTGATGAGAGGGATTCCCTAATTATATAAAGCCCTGATCATTTCCAGCCTAAAGCTGCGATTCTTTAAATGCATGGAAAATACTTCTGTTTTTCGAATGGCCATGGACGGAGGCCTCCCTTTCTGGCTGTGGCAGTTTAAGAGCCCAAACATTGCTCTGGCACCGACCCCAGCCCCCCCCCCCCACCCCACTAAACCTTTCTGCGGAGAATTGGCGTAAAAGCTGAAGGTCTGGAAGGAGAAGGCTAACTTGACGTCCCTGTACTTGACACTGTTACCGTCGAGCTACGGCAAACTACAAGCTGCGGGGAGCCAGCTCGCGGCTCCCCCACCGCGCTCTCGATGCAGCAACACCAGTGAGAGACGCGAGCATGGGCGCGTGATTTATTTTGCTTTAGGGAACTTGGCCCTGGAGCCTGAACTCTGCGGGAGGATATAGGTTGATTTCAGTTCCGTTCAGTGTGAGAAAAATGTATTGCGCGTCTGCGGGCACTGGGAACGCAGGGGTGAACTCCAGCCCCGTCTTCAGTGAGCTCATAGCTCAGTGTCTTTCTGTCGCTTCCCCTTCCTTGTCACCTCCGTGCTTACAGCCCTGCTTGCAGATCACTCCTGGACTTAAGCGCTGGTAGGCAGTGGTTCCAGACTGGCTGCCTAATTTTCGTCTTGTGTGGTGTGTGTGGAAGAGAGCGAGCCAGAGCCAGTGAGGGCCGGCAGCGTGGGGAGGGGACAGGGGAGAGGGTCTCACTCCTCCATCCCTGCTGTCACGGTGACCCATCTGTCCAAGGGCAGCATCCTCCTGTCCTCTTCGTCCGCCCTGGACCCTAGCCTCATCTTCTTCCCTCAGTCACACACATTCTAGAGGGTATGCTGTAGGGCTATGACCCTTGCGAAATGTGCAGCATCGTTTTGCCCGTGTTTGTGCTCTCATTTACATAAATGCAATGCATTAAGCTCATTTCATCTCATTTCCACTAAATATTATGTCTTCCTGATCTGAGTTCTGTATCGTACTGTTTGGGCTCCCAACTGACATACTGTATGATGCACAATTATAACCACATTTTACCTCTTTTTTGTTTTTTTAGGGAAAAGGAGGGGGTTTCAGGAAGGTCAGAGGGCTGGGGAGAGAGAGGATCTTAAGCAGGCTCCATGCCCAGCACAGAGCCAGAGGTGGGGTTCGATCTCATGATGCTGAGATCATGACCTGAGCTGAAATCAAGAACTGGGCACTTAACTGACTGAGCCCCCCAGGCTCCCCAACCACCTTTGCCTTATTAACTCTTTTAGTGACAAATCCTCGGATTACCTCATTTCCTCCAATCTCAATCTCTCTCTCTCTTTCTCTCTCTCTCTCTCTCTCTCTCTCACACACACACACACACACAAGCTCTAATGAAAGTTCTGTTTCCTATTTCCCGTCTATAAGAGAATTTCTCTGGGTTACAGAAACTCCTCGAGACATCATCATCAGAGAACGGTTTAATCTAGGAATTCAGTCTTTATAAATCACCGGAAGGGCTAGTGGGAGGAGGGCAAGTGACAGCCCTCCCCACACTTCAGGGGCTCGGGGAGTCTGAGGCTCTGCAGCCAGCCCAGCATGGGGTGGGTAACCCCCAGCACAGACGTCCGGAGGCCACCATCAATACTGTCCGAGACCCAAGCGCTTGCTGGCCGCTCCAGGACCTCACGTCTGCCTCTCAGACCACAGGCGGGGGTCTCCTCTTGTGGAATGTTGGCCTGCAGGGACTTTCTGAACGTAGGCTCCAGGTTTCCAGCCCTGGCACAGCAGGCAGCAGCATGTAGGAAAGTGCCCATCTTGGTTCCACCCCCACTTTATCTCCCGACATTCTATTGTTTTTTGCTTTCTGGTGGTTGGGCGGGGTGGTTGTTGTTGGTGGTTTGTTTTTTTTTACTGTAGTCTTTTTAATTGATGAGAGTTCTCAATTCTGACTCTTCTTTTATATCATGTTTGGTCCCCCCCCCCCACCGTGTATGTGATATATTCTCTTTTGTCTCTGGAGATCTTAATAATCGTTCTTTTGAAATTTTTCTTCTCTGTATTGTGTTGATTTCAAGCATATTTCTTTTTCAGTTTATTGTGGTCTCCTTGTTTCATGGTAATGCCTTTCCCTTATGGATCTGTGGTAATGTCGTTCCGTTCTTGTTGAAGAATGAGGCACTAGGGGCAGCTGGGTGGCTCAGTGGGTTAAGCGTCTGCCTTCAGCTCAGGTCATGATCCCAGGATCCTGGGATCGAGCCCTGAATCAGGCTCCCTGTTGGGCAGGAAGCCTGCTTCTCCCTGTCCCACTCCCCCCTGCTTGTGTTTCCTCTCTCACTGTGTCTCTCTCTCTATCAAATAAATACATAAAATCCTAAAAAAAAAGAGGGACTAAAGTGACATTTGGAAGATCTCCGAGTAGGAGTGTGGCTTGTGCTGTTGATATCTTTCTGCCAGGGCATTTTATTGGAGGATGCGTGAATGCCATTGTCTGTTGGTGTCTTCCCAGAAGGGAGATCTCGCACTTGAAAGGGAGATGGTGAGGCAGTGGGCTGGGAAGTAGATATGATCAGACTGGACCGAGTGGTCTAATAAGCACAAGAAAGGAGCTAGAGGTCAATTTGTAGGTACTGATCCAGTCCTCATTCAGAAAGACGACTCATATTCTCACTCCTGCCATTGCCTGAGTCTGATGTCCCCAAACAGAGTCTACCTGATCAAACTGTCCCCATGGCCACTGTCTGATCCTGGGCTGGAGTAGAGGAAGAGTATCACCGGCCTCCGTAAGTCTGGGAAGATGATCTTGGAGTCCAATTGCTTTTCTTTAAATCTTCATCTTTCCTCCTGCCAATATAGCCCCGTTTGGTTCCCATCTTAGCAGTGAGAGGTGACTCTGATGCCAGGGCCTATGTGGACTCCGCCATGGCATCAGCTCGCTCCTTCTGGCTTCTCTTCCACACTCTTCTTCCCCTTCTCCAGGCTCAGCTAGGTTCCCTGTTCTGCAAATGAACCACCACATGCTTATCTTCCACCAGTTTTGAAAACACATCTTTTTCTGATGTTGTCTTCTCATCTCCATTTCACTTTTTCTTTGGAAATGTGGGCTTCCTTTATCTTTTTTTTTTTAAACATCATTTTAGTATTGCCTCGGAGAGAACAGAGATAGATACTAAGTTCAACTTCTGGCATGCTGGTAGGTAATCAGTCAAAATGTTCAATGTGAGCATGCTGAATGGAAATATTCTTACATTTTTAAACAATCTTGAGGTAGAAGTGTGTGCGTACTAGGGAATATAGCCAGTACGATTGTAATAGCCTTGCATGGTGACCAGTGGTTTATACTTGTGGTGAGTCCAGCATAATGTAGAGACTTTGCCAAATCACTGTGCCATACACCCGGAACTCATAAAATATTGTGTGTCGACTACACTTCAATTAAAGGAATGTGTCAGTACTGCTCTCTCTAGGTATCCACCCATCCCTCCATACTCTCTTTTTTTGAGTTCCGTAGCTCTATTCTGTTTTTTGATTATTGTACCTTTCAGTGTAACAAAACATCAAAGCTGTTTTCAGCCTCTGTCAGTAAGATATGTTGAAATTTGCTCCCACATCAGAGAGCATTATCTCCAGGTGTATATATTGTTTATGAAGAAGTGCTAGAATATATATAAGTGCTAGAATAAGTGCTAGAATATATATAAGTGCTAGAATAAGTTCCTTAGTTATCCAGGTTATGTTCCCTTAAATATCTTAAAAATGATACAAACTCGATCCAGCGTCTCTTATGAATTGAGCCTGCCTTTGTCAAATTGAGTATGTGAAAGTCTCACAAACATTGTGGGTTAATTTCCAATTTATATCCAGAGGATTCTTATTATCCAAATATCGTTCACACTTCCAAATGTGACTTTCACATGCTTTTCTTCTGAATTTGTCACCGAATATATTATTTTGATTGGTGTTGTCAGGAAGGACCTAAACATGTTTCCTCCTTGACTGGTAGCTAACATTCTTCATCAGAGTCTTTGTTAATCACAGGCCGCTGCGGTATGTGCAGGAAAATATAAAGACGTATGAGTTCTAGATCTTGGTGGATTTCGTATTCTCCAAACCACTCTTGGCCTCAGCTTTTCTCATCTGTACAAGAAAGGACAGAGCTAAAATCACTGATTCTATAAAGATTGCAAAATCATTTTTTGCAATGGAGATTGCAAGACAATGTGGGCATGTCTGTCTGTGGTAGTTGTGAGTGTGGTTTCTAGAGTCGGACATACCTGGCTTGAAATCCCAGATGCTCTACTTACTAGTTTTGTGACCTATTATTTAATTTTTCTGAGCATAACATACCCTTCTCTGTAAAACTGGGGTGATAATAAAACTCACTTACATGCCTTTATGTGAGCGTGTGAAAATTACCTGTAATCAAGTTTGTAAGGCATTTAACTCATACTCCAGATGCAGTCCGCGCCCAGGAAACCTTAGCAACAACAATAAAACCAACATGACTGTGGCATCACAATGGTGCCCTGGGCAGTGAAGAGAAAACGAATCATAACTTATTCACATATTCAATGTTCCTGGAGTGCCTCCCCACGTGCCAGATGTTCAAAACCCTGGCATTATAAAATGTTCCCACCTACAGAGTTTACTTATATTTTCATGGGAAACACAACAAATATATGATATGGCAGGATGTGATGTAACATTAATAACATATGAAAAAGCCCTGAAAGGAAGCTAAAGCAGTGTGATTTGGGGTGGTACGTGTTCTTCTATGTAGGGAAGCAGGGAAGGCTTCTCTGAGGGGGAGACTTTTGGGTGGAGACTGGGGCAGATGCCACGGACACCTGAAGGCAGAGTTTTCGGACAGCAGGACCAGGGTTTGCAAGACTCCTGTGTGTAAGCAAACCCTCTGTCAGAAGACTGACAAGGAAGCCACACGACTGCAGACTGAGATGGACAACTGTGGAGGTAGGCACACACACACACACACATACACACACATACACACACACACACACAAGCCTGGAAGGTGAGACCTTGAAGGACATGACAAGACTCTGAATTTTACTCTTAGAAACCACACTTGGAGTATCATGTTGGGGAATTGACGTGACCAAAGTGTTTAACTCTCCACAGGAAAGACATGGAACCCCTTTGGCCTGTTTCTCCACTTGTTCTTGGAAGGGTTAAAAGAGGCCGTGTGCATGAAAGCAACACACACGGTGTTGGGCATAGAGTACACCATCAATATCCTTTAAATGTTAGAGACTCTTCCTCTTCACTTAGAGTCTAGGACAAGAACAGACTCCAGATGAGTTTGTACCAGTGCTTTCTTTCTCAGCGGTTAGTTCCAGCTCTTGACATTATTTCCATTATAGTAACAATCCAGGAACACTTGGATCACGTAGGAGATATTAGCCATACTGACATCTGCTAACAGGACTCATAGGTACTAGTTGGTGATATTCTGCGCAAACGGGGAACAAGACTTGCGTTGTGATTGACACGGTGGTTGAGGGGAGCGGATCTCTGATGGAACACTGCAGAGAGAACCCCTACATGAGCCCACAAAAGGCAGCATGATCTCTGGATGAGGTTGGAAACCGGAAGTTAGATTACAACAACCTGGGAGCACAAGAGGCACTGATGAATCAGACGATGTCTTCTGAGAGCCCTGCACTCCAGGCTGGGACTCATTTTCTTTCTCCACGCTTAAGAAGTATGTATCACCTGGACCTATTCAGAGAGTAACAGACGCGCTCATACCAGGGGCCAAGATTCCAGAGCCAAGTGCTTCTCGGGTTCAAGGCTTTCCTGAGGATTTCCTGGACAGTGTGTTTCATTTTGGAAAGAGCATTTTCCTTTTGATCTTTGCTTCTTATTGGTTCCTTCTCAGTTCCATCTTCATTATAATATTTGTATTGGGCCACTGCCTTTCAGTGACTCAGTTAAGTGGATATTCAGGGCTGTGGATTTCTCTTCTATTTAAAGCAATCAATTGTGCAGATCTAAGAATAGAAAAAGACTTCCGTAAGATACACACTTTCTTGTCAAAGATTCAAAGAATACTTACCTACTTTGGACGTCATTTAGCTTGGATACTACACAACATTTTAAGTGTTGGGAAATTTTTTTTCCCGACATTATCATACCTGAAATGCTGGTGAAGTCTGTAGCAGATTTTAAATATAAAATGTTCTCTAGGTCTGCTCCGTATAGACATTCATCTGACATTTTGCATGATGTGATTTAGCACCTTGATGGCAAACGTGGTACGTGTATTGAAGTTGCCATGTAGGCTCAAACTCAACATTGAATCTCTAGGGTCCCGAAGCAGAAAATAGAGGGACCATCAGTCCAGATTCAGCCTCAACCCTTGTGTTCATCCAACTAGAGGGATGAGGATGTTTTCACACCGGCCTAAGAGACTCACAGCTTTTCCCAAACAGTTCTATGGTAGTCTGGTAGGTGTGATCACTGCGACTCAATAGAAGATTGATGTTCTGCACTGTTGAAATGTAAGTGCTAAGTGAAAATAAATGAGAGTGTAGATGACACTTCCTTTAGAATCACAGGAGCTTATTCCCCAAATCTTTTCTCTTTGTTATCTTTTCATGAAGAATTCAATGTTAGCTATCTATGGCTATCAATTTGCGTGCAGCTGTTGCAATTAAGTTCTTTGGGATGCAGTTTCTAGTTCCCTTTACAGCATTCCAGCTGTTTCTAGTTGTAGGTGGGAAATAGATTATAAATAAATAAGAAAATACTTTTCATCAGGTAACATCTCTCTCAACCTTTCTTGCCTTTTACTGGTAACTGAATTATATTTCCACTCCTTCTTCTTCTTTTTTTTTTTTTCCCCCTCTATTCTGGCTTGAAACTAACTGTTCTAACTCTGCTCTGGGTCCTGTATTTTTCCTACCTTCTCAATGAACTTGTTTCATCAATGACTCATTCCTCTTCTAATTTTTCTCCCTTCATTAGATTATCCCACTCTGAGCTCTGATTAAAGATATTTCCCATTAAAACTTGTTTTCTCAGTCCTCCCTCCCCATTAACCTCACCCTCTCCATTTTTTCCATTGTGGTCACACTACTCACACATATTACTTCCCTGTTTATCTCTCTCTCCTCTGCTTACCTCTCTATACCTCAACAACTGCTTTTTCAAAATTACCCTCCAGTTTCTATGTCCAGTGACTTCTCCTCATTTCTGATCATGCATTACATTTCCTCTGAATTTTAAAGTGGTGGGCATTCACCATTTACTCCTCCTATAAAGTCATTATGTGGTTCCCTTGCCACACTCCTTTACAAAACTTAAATATTTATTGATATGTATTCTCTACCAGGTAATATGCTGGTTATCAAAAGAACTAAAATGCAGTTTCAAACTGGATAGAGTTCATGGTCCAGGAGGGTAAACAAATCCATACCCACACAGAATACAAAATGCCTTCCCATATTACCTTTTCTGGTAATACGGTAGATAAGATTTCCAGAGACTTGTCCTGACAACAACAACAACAATTACAACAACAACAACAACTTACTTAAATTAATCCCAAGCTATATAAAATTAAAAAAAATATAAAAACTGTATAAAATTTCTTTAAATGCTCTGCTTGACTGGCAAGAAAGCAAAGGAGATCTTCTGGGCCAGAAAAAATGGGGAGGTGAGACCAACACACTCAGGAAACTGTGCTTTTACCTTGAGAGCTGCCATATCCTCAATTGTAATGTCAGACAGAGACATAATTAGGAGAAAAAAACACGGTACCCAGTCAGAGTGGATGTTGAGCAAGGAAAGTCTTTCCCTCTCATCTTTCCACCTCAGCCCACCCTCAAACTCCACAAAGAACTTGGGCTTCTATAAAATAACTTCCTCAGCATTACCTGTTTTTAGAAAGTGAAATCTGGTATACCTAGATTCAGAAAACCCAAAGACAGTAGTTTTAATAAAATTGGTGTTTGAACATAACACAGTGGGAAAGAAATTGAGCACCAGAGAGAAAAGTCAGAAATGACTAAAATATTAGCAACAAAGGCCAGAAGGCAATGAAATAATATCTTAAGGGTCTCAGGGAGAAATTACAACTGGAATTATATAGTCAGCTAAATTATCTTTTCAAGATTATGGAAATTTAGATAATTTATGCTAAAAAAAATCTTCACAAATGTTCTTTCCGAAGATCACTTTAAGAAAAAGAAAAAAACGGGGGACCAGGGTGGCTCAGTCAGTTAAGCATCTGCCTTTGGCTGAGGTCATGATATTGGGGTCCTGGGATGGATCCCTGTGTCACCTGCTTTTCCCTCTCCCCCCACCCCAACTCATGCTCTTCTGTCTCTGCTCGCTCTCTCAAGTAAATAAAATCTTTTAAAAAATACTATAAAATTAAAAAAAAAAAAGAAGAAAAATTATGCTAGGAGAAATGAAGGTAAAAAATGTTCAACATTTGGATATATATAAATAAACATTATGTAAAGCGAGACCAACAGCTACTTTGTAGGGGTAATAGAAACCTATTGAGGGGCACCTAGGTGACTCAGTCAGTTTAGTGTCCAATTCTTGATTTCAGCTCAGGTCATGATCTCAGGCTCCTGAGCATGAACCCTGCATTGTACTCCACGCTCAGTGGGGAGTCTGCTTGAGATTCTCTCTCAGTCTCCCTATGTCCTCCCTCCTCCTCACTCATGTGTGTGTGCTCTCTCTTGCAAATCAATCAATCAATTAATTAATTGAAAAAAAAACAAGATTGAGTTGGATACTTATACCATATAAATAAGAAGTTGGAGTTAAAGTCTCTTAGTAAATAGTAAATACTTATTACTTTTAGCATCTGAAAGTTTCTAGACTAATCATTAAAACAGTAGGAATAGAATATACAGCTATAAAACCAGTAGAAGAGACTTCCACTGCTACTCAGGATGGAGTAGCAACAACCAGATTTACCCTCCTCTTTGAAACCACACAGAACCTCAGAGAAAAAGAGCAAAGAACAGAAATCAGTTATGTGTCTATATACTAGAATTAAATTATAAGTAGAGATTTTTTTTAAACTTGAATAAATACACCCAATAAAATATCTAGGAGTGAATCTGACAAAAGATATGATAGACTTGTTAACTGAAAACTAAAAACTGTTTCTGAAAATATGAGACTTAAGTTGTGAGATATATTGTCTTGATGGTGTGGAAGGCTCAATACCACTAAGAGATCCGTTCTCTCCATACTGATTTGTAGATTTAATACAATCCAAGTCAAAATTCCAGAAACGTTATGGAAATTGGCCAGGCAAATCTAAAATTCTATGGAAAGGCAAAGGACCTAAAATAAATGAAACACCTTTAAAGAAAGGAAAAAAAAAAAAGGATGATGAACCCTACCTGATTACAAGATTTGATCTTAAATCTACTTTCTTAGATCCACATAGGAGAAGTCAATCAATAGAAGAGAGTAGAGCCCAGAAATAGGCCCATATATATATAGGGAAATTTGACTTTTTAAAAATTACAGTAGAAAAACACTAGAGAAAATTAATTTTTGAAAAAATAAAAAATTCAGTGGAGAAAGGACAGTTATTTCAACAAATTCTGCTGGAATAAATGAGTATCTATTTGAAAATAAAAGCAAGACGAAGGGAGAGGAAAAGAGAAATGAAGGGAGGAAAAAAGGAAAAGGGAGGGAAGAAAGAAAGAACAAAAAGGGAGATGGAAAGGAAGAAAAGAAAGGGAAAGAAAAGGAAAAAGAAGAAAGGAAAAAAAGAAAGGGGGGAGGGAGGGAAAGAGGGAACGAGGGAAGTAAGGAAGGAAGGAAAGAAGGAAGAAAGAAGAGGTAGCTAAACTTACCTCAGTCAAAATAAACTTTAAGCTAAAAATAATGCAAGACTGTGCTGGGATCATAAACCAAGCTGCAGTTGGTGTTTTTGATAAGAGTATTTTTTAATTCTCTTAAAGATTATGCATAAGGTTATTGTTTCATAGGTAAAACGTTTGGAAAATTTTACTGGTAACAGCATCTGGAGATTTTGTTTGTGTATGTATGGGTATGTGGAAGAAACAGGAAGAAACAGGAGGATTTTAATTATAGATTCTATTCCATTAAGACATACAGGACTATCTGTACTTTCTCTTTCTTCTTGTCATAGAGCTGACAAGCTTTTTCTAGTAATATGTTTCTTTCACTAAATGTTTCTCTTACACATATAAGGTGTCTATAATATTCTTGATTTTTATTATTTGTATTTTAAATATCTGTGGGATCTTTAATGATGCCTTTGTTTTTATTCCTGATAGTGATAATTTATTTTCCTCTCATATGTACATACACACTTTCTTGAACTTTTTCTTTTTGGTTAGTCTTTCTTTAGGTCTCTCAGTTGTATTACTTTGAAAAGAATCATATTTTGACTTAGGTGATTTTCTGTATCATTTACTACAGCTATTATATATTTTTATATTCTTTAAGAATTTATTGCTCTTTTACTAATTTCTTGAAACAACAAGAAAGGTCATCAATTTTGAGCTTTACAAATTTCCTAGTATATGTAAACACAAGACTTCAGTCTTCTTTTTAAGTCAGCTTTAGCAGCATCCTAATAATGTCTTATTTCTATCATCACATAGTTAAAATATTTTTAATTTCATTTTGATTTTTTATTTGACTATTATTTAGAAGTACATAGCTTAAATTACTAGAAGTCAACTACTATTTGGTTAACTTTTGTTACTGATTTTTAGGGTCTTAATTAGGGTCTTGGACCCTCAAGACTATAATTTTGGACTGTATTATTGCAAGATTGCCAAAATCTCTACAGGTTATTCTGCCTCCTCATAGAGGCCCTCTATCCAAGCCTTTAGATCCTAAGTCTTTTGCCCTATATCCTGAATCCAAAAAAAGAGCGCAGAGTCTCTTTCTCTGCATAGTTACCCATTCTAAGTGATTGTTTTCCTAAGTCTTGGTTGTCACAACAGTTCCCCAGTTCCTTTAAACTGACCTGTTTCTATAAAACTCCCTCAGCTTTAGGGGTACTCTCAGTGAGAGTCCAGGTCTCAATGAAATCATAGCCCTTCACATTTAACTTTATATTTGTAAATAATGAGTTGTATATATATAAATTTTATTTGTAAATCTTAAAGAACATCACCAAAATTATTTGTGTTTTCCAGCTTAAAATATAGAACTTACTCAGTATCAGTTACCCCTTTGTTGTTAACAGCGGTCTACTTTATACTATTATTATCCAATGAGCGGGTAAGTTCTTATAGGCAGTGACCAGTATGTAATTATATTTTCCTGTAGAAATCTGAGTGGGTGTATTTAAGGAAGAAATTTTAAAAGAAGTGGAAAGAGGCTGTGGAAGAGCTTATTTATTTATAAAACAAACCCAAATGAAAATAGGAAAATATGATCTATTTTTCAGAAAAAAACTAAAAAAAAGAAATTCTATGATGGAAACAATAAAATCTCACTCCCTAACCATTACAGCCCTTTGCCGTTTTATAGCATGTGTACCATGTCTTATTACTTTTTTTTTTTTTAAGTAGGCTCTACGCCCAGAATAGGGCTTGAACTCACGACCCTGAGATCAAGAGTCCCATGCTCTACCAACTGAGCCAGCCAAGGACCCCCTTCTTGTCTGATTAATTAAAATGTGTTAGAAAATTCCTGATTATTTTTTTCCTCTGGATTTCACTTATCAGTAACACTTCTTTCTTCCACCACCACATGTAACAGAAAAATACTGAATTGCATTTCTTACCAAAAAGCAGTTTTTACTGGAATATTGGGAAGCCGGGATTGATATATTTTTATCAGCACTTCCCCAACTAGTTACATCATGTTTCTTTGTATACTGCTCCCACTGACAGTGATGGTATGAAAAGCCATGGTGCATGCTGGGTAATGCAGACTTCAAGCATTCACACTCCATTAATTAATTCATCACCTAAAAGCTAAGTATTGATTTTTTAATGGTTTTACAAATCTATTTAAGTTTCAGTGATGTAATTAAGAGGATATGTGTTTACTGTAAATTATCTAACAAGTACAATGGTATTACTCTCAGAAGTAACAAACAATTTAGCTTGTGAGGAGGGGAAAAGAGGTTGGTTAAAATATTTTCCCAAATACTGATTATTTAATGCTATGATAAGCCATTAAAATATGGCTTTAAAAAAACTGTTATGTCAAAACATGGGTTCTATGTTTCTTGATATTTGGTAAGAATGAAATCAGACACCAATGAATTTTTCCTTAATCCTATTTTAAATTATAGTGAAATAAATATTCTTTGTTTATTAGACTTGGTGGAAACATTTTCACTTTAATTATTACTGTGGAATATTATGGAAGATGTGAACTATTTTGTATTTTTCCATTTTCATTCCTAGAAAATGTTTTGGCACACAAGCCATGTAGAAATAGTCCTACAGGTACTTATTTATAATATTTCCTTTACCTTTGATAATAATGGAAATAAAACCATGCATGTGTTAATTCTTAAAAAAAAAAAAAGGCTGACATCATAAATTTACTAAAACTAGAAATTGTGTCATTTATGAGATAAACTGATTTTTAAAACTTTTTTTATTGACATACTATGCATTATTTCTCTTAGGGGTTCAGGTCTGTGAACCTTCATTCTTACACAATTCAATTCACAGCACTCACCATAGCACATACCAGTGTCCATCACCCAGCCACCCTATCCCTCACCCCCCACACCCCAGCAACTCTCAGTTTGTTTTGAGACTAAGAGTCTCTTGTGTTTTGTTTCCCTTCTGATCCCATCTTGTTTCATTTTTCCCTCCCTATCCCCCATGGCCCCCTACCCTGCCTCTCAAATTACTTATATCAGAGACAATATGATAATTGTCTTTCTCTGATTAACTTATTTCACTTAGCATAATACCCTCTAGTTCCATCCATGGCCTTCCAAATGGCAGGATTTGGGGGTTTTGATGGCTGCATAGTATTGCATTGTGTATATATATCACATCTTCTTTACCCATTCATCTCTTGGTGGACATCTAGGTTCTTTCCATTGTTTGGCTATTGTGGACATTGCTGCTATAAACATTCGGGTGCATGTGCCCCTTCGGATCACTGCATTTGTATCTTTAGGGTAAATACCCAGTAGTGCAATTGCTGGGTCATAGGGTAGATCTATTTTCAACTTTTTGAGGAACCTCCGTGCTGTTTTCCAGAGTGGCTGCACCAGCTTGCATTCCCACCAATAGTGTAGGAGGGTTCCTCTTTCTCCATATCCTCACCAACATCTGTCATTTCCTGACTGGTTAATTTTAGCCATTCTGACTAGTGTGAGGTGGTATCTCACTGTGATTGTGATTTGTATTTCCCTGATGCCAACTGATGTTGAGCACTTTTTCATGTGTCTGTTATCCATTTGGATGTCCTCTTTGCAGAAATGTCTGTTCATGTCTTCTGCCCATTTCTTGATTGGATTATTTGTTCTTTTGAGTGTTGAGTTTGATAAGTTCTTTCTAGATTTTGGATATTGGCCTTTATCTGATATGTCATTTGCAAATATCTTCTCCCATTCTGTCAGTTGTCTTTTGGTTTTATTGACTTTTTCCTTTGCTGTGCAAAAGCTTTTGATCTTGTTGAAGTTCCAATAGTTCATTTTTGCCTTGCTGCCCTTGCCTTTGGCTATGTTTCTAGGAAGAAGTTGCTGTGGCTGAGGTTGAAGAGGTTGCTGCCTGTGTTCTCCTCAAGGAGTTTGATGGATTCCTGTCTCACATTGAGGTCTTTCATCCATTCTGAGTCTATTTTTGTGTGTAGTGTAAAGAAATGGTCCAGTTTCATTCTTCTGCATGTGGCTGTCCAATTTCCCCAACACCATTTCTGGAGAGACTGTATTTTTTCACACAAGACATTCTTTGCTGTTTTGATGAAGATTAGTTGACCATTGAGTTGAGGGTCCATTTCTGGGCTCTCTATTCTGTTCCACTGATCTATGAGTCTGTTTTTGTGCCAGTACCATAGTGTCTTTTTTCCCCCCATTTTATTTTATTTCTTTTCAGTCTTCCAAAATTGATTGTTTATGCACCACACCCAGTGCTCCATGCAGTATGTGCCCTCCATAATACCCACCACCACGCTCACCCATCCCCCCAACCCCCCTCCCCTCCAAAACCCTGTTTGTTTCTCAGAGTCCACAGTCTCTCACAGTTCATCTCCTCCTCCAACTTACCCCAACTCACTTCTCCTTTCCAACTCCCAATGTCCTCTGTGTTATTCCTTATGCTCCACAAGTAAGTGAAACCGTATGATAATAGATTCTCTCTGCTTGACTTACTTCACTCAGCATAATCTCTTCTGGCCCTGTCCATGTTGATACAAAAGTTCAGTATTCATCCTTTCTGATGGAGGCATAATATTCCATTGTATATATGGACCATATCTTCTTTATTCATTTGTCCGTTGAAGGGCATCTTGATTCACACTTTGACAACTGTGGCCATGGCTGCTATGATAATTGGGGTATAGATGGCCCTTCTTTTCAGTACATACGTATCTTTGGGGTAAATGCCCAGTAATGCAATTTCAGGGTCATAGGTTAGCTCTATTTTTAATTTCTTAAGGAATGTCCACACTGTTTTCCAAAGTGGCTGCACCAACTTGCGTTCCCACCAACAGTGTAAGAGGGTTTCCATTTCACTACATCCCCTCCAACACTTGTTTACTGTCTTGTTAATTTTGCCATTCTGAGTGGGTAAGGTGGTATCTCAGTGTGGTTTTGATTTGAATCTCCCTGATGGCTAATGATGATGAACATTTTTTCATGTGCCTGTTAGCCATTTGTGTGTCTTTTTCGGAGAAGTGTCTGTTCATGTCTTCTGCCCATTTTTTGACGTGATTATCTGTTTTGTGTCTGTTGACTGTATTGTCTGGATGATTACAGCTTTGAAATAGAGCTTGAAGTCTGGAATTGTGATGCTGCCAACATTGGTTTTCTATTTCAACATTCCTCTGGCTGGTCTTTCCTGGTTCCACAGAAATTTTAGGATTATTTGTTCCATTTCTTTGAAAAAAATTGATGGTATTTTGATAGGGATTGCATTCAATGTGTAGATATAGCTTTAGGTAGCATGGACATTTTCACAGTATTTGTTCTTCTAATCCATGAGCGTGGAATGTTTTTCCATTTCTTTGTGTCTTCTTCAATTTCTTCATGAGTCCTTTTTATTACTTTTTAGTTTTCTTTTTTTTTTTTTAATTTCTTTTCAGTGTACCAGAATTCATTGTTTATGCACCACACCCAGTGTCCATGCAATACATGTCCTCCATAATACCCACCACCAGGCTCACCCAACTCCCCCCCCCCGCACCCCTTCAAAACCCTCAGATTGTTTTTCAGAGTCCATAGTCTCTCATTGTTCATATCCCCCTCCAATATAGTTTCCCAAGTACATATTTTTTGCCTCTTTAGTTAGTTAGGTTTATTCCTAGGTATCCTATGGTTTTGGGTGCAATTGTAAATGGGATCGACTCCTTAATTTCTCTTTCTTCTGTCTTGCTGTCGATGTATAGCAACTGATTTCTGAGCATTGATTTTATATCCAGACACTTTACTGAATTCCTGTATGAGTTCTAGCAGTTTTGGAATGGAGTCTTTTGGGTTTTCCACATAAAGTAGCATATCATCTGCAAAGAGTGAGAATTTGACTCCTTTGCCAATTCAGATGCCTTGTATTTCTTTTTGTTGTCTGATTGCCGAGGTTAGGACGTCTAGTACTATATTGAATAGCAGTTGTGATAGTGGACAGCCCTGCCATGTTCCTGACATTAGGGGAAAAGTTCTCAATTTTTCCCCATTGAGAACGATACCACTGTGGGTTTTTCATAGATGGCTTTGATGATATTGAGGTATGTACTCTCTATCCCTACACTTTGAAGAGTTTTGATCAGGAAAGGATGCTATACTTTGTCAAATGCTTTTTCAGCGTCTATTGAGAGGATCATATGGTTCTTGTTCTTTCTTTTATTAATGTATTGTATCACCTTGATTGATTTGCAGATGTTGAACCAAACTTGCAGTGCAGGAATAAATCCCACTTGGTCATGGTGAACAATCCTTTTAATTTACTGTTGGATGCTATTGGCTAATATTTTGGTGAGAATTTTTGCATCCGTATTTGTCAAAGATATTGGTCTGTAACTCTCCTTTTTGATGGTGTCTCTGGTTTTGGGATCAAGGTAATGCTGACCTCATAAAATGAGTTTGGAAGTTTTCCTTCCATTTCTGTGTTTTGGAACAGTTTCAGGAAGATAGGTATTAATTCTTTAAATGTTTGGTAGAATTCCCCTGGGAAGCCATCTGGCCCTGGGCTCTTGTTTTTTGGGAGGCTTTTGATGACTGCTTCAATCTCCTTACTGGTTATGGGTCTGTCTGTTCAGGTTTTCTATTTCTTTCTGGTTCAGCTATGGTAGTTTATATGTCTCTAGGAATGCATATATTTCTTTCAGATTGTCAGATTTTCTGGTGTATAGTTGCTCATAATATGTTCTTGTAATTGTTTATATTTCGTTGATGTTGGTTGTGATCTCTCCTCTTTCATTCATGATTTTATTAATTTGGGTCCTTTCCCTTTTCTTTTTGATAAATCTGGCCGGGGGTTTATCAGTCTTATTAATTCATTCAAAGAACCAGCTCTTAGTTTCATTGATTTGTTCTACTGTTCTTTTGGTTTCTATTTCATTGATTTCTCCTCTGATCTTTATGATTTCTCTTCTCCTGCTGGGTCTAGGCTTTCTTTGCTATTCTTTCTCCAGCTCCTTTAGGTGTATGGTTAAGTTGTGTACTTGAGAAAGGCTTGTATCACTTTATACTTTCCTCTTGGGACCGCCTTTGCTTTGTCCCAAAGATTTTGAATAGTTGTGTTTTCATTTTCATTTGTTTCCATGAATTTTTTCAATTTCTCTTTAATTTCCTGGTTGACCCATTCATTCTTTAGTAGGATGCTTGTAGTCTCCATGTATTTGAGTTCTTTCCAACTTTCCTCTTGTAATTGAGTTCTAGTTTCATAGCACTGTGGTCTGAAAATATGCAGGGAATGATCCCAGTCTACTGGTACTGGTTGAGACCTGATTTGTGACCCAGGATGTGATCTATTCTGGAAAATGTTCCATGTGCAGTGGAGATGATGTGTATTCTGTTGCTTTGGGATGGAGTGTTCTGAATATATCTGTCATGTCCATGTGGTCCAGTGTGTTTTCCTTGTTGATCTTTTGGTTAGATGATCTATTTCAGTGAGGGGGGTATTAAAGTCCCCTACTATTATTGTATTATTATTGATGTGTTTCTTTGATTTTGTTATTAATTGGTTTATATAATTGGCTGCTCCCATGTTAGGGGCATAGATATTTAAAATTGTTAGATTTTCTTGTTGGACAGACCCTTTAAGTATGATACAGTGTCCTTCCTCATCTCTTATTATAGTCTTTGGCTTACACTCTAATTTATTGATATAAGGATGGCCACCCCAGCTTTCTTTTGATGTCTATTAGCATGGTAAATTGTTTTCCATCCCCTCATTTAAAATCATTTAAAAACAGTAGAACAAATCAAATCACCACCTCATTTAAAATTTAAAATTTAGACCCAAAGGTGTCTTTGGGTCTAAAATGAGTTTCTTGTAGATAGCATATCCACGGGTCTTTTTTTTTTTTTTTTTTTTTATCCATTCTGATACCCTGTCTTTTGATTGGGGCATTTAGCCCATTTACATTCAGCATAACTATTGAAAGATATGAATTTAGTGCCATTGTACTGCCTGGAAGGTTACTGTTACTGTATTTTGTCTCTTTTCCTTTCTGGGCTGTTACTTTCAAGTTCTCTCTTTGCTTAGAGGACCCCTTTCAATATTTCAAAATTTCCTGTAGGGCTTGTTTGGTGCTTGCAAATTATTTTAATTTTTGTTTGTCCTGGAAGCTTTTTATCTCTCCTTCTACTTTCAATGACAGCCTAGCTGGATATAGTATTCATGCCTACATATTTTTTCTCATTTAGTGCTCCAAATATATCATGCCAGTCCTTTCTGGCCTGCCAGGTCTCTGTGGATAGGTGTGCTGCCAATCTAATATTTCTCCATTGTATGTCACAGACCTCTTGTCCCAAGCTGCTTAAAGGATTTTCTTTTTGTCACTCAGACTTGTAAGTTTTACTATTAGATGAAGGGGTGTGGAGCTATTTTTACTGATTTAGAGGGGGGTTTTTTGCCTCCTGGATTTTGATGCTTGTTCCCTTTGCCAAATTAGAGAAATTCTCTACTATAATTTGCTTCATTATACCTTCTTCCCCTTCTCTTTCTGCTTCTTCTGTATCCCAGTTATTCTAATATTGCTTTATCTTATGGTATCGCTTATCTCTCGAATTCTCCCCTCATGGTCAAGTAGTTGTTTGTCTCTCTTTTGCTCAGCTTCTTTATTCTCCATCATTTGGTCTTCTATATCACTAATTCTCTCTTCTGCCTCATTTATTCTAGCAGTAAGAGCCTTTTTTATTGGAACTCATTAATAGCTTTTTTTTTTAATTTCTACTTGCTTAGATTTTAATACTTTTGTGGGATAAATTGATTTTTAATAGTAATAGAGAAAAAAAGCACTTTGGAAATCGTGGGAATTACATTCAGAAGACATAATTTTATAAGTACATTTAGAAAAGATAAGAGTCATTTATATATCTGCCCTAAGTTAAATATGTCCTTTGATGATATTCAGCATGAACTGTCATGGACTATGACAGTGACATGTATGTTGTGACTTTATCCCCTTTAAGGAATTTTAATGCAAAGCCTATGAAGATTCTGAAGATATTTTACCAAAAACCCTGCCACTTTTTCTTGCAGTCCAGTGTAATACAATCTGAAAATCAGTTCACCCTCAAACATTTCAGACAATGCTAACATACATGGCTATGGAATGCAGAGAATGTTTCTTTCTAAAATTGAAATGGAAAAAAAAAACCTGGTCATTAGATAATTATGACTGCTTATCTTCTTTTACTGCATACTCTGGAAGAAGAGGCTGCATTATTTTTACTGGGAACAGTTGCTGTGATTACTCAGTTTTTAGGTGACATCCAACTGGTAATGGGAGATGGGAGTCTATTTGAAGTTACTCATCGTGCAGAGATAAAAAGCCTGCTGAACAATCCTACTCGGTCTTTTGATAGCATTAATTAGCAGGGGAGTGAAGGTTGGTGTATATCTGTGACTTTTGTAAGTCAAAGTTTTTTTTATTCTCAGTGTCAAAAAAGGGGGAACCCATCAGAATGCTTTATATCTTATGAATAAGAAGAAGAGATGTTTTTGCAATTAAAAGTAAACCTAAGCACTTGCAGAATTTTTAACTTAGGGAAGGATGTGCCCTTTTTTGAGGTTTGGTTCCTTCCTAGGACTCCGCAAATGATTACCATTTGGCATTTCTTAAAAAGTGTTGGTAATTAGGATTTTAAAAAGGCTTTTGTAGATTATGAAGAAATCCTCTCATTTGTGGTTAACTTCAAATAAGTTTTGGGACCCTCAGAATGAAATTAAACAGTTACTTATTTACATATTTCTGCACACAGCCCATCCGTCCTGCATCTGTGCCCTGCACATAAACATAAACCCATAATTCTGTTTAATTATGCCACCAACAGAGTGTCATCAGAGACCTCTACTACTTGAGTTCCCATTTCTGGAAAATGTACCACATACATCTCTCCATGGTCAATGGACTCAGAAGTCTATATAGAGTATGAGTTCCATGAAGAAATGCCAGAAAATACAGATCTTGGGGAAAGAAAAGAAGATAAAATGTGATTTCCAATATTAGAATGAGAGTAAGACTAGTCAACAGGAATTCCAGAAGAAGTCCCTGGTGTCCAGTATTTACCACAGTTGTGGAAGAGGACAGATGACAGGGGCAGGCTGCATGGGAAGGGTTAGCCTGGTGATGCCCATCAAAGGCAAAGGAGAAGACATACTGAAGACATTTGGATTCATAGACAGGATTGTAGAGTGGAAAGATTAGGTCCTTGGATATGTCTGATTCCAAGACTGGAATATGCTGTTGACCAGATACATATGTCTGTGTCTATATCTGTATCTATATCTATACCTATAGCTATCTGTATCAATATATGTCTGTATCTAATATATATAGATATATCTAATGTATATATGTGTGTATATATATATATATATACACACACATCTGACTTATTAGATATATATACAGAGAGAGATGGATGTAAATCTAATGCATATCTGCATATAACCTACATCTGCAATCCATATTGAATCTACATCTATGCCCATACCCCCACACAGACAGAAATATACACAGAGATAAATGCACACATGTATGTATTTCTCCCCTCATTTCCAATAAAGTAGGCATAAGTTAATGTAACGAATTTGTCAATATTTCGAATTACCGTCTATGGAGCTAATGGAAAATAACCTTTTCAATACCACAAACAACAGTCATTTAAAAATTTGGAGGGCACCAAATATATAGCAGTGATTTGGCTCCATAATTATCTGTAGTAAGCGAAAGGCAAAATTTGCCAGTGAGTATCCAGTATTTGTGATGAGACCAGCGTCCTCTGATGGGTAAACTCCCGTTGCTGGTGTAAGCTTGAGGGCAAGCAAAGAGTAAAGGCTGGAAGTGCTCTTCTCCAGACGGGTGACCTCTCATCCTCCCCCTTGAATGCCAGTGTTGCCAGTGAGCCATTTATTTAAAAAAGAGATGTATGTCATAGCTTGGCATTAAGAAACCAACTAGAAATTGAGTTCTGAGTTAGTGATGGGGTTGCCACTGAATATCAGGCCATGTCTGAGATCCTGGAAAACCCCAGGTAGTCACGCAGAAAGACCAGTCGAGCCAGGAGAGCCCCAGTCCTTTCCACAGAGGAGCCAGCAGTCTGGATGGGGAAGTACCCAGGTACAAAAAGAGTAAAGTGGCTTTGGCACAAAGTGGCTTGTTTTTATAGCTGTTGCAAGAATTGCATCTACTCTTGTGCCCTCTGAGCCCACTTTCTGTGGCCATACCCTGATCATATCTCTGTAGGTGGATCATTTAGTAAATCAGTTTTCAGTGAAATCCTTTGAGTATGCCCTCTCATTCCTGTACTGATTGACTGATCCACTGTGATCAGAATTGGTTCTAGATCAGAATAAGAACTAATAAGCATTCTTATTCATTGGAACACGTGTATTCTCCCAGTGTACACTTTTTTAAAAAAGATTTTATTTATTTGACAGCTCACAAGCAGGCAGAGAGGCAGGTAGAGAGAGAGAGGAGGAAACAGGCTCCCTGCTGAGCAGAGAGCCCGATGCGGGGCTCGATCCCAGGACCCTGGGATCATGACCTGAGCCGAAGGCAGAGGCTTAACCCACTGAGCCACCCAGGCGCCGCCCTGGTGTACACTTTTATCCACTATGAGAATCACTGGCCACTAAGTTGTTGCAAAGAGTGTGGTAAATGACAGCTTAACTAGAAAGGGGATGATAGACTCTTGCTTTTGGAGCATTCATTGCCTTAGCCGAAAGAAAATGAGGAGGAACCTGGGCCAAAATTAAAACTGCACTTAAAGTGGACAGATCACGTGATGTAAAGAAACAGGATTAACTATCTGTTGACCGATTCTTTCGTTCTTTAGAGGTCTTTAGTTGATTTGTTTTTTAACTTACCTGGGGCTTCTGGGAACCAGAAAAGAACAGGAAGTAAAGAGAGAGCCAAATAGACTGAGACTACGTTCCATTCAGAATCTATTGGTTGCCGAGTTTTAACTTGGGTGGCAACAGCAGCTGCTTTTTAATCAATCTCTTAATGCACTCAGTGCTGGGAAACATTTATGTTCTGTTGAGGAAATTTAATGATATTCCTAAATATGTCCAGTAACACATGATTGACTCTTTCTTCCAATCCAGTGTGTGTAGTAAAAAGTAAATCTCTTGGCGATGAAGTCATTTAGAAAATAGTTCTTCTTAGAAATCCTGACGGTACTGTGCTTAAAAGCATGATTATTTGATGCTAAAGTATTAGGTTATGTTGCTCAAAATCTTGACTCTTCGGCATTATCGGTCACCTGAAGAAATAATCCAAAAAATTAATTCTCCTGTCTCCTCCTATCAGATGCTTACGTGAGTACCTAGCCTACACAGTCAGCATATTGTAATATGGATGTGTACATCATGCTGAAAAAGCATACCTTCAGAGGCAAAATTTGATTGTATTTTCAATTTTAATTATTTTCTCCATCACTGAATCAAGATTAGGAGACATATTATTGACTTCCAACTGTTTTCGCTAATTAATGTGGTAAGTGGATTGCCATCTTTGTGCAACCTCTTTTTTTCATGTGACAATGCCTTGCCTTATTGATTAGATTGCTGAAACTATGTCAATTATGAGCCAAATGCTATTTCTGGCTTATATTGTGTTCCTTAAAATAATCATTATTTAAAAATGAAAAGCCAATTGTTTTATCCAACTGCAATATAAAAATACCTGTTAGCACACTATATCCAAGAGTGCCTTCCAATGAAAGAATTCTGATCATTCTACTCTTTTTCTGAAATAGTTTTCAGGAAGCATGCGGGTTTTACAGCTTCTTCTTAGTGCTATGATTTGTATCGGTTCTGTACCTTTCAATGAAGGCTTTTTGCACCAACAGCATTATCGGACCCTGTTCTGCAGATATAGGGAACAGGAGAAAGTTCAGTGTACTTTGAAAGTAACAAGAAATCTTAGCTAAATTTATGCTTCTCATTGACAAAGCTCCATAATAAACAATACTCTGAGGAATTAGGGAAAAATAGATTGAGTCTCCAATAAAGTCTTATTTTCAATACTTGTTATTGATTCCTTTTATATTTAGTGGATAACTCGAGACAGTTTATTTTTATGAGGTTGTAGAACAATCCAATACAATAGTAAAAACGAATTCAGCAATTAAAAAATAGAGCACTGAATTTTTAACAATTAGTTAAGACAAACTCTACCCTAACGGTATGTTAGTCAAGATAAACTGACCAGGTCTGTCCTTACAGCTTCTGTTAAACCTTTAAAAGTGTAACACTGGAGGATATGTGTCAAACTTATCCTTAATATACATTTCATACTTGTGAAAAGTATTCAAAATATTGTAACGTGTTTTCCAGTTACTGCCAGCAAACTAGTTACTAATCAGATGTGTGTGTTTACATCAGTGTGTTTCCAGCAGCATTTAGAGAGACTTCTAGAAAGGATGGCATCTGTTTTATTCATTAATATGTTTTAATGCTTAGCATGATGTCTGACGCACAGTAAGTGCTTCCTACAACTCGCTCTTCATGGGAGTGGTTGGTTTGTACCGAGTGGGCTGGGCAGGTTCTAGAGAGTTGGTTCTTGTATTGCTGTTGTGTTGCTGGTCCTGGGTTCCCTGGGTATGCATGAGTCCCTGTGGCTTTTGAGAGACCTGTTGAAAGGAGCTCCTAGAGAAATCTTTTTTTTTTTTTAATTAACATATAATGTATTATTTGTCCCGGGGGTACAGGTCTGTGAATCATCAAGCTTACACATTTCACAGCACCCACCATAGCACATACCCTCCCCAATGTCCATCACCCAGATCCCCTATCCCTCACCCCCCAGCCCCCAACAACCCTCATTTTGTTTCCTGAGATTAAGAGTCTCTTATGGTCTCCCTCCTGATCCCATCTTGTTTCATTTTTCCCGCCCTGTCCCCCATGAACCCCCTGCTGCTCAAATTCCTCATACCAGAGAGAGCATATGAAAATTGTCTTTTTCTAATTGACTTATTTTGCTTAGTATAATACCCTCTAGTTCCATCCATGTCCTTCCAAATGGCAGGATTTGGGGGTTTTGATGGCTGCATAGTATTCCATTGTATATGTATATACCACATCTTCTTTACTCATTCATCCATTGATGGACATCTCGGTTCTTTCCCTAGTTTGGCTATTGTGGACATTGCTGCTATAAATATTCGGGTGCACGTGCCCCTTTGGATCACTACATTTGTATCTTTAGGGTAAATACCAAGTAGTGCAATTGCTGGATCATAGGGTAGCTCTATTTTCAACTTTCTGAGGAACCTCCATGCTGTTTTCCAGAGTGGCCGCACCAGCTTGCATTCCCACCAACAGTGTAGGAGAGTTCCCCTTTCTCCGCATCCTCACCAACATCTGTCGTTTTCTGACTTACTAATTTTAGCCATTCTGACTGGTGTGAGGTGGTATCTCACTCTGGTTTTGATTTGTATTTCCCTGATGCCAACTGATGTTGAGCATTTTTTCATATGTCTGTTGGCCATTTGGATGTCTTCTGCTTCTTGAGAAATCTTAAAAATTAAGAACTGTTGGTGAAATAGTATCAATATCTTTGAATATTATTAGATCATATTCAAATCATAAAGTACAGCAACGTTTTGGAGGGGTGTCCGGAACATAACACATGTGTATTGTACAGTAAAATGTGTACCCAAGCGTCCAAGTTTGTCTGCCATCCCCACCATGTACACACCCAATCTTTAATGATGAAGTATGGACAGTAGCCACATAAAGCTCCCATTTGAAGAGGGAACAATGGGAGACATTCATCAGTTTCTGGTTTGCTCTGTTACTATGGAGCAGACAGTATCAAGTTTCCTGAACAGGCTGCAGGGAAGTTCCCTAATTAGACTCCGTTTTCCATTTATCTCTGTAGCTCTTGGTTCTGACCTCAGAAGGGAAGGAGTTTTTATCACTGTCCTCCATGGGTACATCTGAAGTGGGCATCAGGAAGTATGCCCTCCTGAAGGTGGGGCAGTTTTTGGAACCTGTTCCTGCCTATGGAAGGGTGGTAACTAAAGGGCACTTTCATTTTGAACAATAACATTTTATTTCCAGCTTCTGGTGTTTTCGGCAATACATTTCTTGCAAAAACTTAAAAGAGGCTTCTGACCTTTTCTTCTAGTGAGTTCTGTATATCAGTATCTACCTTTAGTGTTTTCCCAGATTTAATTCTCAAATCTGCCCTGTTTTATTACAACTTTTCAACCCCACAACACATTTCTCTCTCTACTTAGTGGAAGCCATTTTGAAACTGACAAACTCGTAAAACCACAACTTCAATTGGAGACTGGCCATAACATTTGGATTCGAAAAGCTCTTGTCTCTCAAGAGTGTTTTTTCTCCTTTTTGCCTGCATCTGGGAATAGTGAGATGTTACATTCTTTAAGGTCTCAAAGTGCTAGGCTTTCTCTATTCTCTTTTATTTCTGTTTACAAAATGGCCATTTTTCTTGTGATCTTCTCTTTTTCTTGTACTCTCTTGCCAAATACACTTAATAGTAGCCAATAATGACTAAGAGTTTGAGTCTTTCCAACTATACATCTTTCTAAATGCTTATAGAGACTGGAGTGCCTGCTTTCAATGGGTTTATAATCTAGCTGGAGAAATAGGATGTACACAAAGGCAATTATAATTTAAAATGTTAATTTTAATATGTACTCCATACCTCGTGGTTGATGTGAAACTTAAGTTTTATTCTACTTCAAAGAAAGTGATGGTCATCATCAATTCAAACAAAACAAAACAAAACAAATCAATTCAAACAATTCAAAATTGCAGACTTTTAAGGGAAAGAACAACATGATCTTTAAAAAGTTTTGGAAAACGCCTGTGTCACTAAGCCTAAGCATGTAAGATTGAAACTGTGGTATGGACAATTTCTAAATTTATGTTAGGTCCCTTCTGGGGCTTCAGCGTTATTTTGAAAGGATTCTGGAACCGAGACTATCAACAGTCTTTACAGAGATGATGCATGCACTGATTGGATTCCTCATTTAATCTTTCATTAGCTAAGAAATGTCAGTGTGCTAAGGAAAAAAAAATGGTATTCCTACACCCTGCCTGTGTTTATAAATATCTACCGATACTTTAAGTTGAGCATTGAAAATAATTCACTAAGTGATAGCTGTAATGAAGTGTGAAATAAATTATCATCTTTGTTGGTGATAAAGATTATTGTGTTGGGCAGAAGACATATTTATCACATGGCCTTGACAGTACAGACCTGCTACAACAAGGGAACTAAAAAACAATCAAGAAACCAAAGATACGGAATTCATTTGCTATTTAAATCCATCTGATGGTTGTGGCTCAGATACCTGCCACCAAGGTCCGAGGCGTCTTGGTGGCCATTTGGATTCTCAGACAGCAGCTAAGGGATTTGGTCTATCAATACTGACTTCCGGCTGCTTCCTAGTATTTGAGAAGGAGACTAGAAGTGGTTAAAGAGATTTTCTTGACCTCAAAAGGTTTTCTTTGGATGCATGTGCCCGTTGTGACCACTGTGAGGATTTGGCCAGGTTCATAACCAGCGCATCAAAAGTGTTGCCGTGCTGCAGTTTATGATCAAAACTCAGTTATTCTGAGGCAAATGTTCTCACACCATCTTCAGGAAATTTCTTGTAATCGTTTCACATGACATCAGTACATTCCTAGCAGCACAACCTCTCACCACAAACACAGTCTTAAGTCCAAAAGCAGGCAGTTTTTGCACCACACAAGTAATATTCTGATATTTTGCAAAGGCAGGAGAGAATTGCCATTCCCAGCATCATTTTTGAAATTGTTTACTATTTTTGCACATTTCTCTTCATATTAATTTTAGTACATGCTAAATTTATAGTATGTATATAATTAAGAAGACAGTGTACTATTCAAGTCAAGTACAGCATGTGTGTTGTCCGTGTGTATTTTAACTGAAATTACACACCACAGTTGTGCCTGGGGAGAGTCGTGCCTTTGGGGAAACACTTTAATATACAACTGATGGAGCTGTCTCCCACCAAGGGGTCAGAACATGAGCTAAAGTGTTCTGCATAATAGAAGGAAAATCATGGGTAGTTCTAGAAGGAGATCCAGAATAGAAAAGCAAGAAACCCAGAAAGTTGGGTATGGCAAGGAAAAGGAGACTAAAGCAGAGTTTCCCAGTCTCAGAACCACTAGTATTTTAAGAGGATCATTTTTGTTTGGGAAGGCCTCCCTCTGCGCTGTGATAATTAGCAGTGTTGCCGGTCTCTACCCATCAGATATCAGTAACACACACCGCCGGTTAGTTTTGACACCCAGAAATGACTCCAGAATTTGCCAGATGTCACCTGAGAGGGCAATTTTGTCCCAGTCGAGAACCACTGGACTAAATGAAGGTATCCCAAAAAGCAGGCTGACCATAATTGGATTTGGGATGAACATGAATGTTAAAGTTTTTTGTTTGTTTTTTTTTTTAAATCTCTGTGTTGACATTTAAGAGAGTCTAAGAAAACCTGACACCTTTCTTTCCAAAAGCTGAATTCAAAAGCAATTAGGAGATAAGCTCAAGAATCTGGCAGAAGGATCTCAAAATATTAGTTGGATAGTGATAGAAGCTAGATTCAATTACATACACTAGTTACAAAATAACTGGGATCACAGGAAAGGTGTATTTTTAGATTTCTAGGTTCTACCAAAGAGTTTTCCAAAGTGGTTGTGTAATTCTACATCTGCATTAGCCCTCTATGAGGGTTGAAGTTTCTCTGTATCCTAACCAAGTTTCCATTTATTTTCATCTTTGCTACTAACATCTAGCTGTCATGGTGCTGTAGTGTTTGTGCATTTCCCCGATGACTGATGACATGGAGAATCGGTTCATACACTTAGTAGTCACTTGGATATTCCCGTTTGTAAAGAGCCTGTTCAAGACTTTTGCCCTCTTATTAAAAGACTGGTGTCTCTTTGTTTTGTTTTTAATTGATCTGAAGACTACTTTATACATTCCGAACACAAGTCCTTTCTCAGTGTTTGAGCTCACAGTATCTTCTCTCAGCTGCTGGGTTGCTTACACATGCTTAATAGACTTAATGCAAGGTTTGCGTTTTTCTGTTTTGTTGAAATAACAATTTGCAGAAGTTTTGTTATTTGATTAATGACTTGGAAATCTTTAAGAAATCATGGCTACTCCAAAATCATCAACATGTTCATTCTATCGTGTTTTCTTTTAGAACAGAGGTCAGCCAACAATAGCCTATGGGCCATATCCAACCCACCACCTGTTTTTATGGGAACCATGACCTAAGATTGGCTTCTACGTTTTTTAACAGTTACCAAAAAGTCAAAAGAAAAATATTTTAATGACACATGAAAGTTATATAAATTTCAGATTTCAGTGTCCATAAATATTTATTGTAACATAACAATGTTTATCTGTTTACAAACTGTCTTTGGCTGTTTCCATGCTGTAACATCAAAGTTGAGTACTTGTAAGATACTATGTAATCCAAAAGCCTATATATACCTGGCCCTTTACAGAAAAAATCTGCCAATCCCTGTTGTAGAAAGCTGATTTCTTTAGTGCTTGCATTTAGGTATATGAAGCCTCTTGAATAAATTTTGTGAGGTAGAGGGCAAGGTTCATTTTTTTATCCATTTAGGTATCTCACTATATCATCATTAATTGAAACACCTGTTTTCCCTCATTGACTTTCATTAGCCTTCTATAATAGTCAATAATACATATGCATATATTGTAAAATAGTACCTGTATCACAGAGATAAATGATTTTTATATGTGTAATGATTCTGGACTCTTCTGTTAATTTATTTAACTGTTCTTCTATGAATATTATGATACCTTAATGACTAGCTCTATAGCAAGACTTAAATCTGGTATGGTAAACCCTCTACCTGTCCTTGTTTAAAATTATCCTGGCTATTTTAGGTTCTTTGCATTTCCATATAAATTTTAAAATATGCTTGTCAGTTTCTAGAGAAAAATTCTGGGAAAAAACAGCTTTAGAACTATAGATTAATTTAGGGTAGAACACTGTCTCAAAAGTACTGAGTAGTCTAATTCACAAATATGATGAATATCTCCATTTATTTAAGTCCTCAGGAACTGTGCTCTGCAGTGTTTAATAACTTCAAGTATATAAATTTTGTACATCTTTGGGTATAATATTTCCAAGTATTTGTAGTTTTGTGCTATTATGAATAGCACTATTTTAAAATTTCATTTCCTGATCATCTGTTGCCAGTATATAGATATAACCGATCTTTTGTATACTGACTTCATATTATACAGTCTTGCTAAATTCACATATTATTCTAATGGTTTGTTTGCAATATGACTTTGTCTTAGTACAGCCTTAGCTCGTAGTATAATACTGAATGGAATTGGTGGATAACTGTCCCATCTTACAGAAAAAGCTTTAAAATACACCGTTAAATGGATATTAGCTGAAGATATTTTGTAGATCCTTTATCGAATTGATAAAGTTCTTCCCTATTACATATTTGCACAGTCTTTGACTATGCATGAGTGTTGAATTTTATCAAATGTTCGTTCCACATACACTGAAGTAATCTTTTTTCCTTTATTCTGTTAAGATGGTAAATTATATTGATTTTTTTCATCTTTAGTGTTTTTTTAAATTTGTTTTTCAATGTTCCAAGATTCATTGTTTATGCACCACACCCAGTGCTCCATGCAATATGTGCCCTCCTTAATACCCACCACCAGGCTCACCCAAACCTGCACTCTCCTCCCCTTCAAAATGCTGTTCATTTCTCAGAGTCCACAGTCTCTCATGGTTTGTCTCCCCCTCCGATTTCCCCCGGCTCATTTCTCCTCTCCAACTCCCAGTGTCCTCTGTGTTATTCCTTATGCTCCACAAGTTAGTGAAAGCATATGATAACTGACTCTCTCTGCTTGACTTATTTCACTCAGCAGAATCTCTTCCAGTCCCGTCCATGTTGCTACAAAAGTTGGGTATTTATCCTTTCTGATGGAGGCATAATATTTCATTGTATATAGGGACCACATCTTCTTTATCCATTCGTCTGTTGAAAAGCATCTTGGCTCTTTCCACAGTTTGGCAACTGTGGCCATTGCTGCTATGAACATTGGGGTACAGACAGCCATTCTTTTCACTACATCTGTATCTTTGGGGTAAATACCCAGTAGTGCAATTGCAGGGTCATAGGGTAGCTCTATTTTTAATTTCTTAAGGAATGTCCACACTGTTTTCCAAAGTGGCTGCACCAACTTGCATTCCCACCAACTGTGTAAAAGGGTCCCCTTTCTCCACAACCTCTCTGACACTTGTTTACTGTCTTGTTGACTTTGGCCATTCTCATTGGTGTAAGGTGATATCTCAGTGTCGTTTCGAGTTGCATCTCCCTGGTGGCTAATGATGATGAACATTTTTTCATGTGTTTGTTAGCCATTTGTATGTCTTCTTTGGAGAAGTGTCTGTTCATGTCTTCTGCCCATTTTTGATGTGATTATCTGTTTTGTGTGTGTTGAGTTTGAGGACTTCTTTATAGATCTTGGATATCAGCCCTTTGGCCACAGTGCCATTTGCAAATATCTTCTCCCATTCCATGGGATGCCTCTTTGTTCTGTTGACCTGCTTCCTTTGCTGTGCAGAAGTTTTTGATCTTGATGAAATCCCAAAAGTTCACTTTCACTTTTGTTTCCTTTGCCTTTGGAGATGTGTCTTGAAAGAAGTTGCTGTGGCTGATGTTAAAGAGGTTATTGCCTGTGTTCTCCTCTAGGATTTTGATAGATTCCTGCCTCACGTTGAGGTCTTTTATCATTTCAAGTTTATCTTTGTGTATGGTGTAAGAGAATGGTCGAGTTTCATTCTTCTATATATAGCTGTCCAATTTTCCCAGCACCATTTATTGAAGAGACTGTCTTTTCCACTGTATATTTTTTCCAGCTTTGTTGAGATTAGTTGACCATAGAGTTGCGGGTCCATATCTGGGCTCTTTATTCCACTGGTCTATGTGTCTGTTTTTGCGCCAGTACTGTGCTGTCTTGGTGATCACAGCTTTGTAGTAAAGCTTGAAATCAGGCAATGTTATGCCCTGAGGGTTGTTTTTTTTTTTCTTTTTCAGCCTTTATTTAGCAATTTGGGGTCTCTTTTGGTTCCATACAAATTTTAGGATTGTTTGTTCCAGTTCTTTGAAAAATACTGGTGGAATTTTGATTGGGATGACATTGGAAGTATAGATTGCCCTGGGCAGTATAGACATCTTAACAATGTTTATTCTTCTGATCCATGAGTATGGAATGCTTTTCCATCTTTTGGTGTCTTCTTCAATTTCTTTCTTTTTTTTAAAGAATTTATTTATTTGACAAAGATCACAAGTAGGCAGAGAGGCAGGCAGAGCATTTGGGTGGAAGGGGGGGGGAAGCAGGCACCCTGCTGAGCAGAGAGCCCAGTGTGGGGCATGATCCCAGCGCCCTGAGTTCATGACCTGAGCTGAAAGCAGAGGCTTAACCCACTGAGCCTCCCAGGTACCCCCTTCTTTCATAAGTTTTCTGTAGTTCAAGTATAGATCTTTTAACTCTTTGGTCAGGTTTATTCCCAGTTATCTTATAGTTTTTGGTGCTATAGTAAATGAACTGGATTCTCTAATTTCCTTATCTATATTTTCATTATTGGTGTATAAGAAAGCAACTGATTTCTGTACATTGATTTTGTATCCTGCCACATTACTGAATTGTTGTATGGTTCTAGTAGTTTGGGGGTAGAGTCTTTTGGATTTTCCATATAAAGTATCATGTCATCTGCAAAGAGAGTTTGACTCTTCTTTGCCAATTTTATTTATTTTTGTTGTCTGATTGCTGTTGTTGTACTTCTAGTACTAAGTTGAACAACAGTGGCAAGAGTGGGCATCCTTGTCGTATCCCTGATCTCAAAGGGAAGACTGTTGGCTTTTCCCCATTGAGAATCATATTTGCTGTGGGTTTTCATAAATAGATTTTATGAACTTGAGGAATGTTCCCTCTATCCCTATACTTTGAAGCATTTTAATAAGGAATGGATGCTGGGTCTTGTCAAATGCTTTTTCTGCATTCTTTTCTCTTATTGATTTGTTCTATCACATTGGTTGACTTGAGAATGTTGAACCACCCCTGCATCCCATGGATAAATCACACCTGGTCATGGTGGACAATTTTTTTTAATGTACTGTTAGATCCTATTAACTAGGATCTTATTGAGAATCTTGGCATTTATATTCATCAGGGATATTGATTTGAAATTTTCCTTTTTGGTGAGGTCTTTGCCTGGTTTGGGGATCAGAGTAATGCTGGCTTCATAGAAAGAGTCTGGAAGTTTTCTTTCTGTTTGTATTTTTTGAAACAGCTTCAGGAGAATAGGTTTTCTTTCTTTCTTTCTTTCTTTCTTTCTTTTTTCGTATTTTTATTTTTATTTATTTATTTTTTAAATTTATTTTTTGTTTATTTTCAGCATAACAGTATTCATTATTTTTGCACCACACCCAGTGCTCCATGCAATCCATGCCCTCTATAATACCCACCACCCAGTACCCCGACCTCCCAACCCCCGCCCCTTCAAAACCCTCAGATTGTTTTTCAGAGTCCATAGTCTCTCCTGGTTCACCTCCCCTTCCAATTTCCCCCCAACTCCCTTCTCTCTATGTCCCCATGTCCTCCATGCTATTTGTTATGCTCCACAAATAAGTGAAACCATATGATAATTGACTCTCTCTGCTTGACTTATTTCACTCAGCATAATCTCTTCCAGTCCCGTCTATGTTGCTACAAAAGTTGGGTATTCGTCCTTTCTGATGGAGGCATAATACTCCATAGTGTATATGGACCACATCTTCCTTATCCATTCGTCCATTGAAGGGCATCTTGGTTCTTTCCACAGTTTGGTGACCGTGGCCATTGCTGCTATAAACATTGGGGTACAGATGGCCCTTCTTTTCACTACATCTGTTATCTTTGGGATAAAGACCCAGTAGTGCAATTTCAGGGTCATAGGGAAGTTCTATTTTTAATTTCTTGAGGAATCTCTACACTGTTCTCCAAAGAGGCTGCATCAACTTGCATTCCCACCAACAGTGGAAGAGGGTTCCCATTTCTCCACATCCCCTCCCACACATGTTGTTTCCTGTCTTGTTAATTTTGGCCATTCAAACTGGTGTAAGGTGATATCTCAATGTGGTTTTAATTTGAATCTCCCTGATGGCTAGTGATGATGAACATTTTCTCGTGTGTCTGATAGCCATTTGTATGTCTTCACTGGAGAAGTGTCTGTTCATATCTTCTGCCCATTTTTTGATAGGAGTGTCTGTTTTGTGTGTGTTGAGTTTGAGGAGTTCTTTATAGATCCTGGATATCAACCTTTTGTCTGTACTGTCATTTGCAAATATCTTCTCCCATTCCGTGGGTTGCCTCTTTGTTTTCTGGACTATTTCCTTTGCTGTGCAGAACCTTTTGATTTTGATGAAGTCCCAAAAGTTCATTTTCACTTTTGTTTCCTTTGCCTTTGGAGACGTATCTTGAAAAAAGTTGCTGTTGCTGTTATCGAAGAGATTACTGCCTATGTTCTCCTCTAGGATTCTGATGGATTCCTGTATCATGTTGAGGTCTTTTATTCATTTTGAGTTTATCTTTGTGTATGGTGTAAGAGAATGGTCGAGTTTCATTCTTCTACATATAGCTGCCCAGTTTTCCCAGCACGGTTTATTGAAGAGACTTTTTTCCACTCTTTATTTTTTCCTGGTTTGTCGAAGATTATTTGACCCTAGAGTTGAGGTTCCATATCTGGGCTCTCTACTCTGTTCCACTGGTCGATGTGTCTGTTTTTATGCCAGTACCATGCTGTCTTGGTGATCACAGCTTTGTAGTAAAGCTTGAAATCAGGTAACGTGATGCCCCCCATTTTATTTTTGTTTTTCAACATTTCCTTAGCAATGTGGGGTCTCCTCTGATTCCATATAAATTTTTGGATTATTTGCTCCAGCTCTTTGAAGAATACTGGTGGAATTTTGATCGGAATGGCATTTAAAAGTATAGATTGCTCTAGGCAGTATAGACATTTTAACAATGTTTATTCTTCTGATCCAAGAGCATGGAATGATATTATTTCTTCTTTGAATGTTTGGTAGAATTCTCCAGGGAATCTGTCAGGTCCTGGGCTCTTGTTTCTTGGGAGGAATTTTTTTTTTTTTTTTAAGATTTATTTATTTGCCAGACAGAGGTCACAAGTAGGCAGGGAGGCGGGCAGAGAGGGGGGAAGCAGGCTCCTCGCTGAGCAGAGAGCCCAATGTGGGGCTCGATCCCATGACCCTGAGATCATGACCGGAGCTGAAGGCAGCGGCTTAACCCACTGAGCCATCCAGACACCCCTCTTGGGAGGATTTTGATCACTGTTTTAATCTGTTACTAGATATTGGTCTATTCAGGTTGTCAGTTTCTTCCTGACTCAGTTTTGGAAGTTTATAGGTTTCCAGGAATGTATCCATTTCTTCTAGGTTGCTTAACTTACTGGCATGTAATTCTTGATAATAATTTCTGATGATTGCTTCTATTTCCTTGGTGTTAATTGTGATCTCTCCCCTTACATTCATAATTTTATTAATCTGGGTCCTCTTTCTTTTCTTTTGGATTAGTTTGGCCAGTGGTTTATCAATCTTATTGATTCCTTCAAAAAACCAGCTTCTAATTTCATTGATGTGTTCTACTGTATCTCTAGTTTCTATCTCATTGATCTCTGCCCTAATCTTGATTATTTCCCTTCTTGTGTGTGGGGTTGGCTTAATTTGTTGTTGATTTTCCATTTCTTTAAGGTGTAAAGAGAGCTGGTGTATTCTGGATTTTTCAAATTTTTTGAGTGAGGCTTGGATGGCTATGTATTTCCCCCTTATGACTGCCTTTGCTGTATCCCATAGGTTGTGGACCATTGTGTCTTCATTCTCATTGGTGTCCATGAATTGTTTAAGTTCTTCTTTGATTTCCTGGTTGATCCAAATATCCTTAAGCAGGATGGTCTTTAGTTTTGAAGTGTTTGAATTCCTTCCAAACTTTCTCTTGTGGTTGAGTTACAGTTTCAAGGCATTTTGGTCTGAAAATATGCAGGGAATAATCTCAGTCTTTTTGACTCTCGGTGGAGCCCTGATTTGAGACCCAGTATGTAGTCTATTCTGGAGAAAGTTCCATGTGTACTCGAGAAGAATGAGTATTCTGTTGTTTTAGGGTGGAATGTTTTGTATATATCTATGAGGTCCATCTGGTCCAATGTATCATTCAAAGTTCATGTTTCTTTTGATTTTCTGCTTGGATGATCTGTTACTGAGAGTGGCATGTTAGAATCCCCTACTATTAATGTATTTATATCAGTATGACTCTTTATCTTAATTAACAGTTGTCTTATGTAGTTAGCTGCTCACATATTGGGGGCATAAATATTTACAGCTGTTAGATTTTCTTGGTGGATAGTCCCTTTAAGAATGATGTAGTGTCCTTCTGTATCTCTGACTACAGTCTTTAGTTTAAAATCTAATTTATCTGATAAGAGAATCACTACCCCAAATTTCTTTTGAGGCCCGTTGGCATGAAAGATGCTTCTCCATCCTTTCACTTTCAGTCTGGAAGTATCTTTAGGCTCCAGATGGGTGTCTTATATACAGCATATGGATGGGTCCTGTCGTTTTTCTGCAATCTGCAACCCTGTGCCGTTTTATGGGAATGTTTAGGCCATTCACATTGAGCGTGATTATGAAAGATACATTTTTATTGACATCATGTTGCCTCTGAAGTCCTTGTTTCTATAGACTGTCTCTTTAAATTTCTGTTCTATGTCACTCTTGGGTTCTATCTTCTTTTATAGAAGCCCCCCCCCCTTAATATTTCTTGTAGTTCCAGCTTGGTGGTCACATGCTCTTTTAAGCCTTGCTGGTCTTGGAAGCTCTTTATCTCTCCATGCATTTTGAATATCAGCCTTGCTGGATAAAGTATTCTTGGCTGCATGGTCTTCTCATTTAGTGCCCTGAATATGCCTTGCCAGCCCTTTCTGGCTTGCCAGGTTTTTATGGACAGATCTGACATTATTCTGATGGACCTTACTCTGTACATAAGGTAACTCTTCACCCTAGCTGCCCTGAGAAGCTCTCGTCTAAAATTATGATTCGTCAGTTTCACAATTAAGTGCCTCAAGGTCTTTCTAGAATGTTGATCCTGGGGGGTGTTCTTTCTGCCTCTAGGACAGGAATACTTGTTTCAGTCCCCAGACTGGGAAAATTTTCATCCAGAATTTGTTCAACTATATCTTCTAGTTTTCTGTCTTTTTCCATCCCCTCAGGGATCCCAATAATTCTGATGTTGGAACGTTTCGTGACATCATTTATTTCCCTAATTCTGTTTTCATGGCTTCTAAGTTATTTGTTCCATGCCTCTTCCTGATCCTTTTTCCCTATCAATTTGTCCTCTAGATCACTAATTCTATCGTCTGCCTCTGTTACCCTAGCCGTTACTTAGAATAGATTGGATCTCAATGATAGCATTTTTAACTTCTGCCCTGGTGGCTCTCACTTCTGCCCTTAGAGATTCTATGTTGTCACTAATGGGTATTCTCCAACCTAGCCATTGCCTGGATAATTGTTACCCTGAATTCCCTTTCTGACATACTACTTATGTCCATATCCAATAGTTCTGATGGAGAACAGTCTCTGAATTTTTCCTCTGTTGGGTGTTCCGCCTCCTAGTCATTTTGGTGAGAGGTTGTTGAGGGGATTTATAGCTGAATAGATCAACCATGATCCAGGCAAGGTGCACCCTGGAATGCTTCCCAGTAATTGGAAGTCACCACCTCTCCGCTGGTGTCTTCTGCCCCCCGTAGAGATCCAGCATATAATCTTACATCTCAGGCTGATTTCTTGGGTGCTCAGAGTGTTCTGGTAGATATTTAGCTCACTTTAGGGACCGGTTGAAACAGGGTCTCCTACTTCTCTGCCATCTTACCCCTCTAACTTGACTCTTTTCATCTTAATTTGCCCCTGCATATCTGACATAAACTCCACTAGTTTGTGATACATTAGTCTTTTTATATTAACCTCTAGATTTAATTTGCTAATGTCTCACTTAGGATTTCTGTATTTATACTAATAAAGGATAGACTTAATTCAAATCCTCTTGGTAAATGACATTAAAAGAAAATGGGTTAAGCATTGCACTTAACACAGATTGGCTGATTGGCTAAAATGAAGTAAGTTTCTATTTTCAAGGGCAGACATTCTTGGATATACTCACAAAATAGTCTGCTCCTTCCACCTCTAGGGACAAAGGATTTTAGGGTGAGATCTCTTATCACCTCAGCAAATATAGATCAATTTAAGTCATCTCAAAGAACTACCAAGTTCTTTATTTAACAATATACATTATTCAGCTATGCTTCTGTTCTATAGATAGAAGCAACTTTTGTTGGATTTCAGGGTTCTCCAAATCTGCCTGTATTCTATCCCAATTTATGCTCTGTTTCTTTCCAACATGAACTTCTAAGTTTATTCTCCATGTGGATTCAGCATCCCAGTTTATATGAGGCCTATCTGGCCCCTTCACACACAAGAGCTGGATTGACCTCAGTGCATTTGCCTACACTGTTCTAAATAATCTGACCACGGGTTTGTTATGAAGCCAGGTTCGTCCTAAAGTTAAAAGGCTAATTCCGATTCCAGCTTCATCAGAAAACATTCCTAGTAAGCTCCGGCGTAACTGATTCCCATACCTTCTCTTTTAATGGATTATCTGAAATAATAAGCAGGAGGCACATTTTCTTTAGCCTGTCTACTACTGTGACTACTGCCTACCAGTATCTGACTTACTTCTAGTTGAGCTGTAATCCTCAGCAAAATTATAGGGTTAAGAAAAGTTATGGTACCATGGCTCTCAAAATGATGAAATAATGCATTCACCTTAGTGCTGAGTAAAGTGATATCTAAAGCTATGTACGTAGAATTATTTAAAAGATTTTTGTAAAGGTTTATTTATTTGAGAGAGAGTACATGCCACGGGGGCAGACAGAGGGAGAGAGAGAATCCTAAGCAGGGTCCCTGCTCAGTGCAGAGCCTGACACAGGGCTTGAACTCAGGACCCTGAGATCATGTCCAGAGCCAAAATCAAAAGTCAGGTGCTGGGGCTCCTGGGTGGCTCAGTGGGTTAAGCATTGGGTCATAATCTCAGGGACCTGGGCTCGAGCCCCGCATCGGGCTCTCTGCTCAGCAGGTAGCCTGCTTCCCTTCCTCTCTCTCTGCCTGCCTCTCTGCCTACTTGTGATCTCTCTCTGTCAAATAAATAAAATCTTTTAAAAAGGTGTTTAACTGACTGAGCCACTTAAATATTAAAAAAACAAAAAACACAACAAGCTGCACAGAAGAAAATAGTTGATAGATGATTTTTTTTCTTCCCTTTTTTCTTATTTTCATGCATTTTCCCATGTTTTTCACAATAGACCTATATTATTTTTAAATCCTTCACCATAAAATGTTCACAATTAAGCTGGAGAAAATGTAGGTTTGTGTTGGGCATGGGTACATTGAATCTGTAGGTTTCTGTGTGTATGTGCACACTTTTTCTAAATTTGCCAAATACTAATTATGTGACTTGAAAGGAATTATTTAACTTCTCTGTGCCTCCATTTTCTCTGCTATGGAAGTGGGTATAAATACTGTTTCTTTCAGGAAGATATATGAAAATTAAATGACCTAATGTTTGAAAGACACAGATAACAGTGCCAGACAGGTAAAAATGTTCAGTAAATGGTAGCTTTTATTTTTGCTTTTATCACCACTGTTACTGTTCTCATATGGTGTGACAATTTATAGATAGGTGCATATGCAGATAAACTCTCAGTAAATGGAACAAAACATTAACAATTGTTAACACTTAGTGATGGGATTATAGGAAATTATTTTCCTTCTTTATATAACTTCTTTAGTATTTCCATAACAAACATCTGTTATTTCACATTTAGAATAGAATATTTCCAAATGTGAGGGGGGGGTCCCTTTTCCTCATGTATTGAAATGAAATACAGTATTTTGCTTGCCTGAAATGATATAATGTATCTAAGAGACACGTTTTAAGAGCTAGATGCTAAAATGCAGGGGAAACACCATATATGGAGATTTCTGCTTTGCCTTCTGCCAGCTGCGTTTTAGGAGATGGATTTACCTTCTGGATGAACTATTTTAACTTCTTGATTTATTGGGTCTGTAGGAACAACATACTCTTCTTGTGATACTTGCAAAAGCAGAAAGAGGCATGCCTTCAGTATAACACACATGTGAAATTGGCCTTACTCAGTTTTGTGTCCAGATTGTAGGAGGGCACAAAATAATCTCAGAATGCAGAAACTCAGGAAGCTGTCCCCGGAATGCTCCCGAGATCATTCTCATCTAGGGGGCCATGGCAGAGAAGGGGGCTGCGGGCCGGGTCCACTCAGGAGAGATGCCTGGATTCAGAAACGGGGTTCCTTATTGGAGGCTGTGCCCTGCGCACCCCAAGGGTTGACGGAAGGTTTAGTAAACCACAAGGCAGACCTTTCTGCCTCTCCGTTAGCACCAATGAGGCTGCAGAGGATTCAAAACCTCATGAGACCTGGAGCATGTTTGTACATGCTCAGGAGGGACTTTGATGAGCCTCAGAGGTGACGTGACCCCGGAATACGGTGAGAAGAGCACTGAGGTAGCAGTTTCCTAGTCGAGAGAGAAACCCACAGATCTCAGCATGCATATGCATGTCGGTGTGTGGCTTCTCGCATGAGCTTACTGGGTCTCACCGATAGAGACCGGCGGCCTCCAGAGCGTCAATAATGATCCCTCCGACAGCCTAAGAACGCGCGTGAGCTCATGGAGAAGCCCGAACTGGCATCCATCCGGAGCTACCAGTGGAATCTCATTCTACCGCAGCAGGTCCAGGGCTCCAGATGATAACCTGGAACATTAGTAATCACCTGCATCCGAACAGCTGTCTTCCCCCCGGAAGATCTTTATCTGTAAAAGTAAGGGAGATGCTAGACAAATGGCTGAAGGTTTAATACCATCATTGCTTTGAAACAACTCCGTTCAGGCTCCTTACTGGGGAGGCCCGACCTAAGGCTACCAGCAAGGGAGGAGTTTCCTAGAAGATAGCTCTATGGGAACAGAAAACCCAGCACACAGGCAGGAAAGCCTGTGGGGAGAGCCGTTTCTGTGGACGTTTGATCCTGTGCTATGTAGTGCCAGTCCAGATTCTACGTAATGGAGGTGTCTGAAACTCAAAAATGTTGGAAGGGAAGGAGTTTTATTTATCTTTTTAAAGAGCTATTTTAAAAATTAGGGACTCTTTAAACCACTGCTTAGACTACAACCAGCCTTTACGTTTGGCCAAAGCCAGAGAATTCGGTAGTGCTTTGGCAGTAAGCAGCACTGGTGGGTCTTCCAAGACCGAGAGGCTCCTAGTAGCACAGGAGATGAGAGGAGCCTGGACACAGTATTACACAGGGACTGGCTGGACCTGCTTCATGGTGTATCTAGGACATCTCTTGGTTAATATTTAGAATACCATAGTTCCTGAAAAGGTTGTGCATGTGTGGATGTGGGGTAGAGCACAGAGGTTGCCGACTGTAGGTTTTATAAGATCAGGGTTATACTAGGATGTCTTACAAAACTCTCACTTGTCCCCAGAGACCTGAGGTTGATACCTTCGCATTTTATCTACCGCAGGAAAAAAAATTCCTTTCTAAACCTTAATTTTATGTGTTTGAGTTAAAAACGAGAGGAAATTCTACCATTATCATTTATGTCGAAGGTTAAAGCAAAATACATGCATTATCTGAAACAAATGGTCTCCATGGAGATTTAGCCAAGAGTTGCTCTAAATCAACATTTACATCAAAGGAGGAAATATTAAAGGACTTGGGTATTTTCTTTGATACAAAAGACAGGAAAACTGATATTTAAAATAGGCCCAAGTCCTCCAAACTTGAATTAGATCAAGATGGCCGACTGACTCATTCATTGAAATTAAGGTACTTCCTGAACTTTCTACTAAATTCAGTCAAAGTCACCTAACTTCCTCAGAAGTTATCACAAATAGAGATAAGAGCAGAACACTTAGTTCAAACTGAAACTTGATGCCTATCTGTCAGAGTCGTATTGCCTAATTCTCTATGGCTATTAGGCTCCAGGAGATTATTTTTTTCCGATAACAATTAGATTGCCGCACACATTAACCTACCCCCATCTTGTGATCTTTTAGTGCAGTTCTACTCACCTATAGTAGTTCTTTAAAAGCCACTCATTTTTAATTTTTTATTTTTTTTATAAACATATATTTTTATCCCCAGGTGTACAGGTCTGTTTTAAACTATTCAATCATTTACACTTAAACTTGAACGAAGTGGACAGAAGTACACCCCACCCCCACAGGCAATGGTATGTCCAGCTCCTGATGCTTCATGGGAGTGGCTGCTCGGCAGTACATTGGTCTGGAGACAGAAGAGTGGGATCAGAATGTTAGGAAAGACCTAGAAAGCCCTTCAAATGAAACTGCAATCATATATTCCATTTTGCAGAGCACTCTTGAAAATAGTTGTTTTTTATTTCTCTCTCTGCTGGGAGATATTCTCCAACCCCTATTTTTTTTTTTTTTAATATTAGGACGTCTTACATTTCATTTTCCCACATTTTTCAGCTCCTGTCTGAGTTCATGCAGTGTCTCCTATGCACAATTTCATTTTTACATTTTCCAGAGAATGATAATGTTTTCCATTAAAAAAAAAAAAGGTCGTTTCTTCAAGGTGATGCAAACTTTATCTGCAAATACTGCTACCACCACCGAAAACGTCACATTTTTAAATCCTTTTGGTTCATTACTTGAAACTAAATTCCAAACATCTGAGGAGCCCTGTCCCTCTTTAATTCCATGGACTAATCCTAAGTGCTGGGCTGTGATTCTTTCAGACATCAGAAACAGGATTACCTCAAAATTTACTTCAAAAAATGGCACCACATTATGGTTTAGAGAAAAGAATAGATCATGTTCTGATTTATCTTAAACCAAAAACACCCTGCCAAAGACACACTTCTGGATGTCCTAGAAGAAACGAACCATAGTACAATTGATCTTATGAGATGATCATCTGTGAGCCTTACCACCTAGGGAAAGGAAACTAAGCTTCACAGGAAATAGAAGAATAATTAGGAGATGAATCATTTTATTATTTTACTGTTACCCGGTTTTTGTTCTGAGTTGGATTCTCCTTTCAGTAAGGATGAGGGGCTGGAAGCATGGGTTGCCCTCCAGGAGATATCATTCTTCCATGAAGAGACACAGCAGAGGAACTCAGCTTCTGTTCCCATGATAAAAGCAGTACTGGGGCTACTTCCCAGGGTGCCTAACCTTGTTTGGGCTTTGAGGGTTAAATGAAGGGAAGGTATTGGGGCCCATGGAGTCTTCTCCAGTCTCCTCCAGTCTTCTGTTTACATTTCTGTGTGTTTTTCAAAGATTTGAAATTCACAACATTGAAAAGTATTCGGACATCTGTGAGTTCAGCATTAATACAAATGTTACCTTGTGTACCTCTCTACTAGGTCACTCTGGGATTATGAAGTGGGATTGCAGTATCTTTTATCCATTATCTTTTCCCAAACCTCTCCTGTCCAAAACACGTATAGAGTTGAGATGTCCAAGTGTCTTGACATCAACCTCAGTTTTGATCCTGAGCAAAACAAGTGAAGATATGCCTCAGTATTTACTTTCCTAGCTTTACCTACTGAAGTCAACTGACCTGAACTTGTTTGACCCCAAGTTAATTCCTAGTGCTATTTTGATAATTACCCGTTACACAGAATAATAGATTTTAAAAATACACAGTAAGGGGACACCTGGATGACTCGGTTGGGTAAATGTCTGCCTTCAGCTCAGGTGATGATCCCGGGGTCCTGGGATCGAGCACCTCATCGGGCTCCCCGCTTCTCCCTCTCCCTCCACTGCTCCTCCTGCTTGTGCTTGCTCGCTGTCAAGTAAGTAAATAAAATCTTAAAAAAAAATACACAGAATATATTCCCTATTTCCAGAATAATGTAGTTCCATTATCACAAGGTAATAACTGAGTAGTAGTCCCTAAGGGTAGTTCGGCATGTCATTGGGGTTAAATACACATATCCTTCCTCTTTTTAAATGTCTTATACCAAAATCAAATGTAAAATATATCCCACCACTCCATCCTATCTTCATATTGTATACTTGAATTTTATCTTCATATATGTATTTGAATTTTAGTGTACAGGTATGTAGCTGTGTTGTGTGCCAGAATACAGGAAAGTTGTTTCTACTTTAATTTACTACTTAACATTAATGGCGTATCATAGCCCTGAACTCTAAAGCAACAAACAGCAAAATTTTGCCAGTGTACATTCAACTAGATTTCCCAGTTTAGTCCTTTGCTGGACAGATTTCCTCTGCCTGCCTAATTGGAACACATTTATTCATTTGTCATCAGACTCCAAATTTAACTGAGTTAACATATTTTATTTAATCTTCCCCAAAGGAAATATATTGAACTTTACTAAAATAGCAGTGCTTTTTTAGGTAAAGAGGCTCCACAATAAATCTCACACACACAGAGATACAGCTAACACTTTAATATCCTGCATAGTCGTAAGGAAAACAACTGTCAGAGTAGCTTCAAGTATCATGAAATGGACCCTTCCTCTCACTCACGAGCCCTTGTGTTTCCCTTTTCTTCTATCTTTGTGAAGAAAGGTAAAACTACCTTTTATTTTAAAATACCACTTTTAAACTTATTAAAATATTATGTAAATGTATTTTGTTCTTTCAATGTATGTGGGGAAGAGTGGTTTTGTAGCTCAACAAGGAGCACGTGTCCAAAGCCAAGTTATTTAGCAGGAATGCAAGACCAGCCTTAAAAACTCATGATTTAACATAAGGAGGCCAAGAAAGCAGTGAATGCTGGCCCAAAGAGGGAAATACAAGCAAATATATTTATTCTGCTGGAGAACTTGAGTAAAGGACCTACACAATGAGGCTGGGGCAAAGTTTTGCAGCGGGTGTTCAATAGTCTCTAATGTTTTTCCTGCAGAAGCTCATTAAGTTCTGAACACTGAGCAGCCCGGTTTGAGATAAGGGGGGGGAATATAAACACATACTCCAGGGACATGAATTATGAAAATAGAAGACAGACCATGTAAACAGAAGATGAAAATTTTAGAATAAACTGCTCTTTAAATAAAAAAAGAAAGAAAGAAAAAAGAAAGAAAAAGAGTTTTGCCCCAGAACCAGACTGAGGGGGGAGAAGTCTGTAAGTCAATCACTACTTTTGACTCTTCAGCTTACAGCTATTTCTGGTTCGAATGGAAGAAGTTTTCTTTCTCAAATGAAATAAATGTTTCATTTTCCAAGATATCCTATATTAAAACACGAGTTCTCATGTGAGTTGACTCATACAATTTATTCATTTCTCCTCATTGTTTATTATCAACTCTTGCTTCCTCTAAACTTTAGACATCAAATTTTCATAAACATTCAGGCTAAATTGTCACTGGGGTAAAAAACTGTTGAGATCATTATTAATATTTCAGGTAAGAGGTTCCTATATTTGAATTTTATGATGTGACCTCTTTTCCACAATCATGTATTATTTAGGTGGTATAATGTCAAGTTTTCATCGTATATATTTTGAAATATATAGAAAATTTTGGCTCAGGCCATCTTAATAAGGCGTGCAATAATCACAGCCTGTTCGCTTTGTTAGGCATAAGAGAGGAGGTAAGACATGACTGTCCTCAAGCAGCTTATATGAGAACAGGGCAACTAGGAAATCTGTGCCATTAAAGAAATTCATATTTAGCATCATGGGGCTGCTTTTAGTGGAAGACGTGTTGTAGTCAATTGGCGGTGGCAAAAGTATGGGCTTTCAGGCCAAATGACCATAGCATGACTTTTTTTTTTTAATTCAGTTAATTATAATGCATAATCGTTTCAGAGGGAGAGGTCAGTGGTTCATCCGTTGCATGGAACACCCAGTGCTCATTACATCACGTGCCCCCCCAACGCCCATCACCCAGTTACCCCACCACCACCCCCTCCCCACCAGCAACCCTCAGTCTGTTTCCTAGAGTTAAGAGCTTCTTATGGTCTGTCTCCCTTTCTGATTTCCTCTTATTTTATTTTTCCCTTCCTTTCCCTATGATCCTCTAGTTTGCTTCTTAAATTCTGCCTATGACTGATCACTCTCTTTCTCTGACCACAGTGTGACTCTTGACTCTTAATACTGAGTACCTCTGGAGCTCTGGGTATATTATTTGACTTTTGTTCAGAGCCCCAGGCTCCTCCTTTGCAAAAGTGGTATAATAATATCGGAACTACAGAGTTGTGGTTAGGATTGAAGATATGTGTATAATGTGCCTGATCCATCATAGTTCTTGAAGTCAGTTCTTCATAACTATCTCATGTCTCTGCGTGGTCTCAGCCCTCCGAGAAAAGGTATTTCCGGCCAGTGCATGTATAAGGGCACACTCTTCCCCTTGGACATCTGCTTGCACTTACCAGACTCTACTTTGGAAACAAGGCCTCTCACAGGGCAAGTGATGGATGTCAGAAGAAGGTACCAAGGATAGTCCACAAAGATTTTAACAATGAAAAAGGATCAGGGGCTGAGGAAGGTTCATAGAAATATGTGCAGGTTGAGTTAGGCCCTCAAGAACAGCAGCATTTGGAACACACGGAGACACAGGAGGGGGAGAGGGAGAGTACTGAAGGTGACCGTGAGGGGAGTCCCTCCCGGGGTCCTGTGAAAGCCAGGAGCAGTGGGGATATAGCAAGTCACTCCCGGATCACGGGGGATTTGAAAGAATTGGGAAAGGCAGGTCAAAGGCCAACAGAGGCTCCGGAGCCTGATTTATTCTAAGCCTCAGACTCCCATTTCCTGTCGGGAGGCAGGTCATTGCTCTCTGTTGGGAGCGGAGGTGGCGCTAGCCTGTGGGCACACGGGAGGAGAAGCGAGGGAAAGGGTGCGGGGCTGGGATGGGTACTCCGCCGGAGCAGCCAGAACATTCTGCCGACACCCTGCCTGGAGATGGCTCTGGGGGCGGGGGAGAGCGTGCGCTACCTCCCAGGAGCGCAGACCCCGGGGGCAGAGAGGAGGAGGCCGCCCCCAGGCTAATCTCTGGCCTGAAGCACACTGTGCCTCCCGTTCCCAAACACTCAGATTTCCCATGACTAACGTGACTAAAAGAATCGAAGCTCAACAAACGTTTTGGCTGTTAAAATAGCTCTATGGCCGTGGACATTGTGAAACCCTCCATAAAATGTTTACTGGGCGCATAATGAAATCTAATTACGCTTAAAGCAAAACAAACTGTGTACATAAGACCACCATGAGCTCTTCCTATAAATTTAGACCTGACCGAATTCCTTAAAATCTATTAACTGTTTTTTGGCAAGTCTGAAGTAGGACTACAGGTGCTATTTTCGCATAAATAGCTGTAACGGTATCTTAGAATGCATAAGAATAGAAGAGAAATAGATGGAAATTGGGTCTACCTTGACATAAGATTGTATTTTTAAAATTCACATAACCTAAATAGAAAGCTTTGAATGTATTTAAATGCTTGATTAAGCCAAACCACATCATCGGGAAACTTTATTTTGATTTGGTGTTATTTTATTTGCCTTTGCATTCCCAGGAATAAAATATCACAAAGTCAATTGTGAAGAGAATTTAAAATCACATATGGCCACTTTTCTGTCTCTCCCACAAAATCGTTTGGTTCCAGCTAAACTTAGGCACACAGGCAAATGTGCCTCAACTGTAACCCTCTCCTGTTCACGGAACGGCCAGAAGTCCTTCGGAAGCCTCAAGAACACTCTCTTTGTGCATCGGGACTCCATCAACATTTACCCCTGCCCTCAGTTTACAGTCCTCTGGTCAAAAGGACTCCTTCGTAGGCACCTTATCCTAAACCTACGTGTGCGAAAGGAACATCACATCGTAAGGTCAGCAGGCCCCAGACTTTAAAGACCCTGCTTCTTAGAAAAACAAACAAACAAACAAATGAATACTTTTTGTTTCAACGCTACTTTCCAGTCTCAGGCTTTTTGCAAGATGAGACTTGCCATTAGTTTTTAACTCCTAACTTCCGGTTTTATTCTCCTATAACTGATAACCCCTTGGTAACTGTCCATATTTGGATATCAGTATATATGTAATATATAAAAAATTCATACCAGGTATGAAAAATACGTAAATCGAAAAAAATATGGAAATGCAAACACGATACATACAACGTATATCCAGCATGTTTGTTTCCCCTCATGGGAGGAAACTTCCCTCCTACCTGCTTCCCCCACTCACTTCCTCCCTCCCTCCCTCCCCCCAGCTTTTCTGAATTTCTAGTGTCTCATTTGGTATAGAGGATATACATAATTTTAGTTCGCAAATCATCTTTTAATTTTATGAGAGTTTCTATTTAGCATTTCCCTATTTTTTTCCAGTTCTTTCTGGCTTTTGCATTTTTTTTTTTTAAAGACACTATTGTTTTATTAGAGTATGAGTGGGGAGAAGCAGAGGAGGGGGAGAGAGAGCTGGAGAGAGGGTGTGAGGCAGACTCCACAGAGAGCGGAGCCCCGCACGGGGCTCGACCACAGCAAGACAGGACCTGAGCCGAAACCAACAGGCAGATGCCCAACGGACTGAAGCACCAGGGCGTCCTGGCTTTGGCGTTTTGTGTTTTCCTAGAGCACATATTCCAATCAGGATCGAGTTAGTGAGCATATGCTGCTGCATTCTATTGTATCATTTTCACAGCTTTTGTTCCTTTGCATTTAGAATTTTGTGAATGTCAGTTGGGATGCTAACCTTTTTTTTTTAAGAAAGGACAGTGAAGGGTCACTGTCCTGCAGAATTTTTCTGATTTCTTCCATTTTAGAATTTTAAATTGGCAAATTAAATAGATTCTCAAGTCAGTACTAATGGTCTTTGTGCCTAGTTTTATGCCAAAATGACCAAATTATAATGACCACCTCTAAAATGTTTGGTTACCACGTGGAACAGACTTCTTCACCCACCAGCCCGGCTACTCCTTCACCACTGTTCTTTTTCAAAACTGCCTAAGCTGTTGCTGCCCGTTTTTTCATCCAAATGAATTTTACTATCAACCTATAAGGTTACCCAAACAAATCTTCAGGGATATTAGCTGGGACTTCTTTTATTGAAAGATTCATTTGGGGCGAGAATCGGTCTAACAGATCTACTTCATATAATCCAATTTTTCCTGGTGGACCTGTAAATACTGACTGTTAAACTCCAACGCAGCTGCCTAGCCCCTGGGCTTCCATAGGTTAACGATGACGCATGATCAAACTGGCCCAGAATACTAATCTTATACATTGCTGCAGTCCATTATTATCATATCATGTTATCTGATCAGAGTCTTTCGTATGTATTATTGTATCATGATCCAGCAACAGGAAGGATGTATGTTAATTCCAAAACCACCACTACGGAGATGCTCAACACCACTGGCGGTAATTAACAGAACAAAACTAAGCTCTGGGTTTTCCAGTCACAGACCTATCAGATCACCCTCTTCAGATCCCATTGGAATAAACCACTTTCTTTTTATTCAAGAGCTAGACTAGTCACTGTTGAGGGATATACTATGTACAACCCACAAAGTACTATCTTTAAAGGGAACATAACATTTGGACTGAAAGGACATTTAGAAATTACTGACCAGCATTCTTTGATTTAATAGTTGGAAGAAACGGAGGCTAAGAAAGTGAAGCATTTTTCAAGACTGCCTAGCTAGTCGGTAGCTACACATGGTATCCATTTTTAAGCACATTTTCTGACTTTGATCTGTTGGCCTCACTCCCTGATGAACGCTACCCTGCTAAAAACATAAAACAGATCTACTGATTCGCACGTTCGGAAACTTTCAGAACCAGAGTTGATAGCTTCTCTGAGACTCAAAAGTACCAAGTGATACCCCCAAACTAGCGTTCCAAGGTTTGAACTGTCCCGCTAAGAGGCTCTTTCCGACAGCCACTAACAACCGCAACTCTATTTCTCACTGCCACCAGGACTGATAATGTTTTGCTGGGTTCAGTCGTAATCACATTAAGCGGCTCTTTAGTTCCACTGCGTTTACTCTTAACCCGAGGGGACCCAAATTATAGCATGTTTGCTACCTAGAGGTAAGAAACAAAAACTACAAACTTAGAACCCAGACTTATCAATTTTACTCTTTGGGTTTGCTTTGGTCATAAAATACGTTTTCTGAGATGAGACCTTAGCCACAGATTATGTTAGCACCTTTTTTTTTTTTTTTTAAGCTCTTCTTTAAATATCTTGGGAAGTATTTCTCTGTGTGTTAATGAGGTGGCACTGAAGTCATCAACCCATGTAAACCCTTCTTATTTTCAAGCTGCTTCATCACTTGAAAGGTCAAATCTTAGTAACAGCTTCTTAAAGTACCCAATTTGGTAGCTCTCTTAAGTATTTTTGTAAAGTATGAAACCAAAAGGTGGTGTCTCAAAGGCTTTGAGCACACATTTTGTCTTGCACACATTTTTAATTTCTAACTGGATCTGTTTTTACAAACCGAAATGGATACCATGCAACCACTAGATGGTTACCCCAGCTAACGTTGCATAGGGTGGTGGTTTCTCGATCTCGTAGATCGCGTCATTGGCTCTTAAGATGTATGTAACAAAAGGTTTCAGTGGCGCCTGGGTGGCCCAGTAGGTTAAGGCCTCTGCCTTCGGCTCAGGTCATGGGCTCAGGGTCCTGGAATCGAGCCCCACATCAGGCTCTCTGCTCAGCAGGGAACCTGCTTCCTCTTCTCTCTCTGCTTGCCTCTCTGACTACTTGTAATCTCTGTCTGTCAAATAAATAAAATCTTAAAAAAGAAATCTTAACTGCTGTTCCAGGCCCCTCAAATAATAGGGCCTTTCCCTGACCCTCCCACTTACACACACACACACACACAAGATGTATGTAACAAAAAGTTTCAGTGTGGTGTCAATACTTCATTTTGCAATGGATCAATTACCTCTCGCCCAGTATCCCCACATCATCCTCTACTTTCTTTCTATCAGCCTCAACCACAGATGACTCTAATCTGGGTAGTTGCAAGTAGCAAAAACATCACAAAATTACCCATGTTGGTTCACTGCAAATTCATGGCTTTCAACCCCAACTGGTCTTGTCTGACAATACGTCTCTGTTTCCATACTCATCTCTCTTCCTCTGTCCTTTGATATTTGAAACCTTAAACTCTTTTTAGACTTCCCATTTTCTGCCACCTCCTCACTCAGAATAGACAATCTGATGAGTTTCTAACCTAAAAATCAACTCCCCCTGCTTCTTCCCACTAATCCTCCATTCTTTGTCATATTTTATGGTGGAAGATATCCCATCGTTGTACCAGACCCAATGCTTCATTTGTGGTGAAACCAATCAACTTGAAATAGGAGCACATTAGTCTGTAGATTATTTTTAATTTTTTAAAGGGTTTTATGTTATGTATGTATTTGAGGGAGAGAGAGCTCCTTCCTGGTGAGGAAGGAGCCCAATTTGGGACTCGATCCCAGGACCCTGAAATCATGATTTAAGCCAAAGACAGATGCTTAACCGACTGAGCCACCGAGGAGCCTCATGAGTCTGCATACTGTTGTACATACTTCTTTACCTTGCATTTTTTATGACTGGCTTCCTGGTCAGGGCTGTGACCTGGTCTACAGTGTTCCCACTAGCCTGGAAGAGTATATGACACAAAATTGATGCTTAGCAATGTTAAATGTGGGAAATAACAACTATTTTTTTTTATGTCCTAAAACTGATTTCATTCAGTAGTTACATAATGCTAAACATCAATACACATGCTCAGTTCTTGTTTAAACTTGGATGAAATGCTAAGTATATCCCACTCCCACTCATGTGGATTGTATTGGCTACACAATTTTGCACTTGCTCCTCTATTTTTTATACCTGAGTTCTTGGTTTGGATTCTCCCTAGTAGCTTCGTTTCGGACTCTGGCTTGATCTACACAATCTACCATGGAGGTACCATAAAAGAAAATCTGTAATTTTCCAGGATTGGGAACCACGTTAGCATCTGCTTGTCCAGCCCAGACACGTCCAAGCAGATGCTGCTGCAGGTTCTCCATCCTGCCAACCTGAGTCTCTCTTCCTGCCACCAGCCATCCAAACAACAAGCAATCCTTGAAAAAATACAGAGTAAAACAAAGACTACAGCAAACAACGACAGTCCCAGCAACACAGCAAGTGAGAAAACCATATAAACCGAAGGCAGTTCTGCAACCAGGGAAGGAAGACCATTGGCAGCTACCCTGAAAAGGAACATTAAAAAAAAACAAAAAAACAAAAAAACAAGGACTTCGGTTCTGCTCTTCTCTCACCTTGGACCACTGCCCCAGACTTCACTGAAGGCCCACAGCAAGGCGTCCTTGGCTCTAATACATAGTGCCAGGCCCTACTGGGTCAGGAGATGAAAAAACAAATGCAGGTAAAGTTGACTCACATCTTCCATTCCCTTCTCTGTCCCCACCTAAACCCCTACTGTTGGGTGTGGAGAGCCATCCAGCAGATGCAAGGAGTCACGTAGACGGCAGTGCCTGTAGATTGAGGAACTGAGAATGATTGGTTTAGGAGGATGTGGGCGCGCTCGTGGCTGACGCATGAGCAGCACCAGGAGCCAAGAGAGAAACGCATGATCACCGCTAGAGAACAATAGAGTCCTGTATGGTTACATAAGAGCGCACGAGGACGCTGCGTGCGCGGCATTCTGATTGGGCGAAAGGGGGACGTACGCGCGTGCATATATACTGCTGTAAGTGCTTGGTGCGGTGCGGCCGCCATTATTAATAAAGGAAGCTTGCCACTCACCTTGTCTGCGGGTCGTTCTTGCAGGCCGAGAGCGACAGTTGGGGAATGCCGTCCTCCACCCTAATATTTAGTTCCTCCCTGAGGGTTTCAGGATGCAATTGAGTGAGGGAGGAGATGTTTGCTGGGATGAATGAAATGGGAGCTATTGAAGGCTTTCGACCCTGAGAGTCATCTCTTCTCTCATCTTGAATGCCTAGCTGTCTTGGAAATTTATAGGAATTACCTTGAAAGAATTGGCAGGCTTTCTAGTATTAGCCATTCTCTAGATCGTGTAGTGGTTATTTTATTACAGTTCTGCCTCAGCTTTCCGTGATGGTTATACATGATCCAGATGGCATCTTTTGAGAAGTGCCTATTCAAAATATCTGCCCAATTTGCTATGGGATAACCTCTTTTTTCCTCCTTACGGATTTGTAATCTAAATGACTTTATTGAGATCACACACGTAAGGAGTGGTGAAATTAGGTCTGAAACGGAGTCAAATGTTCTTGGTTGTCATTGGCCCTGAAAATAGTCGTTATTGACCCTCAAAATAGCTACAGAATAGCTTATGGAAAAAGTGAAATTATTGCATTAATTATATGAAGTGATTCTGTGTTTTAAAATATTGTATGTTTCAAATAAAACAAGATATATATCATACATATTCCTTATATATGTACATATAAATGAAACTTTTCATTGGGTTGTGCAAATAATTCCACTTATAAAAGACCATAAATGAGCAAGTCTTGAATGTCTGCCCACACCAATATGACCAGCTGTATATGTGTGCTTCATATATGGCAGTGCTATGTATGTGGAGATTTGTACTTACAAGCATTGGTAAATAGAAGTAGAGTCACTGGAACCCTTTTTGTTTTTTTTTGTTTTTTTTTTTAAAGATTTTATTTTTTATTTATTTATCAGAGAGAGAGGGCGAGAGAGCAAGCACAGGCAGACAGAATGGCAGGCAGAGGCAGAGGGAGAAGCAGAGCAGGCTCCCTGAGGAGCAAGGGGCCCGATGTGGGACTCGATCCCAGGACGCTGGGATCATGACCTGAGCCGAAGGCAGCTGCTTAACCAACTGAGCCACCCAGGCGTCCCTGGAACCCTTTTTGATCTCATCTGAGAATAATTTTAGTCAAGGTTATAGCAGATAACACAAATCCAAGGGTGTGGGTGAATTTTGCATTCCTATCAGTGTATGGACACAATGTCAACACAAAGCTATTGCATTGTAATAATTGATTAAACTGCAATATTGAGCAGATAACTGATCTGATGACCTAATAGAAAAATTTCAAGATATTTTACTTCAATGAGCCCAAATATTTGTTCCCTTTCTTTCCCCCTCTCCTTTCATACTCTTCCCTTGTCTCCCTCTAGGTTTCTTCCTATCCCCATTCTGTCTCTTCTCTTCTGTTTCTCTTAGGGGCTTACAAAAATGGAACTATTTCAATGTATTGGGGGTACGGGGACTGCGAGAGTGGCTGAACGGAGATGGGAAGAGAGAAAGTGGGGGAGACTTCCTTTGGACCCCAGTGTGCAGGTCCATCGCCCTCTTGGCAACTACGCATTCTGTGGGGGCGGCTCCTACCTCCGAGAACAGACTGGGGAGCGAGGCCATCTGCTCGTGCTAATAAAGAAACCAGGGCTTGTCAGGCTGCAGGTGCCAGCCCTCAATTAGGACATGTCGTTCATCTCTGTCAACACTAATGAAATTCAGAAGCCCAAAGCGACAGGTACCACAACTGGTGTGGGAGTTTAAAAATTAATACTTTCACGTTTCATTTGGAATGGAAGGCCCTTCCTCTGGGAAGGAGGGCAAGAGCCTCACCCTGCCGGCACGCGCAGGCCCAGGAGAGGAGGTTAAAGTCCCAGTGGGGCTGCAGACTTCTCTTGGAAAGCAAGAACAGCGAGGGCGCCGGGGGAGAAAACTTGGGTGCTCCTTTGAACTCTTTCAGGACCAACAAGCCTTCAGCCATGCCACCCCTGGCCGGAACTGACAATCTCCAGAGGTGGAAGTTTGATGACAAGTACGGCCTCGTCCCTCGGAATCCACCGAGAAGAATCACAAATGAAGGTTGAGATGCAGCAGTGGTCCGTGGGGCGCACGCTCATAGACAAGGCCAAGGTGGTAGTAAGGAGCCAGGTTTCTGAAAATCATCCACTAACTGCAAGATTTTACATAGAGGGGCTGCATATATATATATATTTTTTTTTACAAGTGAAATAAACCATTGCGCATAAAGTGCATTCTAAGTAAGAGGAACCAAAGACCTCTCTAGGAACACAATCGTACATGGCTTTTTATACATAAATAACAGAGGAGATTTTAAAATGATCCCCCTTCCTTTTAAGATTTGAAAACATGCTTTTTCAACTCCCTGTATATGTATGTTCTCTGAGTTCCCTATAAATGATGTGAAAATTTGCCATGAATCAGAACCAAAACCTCGGAGAGCAAATCCCCTGCTGAAACCGGAGAGCTCACACTGAACAGCTTTCTGGAGTAGACCTGGAATGTGGCCAAAATTTTTTTTAAGAGCCATGAGGTCTCAGAGGAAATGCATAAACAGTTTCTTGATTCTTTTAACCAGTGCAGCCAGATTCCTTCTCGGAGGTTCGGGTCCGCACACGAGATCCGGCCCTCTCCTCTTCCGTACCAGTCCCTGACCATCCATCTTTGTGCTCTGCTCACGGGTTTGGAGCTTCTGTGCCCTGTGTGACCTCCATTGGATTTAGAAGCTGCTTCCATTTTCCAGTTAGCAGGAGCTCGGGTCAAGTGCAGGCCAGTTGGTACCGTGTTCTTTGAAAGCTATTTCGTGCTTTTCCTCAGTTGTAGACAAGTTTCTGCCTCTAGCCCTTCCCAGGGTGGCACCCATTATAAATTCATAGGCCTCAGCCCGTCCTACACTTCAGTGCACATCATCGAAGATGGGACACGCAAACACGTTTCTCATGCAAGTCGCAAAATTCAGCTCGTTACTAAAAATAATTGTGCGCTTTTAGAGTAGGGAGTACTCAATGACACATGATTAAAATACTACAGAGTGTTGCTTTTTAGTTTCTATTACCCAAAAAAAAGCATGTTTTTACAAAAGGCACTACGGTTAAAGTAACCATATAATTTATCATCAAAACTAGGACACTCCTGAGAGCAAAAGGAGGTACTATTAATAATTAGTCCAGGACAACAGGCATAAAACAGGACCGTCCCAGGTGAACCTGGATGTATGTCATCCTAAACTAGGTCAGTTGGCCCACAAAATGGCTCTTGTTACTAAAAAAGAAAAAAAATCAGGTAGCTGGCTTGTGGAAAAGCAGTCAGCTTTTCCTCAATGGTATTTAATTTACCCTTTTTGTCATAGCAATTAAGGAAGAGTGGTTTTTGTTTTGCAGTTGCTAAGACTCGGATGTGACATTTTGGGGAACATGTAGAAGAAATGAGAGTGAAAAATTGAGTCTTAGGAAATCTACAGAAAGAGGAGGAGTGTTTGGATGATCAAGTTAAGATCAGTAAAATTATTTATAAAGATTCTTAATATTTACCTCGTATGGCAAACAGCGAGCGCTCTTCCAGATACTGAAGGGTATACCAAGTACTACGTTCTGTATTACAGTCTTGCTAGAGAGACAATACCCAGCAGTATGTACTAGAGACACTTACCAAAGGAAGCGGGTGATTTGGGCTGGGCTGGTCAGGAAAGAGTTTTAGGAAGGAAGTGAGGGTAAAATTGGTGAAGTTGGTCCTTAACTGAAGTAGAGAGGATGTGGGACAGGCTCCAGGGAAAGAAATAGTAAGAACAGAGCATTGCGCAATGAGGTATAAATCATGTCCAGTTCACACGAAGTCCAACATCCCAGCCAGGGCAAAGGGTGCTGGGAATGGGGAACTAAAGCTAAAATGGACAGGAGAAGGTACTGAATACGAGTAGATAAATGATCCTGTGAGAAGCCAGGAAGTAAGTCTTAGAAACTCAGACTGACCAGAGCTTTCATGGAGAAAAGGCTGGGATGAGGAAGAGGAGTTAAGCAGTTGTTTCTGTGCTACCTAAATAAGAAAGAATTGAATTAATATGATAATAAAATGGAATATATTTTTTTAAAATAATCTAGAATTACAACAAAGAGAAAGATCCAGGTGATCTTGGTGCTTAACTAGAGAAGTTGATCTAAAGAGGGGACAGAATCAGACTGAAATGGCTTCTTTCACTTCTAAATCTCCTGAAGCTGGGAACGCCATCATGCTTACAGAGGAAGATGTGGAGCTTGTTTCCAGTTGCAAGATGCTCACTTTGGAATACCCAAGTGGGAAAATCCAAAAGGAGATAGGTGTCTTGCAGGTAAATTCTGAAGTCAAAGTTAAATGTGGGTCTTTGGAAGTCACTATGAAAGTGATTATGGAAATTTGGGAAAGTGTGTGAGATCTCTGTAATTGAGTAGGCATTAAACAAGAAAAGAAAGTCCTAGAACCTCTGTGTTTGGATGGGGAGTCAGGCTGGGGGGAGGGAAAAAAATCTTCAAAAGAGGTAAAGGAGAGGTGTGAGTACTTAGGAGAAGAACTAGGATTTTGTGGTTTTACACAGTCTAGATGAAGAGATCTTAAACAATAATACCAATATTCTTAAAAGGTAAAGAGGAGGGACGCCTGGGTGGCTCAGTTGGTTAGGCAGCTGCCTTCGGCTCAGGTCATGATCCCAGCGTCCTGGGATCGAGTCCCACATCGGGCTCCTTGCTCCGCAGGGAGCCTGCTTCTCCCTCTGACTCTTCCTTCTACTCTGTCTACCTGTGCTCGCTCTCACTCACACTCTCTCTGACAAATAAATAAATAAAATCTTTAAAAAAAAAAAAAAGTAAAGAGGAAACAAAGAGAAGACTTTGAAAAGTCCACTGGAGTTGTTGGTTAGATTGTCACTGCTCATCAAGAATTTAGATGGGACCAGATATCAAGGAAATGGAAGCAGCAAATGGAGTAAGGTCATGAGAGACATTTTATAGTGTAAAGAAAGCAAGGCATGATATCAATGGCAGCTCCTGAGGCACAAAGTACCTCAAAAAAACAATTCTAGAAGACACTGGTGATACTAGAAGAAAGTAATTCATAAACAGAAGGAAGGTGGCATGATCGAAAGAAGAAACCAGTCGGAATTTCCTGCAGTGGAGAAAGGACATCAGGATCTGAAAGGTACAGGCAAGCAGACGTTTAAGTGAGGAAGAAAGTACAGCGTACAAGGAGCCATCCCCCAAGAAGGCTGTCCGTTCTTGGTCTCTGCTTTCCTTTCTATAAGGCTTACACAACTCTTTATTTCATAATTGTCTTTCTTTACATCTTTCTTCCATGCCTTCCTATCATGTTTATTTGCTAATCTGATGTGTTGATTGCTTCTCCATCTTCGTTCGGTGTCCCTGCTTAACTAGTGAAACAGAACATTAAAATACGTGGGAGAGAAGATGGTGATGGAGAAGGACCCCAGGCTCACCTCGCCCCATGAACACAGCTCATCCTGAATACCCCAGAAGTCAACCTGATGCCTGACAGTACAAACTTCACAACTGAAGGGAGAGAAGAGGCTACATCAAAGAAGCAATTTAAATAAAAACTATATATAGATATGTATCTATATACACACACACTTGGGTGGCTCAGTCATTAAGCCTCTGCCTTCTGCTCAGGTCATGATCTCCAGGTCCTGGAATGGAACCCACATCAGGCTCCCTGCTCAGCGGGAAGCCTGCTTCTCCTTCCCCCATTCCTCCCACTTGTATTCCCTCTCTGCTGTGTCTGTCAAATAAATAATTAAACTCTTTAAAAAAACTCATATATATATATATATATATATATATGAATTTATATATAATTTAAATATATATATAGTTTTTTCCTGTAGCAGCTCATACATTTTGTGCTTTCTGTTCATGGTTCCTAATTTTTACCCTCATGGTTTTCAATTAAAAATAATTTTTAAATCCCCTCTGTTCTACCCCATGTACAAATCAGATACATCATGAAGTTATTTCAATAAGAAAAGGATTTTAGTATCAAGATCTTTAATTCCTTCATTTGGTATTTTAAAAGTGACTGTTTTATTTGTAATTTGATATTGTGAATTGCTGAAAACATGAGGAATAACTGAAGATTGGACTTCGTATAAAGCTCTATTTTATTAATAGTGAAGTGAGTAACAATTTAGCTAGCTAAATTTACATTGGATTCAAGGAAAAGTGCATGTGCCAATTATAAAGGGGCCTGAGGCAGATTTGTGCACGGAGTACAATTTGGAAAATGGCAAAACACTAAATAAATACCTGAGATATTTTAAATTTTAGGTGCATCATACTTATTTTTATATCTTGTAAAAAATCATTAGCCATGGTCAAAATAGGACTCCTGTAAGTGCCAGGTTGATTTGTAGGCTGTGGGCTGTTGCATGACTCCAAACTTGGGAATAAGAGTTGAAAAAAAAAGTTAATTATCTAGACATTTACAAATGCTTAGATGTTTGGAGCCGTGTAAAAAAACATATTTGTGGGCGCCTGGGTGGCTCAGTGGGTTAAGCCGCTGCCTTCGGCTCAGGTCATGATCTCAGGGTCCTGGGATCGAGGCCCGCATCGGGCTCTCTGCTCAGCAGGGAGCCTGCTTCCCTCTCTCTCTCTCTCTCTGCCTGCCTCTCCATCTACTTGTGATTTCTGTCAAATAAATAAATAAAATCTTTAAAAAAAAAAAATAAAAAAAAAAATAAAAAAAAAACATATTTGTATTCAATTTTCATTCAAATATTTTATTCAAATATTGAGTTCCTGCAGCTCCTAGAATTGTCTTTTAATCTTCTGTGCTTCAAAAATAGTCAATTACCAAGTAATCTCCATTCCATTTTTCACATAGACACACCACATATAGCTCCTTTCAATCCCTACCATTCCCAGTCTAACATTTGGTGAGTAGTAATTATGTGCCAAGAATTGCGAAGGTGTCTACATATATTATCTCCAGTCCTACCAACCATGCTGCAAATTAGGATATTTTCCTCAGTTTAAACATGAAGCAAATGAGCCTCATAAAGGTTTAATGTTACTGATGAAGCTCCAAGTCAACAGAGATCTGTGTGATTCAAGACCCCATAGGCTCCACCACTATACTGAGCTACCTGTCTCCCACTGCACTGGGTGTAAGTCCCAATAAGTCAGTCAGCAGCTCCTTCAATGGGTGGATCTCCTACCTCAGACCTCACCATGGGTTAACCCACCATCCCACTGAATCCTTTGATACATCCTTCACAACAACTTCCAGTGATCCCTCAGACACAAAAAAAACAGATGCCACACAAAATAGCTTAATACTCCAGTAAAGTAAGATTAGAAAGATGAAGAAAAACTGCTGTGAAATTTACAGCATGAGATTGAATACAAACCATTCATTGAAGTCCGCAGGGATGCTCTTTGTGATGTGGTGTGTGGCTAATATTTGTAAATGTACCGCGTGTCCTTGAATAGTGTCCTGTATTCTCTATGGCGAGCGGTTGTTGTGAGTTTCACAGACCCACTTGATCAAGCTCTAAAGTCACACCCCCACTTCTGATGTCCTGTTTTATATTCTTCATCTGGTTTCACTTCTCTTTTTGCCAAATTCCTGGTCTGTGGATGCTATTTTTTTTTTTTTTTAACTTATCTCTGCTGTCCTCATCTCTTGGTCCCCATTCCAGAAGCAGGCTCCAGAATAGTGGGTTGAAGCTGCTGCCTTGCAGAATGTTCCAGGACCCACTACTGAATCAGCTGCTGACTTGTTTTACTTGCTGGATGCCTAGGCCACGTCCATTATGTTTAGCCAAAGAAGGTTCTTTGGCAGCAATTTATTTCAGCCTTTTTCTTGGATTCAGGGTGGGGGTAAGGTGCTCTGTGAGGTCCAGCGCCCCTGTCACATTCTGGCTTTCAACCTGTGAGCTGAGCTCTGGAATCAGTTCTCCTGAGCACGTTCAGGCTCCACATGAGCTCAGCTTCCTGGGGCCAGTGCCTACCTCGGGTGCCAGACTCCCCCAGACTCTTCACCCCAACTCCTCACCCTCTCTTATTTCTATTTAATTTCTGGTCCATGGAGGTTCTATCACATTTTTAAGACTTGGCTCCATTTAATTTTTTCCTCTCATATCTTAATCTACCTTTGATACCAGTTGGGAGAAAAAGAGCCTGTGCAATGATGCTTACTGCCTGACCAAAACATGGACCATCATATTAATAACTGATGCTATTTCTAACATGTTGATTACAGTGTGTATTGTAATGTACCTGCATGAGCATCAGCAACTGACAGAGCCTCCTTTTATGGGGGGGGGGGACTGAAGAAGCAGCTGAGTTCTTACGGGAGGAGAAAGACCTGCATCATTAAGACCAGAGCCCAGATATGACCAGCAGAAATCCAAGCAGATGTCCCCTGTATGCCTTTCTACGGCTTTTCAGAAGGAAAGCCCCCACCCAGCTGGGCAAACTTAGGTTGGAATTCATGTCTCAAACAACCCCTTGTCTTCCAGAGCAGAGAGAGGTAAGGACAGAAGGTATGTCTCAGAAGCCTTCCAGAAGGCTACAAACACAAAGGCTTCTACCAGCTCTATAATTTTATGAGCCTGTCATTAAGGAACAAAATCCAGGTGGTGAGCCCAGTGTCTCCATCCCTCCCAGGACTAGATTTGATAGCATAGGGGAAAGAATGTGCACTTGAAGATGTTAAAACTCACAATACTGTCAGAAATAAGAACAGTGTGTTGACATCACAACTGACTCTCTGAAATCTGAAACTGCTGCCAGGGCAAGGGGAATGGGTGAAACTGTGTCCGAGCTGATAGAAACGAACACATCAAATCAATGAATTGAGATCTAGATGGTTTCTTTACACATTTTCAGTCTGCATTTCAATCACGCAGTGGCATGAATTTCTAATTTCTGTGTCGTCCAAAGTGAAGGTGAGGGTCAGCAATCTTGGAACTACTTAGATACGTTCTCCAAAAGCATGCCTTCAGTTTAAATACAGGCACAGATCTGAAAAAGGTTTCTGTAATTGACACATATCTCCCCAGTACTCAGTGAACATGCGGCAAATAAAATCTTTGGGAAGAGAAGTAAAAGATAATTCTGTACAATTAACTTTTTAAAGTGGATTGGAAAAGATGGTCTCGTAAATGGGATTTTGGAAAGAAACTCTGAGGGAAAAATGTCTGTAAGGGAAACAGCCAAAGGAAACAAAGTTGTAGTGAAAATTTTATGTGTGTGTGTATAACTTTCTATTTCCTGGGATGAGAGAAAATGCTTCCCCAGCCCCCAAAGCACATCTTAGGAAAAAGCCATATAGGTTTGATCATGATGCGATAAAATGCCCACAGGACTTCCAAATTATTTTAAGCATAGTTTTCATTTCAATAATTAATATATTAATTTTTAATAGAGTCTAGCTAATTCTGTACAGAGTACACTTAGCGTATTTTCATCTTGATGTTCATGCAAGACATTCAATTTCTGTTTTACTAGAAAAGCCCTATAACGACCTTTTCTCTGGAGAGTAATTTCATTTAATTAAAACAATACCAACAGTTGCCTGCCTTGTACTGTCTCTCCTACGGAGCTAGCTTTCCTGACCTGGGTGTTCCCTTTTCCTTTCGCTTAAAACTTTTCCCCTTGGGGACACATGGCTTAAGGCCATTCCGAAACTTGTACAAGACGCACTACACTTTCGCCGAAGAGGTAAATTACAATCCATAGTCCCCTTATCTGTAGTAAGATAGTAGCGCTCCTAATTTCAGCTGCACACCCAGCTCTCCTCTGCACCGCACTGCCATTCCTTACAAGAGAGAATGAATTATTCCCAGTCAGTAAACCAAAACACAACCTGTCTTGCTGCCAAGTTTGTCATATTCTGCTTTTAGTAGAATTCCCTCAAGTATTCTTTCTGCTTAATTCTGTTCTATCTGGGAAAATGTCCTAAGTTGTAGGATGGTACGGTATGTTTCCCTAAACAAAGCCTGCCAGAAATACAGAAGGCTTCCCGTCCAAGTGAAGCTCAATCTTTGGCCAACCACGGTGCATGATGTCTGGTGGGTGACTCTTTAACCAGCACCCTCCCCTCTAAATGCAGAAGCATCAAGGTTGACTGATGAGCGGTATCCCAGACCTTCAGACGCCTGAGCACCTCAAAGAAGATGATATCAGATGACGTATAAGGGCAGGTGATAGGCAGAAGAATGGCTCTCAGAGATGTCCATGTTCTGATCTCTGACGCCTATGCATGTGTTAGGTCACAAGGCCAAGGGGAATGGAGCGCGTAGTGAAATGAAAGGTACTACTCAGGCGATGTCGACACAGGACAATCATCTCAGATTAGCAGCTGGGCCCAATGTCATCACAAGCTCCTTCAGCATGAACCAGGGAGGCAGAACGTGGAAAGGGGGTCCCAAGCCAAGGAGAGTGGGCAGCTTCTAGAAGCCAGAAAAGCAAGGAAGGGGACGGCCTTGCAGAGCCTTCCAAAGGGAAGACTAACACCTTGATTTGAACCCATTTCAGATTTCTCCCCTATAGAACTCGAAGATGATACATCTGTGTTATTTTCAGGCACAAATTTTGTGGTCATCTCTTACAGCAGCAATAGGTAATGAAGGCAGGGCATTTAAAGATAAATCCATTTCCAAATGGAAACCCACTGCTGTGTAAATGTTAAACCTGCCTTAATAATGTTAACTTGGAGAAATATGTCGATTCTACTTTTCCTTAAAAATGAATTTTAACCGACTCTCAAAAAGATGTTTGTCAGGTAGAAGAACCCAGAGACATCTTGGCTTAAAAAAAACCCGTGTGTCAAAGACCGTATCTGGCACCTAATAGCTTCTCAACAGATAAGTTTTGAATGAAAGAATAAATGAAGGGAAGGACAGAGGAGTTATGGCTAGTAGCTACTTTAACTCCGTTTTCCTGGACTATGTTATATAAATGAATTAAGAGGGACTATTCATTCAACATCAAATATGTGGTGAGCAAATACTTGGTGTTAGGCTTTGTTGTGATGGTGAAAACGATGTACAGCCAGAAAGGAAGATAGATATTCCCGTGATTGGAATCTTCTCTGGAAAAGGATGCTGAAATGGAGCTGGCCCCTGGAGCACAAGCCAATGTAGTAAATACAGAGCAATGGGAGAGTCCTCCTTCCAGATAAATACTGCCAGCAAGTGATCGGTCTCGAATGTGTGTGATATGTCTTCCGTGGGTCATTGGGGGTGGGGAGCAGGTCAGGAATACCAGTTTCAAGTGCAGTGTAGTGTAGAAAAAGAAGCCAACAGAAGGACTATGCAGAGGGTTGGGGCAGTGAATATTTACCATTTGTATCCCCAGTGTCTGCACCAAAAAAACACTCCAAAAATACAGGTTAATGATAAGTAAACCAAAAGAAGGAGACATAAAAGTAATTAGGCAATATTTAGAGGTTCTTAAATACCAAGTGAACAACCTACAAATACTATAAAGGTAAAAGTAAGATATTAACGAGGATTGTAAGAAAGAAAATGATGTGGGTTTTTAAATTTTTTTATTTTTATTTTTTAAAGGTATTATTTATTTATTTGACAGAGATCACAAGTAGGCAGAGAGGCAGGCAGAGAGAGAGGAGGAAGCAGGCTCCCCGCTAAGCAGAGAGCCCAATGCAGGGCTCGATCCTAGGACCCTGGGATCATGACCTGAGCCGAAAGCAGAGGCTTTAACCCACTGAGCCACCCAGGTGCCCCGATGTGGGTTTTTTAAAAGATTCTATTTTTAAGCAATTTCGACACCCAATATAGGGCTTGAACTCACAACCCTGAGATCAAGAACAGTTGGACGCTCCACCAACTGAGCCAGCCCCGGGCTCTGAGAATAACACATTAGTATAGGAGTTTTAGGAAAGATGAAGCTGGTAATGGTGTGCAGATTTTCTGGGGATGGAGAGAAATGATCTAGACTTTCATTACTTTATGCACACCCTATCATCAATGTTGTTTCTATTTCCTTTCAATATATGTAAAGAAAAGACAGACGTGTCGCAAGATGTAACATCAATCAAACATGTGCCCATCTTCCACTGGCCACAATCCCTCATTTAAAAGTCCTCGTGGGGGCGGGGGGGCGCCTGGGTGGCTCAGTGGGTTAAGCCTCTGCCTTCGGCTCAGGTCACGATCCCAGAGTCCTAGGATAGAGCCCTGCATTGGGCTCTCTGCTTAGCGGGGAGCCTGCTTCCTCCTCTCTCTCTGCCTGCCTCTCTGCCTACTTGTGATCTCTGTCTGTCATATAAAATCTTTTTAAAAAATAATAAATAAAATAAAATTAAAAAGCCCTCGTGGTCTCCGCATGATCCTACCAAAATCTTACTCTTCCTTCCCTCAAATGCTCACAGTTTCACACTGTCCTCTGCCTTATCAGGACCTTGATCTCTCTTGATAGGAGTCAGACACTAGCCCACAACTCCCAGGTCATTCCTCAGTTCCCAGTGCTCATTGCTACATTTTCTGACGCCATCTCCTGCTGTTTCCTGAATCTTGCAACTTTTCCATTGTGCCCGTGGGAACAGGAGACACTTCATCAGCAAAACCCCTCTTGTCTCTGCCACTCCCCTAAAGTTCATCTTTTTACCCTACCCAAAACCTAACCCTTAACCCAAGCTCTACCTAAATATCTAAAATATGGCCTGCCCTGCAGCCCCCTCAAGAGATGGCGGGTGTTTTTCTGTCGTGGCTCTTATTCCATGGGCTTGATGTCCTTTCTGCTACGCACCGCCCCATAGATCATTCTCTTTCCTTCCTAAAACCCCAGCTGTGAATTAATGACATTCCTCCTTTTTGTAGTCATGCTAACCCCCCAGTCCTTGTGAATATTTGCACCCGACCTTGCAATTTTTTGACTTCGTCTCCTCCAAAGATCTCACATCAGCTACTAATTCCCATAGTCCAGACCTTACCCTTAATAATTCACAGAAACTCCAAACAACCGGTAACCTAGACTTCATGCCTTTCCCTTTCTGACCACCATCTAACATATTTGGTTGTTAGCCCAACTGCAACATGCTACAATTCACCAAGACTTTCACGACATCAATCCCACAAACTCATGTCTTTCCCCATTTGTTGTAGCTATACCTCCAGAATCCTTAAAATTAACTTTGACTTTTCTCTCCAACCTCATATACAGTTAGAAAATTCTAAATACCCAGAATCAAAGTAAACCAGAACCTTACCACTCAGTATCTCCAACACGTTATCCAGAGACATTATTGTGATAGCTTCCAACCTACATCTCTGCTTCACTAATCGCTGCTTATAGTCAACACAGAAGCTACAGGGATTACTTGAAAATGTAAATCAGAGCATGTTACTCCTTTGCTCAAAACCCTCCAACGGCTTCCTGTTTAAGTCCAAATATAGCCAATCATTGCACTAGTCATCGAGGTCTTGCAAGACGTGATTCCTTGTTGCTAGTCTGACCTCATCTAATACTCTCTTCCTTGCTCTATCCATTTCAGTCACATGGCACCCTTGCTATCCTAAAACATGGCAAGTATCAAGACCTTCGTACTTGCCATTCCCTCTGCCTGGAACATTCTTCTTCCAGAAATACGCATGGTTTATTTTCTCACTGTTTTCAGGTATAAACTGCTTTTAGAAATGATGGATGGATGTATGGATGGATGAATGGATATTAATGGACAGAAAATTGTTCGTCTTTATTGATCCCTACTATGACATGAGCTCCAAAAGGGTTTGATTCACTGCTCCATTCCCAGAACAGAGCCTGGCACAAAGTAGGCTTTAAGACATATTTGTTAAATAAATGAATGTTGTTTAAAGGGATATACAGGTGAAGGAGGAGATAATTCAACAAAGGTTCACAGAAACCAAGAGTATCAAAATAATTACTGAGAGAGTGATCATATTCTCCAAAGACCAAAGCCATAATAAAGCTCAGAAAATAATCTGGTGGTTTATGAAACCACCTGGTTCATAACAATCCCTCCTCTCAAAATTTCTTATGCCTTGCCATTCAGACTGTCTTACATTACCTCCCTTTGCCTTTCTAAGAAAATAACGAGATTCCAATTACATCCAAGACTATTTTGTGGAGTATGATTTAGAAAATTGCTTTTTTTCTTCCGAGTGAAAATAAGGAGTGCTGATACCTGAAGAAGATTTCAAATCCTGCAACTTCGGTGAAGTTTCTAGAAGCATAGTCATCTGGAGTAAGCCAAAGTAAAGGATAGATTCTTGCACCTTGATGTTCCCACTATGAAGAAGAAAACATCCCACCTCCTGGACCTCTTCAGATTCTGGAAGCATCCTATTCCACAACAGGGGACATTGCTCCAATTGGCTGCCATGTGTGAGTATGAGAATGGGACTCCTCAGGGGGACCAACCTAAAATGCCAGCAGCCCTGCCATTTGGGTCAGATAACCTCATAACCTTACACAGTCAGAGGTAACTGTAATGGAAGCCGTTCTAGGGAGTTCATGGAAAGTCCCATATGCTAGTGCAAGTGCAAGGCCAGGGCATACGCAGCAGTGGGAGCCACTCTTTCCCCCCTACTGATCTTCCTCTTAGAAGTGTCCCAACCAGAAGAATGGAAGAGCTCTTTGCAGGTGGGATTAACTTATTGTATGAAGCAAGTGCATGGAAATGGTGCCCAGTTTACCCTTTGAGGACAGAAGCTGCCAGTGTTGGGTGTCCTGGTGGTTCACAATTGATACCTCCCTAGAAATTGCTCTCAGACAAAGCTTCCTTGTCCAAGGCTGACCAAGGACAGCCTGTGGCCAGTGACTGGTCGAAACAGGGTACAAAGGTTAAGTCCTCCTGCCTCAGTTCAGGACAGATCTGAAGTGACATCCCAGCCCCAGAGTTTCCCAAGGGTAAGCTGAGATTCTGTTAGGATTGTATCACAGGCCTACATCCTCCCCTGCCCAATGCTCCGCCCTTAATTACCTTACAGTTGGGGCTTTTAAAAATACTTCCCTATCAACTTCCTACAAATCTTAACCTTCTTCTTTTCTTCTTTCTGCCAAAAAACTTGACCTAAAATACAGTGTGTATGTGTAGGTGTGCACACAGATATACATATGTCAAATCACACAGAGGTAGAGAGGACATGGTAAAAAATTTTTAGAAACTCAGTTTTGAGCGGCGGCAACAACATCAGGATAAATGCCTTTTTTTTTTTAGAAATAGGTGATATTTTATCAATTCACATGAACCATGACAAAAGATTTTTAGAAACCCCAAAGTTATTGACAACTTGAAAGCTTTTGACAATTTCACATTATAGGCATTCTTATAGAATTAACTTTTGTCCTAACGGGACAAAAATCAGCTTCTACTTCTCTGAAAACATGGCATTTTTCAACTGTCCAGGTCTTTTCCTCTTCAAATGAGTCATGTAGATTTAGTTCAAGAATCTATCGACTGTCTCCAGTGTGAAATTTTTCATCCATTGGACTTTTAAGGACTTGGTCTTTTCAGAAAGGTACTTTTAAAACACTATTAAAGCGCAAGACAATGTCTATCTAGACTTTTAGCATAAGGCCCCCAAATTTTAGAAATGTCTTTTAAAAAGGTATATAATTTGGCCTTAATACAGATTCAGCTTTATTTTCAATTCAACTGGGGCTCTCTATCGTAGCAAATCAGCTGGGTTTGGATTCTCAAGTTACTTCTTTTCAGGTCACTGCCCCATGCCTCCACCCTTATATTTAGTGCCAAGTATGCTCCGGTGACTTCTACGGACGTAGATACACTACTTTCTTCAGAGTACTTAGGAGACCTTCACTCCTTCCCACTCAGAGTTCTCGAGATTTCACAACAAGGAGTTGTTGTTGTTGTCAGTGTTAAGTTCAACAGTCTAAGTGACCTCACTTTCTAAACTTAAATTTTGTGGAAAAGTTTATTCAGGCTAAAAGTAGGTACAGGGCTGAAGAGGACCATAACAGGTTTGTCCTCCAGCTCCTTCTTTGGAGGAAAGATGCAAAAGCGCCTCTAGAAAATTAACAGAGCCAGTAAGATAAAGGCCCTTCAAGGTCATCTTCTTTGGTTTCAGAGTTGAAACCCAATCAGTAAAAAGGGGACTCACTCAATCCATAGGGGGATTTACCCAACCACCAGAGGATCACTGCCTAACCCATACAAAGATAAAAGAGAACACCACGCCTTGTTACACAGACAGATCAAATTTTCTCCTTATCTGGCTCTTAGAACAGAAAGTAACACACGACTTCCAGACTTAGTGCTGCTTAGACCCAGGCAAAAGGAGCGACTTCTGTGATCAAAGAGAGAATGAGGAGGTCAAAATTTTACAAACAGGAAAACTCAGATTTTTGAGTTTCTGGTAATTAGCCTTGACTTCAGAAGGGATAGAGATAAACATCTTGACCAAGAAACCGTACACACAGTGAATGTGCTAAATTTTCAACCCAGAGGACTAAAACTGTGGACTCCTAAAGGAATTGGCTAGACAAAACTTGAGCAAGGACTTTACTGTTCAAAACCAGACAACCAGGGTATCTACTGCCAAAAAGACAAAGGTCAAATATTCAGTAATGATGTAGGCTTAATTCTTTCCCTGAATCAATGGTGCCATTGAGATGTAATCTTTGAGTTTAGTCTTCTACACAGGACATACAAGGGCTGGATTTGCCAAAGCTATGTGTTCTTAATTCGATGAGAGCATTTAGATATTTAAAAATAAAAGAAAAAGGAATGAAATTTTTAAAAAATAGAAATTTGAGGCTATATAAAGTTGGGTTGCAGTTTCGCAAAAGATGCCAGGTACTGTTAAAAAAAAAAAAGTAACTTGTGCTTCACACAAATTCTACATTAATTATTAATCGTAACCAAGCATCATTTATGTAGCTACCTAATACATCAGTAACGCTCTCGAGAATTCTCAGGGGGATGAGGCAGATACATTGGTGGTTCTGTAACAATTTTAACATGCAAAAAATAAAAACGCCCTTATTATTATTTTAGCATAGACTCTTTAAATAATTCATTTTAAAGGAAAAATTTCATCATAAATTCAGTAATAATTTTTTTTTCAATTGGGCACTGAGAATAATGAATCAATCAACCAAACAGTTTGCTAGTGCTAATCTGTGACAGAATGACGTATTGGGCTGTATTTAAAGCACAGCATACCATTTATAAAACAGGATTTATGTATAATTTGTTACATTCTGACAAAACAAATGCCAGCAGAATACATAAGAAAATAATTCCTGCCATCCTCTGGGATCAGTTATCTCAAGGAAAAAAACTATTCATGTCGGCACGAATGCGCTATCTTACTGTAATTATGTCTGTCAAATGTCACTGAATCAGAGACGTGGCCAACTGCCTTGACCTACAGTCTGGTTAAATTGCACTATCATTGCCAAAATCCCGCTTTAGAAGTCCTTCATTTTGCTAGTTAAGTGCACCTTTATTCTTTTTATATGGACTAAAGAGTGGTGGTGTTCATAGCTGCATGATAAAACACACACACACCTACTTTAAAAATGAAAATATCAATCCGTCCTTTACAAGGAGTCTAAAGGAATGAATATCTCACAGAAAACAAGCCCTGTAGCCTGAGACAGAGGGCTGTTCATTTGTCTAAACCAAAGACAAAATCTCAAGGTAGAAGTCAGGAGTGACATCCAAATCATTAATAGCATAACAGGTAAGACCACCAACCAAGCAGAATGGAAACCAGTTACATCAGGAGGATCACAGGTCTCTGCATGCGCCCGGGCACTACCCTTCTGTTGCTGAATGATAAACATGTTTGGGAGTCTTGAGAGACAGACCGTGCCAGCTTGAAGGGAGGAACACTTGGGGGTGAGGGAGGGTCTTGGGACCAACAGCTCTTGACCAAGGAGTATTAAAATTAAGTATCTTACTGGTTCAGTAAGATATGAACCCTCACTGGTTCATACTATCTGAATGTCAATCCTAATACAAAATGGGATTTCATTAACCATCAGAACAAGACCTCCAGACCAGAAAAGAGCAGATTCTAAGGAGTTGGAAGAATGTACTGGTAACACACCTGTGGAAGAGTGACACATACGTTAACATGTTAGAAAGAAGTTATCATAGTTGGGTCTGAACACAAGGCAGTGAGGCCACACCCACGGGCTGCATTTATTAGCAGAGTTCCCATCCCTGGCAAGGACCACCAGGGCAGAAGGAGCCCAAACAAGCAGTCAGGCCTGGGAAATGGGGAACACTGGTTGAGAGAAACTTACTAGATGCCAGATGGTTTACATTGGGACTCCCAGATTCCAGATTGTGGAGCATGATTAATGTGAAGTCCCATTAGATAACTGGTCTGGAAAGAATTAAATATGCCTTGTCCAGATGGTTCGGGAATCCAGAGGAAGGCCGAGGCCTCAGATGGGGAAGTCATTGCGGCCCAGCTATGGCCGCCTGATGAAGGTAGGGTCTGAGATATGGTTTCACGATTTTTCCTCAGCCTATAGGAGTTATTAGCAATTTTTTTCAAAAAAGCACATGTGTCGGCCCCATCTCACCAAAAGTATGATATTCATTCCATGACAGAAGTTATCCAAAAGAACAGACACAGTAGTAAATAGGCTAAGGGATTATTCTGAATCTCACATGAGACCAATTTAAAATTTCCATCCTGACACAGAGCAAATACCTTGTGCTTGTCATGTAATAGAGTATTTTTGTCTAGATGACTAACTGTACATACCTGTGTGTACAGGTATGCCTCTCAGACTGGTCACTTTTACCACTGAGAGGTTCTGAATGTGTAATCACTTGAGTTAAATAATAATTTTTAAGATGCCATTGAGAAGAAGAGATGTTCACATACTTGATGAAATATGCATATATTGGCAATTCGGCAATCCCTAATTGAGTCATTTCTAGGCTCCATGCCTGTGCTTTATACTGCCGACATACATTAAACATGGCAAAACTGTCGGTATCACTAATTCTGGAGATAATGTGTGCAGTGTTGCATGCCATTCAACTGACAAACAATTGGCAGGTAGCTTTTATAATAGCAAGATGGATTCCTGTATGGGATGTGTTGATTGCTTATGTCAGTCCCTTTGAAATTTAACAGCAGTTGTAATTAGAGCTGTAAATCTCTTCTAACTATAATTAGATTACTATTTATACCCATTGTCATTTTTTTAAACAGCCTGAGATGCTACTATGGAGCGAGAAAGGTGTGTGGTGGGGGGGGGGTGCAGGGGTGCAATATGGTTTCTTTACAACAAAAATCATGGTTAAGAATTAACTGCAGGGTGCTTTGTGAATTTAAATGCTGAGTCCCAAGGGAAATACTTCGGAGCGATGACTGCAGAAATCTTTAACCTCCATGAAGGAAGTGTTTTCTCCAAAGAACAGATCTGGTCTTCTCATGAGCTTCTCTAAGCTGGGCCTTGCAGTCCATAGCTACACCCATCAACATGCATGGGAACAAAATGAAGCTGGAGAATGTGTCACAGAAGACTGAATTCTACAGTTTACATTTTATTACACCTCAATTCCTTCTGAAAGCATTCTTTTGCTGATTCTGTAATCCCGTGAGACTATGGAATGATGCTAGAGATGTGCCATTCATTTAGGACGCTGTGATGTTGTTAAAGCAATGGATGGCTTTCTCCTCTCTTTCTCTGCCCTTCTCAACTTGCCTACAAGTGTTAAATAAAGCTTAGAGAGGAAACAGATTGGTTTCACATTCAGGGATATTTTTAAAACTAATCCTTATTAGACTTTGTAATAACCAATGACAATATTCTGAATCTGGGCAAGAAGTAAAAACAGTCATAATCTAACAGTTGGGTCATACTGGGTTCCCATTTCCCCCAAAGGGCTCTAAAAACCTGAGTACATTTTATCCTCTTAAATGAAACAAGATGATCAATAAATACAGCCCACTTGAATCAGGTGCTGCCCAGATCAAGATTTGCTCATTAAGTGATGGTAAAGCAGAGGAATGAATGCAATTAAGGGAACATGAGCATGGAGAGGTGTGCTTCCTGGCACCTGACACTGTGTGGCCTTCAGTAAGACAGTTCATATTCTGGCATTTTTTAAATTAAATTAAATTTATTTATTTGACAAAGAGCACAAATGGAGAGCAGAAGTCAGAGGAGGAGGCAGGCTTCCCGCTTCGCAGGGAGCCCGATGTGAGGCTCAATCCCAGGACCCTGAGATCATGACCTGAGCAAAAGATCATGCTTAACCGACTGAGCCACCCAGGTGCTCCCATATTCTGGCATTCTTATGTCCATCTCCCCATTTTGAAAATGAGGACATTATGCTAGATGATCTTTTTGGCATATTTTCACTCTAAAACCCGATAGCTATCCCTAAAAAGTCTTTGAATCTTGGCTTCCAGATTTAATATGTCATAAAAGCCTTCTGAGTTGGCAATTTTAAGGAGAGTAAGTAGTTATGGTAGGATTTCTCCATAGTTCAATAAGAGCAGAGGTTCCAAACACAGGGGAAAATATTTAAACCATAAAAGCACTAGAAGAAAACACAAGTTATTTCTAAAAATATAATCTTGGAAAATGGAAAGGCTTTCTACATATGGGATACAACCCAAAAGACTTGAGGTAAAAGCTGCCAAATGTCGTAATAGAGCTGCATCCTCAGAGTGGATACTGGAATGTTCTGTCACAGAGTTGGCTTGATTGGGGGTAGGGATGTCACACATGGATTGTTCAAGTGTTTCAGTTTGTTGTACTTAGAATCTCAGAAACATCTATCAATACAACCATAAGCTCTGAGATGTATTCAGTGCAATTAGCAATAAAAAAGAATCAACATTTGTGAATGACATTCATGTTTTAATAGAAATTAGAACGATGATAAGAATATCTGGATATTTTTATTATCCCATGCTTGTGTTCTTATATACGTAACTTTTCTTGAGTGAAAATAGTATGGGAGAGTTTCAGCTGGGACATTAGAAGTTAGTTCTACAGAACTAAATATCATTCACCTTGTGTCATGATGAAAAAAAATGGCGGAGTACCTCTGTTTCTACACATTATCCTGCATGAATTTGTTTAACATGAAATAGGCTAGGCATCTCACAAGACTTTTTTTGGTCCCGTTCTAGGAGAGGGATGCTTTCCAGCTCTGTTTCTTTGGGCTTCTTTTGGTGTTCACCCAGTTCAAAAGCTATGCATACAAACACACACTCTGTTTTGCATGAGGCATGTGTTCCTGGAAATGGTATCACCAACTGACCCAGCCCGATGTGTCATGATAGTGTAATCCCTAAAGGGATACCTTTTGTCCAACCACAGATTCTCCCAGCTGTGGTTCATGTAACGGTAGGGAAAGTCTTCCAGGCTTCAGTGGTATGAATGAGGCACTTTGTAACCTCAGAGCCCTTCTACCACTCCCTTAGTGCCAGGCGATCTTTCCCGCTGCCTAATTGGCCATTTTTTAAGGCATTTCAAGCTACCAGGAAACCTGCCTTTTAACAACTATAATGCAAATCTGCTGGGGGTAGGTCCAGCACTATCACTTTTATCAAGTTTTATGGATCACAACTATTTGCCAGAACACAAATAATTGGCAGAAGAGGCTCCAGTAAAATAAAACCCACTGCAAAATATCCTTAACTCAGAAAATCTTGGAGAGCACTGATTGGCTGAGAACATTCAACAGGACTCAGACACTGTTGGCGTAAAGGGGTCAGAAATACCTATGATGTAGCGGGTACCTATCTGTATATAAATATACCTATATTTATATGTATACAGATGCCATATATAAAATTTGTTTTACACGTTTTTTTTTTTTTCCTTAAAAGCAAACACGATGTTAATAAGTTCATCTGATGTGTGGTAGTTAAAGACGTACTTCTTCAGTAATAGCTAGAGAACTCTGTGACTCTGAAGAACTGAGTATGGTATTTTGGAACGAATTACATGCAAACAATAAACAGTTAACTGAAGCATAAAATAATTAACAGCACCTCCACAAACAATAAACAGCAGGTGGATGATTCTAATTATTCCAATTATTTTTCTCCTAGGTTTAGGAAAATCCTTAAGCAGACATGTCTTAAAGAAGTGTTCTAATAGGATTATCCATGTCTACCGTGTTGACTGTCCATGTTTTCATTAAAATGGTCTGAAGAACCCTTGTAAAGATTACAGGTAGGAATACTTTTATCTAAACCTTTTTTAATAGCATCATACCTACTGAGAATACCTAATATACATTATCACTATCTAGGCTTTAATTGACATTTACACGTGGGTAATTAATGGACACTGTAGTAGGGCCACACAGCAATTTAGCAAAACCAAAACAAATAACTCCTATAACCACAGCTAATGCTCCCAGTGTGTGACGCCACCATCCTCCAGCTTGCTGAGACCAGACAAGGAGCCACCTCTGGTTTATTGTTCCCCCACTATGTGATCTGTCAGCAAGTTCTGTGGATTCTGTCTTCAAAATATATGATGCGACTCCTCATTATTCTCTGAGCTGCTAAATCAGCTTCACCTCTTCCCCTAATGACTCTGCATGTCACCTACCTAGCCTTGCTTTTTTTCTCCTCCTGCCTTTGTATGACCCATTCTTCATAGAGCAGTCCAGTGGTCTAGGAAGCATATATCAGATTACATCACTCCCCTGCCTAAAATCCACAAGCAGTTCTCATCCCTGCAAAAAGACAGCATTCATCTGCCTATCCATAATTTTCCAACCTTACAAAATCTTGGGGGAAAATCAGCTATGAACTATAAAAAAATACTTTTTTTTTCGCCCTCTGATTCAAGTATTTTAAAAGCCCTTGTTTTTCCCTAGAGAATACTCCTGGACAACACTGTGGCATGTGTGCTTTGAGTTTCAACCAGTCTGAGTACAGAGGTAGTGTTTATGATGATGCCTTATCAAACCATCTTTTAAAAAGGGCCTATATCTTAAGGTGCCTTGGTGTCTCAAATGTCTGAATGTCAGACTCTTGGTTTTAGCTCAGGCCATGATTTCAGGGGTTCACACTGGGCATGGAGCCTGCTTAAGATTCACCCTCTCCTTCCTCCTCTGCCCCCATCCCCACTAACATGCATGTGTAGGCACTCTCTCCCTCTCTGAAAAAAAAAAAATTGAAAAATTAAAAGGGCCTGTCTCATATAAAATCAACGCACAGAAATGGGTTATATTTCTATGCACCAACAGAAGACAGAAGAAAGAGAAACTAAGGAGTCCATCCCATTTACAATTGCACCCAAAACCATAAGATACCTAGGAATAAATCTAATTCAAGAGTCAAAGAATCTGCACTCAGAAAACTATAACGTAGTTATGAAAAAAATTGAGGAAGACACAAAAAAAATGGAAATGCTCATGGATTGGAAGAATAAATACTGTGACAATGTCTATGATACCTAAAGCAATCTACACAGTGAATGCAATTCCTATCAAAATACCATCAATTTTTTTCAAAGAAATGGAACAAACAATTCTAAAATTTATATGAAACTAGAAAAGACCCCAAATAGCCAGGAGCAATGTTGAAAAAGAAAACCAAACTTGGCGGCATCACAATTCCAGACTTCAAGCTCTATTACAAAGCTGTAATCATCAAGACAATATGGTACTGGCACAAAAACAGACACATAGATCAATGGAACAGAATAGAGAGCCCAGAAATGGACCCTCAACTCTATGGTCAACTAATCTTCGACAAAGCAGGAAAGAATGTCCAGTGGAAAAAATAGTCTTGTCAACAAATGGTGTTGGGAAATTGGACAGCCACATGCAAAACAATGAAACTGGACCATTTCCTTATACCACACACAAAAATAGACTCAAAATGGATGAAAGACCTCAAAGTGAGACAGGAATCCATCAAAATCCTTGAGGAGAACACAAGCATCAACTTCTTCCTAGAAATATTGCCAAAGGCAAGGGTAGTAAGGGCAAAACTGAACTATTGAGGGGCACCTGCGTGACTCAGTGGGTTAAAGCCTCTGCCTTGGCTCAGATCAGGATCCTAAGGTCCTCAATTGAGCCCTGCATCTGGCTCTCTACTCAGTGGGAGGTCTGCTTCCTTCTCTCTCTGCCTGCTGCTCTGCCTACTTGTGATGTTTGTCTGTCCAATAAATTAACAAAATCTTTGGGCGCCTGGGTGGCTCAGTGGGTTAAGCCTCTGCCTTCGGCTCAGGTCATGATCTCAGGGTCCTGGGATCGAGTCCCGCATCGGGCTCTCTGCTCAGCAGGGAGCCTGCTTCCTCCTCTCTCTCTGCCTGCCTCTCTGCCTACTTGTAATCTCTCTCTGTCAAATAAATAAATAAAATCTTAAAAAAAAAATAAATAAATAAAATAAAATAAAAAAAAAATTAACAAAATCTTTAAAAAAAAAATGATCGGGACTTTATCAAGATCAAAAGCTTTTGCACAGCAAAGGAAAAAGTCAGCAAAACCAAAAGACGACCAACAGAATGGGAGAAGATATTTGCAAATAACATATCAGATAAAGGGCTAGTATCTAAAACCTATAAAGAATTTATCAAACTCAACACCCAAAGAACAAATAATCCAATCAAGAAATGGGCAGAAGACATGAACAGACATTACTGCAAAGACATCTAAATGGCCAACAGACACATGAAAGTGTTCCACATCACTCAGCATCAGGGAAATACAAATCAGAACCACAAATGGGATACCACCTCACACTAATCAGAATGGCTAAAATTAACCAGCCAGGAAAAACAGATATCGGCGAGGATGTAAAGAAAGGGGAACCCTCCTGCACTGTTGGTGAGAATACAAGCTGGTGTAGCCACTCTGGAAAACAGCATGGAGGCTCCTCAAAAAGCTGAAAAAAGAGCTACCCTAAGACCCAGCAATCACACTACTGGGTATTTACCCTAAAGATACAAATGTAGTGATCCAATGAGGCATGTGCACTCAAATGTTTATAGTAGCAATGTCCACAAAAGAACCTAGATGTCCATCAACAGATGAATGGGTAAAGAAGATGTGGGGTGTGTATGTATATGTGTGTGTGTGCCAAATTTTATATATATATATTTTATATATTTAAATTTTATATATATATATATATATATATATATATGGAATACTACGCAGCCATCAAAAAATCAAATCTTGCCATTTGCAACTATGTGAATGGAACTAGAGGGAATTACACTAAGCAGAATAAGTCAATCAGAGAGAGACAATTATCATATGATCTCTCTGATAGGAATTTGAGTGGCAGAATGGGGGTGTGGGAATTAGGGAGGGAAAAAATGAAACAAGATGGGATCAGGAGGGAGACAAACCAAAAGAGACTCTTAAGCTCAGGAAACAAACTGAGGGTTTCTGGGGGGGTGGAGGGGTAGGGAAAGGGGGGCTGGGTGATGGACACTGGGGAGGGTATGTACAATGATGAGTGCTGCGAATTGTGTAAGATGATGATTCACAGACCTGTACCCCCGAAGCAAATAATATATGTTATATGTTAATAATAATATATGTTATATGTTAATAATAAATAAATAAAAGGGCCTATTTCTAATTGGCTTTCTTGGTTTATTTCCTAGCTTTACTGAGATATGACATACAATGTTATGTATTCTAAAGGTATACAACAGAATGATTTTATGTGTATACACACACACACACACACATACGATTACCACAATAAGGTTAGTTAACACCTCATCATCCTTTTTTTGTGAGAATAATTCCGATCTACTCTTATCAAATTTCAAGTGTACAATAAACCATAGTCACCATGTTAGCCCATTTCTTTTACACACTCCAATAGATTATTTTTAAACATATTTATATAAAGCAAGGGAAATATTACTTCTAAATGGCCAAGACATGCCACTACATTTTTAATCATTGCCACTCATCACATCAGATCTTAGTCCATTCTGTAGTAACCTAATTGTTTTAGCAACCCTAGACATCTTACTTCTTAGTAGCTAATGATTTCTAATCCCAGTCTTAGGAGAACAATTGTTCCATACGAGATAGCAGGTAACTTACTGCTTTGAACCCACTGTATCTTTTAGTTTCTCTAGTATGGGAAATTAAAAAAAGAAAAGCAGAAGACAAAAAACAAGTGGTTTGATCAAATTCAACTTCTTGGTTCTAGGGAGGGGGAAAAAAAAAGACGACTTAAAAAAAAACCCACATAGATTAAGAAACTGGTTGGATACCCAATCGCTCTTAGAAAACATTCTTTTGATGAGTTAAGTATAAATGAATCATAAACACATGGTCTAAGTTTCCCTCAAAGAGCATATAAGTTTAAAATGGAAGAAGCAATGCCTTTTGGAAAACTATATTATGGTTTCTACCACAACCCAAACATTTACATAATAGCTTGAGCTATTTCACAATCTGAAAGGACATCTGGATTCATAAAAGTCTATGAAGCTCTTTTCTTTTTCAATAGTTAAGTGCTTCACATTCACTCAGAATAGTTCAATATGCAAAATCTCTCATTTTATCATCAGAAGAAATTCTCAAAAGATCTTTGATAGAAATATATATTTGATATCTCTAGCATATAAATTACTAAACATTTTGAAAATATATTATGGGGAATGCCTGCATATTTATTCTAAAAAAGGTAATACACACACACACACACACACACACACACACACATACACACACATGCACACACATGTGAGCAACTACCAGAGACAAAGATCAGCCTTCAGAGGAAAGGACTAGACAGACATGTGCAACTCCAAAACACTGGACAGTGAAAAACAATCACACTGAGAAAAAATTAAGGGTAACTTGATAAAATACCAGATTTCAGAATTTGGGCCATCTTGTTTGAAGTCGGAACAAGTGTTAATGACTGTGTACACCAAGCTTAAGAAAAAAGTCAAGTTTCAGTGGACTTAGGTCACAAAATGCAAAAGATGGTCAAAAAATGATTAATTTGCCTCGTTCTTTTGAAAACTCTAGTTATAATAGAAGTCCTCCTTTCCCTCAATGCTACAACTTCCTAGAGTTCTTAAAGAAAGATTTAGTAACCTTAAAAGGTTCATCTCCTTCTACTGAAATTCCCTCCTGGGGCCAACTTGGTGGGAGCGTTTGGCGCTTTGAGCTTCCAGCTTTTGAGGGGAGGACACTAAGAAGAGAAGATACTGTCTGTCACCTGCTCGCACTCATTCAAACATTCTGGACCTATTCTCATACGGTGTTTGCTTTTGCTCATTCTACCCCTACATTTCTCCAAAACATGTTTTAGCCATTTGTGTATCTTGAAATGTGGAAACTACAGAAGCTGTAATTGTATTTATAGAGACCTATCACTCTCCCCACCGACTGAAATTCCCAGAAGGCAGGAGACCATTTTCTCTGGTTTGTCCCACTGCCCATTCTCCTGTGGCCACGGTGGGAAGATAATAAAGGGATTTTGAAGGTAACCTCAAATCAGCAAGCCATAGTAACAGAATTAAATGTCTAATTGTGAACTGAGTCACATGGGAAAGGAGACAGATGCATTTGCCGCCCTACTTTCTATTTTCCTCGCTCTCTAACATCAGGCTAGAAATGGGCTTTCCCGTCCTGTCTTCCTGTAAATCCCTGAACTTTACAGACAGATCCGTTCATGTATCCATGAGAGCTCAGGGTCTGGGCCTGCCACTCTGATTTTACTCTCATTTGTCAAGCAAGGCGCTTGAAATATCTATTTTAATGAATTCCTTGTCTCATGTTCACGGAGAAGCTTGAAGTTAATCCTACTGACAGTGCTATCTAGGAGGGTTTTATTCAAAAGATCTACATATTTGTCAAATTTAAGACTGTCCATTAGATCATTTTTACTACTTAAATGTTAGCCCGCAAACGAGAAGCAAGGCTCAGTTCTGTGTGGAAGAAAGTAGATTTAATTTCATAATGAAAACCTATTTTCCCCCACAATCCGAATACTGCTGAATGTCAGACATGGTGGCATGGGGTTTAAAATGAAACTTCCTAACTCTGTTTAAAAAAAAAAAAAAAAAAAAAAAAAAAAGCTGAATTTCAGAAGTCATAAATGGTGGTAAAAAAAAAAAAAAAGAAAGAAGAAAAAGGGGGAAGAATCAACAATTTGTAGAACTAGGCTATACCACTGGCATGTGCATGATGACAATTTAGCAACTGCCAGTGGAAACGGATTCCACAGTCTATATACCAACATGAAGCTTTCACACGCAGATCTTTATTAGCTGACTGCAGACCTATTTCTGTGTCTGCCCAACTTGGCTAACATGAACCATAAACAACATCCTCTCCCAGTATATATACATGGAGAAATTAGCTGGCAAATAGTGGATGCCATTGTTTAAACAGTATTATTATTATTATACCGTGTACAGGTTAGCCTTTGACCCTAACCAATCTTACCATCTAATTGTAACGGCATATCTTAGGTGGAAAATTAATTTAAAATGTCAACAGGTTAATTAGTTAGGGAATTTTCCATGAGAGAACCTCAAGAAAAAAATAAAAAATATTAGTAAAATCAAAGAAATGATCATTTTTTTGGATGCCTTTTTTTTTTTTAGCTTTACTTTTTTAAAGTAATCTCCACACCCAGTGTAGGGCTCAAACTCATAACCCTGAAATCAAGAGTTAGATGCTCTACCAAACCAGCCAGGTGCCCCAGAAATGATCATTTTGAGGCCAAAATTCTAATAAACTTATTGGCATCCATTAAACATTCCTTTTTTTCACTTTATTAACTATTAGAATTCAAATAAGCTTGCCAAGTTTACATCTGTAGGTATTAGTTCCAAGCAAAATATAACAGAGAAATACAAGTTAAAATAATACTTCAAAGAAAATAAAAGAGAAAGAGACAGCTGATTTATGTAGATCGGTAACAGCGTGTCTAATGGACATAGGTAACCTTATTTAATTATTATCAGAAGGACCCCTGCAAAAGTTGTCTGTTTTTCTTTTCTTAATCTGACTTTCATCCTCAAGGATTTTTTAAATGATAATTACAAGCTCTTTTACCTAACTAATTTGAATGGCCTCTTATCAGTACTTTGAGAAACTAGCTGTGGTCTTTAAATATTCAAATAGGGATAAAATTTTAAAAACCACATCCTATCCTTTTTTGTCACAATGTCTTCCTCCCGTATTCCTCGCCTTGGTCTGCTTGCTCTCCTCAGTCTTTTGTCCTTTATTTTGCAATCACCATCTTCACAGAGACTTGTAAGTCACACCAAAGCTCTTTGGACGTGGGATTTGGGAAATCAAAGCCATGAAATTTCACCAATCAGTCAGGAACTTCATCTAGACACTACAAATGAAATAAATGCCTAAAACTTAACTTTGAACTCTGAGACCAGAAACTTTTAACTTCAAAAGGAGTAGGATATACTGACAAGTAATTGAATCTGAAGACTTCTCTGACTAGCAGAACATTCTGGAGGCAGGATTTGGGGGAAGGAGAGTGGCCGTGCTGTGCCACTGAGAGACAAGTGTAGCTCATCATGAAAGTTACCAAAGTTCTTCCTCAATTTAGTTCTTGAGAAGTTTACACACACACACACACACACATACACGCATGCACGCACAAACATGGAGTCACACATTCAAAATTAAAACAACACATTAGAAATTTGGAATTAAATTCTCTCCACATTCTTATGCCTGCTTCTGACTTCCTGGATAAGCATCTGCTTAGCAATGGGGACCCAGCTGTCCTACCCCGCACAAACTAGATTCTAAGACAAAAAGCCTCTTGTAGGAGTTTTCAATCCAGAATGTAATCCGCCCTGCTGATTTCTCCCAGGATATACTAATTTGATCCAGGCATCTGAGCTCTAAGCAAAGCCAGGTAGAAGGCTTTGAGAGATAGCAAATCTCTCCCACAATACATATGCCTTTATTTTTCTTGACATATTTTGGTTTATTGTCTAAGGCAATAAATTATTTCCCTTTTTTACATAACACACCTTCAATTATTTTGTCTCTTCCTTGGGACACCAAAAGAAATGGATATTAAGAGAGTTTTGTTTTGTGTTAGTAAATTTAAAAAAAAAAAAATCAGAAGTTCTACTCAACAGTAGGGGCCTATAATTGGAAATGTCACCATATGTTAGCACCCAAGCTACTTATGAACCTATCTGTTCAGTTAAAATGTCAGCGTCTATTGGCTATGAAGATGCCATACAAAGAATCACGTCCATTTTTCTGTTTCTAACAGTCTCCCATGTGCATGGGAGAAATAAAACTTTCCAAGGAAACCCACTGTTCCATGTTCCCCAGTCACTCTAGCAATGAGGAGAATAAGGAACTTAACTTATCAAGTTACTGATATGTAACTCTGAAATTCTGTGGCATCAAGGTCCTTTTAATAGTTTTCAAAATAGGGGTGCCTGGGTGGCTCAGTCAGTTAAGTGTCTGCCTTCAGCTCGGATGGTGATCCCGGGGTCCTGGGATCGAGCCCCGCATCGGGCTCCCTGCTCAGCAAGGAACCTGCTTCTCCCTCTCCCTCTGCCTGCTGCTCCCCTTGCTTGGACTCTCTTTCTGTCAAATAAGTAAAATATTTTTAAAAAAATAGTTCTAAAAATAATATGGGTATCATTTCCTCCAGATATTTTTCTGAAGCTGGATTTTAGTTTCTCATGGCTTCTTGATGATGCTAAGATACTTTAAACCAGGTGGGATTCACCCAGTCTATTACAACAGAAAGTCCTTGGCATCAGCTTAAACCAGTCATTTAACCTATTATACCTACTAGCTTAAAACAAAAACAAACAACAATAAAAATCCCCCCAAACCCCAAAACTCACCCCAAAACCATCATCAACTGAAACAGAGTATTACTGTTTTGTTTTTTTTTCCATTCTGATGGTGGTGCTTTAGTTGCCAGTCTCCAATAAAACACAATTACTCAAAATATAGAGTTTAGTAGTTGCTTTAGAGTAAAAATTAGAAGTGTACACGATCCTGTTTTACTTTTCAAGGGGAAGAACTAAAACTCTGTTCAAGTTAATGGTAATCCAATAAAAAAAAAAGCGGTGGTAGAGTTGGGTATGATACAGAAACCATGACTGAGTGCCTCTCATGTGACCAAAATGAGCCGAGAAAGGGACACACGGTGATTTGGGGGTCAGCATAAACTCTGGACCTTTTATAAAAACTCATGAAAGTAAGAATGTTAAAATATGTTAATCATTAATAAATAGTCATAGGTCACTAGGACTGAGTATTGTATACTTATTTTACATTATCATTCTGTTCAAGTAAATCTTAGTTTAGAAATAATCCTTTTCTTCTTTTAGTTATGTATAAGACATCTGCACATAATGAGCAAATCTGTCACATAATAATATCAGATAATCACTTAGAACTCATGAGGCATATTTATATTAACTCCCAGTTCACAATAGTTGATGAACACTACTTATAAGCAAAAAAATAAGAAGGCATGTAAGATGATCCTCATGCCACAGTCCTGGGGTTGTGTCCGTAATAAACTATGAGACTCTGCATGTCCTGATTCTCTTACTTGGGTAGAGACCAGGGTAAATCCAACAGTTAGATGTTGTGAGGAGATAAAAAGAAGAAGAAAATTGCCTCCAGCCTCCAATATCATGAATAATATTTTACATTCTGCTGACAAAATAAGAGGGGAACCTAAGTCGGCAGCATATCTATATCTGTTCAGAAAATATCCCTCATAGGACTGTAGTTCCTATGTCAAGAGTATTGGAGAGGGCTAAGTGACTTATGATACATAAAGGCTTAGAAGAAAGCTTGGCTTCATATATAATGAGACCTCACAAAAAGTTACCCTTTTTATTATAATAACAAGGCAGAGCCTACACCATCATTTCATCTAAAGCAACTCATGTTTGCAGTAAAGGTCAGAATGGCACCATGGAAATAAGAACCTAGGAGAAATGTCAGGGAGTATTGTTGGACCATTTTGAATACACAGGTCTCCCTCAGGAGCCTAACTTAATAAATAAGGGTACAATAGTCCGGCTCTTAACTCTGTCAGAGTCTATCATAAGACATTACTTTCATATCACACATGAGAGTTCACCAGTGTATAAAGACTCCTGTCCCCAAAGAACAGCAGTCTGAGAGTGTAGTAAGAAAGAGCGCATACCCTGCTGACCTTCTGCTATGAAACAATTCAGTGCGGGCCAGAAAGAAGGAATCGAACTTTCATGCAGACTTTATGGAGTGAACGTATCCTGAACCCATGGCAATTTCTGAATTTCATTTCCAGAACCACAGCATAACAACACCACTTTAAGAATCTTCATTAACCATTGAGCACGAATCCCTTTAAAGCAGTGATTGGCGTACTATTTATGACAATCAGCTGACATCAAAAAATGCCCTTCCCTGGAGCTGGTTGACCTTGATTTAAAAAGCAAAAACCAAAATGCTGCAGAGAAAGTCCCCAGAGCTCAGTTCAGCCATACAACTGCTTTGACTTTAAGTTCAGAGATTGTGGCCAAAGCTAAGACAGCGTTATGTTAGCACCTTTTAAAGAAGGGATTCCTGTTTGACTCTGGACCTAGGTTTTACTCCTGAGATGGTTCAAAACACCTTTGCTCACCATCATTTTCAACATAACAGATTACATTCTAAACCTTGAAAGTAAAACACAACAGCCCAGACATTCTGGTCCTCCCTTCCCTCTCACTGGGGAGATAAGACAGCGACCACATGACATGGTAGAAAAAAAAAAGGAAATAGGCATAAAATAATATTTTATAACACCTAACATCTGCAGAAAGCATGAGAGATCCATACAAATATTACTATATAAAACTCTCTAGAACAATCTCTTCAAGGTAGACAGCGCCGACTTGGTCTTAGAAATCAGAAAACTGAGGCTCAATGAAATTAAGTAACTTGGATAATGTCACAGAGCTAGTTAGTGGCTAAAGTACAAGGTTGAGATGAGAAAAAAAAAAAAAATGGAGCATCAACTCCAAATTCTTCCAACAAGGAACCATGTCTTGAGGAAGCCAAATCATCCTTCTCAGCCTGTTTCCTCACCTTTAAAGTGAGGAGGTTTGGCACAAAGACTTGGGGGTAGTCGCCATGACCAAGCCCATGTGTGATCCTCTCTCCTGAGTGTGGGGAGGACTGGAAACTTCTAATCCATAGAACATAGCAAGGCGGAGAAGATGTACGTGACTCTCTTACATAAGATTATAATGACCCAACTTGTGAAGAGACTCTCCGGTTAGCAAGCTGAGATGTGACTGGCCTCGTAGAGAAGGCCACCCAAGAAGGGGCTCAGAGCAGTCTCTGGCCGCCAGCTAGCAAAAAGGCAAGACCCCTGGTAACGGGTGAAGAACTGAAGGTTATCCATGATCAGGTAAGCTCACAACGCGAGTCTCCCCTATACTATCTCCCATAACAAACTGTGGAGATACTGGGCAGATTTCAGGGTTGGTTGGCTAATACAGCTCAACATTATCGAAGACTTTATCTGCCCCAACTTTTTTTTTTTTTTTTAAGATTTTATTTATTTATTTGACAGAGAGAGAGAGAGATCACAAGTAGGCAGAGAGGCAGGCAGAGAGAGAGAGAGGGGAAGCAGGCTCCCTGCTGAGCAGAGAGCCCAATGTGGCACTCGATCCCAAGACCGTGAGATCATGACCTGTGCCAAAGGCACTGAGCCACCCAAGCACCCCTGCCCCAACTTTTTACCTTTAGTCAACTCCCACAGTGCTTACAAATGACAGCAGAATTTCTAGGCTTCACATCCAAGAAAAGATGGACCACTTCTTCCTTATATCCCTTTTAAGAGTAAAACTTTGCCAAAACTCACTCCCATGAAGAAACCCCTCACATCTTTGAGACCAGATCTGGGTTATATATCCAGCTTTAAACCAATTACTGTCAAGGGAACTGGGCAAGACAGCCATATCTGTTTATACCAATCAGGAATTACCCCTGGATTTGAGAAGAATAGGCCACGTTTCACTGAGTCATAAGGGGGGTGGTCTTGGACACCCTAACATCACTGGGAATTGCCAGTCAGAAGGAAGAAATAAAAAGTGGTTTAGAGGAGGCAGCAGTGGGTTGTGTTACAATAACAAAAGTCCCTCTGGGTTTGACATTTTATGATCCTCTGAATAATCCATGTGGAAAACTACTTGTTCAACTGGTGTTTTTCAAATACCTCTTGTGTAGGCACTGTAGTCTGCACTCGGTATACAGCGGTGACTGAGACAAAAATAGTCCCTTTCTCAGAGTATACCGTTCAGTGGGAAGATATAAGTAAAGAGGCAATTTCAGGGCAAGAGGGGTAAGTATGGACAGCTCTGAGAGTGTTTTCAGCTGTGGGCTGATTTCCCCAAGGAAGTATAAGTAAATATCCAGAGAATTCTTACTGGTGACTTCGGTGATATTGGAAGAAGAAGGTGTCATGTATGCCCATACCCTTTACATCTTCCAGGAAACAAAATGCAAATGTGAACTACCCAGAATGTCTCCGTGTAACTGGTACCCTAGAAAGGTACCATCCATCATACAAGGCAATCTCATATGCGGCTATTGAAATTTAAGGATCAATTCGTTAAAATCAAAATTAAATAAAAACAAAGTTTTGGTCCTTAAGTTGCATTCTCCATATTTTATGTGCTCAGTACGCATACATGGGTGGTATGCGTACCATACGGCAGCACCGATCCAGAACATTCCCATCACCCCAGGAAGTTGTGGTGGACAGCATGGCCCTAGAGTTTCAAGAAAGCTCAAAAGAACTTCAACAACATTTACAAGCACAACATCTCATACACACTCCTACTCTAGCCATGGTTCTACTATGCTTTGGTTCATATTTTCCCGTCTGCCCTACAAAGAACTCTTAAACCCAATGAGGACTTCCATGACAGATTTTTGTCCTTTTTCCTGATGGCTCTAGTCACCAAGATGTTTTCTACCAGATTAAAAACAACAACAACAATACACACACACACACACACACACACCAGCAGAGTAAAATGGCTTTTCATGGGCACTCAAAGAACAAACAAGAGGGACTGTAGTGATAAGGTGAGAGAAGAACCCAGGGAATTGTGGGAAAGAGACCATCCTGAGTTCTTGGACAGGCTTCTCTTGCAGATACACTTTTGGCCACTTCACTGGTGAGTTACACATGGGGGGCAGTTGGATGGTTAATGGTTGAGACCCTACTTTGGTGAAGAAAGGTCATCTACTGGCTTCTCTACTTGCTCTCCAGTAGTTGGAAGGAAGAACCTCACTTACAGATACCTGATGATGTTAACAGAAGTCATAGATCTTGGGGGGGAGGGGTGGGGCAATTGTTGCTTCTCATCTAAATTAGGCCATTTAAGTTAAGACACAGAGTACAAGAGAGACATACTGATTTGAGGACTCAGGTGGTAGGGAATGAATGATTTCAAGGCTTGGTGATGTCTCCATTCACATTAATTCTGGTTTTCTAGGAGATACCATTGCACTTGCTTACATTTGGGAAACTGCAAAGAGATACCAGCACACTCTCTCATCACCCGCTTTGGTGACCCAAAAAGGATATGATGGAATTAAAGAATTCTACAACCTTATCATCACACCCCTTAGCTCCAAATTATGCTGCCAACTGAAATGAAGATGCAAATAAGAAAAATTAAAAAGTGACAATAGCTTCTGGTCAGAGAAGCCAGCAATCTTAACAACCCAAGGCCGATGACAAGTGTTAAAGGAAAGCCATAACATGCATGCAGGAAGCAGCCAGAGGATGAGGAAGCAGAGCGGTGCGAATGGGGCATAGGGCGCAGCGGACAGGCCCTGATGGAAGTTTCCAGTACACACCTGCAAAGGCTCTGGCCCGGGACAGTCAGCGAGGCAGGGAGAGTGTCTCAAAGACAAGGAGCGAGTGAGAGAGAGAGACAGACAAATGAGTAAGCAGACTGTGACCAGGCAGAGGGAATAAAATGGACTGTCACCCACTTCACTCACCAAAACCTTAGGAATTCCTGTTGATAACCTAATGCATGGATTTGTCAAATACAGATACAGAAAGGAGAAAACCAAAACAAAGCGGAAACCCCTATTTATTTTTATTCATGTGACTTTACTTGCTGAGGACCTGAATTAACAGCAGGTGGAGAAAATGACCACTAGTAACCTTCTGGATCACGTTGGAATCCTGGATATCCCGGGGCGCCTGCAGCCCACAGAATCCAAGAGACCCCACCCAGGCTGCAGGAGTGAGCTCGGAGGTCAGGGAGTCCCCGGTTTATGAAGAGCTCTCCCCCTGGCAGCCTCACCCCTCTCCCAGAGAACCTAGCTGACCCCTGTGTCCTATCTTGGACTATCTGTCTTTACTAGGATTCTGAAAAGCTGAACAATCCATTGAAACCATAACAGCGACCAGCAGTGAGAGCTGCCAGGGCCCATACTCAAAAGTGACACCCGTCCGAAGCTAGGAGGAGCTCGAGGGTGTGTTTGCTTTGGCTGGCATCCCGGCTACAGGCTGCCTGAGGTCGCCGACTGCATTTCTGTCAACAGAAAGAAACTATTATAACAAAACCCATGTTGATCAGGAAGTGTGACCACAGCGAGGGACGCTGAGGAAGTGCTGTTTTTGTAACGCATTCCGAAAACGTGTCCTGAGCCCACCGGAGACAGTCGGAAAATCCCCATTCCATCCACGCACTCACCTGCAACCCCAGACAGGGCAGAGGGCAGGGCGGACCTGCTGGCGGGGACACGGCTCTCTCCTGGGGACACAGACATCCCCAAGGCTTCCTCGGAGTTTGGGTGTGGTCAGCACTCCCTTCTTGTCACTGTCTGAGTTGTCTCTCTCTTACGTTTTCAGTATTGTTTTGTTTTGTTTTGTTTTTTCTTGCTGACGTAGGTTTCCCCTTTTCAGTTCTGGCATCGGACGGGTCCGGGCTTTGGGCTAGATGTGTGAGGACCCATGTGTTCATATGCTGATAAAGCTAATGTACACAAAGCTAAAGGAAACAAGCCTCCCTGGGCCCAGCCTACCTTCCTCCTGCTTCTGGGACATTCCCCGACATCAGAACTGCCAGGCCTGGAGCCGCTCCGCACCTGGGACCCTCTACCACCGCCCCCACCTCCTCTGCAGCTGCCCACACCACACTGCCCGAGGGGGAAGTCTGTGAGCAGGACGGAAAGCATAGGACTGTCCTTGCCCTTGGGGTCACCCTGACATAAAGCATCCCGTCCACACAGGGTCACAGGCTGAGCAGAGTCACTGAAGAACTTAAACCAGCATCATTTCAGGGGCTTTCCATGTGTACCCTCCCTCCATCCTTAAACAACACAAGGCTGTGGATTATTTCTTCTCTTGCGGATGCGGACCCCGAGGCTCGCAGACTCTACCTGACTTACCCCTGCTTACACAGCCAATATTTGACAGAGGTAGGATCTGGGTTTTGGGGTCACATTCTGGCAGTGTTGACACTCCTGTTCTTTAAAGCAGAGCTTCTCATGCTTTCTTGTACATAGGAATCATAAGGGTCCTTTTTTCTTTAACAATTTATTTATTGGTGGAGGGAGGGGGGCATGCAGAAGGAGAGAAGAAACTCCCAAGCAGACTTCCCACCAAGCATGGAGCCCAATGCAGGTCTGGATCCCAGGACCCCAAGATCATGATGCGAGCCAAAATCAAGAGTCAGACCTTCAAGTGATTGAGCCACCCAGGCACAACTTGCTGACGGGTCTTTTTCAAATGCAGACTCAGAGAATTGGGAACAAGAATTTTCATTTATAATCTTCTTCTACGTGGTGTCTGGGTGTTCTTTGGATCCTTGGATACCAAAGCTTTAAAGAAACTACAAATTCAGCAGAAGGCTGAGTATCCAGAGGGTAAGAAATGCCCACCAATTATTTGAGAACATTCAAATCAAAGATCTATATGAAGGGACCACTTTTAACCCTCCAGGAAAAGATGGTCTCTTGCAGGGGTCCCAGCACAACCTGCTTTCTGGTCATTCTGATATCAAAACTAGGTCCTAAGATAAGAACTGGCACAGAAACCTAATAGTAAAGAGTCTAATTTCATGTTGCTCTAATGTGAATGCTACCACCCAGAAAGGATCCAAAAGAAAATGTACTAATCATTGAAATAACATGGATTGTTGTAATAGCAAGGTCAGTAGACAGTAACCTACAAGAAAAAAACACAGCCATTGTCCAATGATTTGTCTGAAAAGAAGCAGTAATTCCCATCTCTAATCGGAAACACATTCCCATCTCTAACACTGAAGTATAACATCTAGAAGCAAGAGTTTTTGAGCCAGATTCCCCTGGACTGGATCTTGAGCTCAACCATTAATTAACTGGTCAACTTAGAAGAAATTAAGTTTTGATGCTTTGGTTTCCTCACCCACAAATGGGAAGAACAACACTATTTTCCTCAAGAGCTGTTACTAGAACCCCCAAGATGACATATTTAAACCATCTAAGACATACAGGTATTTTAAGCTATTTCAACAGATGTCAGATGGGTCAAAGCATCAAATGTCCAAGTGGGAAAAAAATTAATTACACTCACTTCATTTTAACGGGAAGTTTCGACATATGCTATTGCTATTATCACTGTGTGTACCTCATTCACCTTCCAGAGAGTGAATTCCTTACCCTGGTCTAAGAATGTGAGAATCCCAACGGCCAGCTTTGGTGGGGAATGCTGCTTTCCCTCTTCCTGAGAACACAGGACATTCACAAAGACCAAGAATTCCTCTTCTGCTTCAAGCAATATGGAAACAAAGCAGCGTCCTTCCTGTAGGAAAAAGACCACCTCTATAACTATAGTAAAAACAGCAGCATTGGTAAGCCACCAACAGTGCATGTACAGAAACATGGCCTAAAATCTTTTAGGTAGCACAAACCATGTCATCTCAACTCTGTCTTCTCCTGTTCTCCCAAGGGCCCTTGCGCACTTCCCGCATTTGGCATAGAGTTAGGCCCTCTTCAGAAGAATGCTATAAAGATAATTATGTGCATGTAGTAAATGTTTAGAACCAAGGAAAGCCTTGAAAATATGAGTGTTTATCTTCTTCACTGGAATCTAAAATACCAAAGAGATGCAAAAATGTATTCATTTATCCAATTATTTTCCCCAAGGAAAGACACACGAAAGAAATGTAGATCGTGTCCACAGAAAAATGTTCACTATGAGGGAATCGCTAAGCTCAAAAAAGGGGGGGGGCAGACAAAAGCAGTTTATTGTTATACTGTCCAGCATTACTCTATGAGATTACCACTGTGAGGAAAGATGTTGTCATACTCAGATAGCCAAGGGAGCCGAATTCAAGTATCGTTGGGAGTTTTTCATTCTTTCCGCCTTAAACACAATCCTGTCAGTCTTAGAGCATCAAAGGATGTACAAAATGTCATTACCAAGCCTTGTGATAAGGAGTGAACCAAACCACTAGGCAGAGGCAAACGTTTAAATGCTAGCCAGTCTTCAGACTCTTCCCCTAAAACATTTCTTCTGCAGGCCCATCTTAGTCTACAATAAGAAAATGCTGCCATTTCAATGTCCTACCTTCAGCTAGAATCTTCTATCCGGCTTCATGTTGGCATGGCAACGGATTTATCACAGGGGGATGACAGGTATAACAATTCAATTGACTGAAATTCTTATACAGGTGCCTCTACTAGGAGCTTCATTGAATTTGTCTAGAGCCTGTGCTAGGTTCTCCCAATCCTGGATTGAGCAGAGGACGGGTCTAAGTGGGTAAGAGGGGGAGCGATGCTTTTTCCATCCCCATTTGATCTACGGTCTTGACATTCAAGCTGCCAACTGGCACAGGTCTGATGGCTGTCCCTAGCCAGCATGGTGGTGGAAGCGGACACGTGTGCCAAGGCATTTCATTGTAACTAGGTCACAGTCGGGTCTGCTCACAACTAGCATTAGCTAAACAGGAATCACTGTACCCGTCATGAAAGAGCTCCCATTTATAAGAAGTTAATCTTTCAGAAGCATTTGTTTCCTGCATTCATAATTAGTTTCTTCCAGTTCTGAAGGCAAAGAGGAAGTAGAAAGAGAAAAGTCCGATGAGTCCACTGGAGGGAAGCACAGCAAATATCCCCCTTTTTGCTCCGTACTCATCAGAGCTTCTTGGGTTTTCAGTTTCAAGCTCAATTTAACTGAGCCTTTTGGGCTCTGAGTTTCATTTACTCCAAGCCAAACAAAACTTCCTTGTTGTGGGGAAAATAAAGAAAAGAAAGAAAGAAAAGAAAGATGCAAAAGAAAATGAAAAAGAAAAAAAAAAAATCCCAGAGTGAAGGAAAAAAGGCCACACCAAGATTTCTGAACATGAAGAAGGCTCTAGAAGACAATGTCTTTCTGAGACATGAATCTAAACCATCCTAGATTGGGTAAAAGGAAAATGAATTTCTAAAGCCTTTTGGCTTCACTACCTTGTACCAAAGCGAAAGTAAGATCCCCTCCACATTATGGTCCCTAACTCTTCTCCATCCTTGCTTTCTCATTCTCTTCCGGTTACTAATCACGGAACATCTGCTAGCGCCTAAACACTGCCAGTCTCAGGCATAATGTACTAATCCCCCCATACATTATCTGGGAGCAGGCCCATTTACCAAATGCAACGCTCCAAGAATTACCAAGGTAACGCACGGAAGAGGAATGAGTAGAATGAGGGTATAATCAAACCATAAGGGCTCTGAAAGGTTTAGTTCAGGAGACTAAAATCCAAAGGTAGTGGACTATAGGCCAAGAAGCAAACACAATGGGCCCATTTCTATGCTCTGCTTACACAAAGCTCCCATTGACTCTCCTGAAGGGCTCCGAAGAGAGCCCCAAGGTGTAATGTGTTTGCTGGTATGGTCGGTATGCACTGACCACCTTTTCCTAAGCACACAGTCAAACACATTCAAGTGTTTGTGACACGGTCCTCTCCAGTAGGTGACCTGAATTTTAGGCGAACAAGGAATCTAAAAGCATTTTGAGAATAAAGAGCAAACCATAATTGTGAGTGGGTTTGCTCTTTCACGGGAGGCAAAGTATCGTAAAGGCTCTGGGTGAGCATCTTACATTTCTCCAAAAGACTTTTCTCGTTCAGCCATGTTCCCTCCCGTGTATGTCCCCTGCCCCATTCAACACAAACAATGGGACAGCTGGGTAAGAGGCAAAGAATTTTCTTGAGTTCAAAGGGTACACACCACGTGTCTGGATCAAACAGTCCTACGGCTTGGGCAACAGTCCATAGCTTGCCAGGTTTAATTGGCTAATAGGGACTCTATTGTTTCCAGCTATCAATGCACTATACAAAGTACACAATGCTCCCTTCAGGTACAAGATGAAGAGTCCACCAGAGTAAAAAGTAACCTGGAAGCTTAAAATGAGTTTCAAGAAAGAGAAAAACCAACTTTACTGTGAAGGACAGAGGAAGAAAAAAATTTAAAAAGCAAGACTGGATGGCAAATCCACAAACATAATTAAATTTAGGAAAGTCAAATGAAGAAAGGTATGAACAAAATACCAGAAGAAAAGTAATGTTCTGAAGCCTAAGGAAAATTCTAAAAGAAGGTTCTGCTTTTCACAGGGTTTTTGTGGATTAATTTTGTTATGTTTAGCTCTGGCAAAATCTATGGAAAGCGTGTACCTGAAGCCTGTCCAATGCAAAGCATAGGGACAGGAGAGATCTCTTTTCATTGAAGCTCACTATTACTCTTCTGTTGTTGACCCATTAAACAGAGACATACTCTCGCATTTTCTTCAGTTGTCAGAACCATGTAATAAGATATGATCTATTTTGTGTTTTTCTTTTTAATAGAAAATACTCAGCAAAGGCTTAAAATTTACAAGGTGATTACGTAAATCAAGAAAAGAAGAAACTTACCAGAGGGAAGAGGCAACAATGAAGGATTACAGCTTTTAAACTACACACTTTCTGAGTTTATAACCAACTGGAACAGCTACGAAAAGATTTTAAAACATCTCCAATCTTAAGGCGAAAAACCGTATCAACAACTAACCTCGAGACTGTAGATTTACTGCACGGTTTTCATGGAATGAGGCTTCCAGACCACTCAAGTTCCATTTTAGCCCAGTCTAGAACACTCATGACTTCCTGCGTGATTTGGAAGTTGGTGATTCTCAAAGTGTGCACCCAGGAAAAGCAACATTAGCATCACCTGGGAACTTCTAACAAATGCAAATGATCACACACTTACCTCCTCTCTCCCCACCGAATGACAGACTCTAGAGTCCTAGGCCCACTGGCCTGTCGCAGTCTGTGGTGACCAAAACTTTAGGCCATTCTGAGGTACACTCAAATTTGAGAGCCACTGATTCAAGCAGGAACCGTGGAAACTCCACAAGCCAAGAAACATGAACAAAGCAAAAGGGCGAACAGAATCCCATGAGTTAGGAAAGATGGGAACAAAAAATTAAATTGTTAAGAAAACTGTGGAAGATAGAGAACAGAAAGAGATTTATATTTTACGAAAAAAAAAAAAAGAGAGAGAGAGAGAGAGAACACCAAGTCCCTGTCTTCATTTCTATGACCTCATTTACCTTAGATTACTGAATCAGTTTTGAAGATATGAAGTTGGCTTATTTTTTTCCTCTGTTAACACAATCTGAATAACATTAAGATCCCAAATTACTATGCCCAGAAATTTAGTTTTAAGTCAATTGCTGTGAATAAGAGCACATCTGTTATTTGGTTCTATCTATGAACCAGATTGTTTAAAATAATATACATGTCCTGCATTCTTAGAAAAAAAAATATACATCTATATTTTAAGGAATTTTCAGACTGGTAAAAGGGATTAAGAATAGAATAGAGAGGGGCCCCTGGGTGGCTCAGGAGGTTAAGCCTCTGCCTTCAGCTCAGGTCATGATCTCAGGGTCCTGGGATTGAGCCCCCAATCAGGCTCTCTGCTTAGTGGGGAGCCTGCTTCCTGCCCCCACCCCGCTGCCTGCCTCTCTGCCTACTTGTGATCTCTGTGAAATAAATAAATAAAATTAAAAAAAAAAAAGAATAGAATAGAGAGCTCTGGGCTTTCTCTACCATGATGTAGCTTTAGACGTGTTAGAAAGCTTTCCTCCAGGCTTAGTGTTTGAGGAGAACAATCTTACTTAGTAAGAGCAGAGGCGAGTCACCCCAAATTTCACCTGAGAATCTAGCATTCAACAACCATGTTCTCGGACCAGGGAGGCCTCATTCACCCACAGACCCGGCACCCCAGATAACCCGCTCTGCCCCACGGCCACTGCATTCAGCTCCCCGATTCCCCTGTTCCCTAGCAATCCTCTCGTTAGTCACACAACAGATACTTCACACAGTGCTTCTCTGCTTAATTCAATTATCCTATGGATTGCTAAGAATACGCATACAAAGAGGTGGCAGGCAAGGCCCAAATAACGTCCACTGATAAAGCTCGAGATTCATATTGTCCATTTCCCCATCTTCATCTCACTAGGGAGGACAACATTTTGTGGCACAGTTCCGATCCCACCTTTGGGGGCCACCAGGCACAAATTTTAAAAGCTACGTGGGCTGAATCAGAGAGAGACAGGAACCATATGATACAGTACAATATAGAAGGTCTTCGGGTTTCTACTTGGCTATCATTACCTCTGAAAAGCTTTCCCTCATCCCACAAATCTGCTATTGACAGTCTTCCTACACTGTGGCCCCATGATGGACATCATATTGGATTAACCCTATGGTCACCTCAACGTCACCACAAGCCATTTCAACACCAGATTGTGCTTACAGTAGCCCAATCACCAGACCTTTGTTCATATTAATTAAGTAAATAAATGCATGACTATATAAATGCATAGTATGCTGAACTCAGAAAACATTTTTTTAATTACACTTATTGAGACAATTTAACCTGATAGCAAACATCTAAACATTTTCCTAAGTGAGTGTATCATTTGACATTATGATCGATGCATGATCGATTATTATGATCGATTGTATGGCAATGTACAATATGGCCAGTTGCTCCCCATCAGCAGAAGCACATAGTATTTTCAATCCTTTTCATCTCAGTAGTCCCAGAGTGTGTGTAGAGGTATCTCAAGGTAGTTCCAATTTGCATTTCACTACTGACTGATCATGCAAAGTATCTTGTGTTTACTGATCATTCACACATCTTCTTTGTTGAAGTATTTAATTCTTTGTTGTTTTCTAGTTGGTGGTTGGATTTTTAGTTATTGAATTCTAAGTACTCTTTCTATACTCTGGATTCAAGCCCTTTGTCAGATGAATGTTTTGCAAATATTTTCTCCCATTGCGTGGCTGGCATTTTCATCTCCTTAAGTTTTGCTCGCAGAAGTACACCATTAATTTTCTTTTTTTCTGTTCTTTTGGTTTAATTGAGCTTATTATTATTATTATTATTATTACATTCTATCTACTCTATTAACTTATTAAATCTATTGCTTTAATTATGAGTGATTGCTTAATATTTACAATGTACATCTTTATCATAATCTATCTTAATTTTCTTCAAGATATATTTATTTATTTTACACAAGAGAGAGAAAGAATGCAGGGGGAGGGGCAGAGAGAGTCTTAAACTCCCATCATGAGGCTCAATCTCACAACCCTGAGACATGACCTAAACCTGAACCAAGAGTCAGATGTTTAACTAACTGTACCACCCAGACATCCCTATCATAATCTATCTTAAAACATTTCATCACTGGGGCACCTGAATGGCTCAGTGGGTTAAGCCTCTGCCTTTGGCTCAGGTCATGATCCCAGGGTCCTGGGATTGAGTTGGGCTCTCTGCTCAGCGAGGAGCTTGCTTCCCTCTCACTCTCTACCTGCCTCTCTGCAAACTTGTGATCTCCGTCTGTCAAACAAATAAACTCTTTATTAAAAAGAAAATTTCATCACTAGCACACAACTTTAAAACCTTATAACAATATAGTCTATTTCAGCCCCCTGCCATTCTTTAAGTTGTAGATGCTATAATAGACTTGATCACTTTTGATCTAGACAGCATTCTTATTTATTTATTTACACTTTTGGGGGGGTTTTTTTGTTTTTTTTTTTTAAAGATTTTATTTATTTATTTGACAGAGAGAAATCACAAGTAGATGGAGAGGCAGGCAGAGAGAGAGAGAGAGGGAAGCAGGCTCCCTGCTGAGCAGAGAGCCTGATGCGGGACTCAATCCCAGGACCCTGAGATCATGACCTGAGCCGAAGGCAGCGGCTTAACCCACTGAGCCACCCAGGCGCCCCTACGCTTTTTGGTTTTTTAAAGATTTATTTATTTTAGAGAGAAAGAAGGCAAGCAAGTGGGGGGAGGGGCAAAGGAAGAGAGAATCCTGAAACAGACTCCCCACTGAGGGTGGAGCCCGACATAGGGCTCAATCCCAGGACTCGGAGATCATGACCTAAACTGAAATCAAGAGCCGGCCACAAAACTGACTGAGCCACCCAGGTACCTGTCTGGACAGTAGTTTTGAAAGAAATTTATAAATGAGGAAAATGTCTTTCATACCTACGCACATATTTACCATTCTTGATTTTATTTCTGTAGATACGAATTTTTATTTAATGTCAAGTTCTTTATCTAATGTCAATGAAAAGAAATTCCTCCAGCATTTTTGGTAATGCTGGTCTGAAAAAAAATAATCATTTCTAGATATTTACATTGGGTATAATTAGACATTTTTAATATGTATTTTTTTTTCTTTTTGCACCCTAAAATGGTCATTTTATTTTCTTTTGGGCTTACATTTTCTGATAGACATCTGCTGTGATTTTTTTTTCTCTCTCTCCCTACATAATGTGACATTCTTGACTGCTTTTAGTATTTTATATTTATCACTAATTTTCTGCAAATTTATGATGATGTGCATTTGCAGCTTTAAACTATTTAATCTGATTTAGGTGCACTGAATTTCTGAAATATGTGGCTTTATCACTTTCATAAGATTTGGAAAAAAATTATTTCTTCATATATTATTTGACTCTCCAGTTTGGCCTCCAATTAAACACATGTTATATAATTGGATATTATCTAACAGGTTAATCTACCATGCTTTACTTGGGATTTTTCCTATTACAATATATTCAATTTCATTGATTTTTGTTCTGCATGTCAAATCTGTTGTAATTCCCATTCAGTGTAGTTTTAACTTTGGATATTCTATTTTTCATCTCTATAAGTTATATTTGCATTTTTTTGTATCTTCCATTTCTCTCATCGTGTCTATGATTTCCTTTCATCTTGGGCATATGAAGCATATTCTCTGTTGATAATTCTTCATTTTTATCATTACCAGATCTGTTTTTATTGACTTATTCTTTCATGGTTATAATTGGCTGTATTTTTTGTTTCTTCAAATGTCTAGTTATTTTTTAATTGGAGGATGTCCATTTAGATGTTTCTGGTTTTGAGCAATGGATTTTGTTGTATTTCTTTAAAGAGTGCTGCAATTTTTTCAGCAGGTAATTAAATTAGTCATGGGCTGGTTTGATCCACTTGTTACATGATTGTAAGCTTTTTTAGGGCATACCTGGGGTAGTTTTATTTTAGCTCCAGGTTAGCACCATTTCCAAGTTATATCCTTCTAAGATATTTCCTGAATGCTCCAGATCTCTTCATCCTGACTTGAGTTTGAAACATACAAAAAAATTTCCCAGGTCTGTGTAACCTCTGGAAATTTTTGTCTTTCAGTCCCAAGTAATAGTTGTTTCCTTGGAAGCTGTTCTCCTCTGGCATGGTATGGTTTCACCCTCTGCATTTGCAAAATATATTCAACCAGTTTCAGAGGGAACCTTATGCACATTTCAGGACCTCTTTCTCTGTGTAGCTCCCCACTCCCGATACCATGCTTTGCAAATTCTAGACTCCTTGACCTTCTCAACTCTAGCCTCTATCTCCTCAACTCTGCAAGATTATTAGATTCTGTTTGGGTCCCCCCTCCCCAATCCCATGCTGCAGTCTAGGAATTTTCTCACTTCATTCACACTCAGAAGTTTTAGATACAGAAATATTGATATCTACTGACAAAAAAGAAATTATAATAGATAGTATACATTAAGCGTGATATGGTATCAAAGGAGTTTTTTTGGGGGGAAAGGGGGTTCTAGGGGAGTGAAGGGGGGACAGGGATTCCTGTAAGAATCTTGCCACAACACTGGAAATGCTCTGATGATTTTCTGAAATTTGGTTTCTTAGTTTTCTGATAAATTAGATTCACAGATATTTTTATCTTATTTCAGTCACTGGATTAGGAAATAAAAATAAAACATTAATAAGGCACTTTTCCTGAAGTATATGGAATAGTATTAACCTTTGTCCACTGATGGAGAGACCAGCACAGAGAGTTAAAAGGACTTGTCAAAAGTCACACAGACAATAAATTGTAGGAGTCAGGAACAATCTCAGCCATTAGTTTTTATCTAAGGGCTTGAAATACTGGCTATAATCCACACATGAAAATTTTCTCAGAAAGTGTCATTTTGTTGGAAAACTTCTTTTTCATGGAAAAAAAAAAAACAGGTTCTTTATATCTTCTTCTACAGTTCTCTTGTCTAAAGTTCAATCTTCTGAATATGATATTTACATAGAGTTTTAAATTACCAGTATACCCATTACTATAATCATGATCATAAAGTTAAAAAAAAAAAAAATTTACCCAAGTCTTCTCAAGTCTCACAGGCCTGTGAGAAAATGAAATGTTACCTCTAATATCTGAATTTCACAATTTCCTCTGAGACCTGAATATCATAGGATCTCAGACCACCGGTGAGGTATCTCCAAATATTGCGAGAATCGAGAATCCGTAAAGGCACTTCCATGTGAGTATCAGAGTCAAGATTGCCTCTAGATACAGAACAGGAAACACATATCACCCTGTTCTTCAGTTTCCGGTCTTTCCTATCATTTAGAGTAAAAGATTAGCACGATCCTCTCTCCAAGCTTCCATCAAGCCCCCACACACATACACACACTCCTCATTGCGTATCAACTCACGAAAACAACCCCCAGGAAGGGAGAGGTCTTTGCACTCACTGAAATTGACCACTCTGCTACAAATACTTCAAATCAATGGCTTCAAGCCTATCACTTTCACCCAGTCTAATCCTGTTAGTGACAGAGTTTCACTATGGAATCAATTCTCAAGTAGGCAAGCATATTTTTTTGAAACCCAACACCCAATTCAAACCTCCTTCCCAGAGACTCTGACACACCATTTCTCCTACTTCACTCCCCGAGCCCAATGTCAAGAACCACCGCTTTCACCGAATGCCAAGGCTGGGGGCTACACCCAAATCCCTGTTTATGGCAGGGGAAAGCAATTAGAAACTCCCACTGATTTATTATATCCCATATAGTCTTCCTCATGAAGAATATAAACAAAGTACATAAGGGTTCCAGGGCACTGTCCAACGGAAAAAGAACAATTCAGTCCAAACTTTGGCTTCGATGTTCAAAAACGGAACAAAGCCCACGTTCTGACACAGATGTCCTTTGGTTTCCTGTGGCTCCGGCTCAGGAGGGAAACACACTTAGATTTATAGCATAGCCCTTTGGCGAGATTACCCGGCCAAATGCCACGAAGAGCCAGAATCCAGCATGAACGGAAGGGACCGGGCGGAGGAGGCCGTCAGGCCTAGTCAAGCCTTCATGGTTCTGGAGAGATTAGATCGGCTTAATGATTTTTTTTAACAGTCAAATGATGGATTATTTTATGATGAAGTAACATAGACAATACAACTTACTAAATGAGTAAAAGAAGTTTTGTTCTGGAAACACAAGAACTTTCTTTTTGGTGAGTGATGACTTAACCTAGAAATCTCTGGCTCTTCATAATTACTAGCAACTTTAAAAAATCAGTACTACATTTTAATCATTAAAAAAGTTTGCTTAATATCCATCTGTTACAAACGTGTTTAAATTTTTCTTGTGTATGAATTTCACCCATCACATATTTTTAGGCAGACTTAATCAATGTTTGCAAACGCTGATGCCTTAATCAACTTAAAATCTCAGAATGGCACTTGATTACTCTTTAAAAATAAGCCATATACTAATCTCTAATTTTCCAATGTGCAGATAGGTAGGTATATTTTATGAATTACTAATATCCTGCCTTAAGTTGCAATACAGATTCATGAAAAAACATAGTAATGCATTCTTAAATAAGTGCATTTTTAATCCATACCCTTAAATATAATTTTACTGGAACTCCAGTCATCAGGTTAACTCTACCTGCCCATTGTAACATTTGATTCTCCCAGTTAGGGTATTTATGCAAAAAAAAAAAGACAGTACCTAACACTCCTGGTGTCCACTTCCATTCAGGAAACCAGACAGGGTCTCACTAGGACATGTGAGCATGAAACGTGTCAAAAAACAATGCTTTCTTATATTGCGCATAACAATCTTAGTTGACTTAGGAGAAAAACTGCAGAGCTGGTCACCCCTAATTAAGGGAGTTATCTTCTCCTAGGCTTCAGGCGATTTAAAGAAAATCCGCCCTTTCTTGTAATTATTCATGTCTTAGAACTCAGTGTGCCTCCTCCGTTCGGAAAAGGTGGCTGCCCAAAGCGAGGTTTCAGAGAAGAATGCTCAGCATTTCAAGTGATCCAGAGAGTAAACAGACTCAGGAAGGGCAAATACACAGAATCTTGAGGAAACACGAGAAAACTAGCCTTCTCATCAACCTCTTTCCCTCCTTTCTTTAACCAGGTAAACTCAAGGAAAGGAAACGCCTCAGAAGAAATCCGAAATGAAAAATGACCCTCAGTCCCCGTGGCCCGCCGGTGCCCGATTCCCCACCCATCCTGTCTCCACATCAAAGAGCAAAGGGTAAGAGAGATCAGGGGAGAAGGACAAGAAAGAAAGGAAAAGAGAGATTTCAGACTGGCCGTTTGAGATCTGGTTACCAGCCTGGAAAAACAAGAACAGATGTATTTGCATGATTATAAAATAAAATGCCTTTCAAATAACTTAATCTCCGGGAACATTATAGTATATACATTTGTTTTTTAATTCCCCAGGGATAGGCAACAGACCGTGGGATCCTTTGTTTACCCACGGGGATGAGGACTGCAGATCCTTCCATCCAGCTCCAAATGCGCGCTCTCCAGTAACCCGTGTGGGAATCGAGGGATTACAGTATTATCCCGCTATTGTTTTCTGCACTACATCCACTTCAATCTTCAGGAAAATTCGAACAGAAACAGGCCCGGGAGATTATGAACAGGCTGCTGCCCCTGATGTCTGCCCTTCTCCTGATGTATACACCCAGGAGGCAGGATTGTTTCTTCAGCTTCTATCAAAAACCCTCTGTGAATGTGGAAAATAATAACAATAATAATAATAATGAGTGGAGGTGAAATCACGCAGGAGGCAATGACTCTTTCCTCTCCCGGAGGAACAGATCTTGGCCAAGCAGACGTAAAAATACACAGTCTCCGCCGTAGTTGGAGAGTGGAAAGCCAACAGGCAGAGCGCACGGGCTTTGGAAATGCCCATGGTGAATGGGGAGCAATAAAGAATATGAACCCGGCAGCTCAGACTGAATCCAAATTTCGGGAGGAAGGCAGGAACGGAGTGCTCTGCTCCCCCATGCTGGGCTTCCCTAGGACGGACGCAGACTTTATTTTCCATCTGGCACAGGAAGAGCCTGGACCTACCCCAGCTAGATCATTCCAAGAGCACTCCAAGTGTTGTGTCCGCAGGGCCCACTTTGCTCTGAACTGCGTGACCCGAGGCCAGCTGTCAAAGGCTGAGCTTCATCGGGTAGCACAAGGCCGTCAAGGTCAGATATAAAAGCAAGCTGGCCGGGCTCCTAGGGTTACAATAACGTCAGGCAAGTTCGGCTCACTTTTTCCACCCCTAAGCCAGGGGCTGGCCTGTCATGGTGATACGGTAATATTAATAACTACAGGGACAACCAACACCTTTCAGGGAAGGGTTTCAAAACGCTTTCCAAGGAAAGGCCGGTTATTAATTCCCCACACGACAGATAAGAAAACTCAAGCAGAGAGCAGGAAAATGATTAGAGCCAGAGCGCGCATGTGAGCTGAAGGCAAGAACCGCAGCCGGCCGTCCCCAGATCAGGTTCTGGTCCTCCGGGGTATTATCTGAGTGCTCGGGGGCCCACTTTGCAAATATACTGACTGCTCTGTTCTCAGGAGCCCGGAGGTTGGGTGAGCCCTGCTCACTGTATTGCTGTAAAGCCTTCCTAGTCCATTAACATACCTCCCATTCAAACACAGTCAGGGCTGGTCTATACTGTTCATTTCCCTTCCTTAGAAATCTGCTGCGTATGCAAAATAAGGACCAAAACAAAATACAGAATTAAGAAAGTGGACAGAAACATTTACTTCTCCCAATAACATTTATGTATCCACAAAGACACCCTCTTCCCAAAGGTCCGAACTCTCATGTTTCCTGGAGTCCTTCCAACCAGTAACTAAAATTTCATTGGCTTGGGACTTGCCATTTAAAGTAGGATCAAGCTTTCAGACTTTTCTATCAGATTTATCAGATACTATCATTCTTCTCCATTTATGGTCTAAGATGATTCTGGAATCGCAAAGATACCTGGGCCATCTTTTTAAGCAACTGACACGCAGTGACTAAGCATCACTAATCGTAGCAGAGGCTGCATGACCTTGTGATTGGGCACAGGGACGTTGGGACAAAGCTTCACTCTTAATGAACTATGGGACGCTGGCAAGGTCCCTAACTTCTCTACCCAGCTTTCTCATCTGTAGAATGGCCGTGAGAAGGCGCCTGCTCCCTAAGGCTATAGAGAGAATGAATGAGCCAGCATAAGCAGAGGGCATAGAACAGACCTGCCGGTAGGATGCACCTTGCACGAGGGTAAGTCCTACCCTGAGCATTCATTTTCTAGTAGGAAAGAGAAGTTCTAGGCAATGATCCTTGCCATGGGGAACACTACAAAACGGAATCCGTGGAAAACAAAGCATGCATTTGGCACAGTGTTTGGCTGAATGACAATAGGTCACTAAGACCGTTAAGCAGAGTAGTAGTTGTAGTAATCAAGGAAGGCTCCTTGGAGGAAAAGAAAGGGGTTTTCATCAAAATAAGAAAACATGCTCCCTTTATATCCTTTGTCATTCATAGTGTCTCTTAAATTATATGCCCCTTAGAGTAGTGTTACATCAGGGAATGGCAACATTCAGAGATCACTGTCATTTTTTTTTTTTAAGATTTTATTTATTTATTGACAGAGATCACAAGTAGGCAGAGAGGCAGGTCGGGGCGGCGGGGGTGGGGTGGGGAGTGGAGTTAGGAGACTCCCTGCTGAGCAGAGAGCCTGATGCGGGGCTTGATCCCAGCACACTGAGATCATGATCTGAGCCGAAGGCAGAGGCTTTAACCCACTGAGCCACCCAGGCACCCCGAGGTCATTGTAATTAAATAATTATTTGCCAATAATTAAAAATAATAAATTAACAGAAAAACAAAACCATAAAGCAATCAAGAGATAACCCAAAGGTTGTCAACTGATGATAAAATGGTCCCAAATCTTCGGAGGCTCCTGGTATTTTAGGATACAGATGATAGCAACTATTAAAGAAATAATCTCTCTGCTTTCTTATCACTACACCTTGTGGCACCTGGGTGGCTCAGTAGGTTAAGCCTCTGACTCTTCACTGACTCTGGTCATGATCTCGGTCATGGGATGGAGCCCTGCATTGGTCTCCATGCTCAGCATGAAGTCTGCTTGGACTTCTCTCTCTCTCTCAAATAAATAAACAAACAAACAAATAAATAAATCTTAAAAAAAATAAATAATAACTGGCCCTAAACTAGCCTTGGTGTTCTGCTTTATTAACTGAGTTTCTCTTCAACCTATGGATTTCCTGAGAGCCCCTTTCCATTGATCAGGTATACTTTTCCCCCTTCCAAGTACTGGTTTCTAGAATGTCCAAAACCGGAAATAAATAAAACACATCCCTCGTTTCCAAAGTGCTCCTAAGCCAGTATATTTTCATTAATATATTAATTTCTCTCATCATAAATTCTTACATAATCACTTCTAAAAATTAAAAACTCCAGAAACACATCCAGGAGACTAATAAAACTATCATAAACCCATCACACAGAGACAACCTCTCCATATGCTTCCTTCTGGACTTTTCATAGGAGAACTAAGGAAATGCACACACATAGAATCATGACCGCACGTGTGTGTGGTTTTAACATTGGCCTTTTTTCATCTCTATTACAATCCTTTTTCTTCCAAGCCATTAACATTTTCTTTAAAGGCATCATTTTTCATGTTGTATAATATTCCGCTGAGTGGATGGCCTGTGATATAATCACTTCAACATTATCTAAAGATGAAAGTAAACCTTTGACTAACCCAAGACATTGTAAATAGCTGTCCGTCCACAGAGCTGGTGTGCTGGACACAAGGAATTAATTTTCTGAAACACAGGCCGTCTTTAGAGCGTGAACTGCCATGACCTACGTAGTACGGGCAGCCTTCAGAGTCAGGGAGCACTGCCGCACCCCATGACCTCCTTCTGCCACATTCCCATTCTGCAGCCCCTTCCCCCCAAGGCTGGGGAGCTTAACTGGTAGGGCAGTTTTCCCATCTTCAGATTTGGGGCACAGAGAAGGCCAGATACATGTGAGCAGCAAGGGAAACCCAGGCTACACTATACCTCAAGTTCCCGGAAGAACCTCACGATTTTTGCAATATAAACTACTTAAAAATGTAAGTAAAACGCTGCGTGTGACCTCTGGTTTTATGTAACACCCCACCTGCTGTAACCTGTGACTTTCCCCTTGTTTGCTTTTCGAGTCCCTTCCTTTCACGGACTTGGAATTAAGTGGTTACACCGAGTCAGCGGTCAAACTTGGCCCTGAAGTCACATTTCCATGCCTGAGACGGCAGGCGCATTTCTAAAGACCGGGAATATGAGAAACTTTCTTTACAGCTAATAAAACTAACGCGAGTTTATATTCAATAAAATTTCAAACCCGCAGAGTTTTGTGCACGCCTCATAATACAGCCAATAGTCATGCTCTCCTCAGACGGCATTTTCATTTCTAGATCATCGTCACATGGTGATCTGAATTTCTTCATAAAGAAAACAAAGTTTATGGAAACAAACTGCGTATGTTAGTGTATTTACAGACAAAAGGGGGAGTTTGGATTTTTCATTGTTCCTAAATTTCAAGGGTCTAACTAGAAGCACACCACACTTCACGGACTATAAAGCGTCCTGAAAGATCTCTCAGAGCCAAATACCTACTTGACCATTGTCTTATTGGCTTCCCACTGGAAAATCAAATGCAGATCACTGAGAAAGATTATGAAGAAATAACAAAGTCGCAAATAAGACTCTCCCCTTCTTTTATACTGCCAGAACAACGCTACATAATAAATCACCCCACAGTTCAAAAGCGTCTCACAATCAGCATCTGTTTTGCTCATGAGTGTCCAGGTCAGTGACTTTCATGGGCTCAGCTGGGCTTGGCGGGACCGCTCTGGCCTCAGGTTCACCCAGCTGTTGCTGACAAGATGGCATCAGGGGCACAACTGGGACCATCCGGCTTCCCTCCACATGTCTCACCTCCCAACGGGCTAGCCCGGGCATGCTCGCATGGCCATTTCAGGGGCGCAGAAAGCAAGCAGAAACACAGAAGCCTTTTTCCAGCCTCTGCTCCTGCCCCCCTTGCCTACCGACGTCTCATGACCCAAAGTGAGTTGGTAATCCTGCTCAGATCCAAGGGACGGGGCAACAGACCCTACCCCTTTAACGGGAAGAGCTGCAAATTCATAGCACCAAAGGCATAGCGACAGAAAAGGGTGAAGAACTAGGATCATTAACACCACCGATCTACCACAACCTTAGGTTGTTCAAATGACAGCAACAATACACTAAGATCATTCAGATTTTTGGAGGTAATCAGGTTTAATACTCTAAAGTACTACAGGAAAAAAAAAATGACCCTAAATGAATAAAAAAAAAAAAAAACAGATGCTGGAAAATCAAGAGGTTTTCTTCAAAACCTTTCTTCAGTATCCTACAGTAGGATGGCATAGTTCTTGATTTCTTAGCCCCTCCCCCTTTTTAGTGGCTAGTGGAAGATACTTGCGTTTAGCCAAACTTATCTGAACAGAGTTGGAAAGACAAAGAAATTAAAACGGAACTAATCGTTTCAACGTAGTTAGAATCCTTAAATCAGGCTGTCAAGGTATATTTATCTCTAGGTAAAAGGTATGAAAACTCTTCCAAGGGCGTCCAGTTGGGTCAAACAGAAATGGAGATTCAAATGAGGGCTAACTCCCTGGGGATGGAACGTACAGCGGGGTGACTACAGTTAACAATACTGAGGCACATATTTCAAAGTTGCTAAGAGAACAGATCTGAAAAGTTCTCATCCCAAGGAAAAAAAATTGTAACTGTGTGCAGTGATAGATAACTAAAGTTACTGTGGTGATCACTTGCAGTATGTATAAATACCATATCACCATGTTGCACACCTAATACCAATACAATGTTCCAGGCCAATTTTATCTTGACAGAAGAAAGGAAAAAAAATCATAGGACAAATGGAAATATTGCTCCGATGTTACATCAGAAACATGTATTTGAAATTGAATAAATATCGTTCCTTCTGCCTAAAAATGCTTTTCCTTCCTCACCACCTCATTAACTCTCCCCTTCCTTGAATCTTTTCAGTTCAAACTCCTTTTACTTGAGGGACCCTATCCTGATAGGTCTAACCAGATAGAACCCTTCTCATACATTTTCTCATCCAGCCAAGTACTGCTTCCAGTAAGTGGCCATGGTTTCATACTTGTTCATGAAACACTTGATTTTATATCCCCCTCGCTAGACCGGCAGACCGACAGGGGCAGAAGCCTTTCCTGGTTTTGTTCAGTTCTATCCTTGGACATGACACAGTTGTTAGCCTTTAACAGCTCTCAATGTATATTCAGTGAATAAAGTCATCGATAACAAATAATAAATGGGAGAGCATGTTTATCGGAAAGATGTGATAGTCTTGTGGGTAACAAAGCACATCTATGGCTGATGAGACAGAAAAAAGTTCTCCGCAGTGAGGTTTCAGGTACTACATTTCTCAATGAACTAAACCTAAACTACATGTGTTAATGTTCCTATGTTGAATGTTCAATACGTGCCTGTTTCAGCCCACAGATACAACTGCATTTTGTGTTTTTATTAGTAAGAACCAGAGAAAGACAAAGTCAGAGATTATCAAGTAAATGCAGCTCCTGTCACAGGATAATCCTTTTTCCAGCATTTTCAATAAAAGAGAAGGAGGAAAGGAGAAACACCTATTTCGTACGTGACTCCTAGTCTGCTGATGCACGATCGAAGGCTTCTCTGAGGGCACTCAGCGAGCATCTGGTGTTTTCTGGAAACAATTTAGAATCATATGCATTTTCTTCTTACCACGTACTTGATGGTGTTACAGTACCTTCTAGATAGGACAGGATTCTCCCACTGATGCCTTGCTTACGGAGGGATAGGTTTTTGTTTGGTTTGGTTTGGTTAGGTTTGGTTACAAACCAAAACCACAAAGGGGCTTCACTTACTTATCCTGAAAAACATGCCTCTCTCTTTTTTTTTTTCCTTTTTGAAAGATGTCATCTATTTGAGAGAGAGAGAGAGCATAAACAGGGGGAAGGACAGAAACAGCTGCAGACTCCCCACTGAGCAGAGAGTCCAATGCAGGACTCGATCCCAGGACCCCGGGATCATGGCCTGAGCTGAAGGCAAACGCTTAACTGACTGAGGCACCCAGGTGCCCCAGGATTGGGGTTTTCTACTTAAATTCATAACGGAATTTGAAATTGCTTCAAGACAGAAGAAACTTGAGCGCCTACCCGTCATGGCCGTATCTGGAATGGCCAAGAGTTCCAAACATCGGAGCCCGATGTACGAGGACGTGCACACTTCACATGCCGGCCAGCTTCAGCCCAGTGAGCTTCTTTGGTCCTCACCCCCTTTAAAACTCTCAGACTGTCAGGGTGCTTGGGTGGCTCAGTGGGTTAAGCCGCTGCCTTCGGCTCAGGTCATGATCCCCACATCGGGCTCTCTGCTCAGCGGGGAGCCTGCTTCCTCCTCTCTCTCTGTCTGCCTCTCTGCCTACTTGTGATCTCTCTCTGTCAAATAAATAAATAAAATCTTTAAAAAAAAAAAAAAAAAAACAACTCTCAGACTGTCAGTGAATGACACTAGATTAAAGGCTACAATCCTCAAGACAAAGCATTCGAATGGAAAAGACAAGGCCTTTCTAGGGTCGACTCAGAAAACATCCTGATAACATTTTAAGACCAGACTTCAGAATCACAGTCAACATAGAAGCAAAAGCGAACTGAGAACCAAGGCTAGCGGTGCCATTCACTTCAATTCTTCGGGGCTGCAACGTTACTGCCCTAAATAACGAACTTATTGAATCATTGCTTTTTCATTAGGGTAAGTTCACAGATGCCTATGTATAATTCAATGAGGAAAAAAAAAAAATGTCAAGATGAATTTTTCTTCCATGTGTACTTAAAATTATCCAATAAATATGTAATTATGAAGATGGCACAGTGCTGAATATCTGGTAAATACTGAAGTCATTCAAAGTGAGCTTGAAAATGGAAGAGAAAAAGAGACAAAGGAGAAAGGAGAGGGGGAAGGAACAGAAGGGAAGAAAGAAGAGAAAAAAAATTGTAGATGTGATGCTTATACATTTCCCATGCTGAACACTGTTGTCACCACAAAAAAATCTTCCTGACATTAGTTTTTATTGGCAAGCTCTGTTGGAATATCTCCTTTATATAAAATTTTATATTTCACTTCTCCTGTTAAAAATATTACTATGGTTTGAGAAAATATGTCCACCACTCTCTCCTGCTTTATCCAATTTTACCCACGAAGGTCGGTGTCTCCAGCACTCATCCAAGTACTGTAAATCACATAGACTTCTAAAAGTCAGAAATTACCGATATTTGGTTTATTGACTCAAGAAATGGAGATTCCAGAAGATACTAGCATAAATAAATAAATGTATTTAAAAAAAACTAACATGGCGGAACAAATAAGATACTGTGGTACAAGAGAAGTTATGGAGTTCCCTTGGGAAGGAGAATGAGGGGAAAACAGATGTGAATTCTTCACAGAAGAGCTGTGATGCTTGGTCAAGGTCCTGCAGAATCAGTAGCTATTCAGACAGATGGCCCACAGAGAGTGTTAGGAGAAAGCCTTGGCAATGGAGACAATAAATGCAAAAACATGAAAACTTGAAGGAGCAGGTGCACCCAGGGCCTGAAGATGGAACCAGAGGTGGGAAGCAAGAATAAAAGGAAGATGGGTCAAGGGAAAAGACAAAGACCAAATCATAGAAGACCTTTGATGACGTGCACAGATGGGTTTGATTTATTGTGTCGCCAGGAAATTTGAAGCATGCAAGTAAAGTAATATGGTTGTTATTTTTCAAAAAGACTTTACCAGCAACAGAGAAGACAAAGTTAGAGAAACCATGAAGAAAGATCAATGAGAAAATCCTGACGTGAGTCCATGAGAGATGACAAAGACAGGACATAGGGCAGCAGTGCTGGGGCTTGAGAACTGATGGCTGAGAGATGTGAAGACAGAACCTGGAACGTCTAGTGACCAGACAGGTAGGAGAGATTAGGTATGGGCAGAAAGGGAAAAGTTTGTAATTATGGTCAGATTTTTGGTGTATGTGTAAGAGCAAGAGTGAGTGTAGCAGGCATTGAGCAGGTTGCCATGGGAATGCTGGGGACTGAAGAGAGGGAGTGGCTAAGCGTAGAGGCTAAGAAAATGCCAACCTCTCATGAGGAAATAAAAGGAGATTCTGGAAGTGAGAAAAACCCACTGCAGTGCAAAAGGCATTCAGGAGAGAATCGTGTCTGAGAAGCTAGCACAGGAAAGATTTTTATGGAAAAGGTAGTCGTTGCTAATGAAGCCAGAGAATTTAGAATATGGTTTGATGTGGTACAGACACTTGTGTTGTTTGTTATGAATTATTATTTACAAACTGCACATAAAGACGATTTTAGAACCTGAGTTGTCCATTATACTGGCCATTCTTCTTTCGGTTAAATTGAATGAGCCGGCTAGCGCGGCTACTTATTCATGTTTCTAAATGTGTAGAAACACCTATCACGCAACACAGGAAAACACCACATAAAGTTTGAATATCAATATTGCCAAAGCAATGAAGAGATTGGTGGGTCTTGGTGAACCTTCATCTCCATTCTGACAATTAATGTGTTTTTTGAGCTGTTCTAAGGCCTTAGTATGTAAATGGCTCTGTGCGTGCGTGGTGGGGAGGGTTTCCACATTTGAAGACACTAATTCATTCATCCTGTGTGAATCACACGCTATCATATCTAGCACGAGAAAGTGCGTCTGACAGGCCTGGGCAAGTTGAATTGGCTTAGCTTCCTCTCTCCCGATAACTTGCTTCAGCTGATCTATATTTTTGCCATTTCGAGTCAACTTCTTTCTTTTATCAGTTTTAGCTGAATTTCCAGTCTCCAATTTGCTACTTTGGCGGAGTGAGAGAGATTCTAAGCTTGGCATTTATGCATTTTGTTAGCCACTCACAATAAGAAAAACAGTAATTTCTCTCACAATTTGTGTCAGGTGAAAACTTAAAAAAACCAACTGGATCGGTCACCAATCTTGTTAAATTAGGCAGAGAGGAGTTTCAGTGTTACTCAATAAAATCAAGATGTTATTTGTTCAAGTCCGTATACCCCCACCTGTAGCAAGTTCAGACTTATTGTCCCATGAAGGACTTAGGGCAGGTTAATATCATACAAAATTTAAATCACAGGGTAGTCAGTTCTAGGCCTCTCTGCTGGCCTTCCTTCCAAAAAGAAACACAAGAAACTGATTACAAGCACACCAACTCACTCCCTAACCCCTCATTCTCAGTGAAGTCCATCCTATGCACATTTTTGGAATGTACCCCCACCAGAGTTATCGTGGGGATCAAAGCATGATCATATGCTTATAAACTGTAATGCATTACAAAATGTCATCCAGCACGAACTTGCTCAAATGCGTCATACTTTGAAATGCAGCTCAGTGCAGCACAAGAGGGTAGGTTCAGAGAGAACAGGACAAGCTGACTAAGGCAAGCTAAGGGGAAAACAGAGACGCAATACTCAGAGGGCCAAAGTTTCTGACAGGCATGGCCCTGGGGAGACTTACTGACATCCAAATCAGAGTAAGGATTTGATGCCCTTGGAAAGCATTATCTTCATATTTTTATTAAAAATCTACTTAGAGGACTAGAAGAAACTAATTTTCTATTAAAAATATTTAGGGGTGCCTGGGTGGCTCAGTCAGTTAAACATCTGCCTTTTTAAAAAAAAAAAAAAAAAAGAAGAAGATTTTATTTACTTGGCAGACAGAGATCACAAGTAGGCAGAGAGGCAGGCAGAGAGAGAGAGTGGGGGAAGCAGGCTCCCCACTGAGCAGAGAGCCTGATGTGGGGCTCAATCCCAGGACCCTGAGATCATGACCTGAGCCAAAGGCAGAGGCTTAACCCACTGAGCCACCCAGGAGCCCTAAACATCTGCCTTTGACTCAGGTCATGATCTCGGAGTCCCAGGAGGGAGCCTCCCATGGGGTTCCCCACCCAGCAGGGAGTTGGCTTCTCCCTTGCTTCTCTTCCCTGCTCGTGCTCTTTCTCTCTCTCTCTAATAAATAACTCTTTAGCAAAATATTTAATCTTCAAAATAAGAATCATTACATGCACCTAATGTTAAATAACATTTTATTAGGAATTGCCCTAGAACTATGACTTTGTGCAATAGACAAATATTTAAAAGGTCTATAAATGGCTAAACACAAATAATAAAGGAATCACTTATTCATGATAAATTGTAGCCAGTCATGCATTGTTTGGTTTTGGAATCTCATTTGATACCTGGTGCCATTTAGAGGCTGGTCTCAGGGCAGGTAGAATTAATTACTTCTTGTGACTCTGACTTGCACCTTGAAAAATTATTTGACAGCACTAGGTCTGGACGGAGGCAAAGTTCTCAAAATTTTTTGATTTTTTTTTTCCTAATGACATTTCAATTGTTATAGACAAGTCACAAGTGAACATTTCAGTTTGCTGACATCAAATTTCCAATTATCACAGAGATGCCTAGCTCCCCTTAGAGATCATTGCCTTATCTAGCAGCCTCTCCAGGTTGTACTTCAATCCAAGTCAGACATTAAATTGGGCAGAGATAGGAAATCAAGATCTCAGAGTAACAGGTCCCAGAAATCCACATGAGTGGCCTTTGGTATTGAAGAAAACGGTTACCAGATGTGGCCAACACACCCTAATTATTCTCACCAGTGAGTCATGCCCTTATATAATCCTCTTCCCCCTGAATCTTGGCAGAACCTGTGCCTTGCTTCTAACTAACAGAATATGGCAAATGTGGCAGGATACCATTCCCATAATTATGTTGCATTATGTAAGATGGTCTAAATAGACTAGAGCAAGAGACTCCTTCCTTGCTGGCTTGGAAAGTCAGCTGTCATGATGACAGAGGACCAAGGGGGAGGGTCACATGCAAGGAACAAATGGCCTCTATGAGCTGAGAATTGCCCCCAGACAAGACAGGTAGTAAGAGAACTGTGATCTCAGCCCTACATGCAAGCATTCTGTCAACAACCTGATAGAGCTGAAAGGTGCATCTTTCCCCAGTTGAGCCTCTGATGAGAACACAGCCCCAGCCAATCTGAGGTTACAGCCTGATTAGACTGTTTTAAGCTGTTAAATCAGTGGTAATTTGTGAACACAGCACAGACAACTAACGCACCAGGTTAGCAACGTTCAACTAATTGCCAGCACCTCATTCACCCATAGGAGTATAGAACATTCCAGAACAAGGAAGTTTCCAGGCCTAGAAAAGAGGAGCCAAATAACTGGCAGGACACTAAAAGACTAACTTGGGCAAAGGTGTATGCATGTATTTGGGGAGGTCTGTACGTGAGGGGTGAGGCAGACCTGTGATAAGGACTAAGCACCAAGTGAGAGCCTACAAGCAACCAGGGTAGAGGTGTTAGAGGTTGGCAGGCTGTCGGGGGGGAGGAGAGGTTGAGTCTGCAAATAGGGTCTCTAGTTATGAGGGGTCACCATAGACAAATCTGAGAAAAGTGTTTTCATACTTTTTGTGAAAGGAAACAGAAAAGCTCCAGCCCAAAATAATGTAGAGTGGCTGGAATCTTCCCAGCAGCCGTTGTAAATCATTTTCTTGATATTCATTAATTATAGCACCATACAATAGAGTAACTACTGGGTTAGGTTCCTTGATGACAGCTAGGACTCGCTGGTAATGAGGGCCCATCTAACAAAATCAGGGATGGGACCCACAAAGAAGAATGAGAGACAGCACACTTGCACTATTTTATTTTTCTAAGACAAGCACCATTTTTAGGGTTAGAACTGGATTAAAACACTGTCTTAACTCATTTTCTGATTTTAGCAACTACTGAACTTGCTCTCTGAGCCTCAGTCTCCTCATTTGGAAACCAAGGATAGCAATGCCTGCTTCTTCGATCATCATAGGACTGAAGAGGTGACAAAATGGGACAATGAAATGATTTAGTTTCCACCAAAGTACAAAGCCTAAGCTAAAGTCTTATAAAAGCATGAAAATAATGCCTACTTCGCTATATTAGGCAAATACTAAATGTGACAATGTATGGAAAATGTTCTGATTTTTTCCTTAAATAGCAGGTTGTAGCATTGCCTTGTTAATTAGCCCACTTCAGGGCTAATTAGCATTCTGTGGCTGGGTATGATAGCTCTTCATATGCCCTGTCCCCCTCTTTCAGTTACTCTTGATACTTCTAATTAGAAAGATTAATTGCCTATGGTGGTATTATTTATACACCTCTGTTAATACAGCAAGAATTTTGAGGGTGAAGCTCTTCCCTGTCCATTGAATTAAATCGGATGTAAATTTCACACTGATAAAGAATTTGTGGGATATAGCCCATGGGCTTACTCTTCATAATGCTGCTTATCCTCATAACCAAATGTGGGTGCAGATAATAATTTTCACTGGATAAGAGGATACCTTTTAGGCCAATAAAAGGGGTTGATCTACTGCAAAATGTTAGCTTTGGTGTCAGTTTTCATCACGTCAGCACAAATACAGCGGGTACCACTGCATGCTCGGAATCATGCCTCAGACCTTCCCAGCTCCATTTAACTCCTATGTCATGGATGCAAAGTGCATTAGAAGGATGGGATATTTTATACTCTAAGTTAGATAGCCATGTCATAAAAGTGATGTATGTAAGATCAATATAACCATAAGTTAGCAATATAGGATGGGTTTGGAAAACTTTTCATGAATGTAAATGTGAATTTAACAGGCCAGGATGGTTACCTCAGAAAATGACACTTAAATTGTTTTGGAAGGTTCCGGAAGACTTGTGGGAAACAAGCTGGTATTTGCCCAGCTGGAGTCATATGGAGTCAAATGGAGCCATTTAAGTCACCTTAAAAGTACCACTTTTAAATAACCCTTTTTATCTCTGGGCCTCTACTGAACAGTATAACCAAAATGTCCCACATATCCTGAATTGCCTATTCTACTTTAGTGGGTCCTACATGGAAAAATATTCTATAATTTTCCCTTAACAGCACTTTCTTGTATCTCATAAAGATCTATGCACAAGCACTATCAGGTAGACAGTTTTCTCTGTGATGTTGTTCTAGAGACACAAAAATGCCCAGTCACTAACAGCCCCACTGTCCCGGGTGTAATTGTCAGCATTTTGTTCCTCAGTTACTAGGGCCTTGGTACTATTCTAAGCCCTTTACAGACACTAACTCATATAAGTCTCACATAATCATTCTATGGGGCAGTTAATAGTATTACCATCTTCATTTTACATCCGAGGAAACAAGGGCACAAAGATACTGAATAAGTTGTCCAAGGTCACACCGTCAATTAGCAACAAAGCCAGTCACCCAACCCAGTTGTGGAGCTCCAGACTGATGATGCTCGTAACCCTTAAGCTATACTTTCCCCTCAACACAGAACTATCACTACACTGGGTGTTAACTTTGAACCTCAATTTCATCACTAATTAGCTATGTGAAAAATTTGTCACATTGCTACTTCCTCTTTTATACTTTAGGAATAATAGCACCCATACCATCAGTTTAGGAAGATTACATAGATGTGCACAAAGTCTACTTGCCCAATGGCTAACTCATAACACGATTTGTATTTAAATTGAATTCCATTGGGTTTTTCAGTAGGACCTCTATTATCCTATAAGGATATTATTGAGGTCTTTGATTCTATTAGCAACAACCCCATTAATACATGAGCATCATTTAGCGTGATTAAGAACGAAGAATGAAGAACAAAGATTGAGAACCAAGAACCAAGTGTCGTAAGGAACTGAAAACCAAGATAAGTCTATTTGGGCAGACTTTTGGTCCAGTGCCCAGTCAGAGGGCACTGGGCACTACTGAGCAGGGCAGGCCCAGGCTGGTGACCGTAGAACTGTGTGGGCAGAGGTCCCTATGAGCTAAAGGGTGGGATACAAGAGAGAAGAAGAGATAACAGGAGTATGTAAAGGCCTGAACCTGTTTTCCAAGGACAGGAGTTCCTTTAATACCTGCAATTTATCCCATGGCCCAATGCCATGACTGTGTTGGAAGTATCCAGCTAGCACCATGCCAGCAATGGAATAGCCACGAAAGATTCCTCCTGTTTCCTCCTAAAGACATGGATGATGAGGAGGATGGTATATTTGAACTAGCTGGGTACTCTTCCCAGTTTTCCACAGTGGAGCATAAATGTCAGAGAGCAGCTACTGAAACACTGGCACCTCCATCTAAGCTCTGTGTGGGCTCAGCAGCTTGGCCTGGGGAGAAAGTGCTGCCTCATTTCCCCTGGCACTGAGCAGGGGTAAAGCTACAGCAAAAAGAGTACAGGTCCTAGCCAGTCTTCCATGGTGGCTAGGTTAGGCACCTATACATGGCGATGGACAGAGGTGTGATCAAGGCACCTTGGATCAGAGACTTTTCCTGCAAGACCCCATTGGAAAGTGACAAACCACAGGGAATGTACTTAGCCACTACACCTTGAGCCCCACAGAGAGCCAGCACATTTTTATCACCATCTTTTTTTTTTTAAAAGATTTTATTTATTTATTTGACAGAGATAGATCACAAGTAGGCAGAGAGGCAGGCAGAGAGAGAGAGAGGAGGAAGCAGACTCCCCGCTGAGCAGAGAGCCTGACACGGGACTTGATCCCAGGACCCCGAGATCATGACCCGAGCTGAAGGCAGCGGCTCAACCCACTGAGCCACCCAGGCACCCTTTATCACCATCTTCTATCAGAGAAGTGAAGGATTTTTCAGACAACCCCTAGTACCTTCATCTGGGGTCCATACCATGTCACATGATTACTAATGGTGCTACAAGGAAGGCTTGGAGAGTAGTTAGCTTTTCTCATAACCACACTGGAATGTTGGGTTGGAGATAGACACTGTGCAAGCTAACTCACACAGTCTGCAAGGTACAGACTCTTAACATCCCTATGACATAGCTAAGGAAACTGGGGTCTGGACAGCTTAAGCAGCTTGCATAGGATTTCACAGTTTACAAACGACAAGGCCACCACTGACCTCAAGCTCCCTCTCCCCAGTGTCTGTATGCTTTCCACTATATTCTGCCTGTGTTTCTTAATTTCCAAATTACTCTTCCAGTAAGTCACTCTCAGAGTACCCTGTAACTTTCCCTGATGGTCTTAATCATCATTTACCATTATATATATATTTGGTGTAATTATTTATTAAACATCTGCCTGCCCAATAACATAGCAATCTCTGTGAAAGCCAAAACAATTTTTGTTTTTTCACCCTTGCTTCTGTAGCAATGGGCATTTTTTTCTCACATATAGCCAGTCAATTAACACTAATCGAATGAATAAGTGAATTCAAATGGCATGCAATTTCATGCTAATGCTGAGCACGGCTTGGAAAGTTCAGAGCAGAAGAGCAGCCATGAACAGAATAGAGGGCAGGGAAGACGAAGACCATTGTTGGGCTGGGCCCCAGAGGGACGGATTTGGCTTTGAACAACAGGAAGTGAGATGAGGAAGCCCAAACTAAGACAAGACAAGTATGTAAAGCAGAAAATCAACATTTGATAAAATTAGAGGGTGTATGTTGAGAAATAGGTACAAATCAAGGTATCTGACAATATAGGAGGAACCTTGAAAAGGGGCAGAGATTTCAGTATTAATAAAAAGATCGAGATTTTTGTGAATGTCAGCAAAATCCCAAGAGTCATTGCTCTGATAGTTTTATGTAGGTTTGATTGGAGGCCCTAAATAGCTATTTCAGTAGCTTACATATCATGGAACAGGGGAGAAGTCCAGACCGGACCAGACCACAGCATAGGAGAAGGACAGTGAAGATGGAGAAGTGATTGCACCAAGGTGGTCTCCAGTAGAACTTGAGTCTTTGAAGAATGATGTAGACAGATGTGGAGAAACAGACCTAAAGCAAGTCTTAAGTTTTGTGAGGTGGTTAAATGGGAGCACTGAGTAACAAGTTAGAAGTTTGGATAAAGAGCTGCTTAAGGAAGAAAGATTATAAAGCCAAGTTTGGAGTTTTAGGCAAGTCAGAATTATCCAAGCAAATCTGCACGACGATGGAAACAATCAACAAAACTAAAAGGCAATGAAATAGGAGAAGACATTTGCAAATGATGTATCTGATAAAGGGTTAGAATCCAAAATATATCAAGCACTTATGAGGCTCAACATCCAAGAATCAAATAATCCAATTAAAAAATAGAAGGGCACATGGATGGCTCAGTCAGTTGGACGTCCAACTCTTGGTTTCATGATCAGGTCATGATCTCAGGGTTGTGAGATTGACCCCTGTGTCACGCTCTGTGCTATATTTTTAACAATAAAACACCCTAGCCTATCCTAACACAAGCAGGTCCATAGCTTGGACTAAGGCAAAAGGTGAAATCTGAGATGCAAAGAGAATGAAGGAGTGAAAGCATTGTGCCAGTACTGTGAATGAGGGCAACAAAGTTGCCATTAGGGTAAAGTGAGATTACTATTCCCATGACCAAGGGGTGAATGATGAGCTCAAAACTTAATTCTCCTTTGGGGTGCCTAGGTGGCTCAGTCAACTGGGCATCCAACTCTTGATTTCCGCTCAGGTCATGATCTTGGAGTCATGAGATGGAACCCCACATTGCTCTCTGTGCTGAGTGTGGAGCCTGCTTGAAATTCTCTCTCTCTCTCTCCATCTGCTCCTCCTGCTTGTGCTTTCTCGTTCTCTCTCAAAAAAACAAAAAACAAAAAAACAAACAAACAAAAACCCAAAACACTTGATTCATCCCCAATGCTTCTTGTCAACATTGATAATGCATTTTTGTAAAGAATGATATGTTTTCTTAAGATCGTATTTATTTATCTGACAGACAGAGATCACAAGTAGGCAGAGAGGCAGGCAGAGAGAGAGGAGGAAGCAGACTCCCTGCGGAGCAGAGAGCCCGATGCGGGGCTCTATCCCGGGACCCTGGAATCATGACCCAAGCCAAAGGCAGAGGCTTAACCCACTGAGGCACCCAAGCACCCCATAAAGAATGATTTTGAGGGAAAAGTTAATTACTGATCACTCACTTTAAATATTTGTAAATAAAAATGTGAAATATTCCACATGAACGTAAAATATAAATTTGCACAAATGATTTAAAAATGAATATTGATAAATAAAATGAACACTTCTTTTGGCAGCTGATGTAATTCGTAATATTTCCCTGCAATTGGTCTTTCTCTACTCTGTTCTTAGTATGTACTGTTAGTATTGTGTCTTACAGTGATCGGGAAATACTTGAATGAATGAATGAGTAAATGCATGCATAAAAGAATGAAGAATACACGAAAATGACTGCAATCATTACCTGAAAGCCTATTCAGGGATTTATGTATGTGTTTCATTTATTCATGATGCAAAGATCTAGGATATCTGCTTTCTAGTTCAAGTTTAGCAAGAAAAGTGTATAAAAGATGCACTTAGTGCATGATTAGGGTATTAGATAATTAGCATAAATTGCAAAATGACCTTAACAACTTAAATGAGTTTTTGACCCATCTAATTGTGGCAGGAAAAGATTGAATTTAAATTGACTCAGTAATTGACTACAAGGGAAAAGGTTAGAGAAATGACAGTTAGTGTGTCCAGATATTTACTTATTATGTTGAATTATTTTTAATATTTACTACATATTTTTATAAGAGTAAAATAAAACAAGTTTAGAAGAATTATGTATGCTCTCACAAAGAGTTGGAATAAAAGTAGGAGGAGAGAAATCTTTCATCCGAGTATCAGGAAGAATTTGCTGGTAGTGGGAGACGTCAGATTGAGGAAGTACGTTAACCGCAGAGTTATAATATTAGGCTGGACAAAGAATTAAAACATCCATCACTGAAAAATCATCCTTCACCTCCAGGGATACAGACAAGCCAAGATAATGGATAAAAGTGACACAGACTGCTTGATTACTAGGTGGGCTGGCCAAGGCAAAAAAAAAAAAAATACTTCTAATTTCATCACTTACGTGATAACAAAGACCCAGGACTGCCATAAATAGCAAAACTACCATAAACCTAAAAACAAAACACAGATTCTTTATGTCTATGTGTCTGTGGGTTTGTGTGTGTTCTTTGCTTCCTACCCACATTTCTTACTGGCATATAAACATCAGATTTCTAACAAAGAGCTAAAGCACAGAATATACTGAATACAACACACAATGGTATGCTTTGGTAATTTGGGGGGAAGATAGATAAAATTAGCTTACCACTCTGATGAGCTTCCCTTCCTCTTGTTTACCTATTTCATCAATTCGACGAATGTGTATTAAATGCTTCCTATATGTTAAGCATTGTGCAGTAAACCAGATGGTCTCTGCTCTCTTGGAGCATATGGTCTAGTGGTTGATGGGGTAGGCATGAAATAATTTATTGCTCAATTATAATTCATTTGTCCATCTTCCCCATTGGAGTGAGACATTTTTAGATGAGAACAATGCCTTATTTATCTTGACATTCCCAGAAACTAGCAGAGTGCATAACCTCCTAACACGAGCATGCAAATATTCGGAATAACGCAAGAGAATGAAAGAAAAATGAAGGAAAGCAGCATGGTGGAAAGGGAAGAATATGGATGATGAAGTTAAGTGATTTTGGTAAAATATTTCATTCCCAGCTGTACTCTGGAATCCTCTCACATGGAGGAATTATACAACATTTGCATGCCTAGTATTTCCCACTTGCAAACAGGAATAATCTTTCCTAGTCGTGGGGATACAGAATTAATTCAAAACAGTGAAGCATTCTAGGTGAAAAACACTAATTTCTACATGAGCCCAATTGGTATATTCATTTTCCACTGAAACATGATGCAGATATTAATGTTGGGTAGACCCTGGAGAGACTAAGACAGAGAGACTCTTGTAAGAAATGGAAGCTAACTCCCTCCTCCACAACCTGGGAATTTGGTTTTAGATGAACCTGTGGCTCCATGACCTATGGAAGGTACAGTGAGACCTCAGCCATTTCCTAGATTTGTACCTCAGGAAAAAAATTGGCCAAGGTCCAATCACTACCCAAAGCAGCCACAAAGAGTTTGTTTATTTCCAATCCACTGAAATATAATTCTAAATTCAACCATAATATTTCTTCAACTTTGACCTAAAACATTGGTGTGTATTTCTAAATTTATGCTGTGATCTATATTTACTCCATTTCTAATGACATCTTATGCATTGAACATGCAGCACTAATTTGAGAACCACATCCTCATCCTGCTCAAGAATCCAAAAGCTACTGCTGCCCCAGAAGATACACAGCCTCTAGGAAATCAGTGAAGGAAGCCATAAAAGGTCATTTGGTCTAGTCTGCTGCACTAAGCATGTAAATAACCAGTCCATTCAAGATAAAACTATTTCTGGAAAAATCTAATTGATATCAACTATGTTGATATATTGATGGAAATGAATACCTACTCTGAGCCAAAGGCCCAAACACTTTCTACATTATCTCATTTAACCCTCAAAACAATCTCATAGACACATTTTTCATCTCCACTTTGTTGATGAAAATATAGTCCAAATCAATCAACTGGGACTCTGGTTAACCTAATCAGAAACTGCTGGCTGAAGGCATTTGTGGAACAAAGACAGGGTGTTTGCAGAGAGAATGGTGACTCCAGCCTCTGAATGTCCTACCCTTGACTTCCAACTCCAGCGTAGCATCAGAAAAAATCCCCGACCCTGCACCTCATGTCGTCTCCTCAAATATCAGAGTCCTGCGGAGGAGCTGTGCTGAGGTCAAGAGTCTTTGTATCAGTTGGTAGGAGTCAGGAATGGGGTACATCTATTCAACCCACTGGGGTCCACTTTGGGCTTCCTCAGCAGGGAATACAAACTTCTTTTCCCGAAATAATCTTTAGATTTCTCCCCAAATGGAAAACCAATTTGGAGAGTAAAAATGTCACCTATGCCACTCTCAATAGTGTCCAGGCATAAGTATCACTACACTATGCTATTCAGTCTTACAAACACAAACGTTTAACCCACTCCAGTGGCAACCCTTCCATTATATGAATTCTGATCCACAGAGCACAAGGTCAGCCTAAAAGACTTTAGAAGTATGGCTAACAGGAGGAAAAAAAATAAAACTTTTAACCACCTGTTCGTAACCTATATCCTTCCTTCCAACGAATTAGTTGAGATTAATAACATCTCCTTCAATCTCCCTGGCTCTTTTCTATTCCTCAACCAAATGGCAATTTCTCAGGAACGAATTACAGTATTGCTTCTCCTTGCTTATTTCCATATTAGTGAATTACTTCTAACCTTAATGAATGATCCTCTAGCAAATTAATTATTCATATTTTAAATATTTTATGTTCCCCACTCTATAGATTCATTAGTAACTGTTGGAACTTAGAAATGTTAACACGGGATGATACCATCATCCAGCTTCATCAATAATGGATTACTTTATTTTTTTAATGATTTTTTTGTACTATTGATTGTAAATGGCTTCGACCTGAAGGGCCTTAAGCTCTTCCCATTAAAAATGAAAGTAAGTAAAGGCTCAACGTGGACTAACACTTTTAAAATCTATTCATGCTTGACTATACCCAGATGATCTTAATGAAGCCAAGCTGATGTTACCAGCCTGAGCCTCATCTACAGTGGAAAATAGTCCAAAGGATGAAACTGTGGGTAGGAGATGAAAAATCCTTCCAAATAATTCCGAGAGTCAGCAATTAGGAATAATAATGTAAAATGAGAAACGCCAAGTCCTGCAATCATCTTCGTCATGAAATCACTGTGTGACTGCTAAAATGAATCTACACTGCAAGTCAAATCTAAAAAGAAATAGTATAATACGGTAAGACGACGACCAGAAAACTGCTTCATAAGTCATTATGTGTTAAGTGCTTTGAAATAAAGGAGCGTCATAAAAGTAAAGCATGTTGACCAGGGGAAAGAATCAAATCCTGGTAGCTATGAATAGAAAAAATCAGTCCCATTTGTGATATTTCACTGTGAGAAAAGGTTGACTTCAATCAGCCAGAAAAGCTAGTCATTCACCTACAGTGTAGGTCTTTCTTCCGCTTTAACTTTATTACCATTTGCCTCCTTTTAAAAGGGGATATCAGGTAATAAGTTTAAATTTAGTAGCTTAAAGTTCCTGTCACTTATTCATTAAAGCATCAAACATTTATGGAGCAAAACTTTATATGAAAGCACCGGGGTCACCTGTGAGGGAGGGGGCAATATGGCAGTCTTAGCTTTCGGAGTGCTTGTGATGCGTAAGCAGAAATGCAACACGTAAATAATTACATAGGCAGGAAAGAGATAATAGCGATATTAAATATATGGGTAAGTGCTGAGGAAGTTTAGAGGAGAAAGGATTTGGATTCTGAAGCCAGTTTCATTTTGCTTCTTAAATTAACATCAGGTTCTATATTGTACTGTGAACTGATATTTGTTCTACGGAAATAATTTGGACCTGGGTTATGCATTAACGGCACAACTATGAAGGACCAGAAATGATCAATCTGAGGAAACGGAAAATCACATAAATTTTTAGGGTCTTAAAAAGCATTCTCAAGGGTGAAATTCTGCCCTACAACCCCTGTATTATGACTTCGCGCAATCACTTTATGGCATGTAAATCTTAGGAACGGTAAGAGAAGGTTATAAATTGCTAGATCCCATAAGATAGCCAGGTGTCCTTCGGTAGACCTTTCTGCGTTGTCGTTTCTCAACTATAATGTAAGGGCGTTAAGCTCAGAATCCCTATGATCCTTTCAAGGTCTAATATCCTGAGATTCTAAGACTTTTCACACGGGCCATTTTTCATATGACCAATTTTCATTCCAAGAATAAATGTTGTTAGGTTACCAGTTCTGCACAAAAGGACTACATAGAGTAATTGGATCCCCAAGGAAAAGCAATGCCCTGCGTACATCCCACGCCTCATAAATAGTCTACTATGAGCATTTGCGAATCCTGTGCAAAGTAATGAAAAACGTGCAATCTCCTTATTTGCTCCGAAACAATATTCTTTTTCTTAGTGGAGACATACAGGGTATACTCATTTGCAGGCTCTTGACACAGAGTAAAGAACATAAACTTAAAAACACACCAGTTCTTGATGAAAATGGTACTTGTATACAAGGACTGAATGGGTATCAAGATAGCAGGATGGACAGATAAATTTTAATAAAAGGGATTCTAACATGAAGTTTAAGTTGTTTACTTATATAAGAGTCCTTCTCCATCTCCACCAAACCCTCAAACAATCCACAAATTCTGTGTGTTCTGTTCTTTATCTTCTTTTATATTTGATGTGGAAATCACAGACAGAGCTAAACCTCATACTGAGTTTTATGATGTGGAACGGGGTACAATACACAGAGTATCCAGAAAGTCTTTCAATAACACTCACCATCTTCTGCTTTCTATTTTATGCTATGCAGAATCTTTGTTCCCTTACATTGTAAATTATTAAAAGGAGGAATCCATGCCTGATTTATCTTCTGTCTGTCACTATGTCTCTAGCATTGCTACTTCTCAGACAGTAGGTACCCAATAAATATTTCCTGGATGATTCCTTAGACATAAATACATCAAAGCCAAAGAAAAACAATGAATCCCCCTGGTGACAACGCAATTTAAATATGAAATTCTCGTGAATCTGACCCGAGAAGTCCTAATCTTTTGATTGTCTTTCAGGTATTTTGGTGCCTTTGAAATTCATCTTCTGGTTAGGTTTTGTTGTATGTTTATCAGACTTGTCTATCAGACACTGAAGCCTTAAGATATGAGGTGTTTCTTCTATGTAACTCAATTTTGTTGGAAATGGATGGGAAACAGAAGGACTCTGGATGGTGATGTGATACTGGTGATCTCCATGCTAATGATGCTACTCGTCTAATGAGTAATACAATTAATGACATACTAATTTTCATTCTTTCCCTGTTTCCCGTCTATACTCCCGATGATACAGAAAGTGTTCCTTTCATTTAAAAGGAATGAGTATGAAAACAATTTTGCCTTTAATTTTATAAGGCTGAAATTTTATAAATTTAAAAATAAATTTTTAATGAAATTTCCTAAAGCTCTATTAAATGTAAGGGAGGAAAAAACCTCATTAGTGACTTGACATGTTGGCAGCACAATTTTAAATCGCATTTTGAATTTTTGTGTTCCAGCTGATAGTAATTTGGAGGGGGGAAGCACAAGAGCACATTCCATCCAATTTAGAGGGAATCAGCAAGAACGTGTCTGAAAAGCTCATCATCATTTCTCAGGGGACAGAACACAAACATCATATATTCACTCCATGACTTCCCTAGATCATGGCGAACTTATCCTTCTTCCTCTGAATCAGGTGACCCAGTTCCTGTACCCAGGAACAACTAAGAGTCTCATGGAGAAAAACTTCTTTTTATTTCTCAGTCCTGAGATGATTAGCTCACTAGTCAAGAAGACCCTTCTTAGCAGGAATGTTAGAGAAAGTTGGGTTTCATAGTCAACTAACGAGAGCATGAGTGCACAAGCGTGGGGAGGGGCAGAGGGAGAGAGAGAGAGAAAGAATCCTCAAGCAGATTCCCCACTGAGCATGAAGTCCAGTGCAGAGCCTGATCCCATGACCCATGAGATCATGACCGGGGCTGAAATCAAGAGTCGGACTCAACCAACTGAGACACCCAGGTGCTTTTCTGCTAAACCTATGTAGTGCTTCAGGTCAACCACCACGTCTGCATTCTCTTCCCTTCCTGCTTCCCTGCCCCCAGTGGGTCACAAGACACTTCAAATGGTAAGAGTGACATAAACATAAAGATCTCACCCAATGTGTTGCAGGGCTCTTGAGGGGTTCAACTTGCTTGTCCCTCTCCTGAGAATTCCTCTCTACTCTCTTCCATAGTCTGACTCCCCCCAAAACATGACCGGTTGCTCTGGCTTACCTGGTTTCCCAGTTTTAGCCCCAATGTCTCACATCCTATGAAATTCCTCAGTCTCGGGCAACCAGGACAACCGGCCCCCCAACCCAGAAGCTATGTTTTGGTTCATGAGCCTCCCTCAGGGCCACGACTGATTCAGCCATGATGTACACCTTTGTCAAACTGGGCAAATTCCCTTCTCTGTCCGTTGGGTTCTGAATGTTGGACTAAGAGAAACCCTGAGACCGGCGTTGTTGGCAGCAGAATGATGTGAAACGCAGCCCTCAGAGCAGTTCAGCAACGATTGTACTTTAAAAGCATCTGGAACTCTCCAAAACATACTGCTGAGTAGGCCTTGGCCCCCAAACACTGATTTAATTTGTTTGGGATGGGCCTGGGTATGGTACTTTAAAAAGGTCTTGTCTGATGATTGCAACGAGTAGTCAGGGTCTAAGGTACTGCTCTAGAAGGAAGATACACACTCTTTGTACAAACTCCTCCCACTGAAGCTCTGGAATTGCCTTGATTTCTATCATTTCTGACACTTGCTTGTTCAACACTCTCAGATTCTATAAGGGACTCCAGTATATTTCCAGTAAGTCAATTTTTTACAAATCTAACTTGCATTGTTTTTCTTTCTTTTCTTTTTCTTTTATTTTTCTTTTTTATTTTTTTTGCCACCAAAAGAAATACAAATATTATGCCTCATCAGTTTTGTTCTAAGTATTCTACTTGGGAAAAGGCAGATGGAGAAACAGATTGGATCATGATTCAGTAATGGGGGAGACACATGCATTCAGGGCCCCAAAACTAATAATCCCACAGCTAAGGCCAGAGCCTGAGCAGGGCACAAATCAGACACTCAAGCATTGTTAACTGAATGAAGGAATGAATGAATCCCATAGTCCCTTGCATCAAAATCCCTATGATCATTTAGAATTATGTTCCAGGAAAAATTGCAACCCTAGATGAACTAATATGCTTTACATTTAAAAAAATAAATTAAAATGGTTGTAGTATTATATTTTTTTAGCCTTGACATCTAGAGCCAAAATCATGCTTAATTAGTAAGAATGTTTCTTTATGTTTAAAGTATTTTTTTTCTTTTCCTTTCCAAATTTTATGATTTTTCTCTTTATTCCAATTGTCTCATTTTATGAGTCTTGCATATTAAGCTATTTTATTTTTTAATTTATTTTTAAATTAACATATAATTTATTATTTGCTTCAGGGTATAGGTCTGTGAATCATCAGTCTTACACAGTTCACAGCACTCACCATAGCACATACCCTCCCCAAAGTCCATCACCCAGTCACCCCACCCCTAATCCCCCCTCCCCCCAGCAACCCTCAGTTTGTTTCCTGAGATTAAGAGTCTCTTATGGTTTGTCTCCTTTCCTGGTCCCATCTTGTTTCATTACCCCCCCGAGCCCCCATGATCCCCTGCCCTGCCTCTCAATTTCCTCATATCAGAGAGATCATATGATCATATGATAATTATCTTTCTCTGATTGACTTATTTCATATTAAGCTATTTTAAAGTTTCTTTTGAATTAAGATGTTCCAGACTATGAAGAACAAAAAAATATAAGAATGAAGTGTTCATAGGATGAAAGCTGATATACTAGTTATTAATACTACTGGATTTCAGAAATTCATGACCTTTTAAATTATAATTAAATTATAAATGCTGATAAATAAGTGCTATGATAATAAATCTGAGGGAAAATGCCAGTAGGTAAACTAGGAAGTATTTTCCAAACATGGTTAATGAAAAATGTTACTATTTTATAAAGAGGCTCTATAAATTAAGATATAAAGATAATGTCAAAACTCTAATAAAAATTGGTAAAGATTCACAAAATGAAATGATAATGATGCATAACATGAAAAAGGTTAATCTTTTTATCAAAACATGTTCAGCATTATTAGAAGTCAAACTACAGCAGATTAAGATATGAATGAAGTGGGATGCTTTGTCTGTTTTTCAGATAGGCAAAGATTTTACAATATCTGAGATTGTTAAGAATTTTGTATGAAAAAAACCTTTTGGTTAGGATCAATAAATGTTAATGGGAACATTTCTAAAGGACAAGTTATATAAAGTTTTCATACACTTCTACCACTCTAAAAAATTAGTACGTATACATCACATGCTATAAATGTTATGCATACATTAAAAACACATATAATGCATTTTCGCTGTGTGCACACATCTGCATAGAAAAAATTAATCAAAAATTTACTAGGTAATTGATCTGTACTACCATTATAGGTGATTTTTATTTACCTTTCTGTAATTCCTATCTTTATTTAATGAATCTGTTATGAATAAAATAAAATTTTGTCTTAAAAAAGGCAGTCATTTTGTGTATAAAGCCATTCATTCTCTAGGCTTTATACTATTCTGAGTAGTCTGCTATGGTTTTTATAGTTGCATTAGGTGTTTCCCACAAGTACAGTGTGGTTGAGAAATGGGGTATGTGCGTGCAGCCGCCATTTTATGATGGAGCCTGGGTGGTCTTTGCCAGAGGGATTTATTATTTGCAGTTGAAACAGATCCATGAACTGGGAAGGAGAGGGTACCTGGAGGAAGAAACCTCACAAAGTCATAAGTTATGTACTTTTAGAGTCTTTGCCTAACTAGAGGTATACACTTTGTTTATAAACATGACAGACAATCATAATTTTGTTTTTCATATCATACCAGAAAACTAGGATATAGACACTGACTCTGATAACCTACAGAAAGTCTCCTTTATGGGTAAAAGTTATGATCGAAGTCATCATGTAAATAGTGAACGTTTTGGAAGAGAAGGCATTATTTAAAAGTTGGGAATATATGGGCCATTCTTATTTCACTTGAGCATTCATTACCTGTTCCTTAGGTTAAATATATTTTGATACATATGACTACAGTATACATACAACCAAATTTTGCAATGATTTTTTTAACAGGGAATGTTTGTAAAATGTATTAATTTGGGGAGGTTATTAAATGCTATGTGTGGGGCTAGGTGCTTTACATACCATGTAACAATTTTCTAATCAACCTTTCATCCCATTGGATGATGAAAATAACTGTTTATAAGTGAAGCATCTTATGTCATCATCTATAGTTTAAAAATATATCATTAGAATCTGTAATCTTCTAATTCCTACAATTGTTTTATATACTTTTGTATTTGGGTTCAATAGATTCTTTCTTGCAGGAAATGCTTTTGGGGCAGTCATACACTCTCTGTCTATGGGGTAGTATATTTTAGTGTAAGTATTGTGGTTATTGCTTTTGAGTTCTTTGTTCATAGTTTTGGAATGTGTACTACCACAAATTTATTACACCCATTAATGAAAAAATTGGTGCGACGTCTAGAAAACTCCATTAAATGTGGAAAATGGCTGTTCAGATTCACAATTTTAAAACATCAGTATAATGCTAAAATATAATGCAGGGGAAATTAAACTATAGAATGGTAGATTATACATGCATTTAAAAAATATTAATGGTGACACATATTATCTTATTTTTCTATCTTGGTTTACTAGAACTTGCACTTGCAAACAATTCCCCTGAGAATTTTGATGCAGCTAGTCTGTCCTATGCTTTTCATTTTTATTTATTTATTTTTAATCTCTAGAGTGTTGTGTGATTAAATGAGTTGGGAAAGCGCTAGAATACGTGGAGTTAAACAAATTATTTGGTGTAGGACTTCACAGAATTTGTAAATGGCTAATATACTTTGTAAATCTCAAAAAAACCAAAAAATCCCCAAACAAGAGTACGCACCATTTCCGAAATGCATTTGACCACAGAACCTTATCTAAAGGGAACATAGCATGGGACTCAAGGCCTGTGAAACTCTGAACTTATGACATCTGGATCCGTACTGTTAGAGTGGAAATAATGAAATGGCTTTATTTCCGGAAACTGGAATATTCCCTCAGGTGACACTACCAAGCTCAAATGGGGAGATATTTTCTTAGCAGTAACTCTCCTTCGTAGAAACAGGACTTTCTATCCCTGTTGGTTTTCCATCTCAATATATGGTCTGTCTTTAAAGGCCATTTGAATGAGGAGTTTATTAGCGTGTGTATAATAAGACTTGATAAAAACAAAACAAGACATCGTTTAACAGAATCCTTCAGCCTATTTTGGATTAACATATCTCGCTAAAAATGATTACCATCTATAATATCTTTAATAGCAAGAGATATGTTTTTAATCAAAATTCAGCATCAATAATGACAAGCACAGAGGATTTTTAAAAGATTTTATTTATTGATTTTATTTTACCGATAGAGAGAGAGAGAGCATGAGCAGGGCGAGCAGCAGAGGAAGAGGGAGAGAGAGGAGCTCAAGCTGACTCCCAGCTGAGCACAGAGCCCGGCGTAGGCTCGACCCCGTGACCCTGCGTTCATGATCTGAGCTGAATCAAGAGTTGAACATTTTCCTTCCTGAGGCCCCCAGGCACCCCACCGATTTTTAGGCAGTGAACCCAGTCTGTATGAGAGTATCATGGTGGGTACGTGTCATTATACGTTTGTGGAGACCCACGGAACGTACAACACCAAGAATGAATCCCAGTGTACCCACTGAGTGGGGGTGATGATGAGAAGCCATTGCAGGTCCATCGATTATAACAGATGGACCCCTGTGTTGCGGCGTGTGGATAGTGGGGGAGGCTGTATTGGAGTGGGGATGGGGAGCACATGGGAAATAGACGTTCCATTCAATTTTGCTGGGAACCTAAAACTGCTCTAAAAAAATACTCTATAAGAAAGAAGCGACAAGCAAATACATTCTGAAACCATGAAGAAACTCTTATTTCTCTCTCTTAATGGAGGCGTAAGGTGAATAAAGATGAAAGACAGTGCAGCCGGGGAAGCGAATGGATTTATAGAAACTTCGCGCTCTAAGCACATTCCACGTAAAAATAGGCCAGTAAAAATTTTGCACTTGGATGGACATTCGGAGCACAAATGATACCAAATATCTGAATGGCCAAAGCTTCTTCGGGTGCATTTACTTTCTCATATGGGTATTACCTACTGCTAAGGAGATGAGTTTTTGTTTCAGGGAAGAGCAAATATGCAAAAAACTTTTCTAGAATATTAGTGAGATCCACATTTAACACTTCTTGGATTTGAATTCATCTTAATGGAGTCACAGGTTTTAATCAAAAATATAAGTTTTCCCTATCATTCTTGATTTAGTAATAGAAATGGGAAGGGGAGCTTGGAGGATAATGAATTAAAATGACAGATCACTTAAGGAAGACTGTGAACAAAGCACATGAAATTTAGAAAAGGTTTTTGGATTCCACCCCATCAGGTCGTTCCGGATTCTCAGGCTCACGCTGGCGAGCTGGGGAGGCGTGGCCGTCTGTTCTGTTTCAGTTAATTTCAGTGTATACGTCATTATGTATTATTGCCATTCTTTAAATCCTAGCACTGGTCATAAACTCAGGGAAATTACCAAATGACCAGGCAAAAAAACTCCAGATCATCCCAAACCTTCCCAATGGACCCACATGTCCATCAACTTAAACCTTTTCACATGCAAGTTCTTCATGGAGAAGGCAGTGTCTTTGGGGGGCAACAGACAAAGGATTCTCAGTTACCCTCTGTCTTCCCAAGGATGGTGGTTCTGTGATTCAAGGATCCTTCCTTGGGAGACCTTTGGCCCATGATGGAGGTGATAATGACCTATCTCCGATTTTGGCTTACTGTCACGGGGCTCCCACCTCAGAAGCTTGCCTGAAACCTTACTTTACTTTTGCCAAAATGTCATACAAAAGTCCTGGGCACATGTGGGGACCCTCGCCCCAGACCACTGTGATTCTGTATCTTTGTGTATTTTCACTTGCAGGCTTTACACGGGCTTACTTCTCCCTCAATCCTAACTGCTTTCTCCCTCCAGTTGTGACATCAGTGCCCAAGGCTTCTGTCACACTCGCTCAAGTGTTCCTATTATAATCCCTGGTAAAGCAAAGTTTAGTATAATTTCAAGGCAACGTTTTTTCTTTTACTGTTTTTGTTTGTTTTTATGTTGTTATTGCTAATGAAAGCAAGACAAATTTTGTTGGGTTTTTAAGTTTTATTTTTATTTTTTTCAAGATTATATTTATTTTTTTGAGAGAGAGTGAGAGGGAGCAACAGAGGGAGAGGGAGAAGCAGGCTTCCTGCTGATTGGGGAGACCGACGACACAGGGCTCGATCCCAGGACCCTGGAATCATGGCCTGAGCTGAAGGCAGACACTTAGTGACTGAGCCACCCAGGCGCACCTTGTTTCTTTCTTTCTTTCTTTTTTTTTTTTTTAAACAAACCTTCAACAGTTAGCCATCTTTAATTTTTCTCTTGTTACCATAGTGTCTATCCCTTAAGATAGGAAAAAAGCACAAAGAGACTTCTCAGATAGAATGTCGAATTACTGCTGATGTTCAGCCCATGACATACGACTCGGGGCATTCTCCGCAGGCCTTCCGACAACTGGAAACCCACTCCTTCCCACACTTTTCCTGATGACCCCAGGAGACACACAGCCACTCCCCATGAGAAACTCCGCTCTAGTAGGGTTATGCTGACCTAATTTATAAGAGTTAACTCTGAGAAACCATGTTGCATAAGCCTGTGAATATTCAGGGGTTCACCACACATCAATGTCCAGACCTTTTTTTTTTTTTTTAAGATTTATTTATTTATTCTATTCTACAGAGAGATCGCAAGTAGGCAGAGCAGCAGGCAGAGAGAGAGAGGAGGGAGCAGGCTGCCCACTGAGCAGAGAGCCCCACGCAGGGCTCAATCCCAGGACTCCGAGATCATGACCTGAGCCTAAGGCAGAGGCTTAACCCACTGAGCCCCCAGTGTCCAGTCCTTTTGACTGAAAATTGATTATACTTTGGTTCTGAGTGCCAGTAATTATGCTGTCTTGTCCTAGTAAAGACCAAACTGATTTTCCTCTCCACATGGTCTCTTCATCCTCCTAAAAGTCCTGCTGGCATGAGGAAGATTGCTAGGAGTGCTTTACATACCTTTAATGTTGAAAATTCTAGAAAATCTGCTAGCAAAATCTATTTTGCTTTTTAAAAATAGCATATGTGAGTAGTAAATTGGTTTATTCTTTAATGAATGTAATAATTTTAGCATAAAAACCATAAATATTAGAGGTGCATGGGTGGCTTATTGGGTTAAGCATCTTACTCTTGGTTTCCACTCAGGTCATGATCTCAGGATTGTGGGATCGAATCCTGCATCCGGCTCATAAAAAATCACAAATATTATGAGTTAATATTTAAGATAAAAAATGTAGTGGGGAGATTAAATATAAGTAAAAGAAGAGGATGGTGTGTTATCTTTTTAAAAAAGTGTTTCAGGAAACACAAGTTAAAAGCCTGGTTGTGATTATAAGTAAGAACCTGGCGACCTTGATTTTATCACAACCTCAGCAACTCTTGGTTTTCTCACATATAAAATGAAGGATTTACATGTTATCCATTGGCTCTAAAATCCAATCTCTCTGCAATGTCCAGTTAGTCTGTATGAGAACAAATAGCAATGACACCTGAACTGGAAATAAGTATTTCTGGAATTATAGGTCACAGTTGTCAAGGAGTGAGTTTTGATCGAGGAAAAATGGCCAGCTGAATTTTGTTTTTACAATCCTATAGCTATATTAAGGAAAAGCCAATTTCGTCATGTTAACTTCTAGTGAAAATTTGGACAAGGTAGCAATGACATCAGTTTTATTGGAGGATCAAATTTCTTGAGGAAGTTACAATACGATCCTACGGATTTTACTGTGGATGTATTTAGTTCTTTTTTAGGTGTTGAATTGTGATACACGGTACAGAAAATTACATAGTCTAGACGTTATTCACTATCAAGGGCTGCCAAATCATGGTAGGGGTCCCTTTTGATGTTTCTCCGTTGTTTTTGGAGGGTGACTTAATTCGAAATGGGAGAAAAGTGAAGTATTATATAAGCTCTTATCTTTTTTTTTTTTTTTTTTTTTTTTTTTTTTTTGGTTTCCCTAGTAGAATAGATCAATAGTTCTTATCCCAGGAGAGGCTGGAAAAATTTAGCTCGCACCTGCCAGCAGGGTGGCTATGCTCATTTTTCTAGCTTGAATTCTTCCTGATGTGTTTAATGAATTTGAGGGATAAAGAGCTTTTTCACTAATTGACCTAAGGTATGCATATTTCCAAATAAGCAAGATTTAAATTAAGTCACTTCCTTCCTTCATTCATGTCCTACTCCTTTGACATCTCATGTCATGGGATACTTGAAGCTGGTGGGTACCCGGGCATCATCTTCCCTGAATAGCAATTAAATGAATCTTTAGTAATTTGAAAATTTGAGGTTTTCACCCAAAGACAGAGCAAGAACTAGAAAACAATGTGATCATGAATTTAGAGATTAAACATGGGATTTCAAAGAAATTTCTCTAATAAAGATGAAGCTCAGAGCTATGTGCCCAGAGCCCCGGTGGGTTTGTTTTTGCTTTCCTTGGTCATTAAGGCCTTTTTAGCACAAGGGCTTATGAAGGTTTCCTGGACAGTGATGCATTCCTGGCTTTCAAAAACATATAATAAAAAAAAAAATGGAAAGAGCTGTTATTCACAATGAAATGCAGTTTAACTTTTTTCTTGTAACAAGAAGAATTATTTCCAGCAAAATCATTAAACTGTGTTATTGACAGTGAAAGCCTCATCCATTATTATATTTATTGTGCTTATCAAGTCTAAGGAGTAGAATAAAAGGATTCTTTGTCCTATGAGACAATCCAGTAGATTTTCATAGTACTCTTTACAACTTGAAAATTAAGGGCATCCTGAGGACAGACAGAGGCCCCCCATATAGTTCTCCCATCAGGACAAGAAACTGATGCCGAACAGTGATATTTTCTATCCTATTTCAGTACTATTACAAAAGGTGAGTAGTTAAGTAAGACATTCTCTTATCTTAACATGAAACCAAGAGAGACATGCAACAGTAATGATTATTTTCACTTAGTTTCTCTTATGCATGGCCCACATGGACTTTATTTAATTTTTTAGGGGTGATTGATAATCTTTTTATTTAAAAATGATTGCTTCAAAGGAATTCAGTAACAAAGATCACATGTTAAGCTGAGTTCATGATGACTTAGCTTAAATGATAATAGTGAAAACACAGAAGGGAACATAAAATCATCTTAACTCAGTATCCCTTCCACCAACCGGTAATGAAAAACATCTTGTCATTTTAAAAAATCAAGTGTTTAACGTTCTCATCACCTTAAAAGAAGCCAAAAACCCTTCGTTCATTTTTAAAGGTGGACACAACCAAGATGCTAATGAAAGTTCTGCTTTCTGTTCCTGCTTCCCAAACATGAAATCTCTTTGAGCCTGGCAGCCTCTTTTCTCCATGTACAAGAAGGATATAAAAGTTGATCTTTTATGCTCAATATCATTCACCATCAGGGAAATATGAATCAAAATCACAGAGAGATACCACCTCCCACCTGTCAGAATGCTTAAAATTAACAACACAAGAAGCAACAGGTGTTCGTGGGGATGTGGAGACAGGGGAGCCCTCGTGCACTGTCGGTGGGAATGCAAATGGTGCAGCCACTGTGGAAAGCAGTGTGGAGTTAAAAAGTTAAAAATAGAAATACCCTATGACCAGCAATTGCAGTACTGGGTATTTACCCAAAGGATACAAAAATACAGATTCGAAGGGATACGTGCACCCCAATGTTTACAGCATCATCACCACCAATAGCCAGACTATAGAGAGAGCCCAGATGCCCGTCGACGGATGAATGGATAAAGAAGATGTGATGTGTGTGTATGTGTGTGTATATAAATAACGGAATATTACTCAGCTGTCAGAAAGGATGAAATCCTGCCATTTGCAATAACGTGGATGGAGCTAGAGTGTATCATGCTTAGTGAAGTCAGTCAGTCAGAGAAGGACCAATACCATATGTTCTTGCTTGTATGTAGAAATTAAGAAAGAAAACAGATGAACATATGGGAAGGGGGAAAAGGAGAGAGGGAAACAAACCCTAAGAGGCTTCACAAAAGAGAACAAACTGAGGCTTGATGGAAGGAGGTGGGTTGGGAAAAATGGAGGCTGGGCATTAAGGGGGGCATGTGTTGCCATGAGCACTGGGTGTGGCATGTAAGTGATGAATCCATTTACTCCAGATCCAAAATCACGTTACTCCAGAAACCATATGTCTTCTATGTTGTGGAAAAAAAAAAAGAAAAAGTTTATCTTCCTGGTCTGTGATTAAATGAGCTAATATCTGTAAATGAGAACATTTTATGCCAATATTAGGGAGCATCAGTATTCTGTTCGTGAGTGACCATAAACAGACTCACAGATTATGGTAATTTCCCTTTCTTTTTGTGGGATTTAAGTGACCAGCTTGGTGCAGGCAAGTTTGCTATACTCTAGACGGATTCTTCCATTTCTCGAAATTGAACTTTCATTCACATTTTTTTGGTGTTTCACATTGCCCTCTCCTGAGTTTGTGGTTGCCGTATTCTTACAGTTCAGAAAATTAATGTCACAAGATAAAAATACAAATGCACTGTGACCACATTTCCCCCTGAGTTAAAAAATATAGGAGGAAATGGGGCACCTGGGTGGCTCAGTGCGTTGAATGTCTGTCTTCAGCTTGGGTCATGGTCTCAGGGTCCTGGGATCTGCTTCTCCTCTGCCTTTGACCCTCCCCCCCCCCAACTTATTCTCTCTCTCTCTCCAATAAATAAAATCATTAAAATATAGGAGGAAAGAGAGAGCCGCCATATTGGTACCATTCAAATACTAGTAACTGCTTTTTGTAGTTCTCTCCTATTTACTATAATAGTATATTCATAGAATTTTCATGTAATACTTTGGCACAAGAATTTTTCTAGCTGGTTCTGCCTCCTCACCCCCTCTTCATCTAAATCAGAGGTCAGTGAAACTTCTTTGTAAAGGGCCAGATAACAAATATATTAGGTCTTGTGTGTCGTAGAATCTCTACCACATCTACCCAACCCTGCCATTGTGGTCACCTTAGACAGTATGTGAATGAGAAAGTGTTGCTGGGTTCCTATAAAAGTTTAGGAAGAGACACAGGCCACGGGTCAGATTTGGCCTTTGGGTCTGCAGTTTGCTAACCCCGATCTGAGTGATAACAAGTTATTTTATCACTTAATGATGAGATTATGACACTTCTCTGTAGTTTTATATTTCTTTCTTCTTTGATTGGAATTTGTCTTAAATTCTCGTATTTAATGTTGGGCTTAATTTCTTCTTTTTTTTTTTTTTACAATTGCTTCCCAAGAACATTGTTGAAGTAAAAATTGTGTTAGTAACTACACTTCTTTTAGGTACTTTTTTTTTTTTTAAGGTTTATTTTATTTTAGAGAGCAAGAGCACAGTGGGGGGAGGGGCTGAGGGAAAGTGGGAGAGAAACTTGAGCAGACTCTGTGCTGAGAGTGGAGCCTGATGTGGGTCTCGATCGTGCAATCCTGAGATCATGACCCTGAGATCATGAACTGAGCCAAAACCAGGAGTACGATGCCTAACCAACTGCACCCCTGGGCACCCCCTTCTTTTGTCTACTTCTAAGAACAATGTATATCTTTTCTTTTTTTTTTTTTTTAAAGATTTTATTTATTTATTTGACAGACAGAGATCACAAGTAGGCAGAGAGGCAGGCAGAGAGAGAGAGGAGGAAGCAGGCTCCCTGCTGAGCAGAGAGCCCGATGCGGGACTTGATCCCAGGACCCTGAGATCATGACCTGAGCCGAAGGCAGCGGCTTAACCCACTGAGCCACCCAGGCACCCCCCTTTTCTTTTTTTAATAGAATGAATTAGCCTGTAACATTGCATGAATCTAAGGTGTACAGCATTTTACTTTGATACATTTCAGTATTATAAAATGATTCCCATTATAGCGATATTTATCATATTACATAATTATAGAACAATATCATTGTCTATATTCATTATACATTGCATTACACGTCTATGGCGTATTTACTACTTTCTTACAAGTCTATACCCTTAAATACTCTCAGTCTTATGTCCTCATCCCCCTAACCTCTAGTATCCACCATTTTACTCTTTTTTATAAGTTTAACATTTTTAGATTCCACATACAAGTGATCTTGTACAGTACTTGTCTTTGTCTGACTTATCTTGCTTAGCATGATATGCTCAAGTCCATCTCCATTGTCACAGATGGCAGGACAGCTTCCTTTTCTCGTGGCTGCATAATATTCCATTTTGTCTGTGTACTACAGCTTTTTTATCCATTCATCTGTTGTTGGACATCTGCTTTGTTTCCATGTTTTGGCTGTTGTGAATAATGCTGCGATAAACATGGGAGTGTGTGTGTCTTAACAAAATCCTGTTCTCATTTTCTTTGGATAAATACCCGGTAGTGGGATTGCTGAATTGTATGGTATTTTTAAATTTTTTGAGAAACCTCCATTTTGTTTTCCATACCAGTTGGACCAATTATATTCCCACTACCAATGGAGAACAGTGTATTTAGTGAGAACTAGGACTCATATCCCTAATATACTTTTTTTTTCAAATACCTCTAACTTCCAATATAAATTAACTGAATAAAATGTCACATTTCAGAAGTTCTGATTGGTTTACTCACTAGTGATATACTCTTGACTAAATAAGTCAAAATTATCTTTAATAGTCATACATGTGAAATATTCTGAAACATACAAAAGGATACAATAACAATAATTCTCCTCAATTACCAGTCCCCCTTCCCAGAAAGCACCACTTTTATCCATTTCTTACACATTCTTTTACCTATAGTTTAAGCATATCTAAGCTCTGGAGAAATCCTTATAAATATACTATTTCTTTAGTGGTTATTGGTCTTCACTATTTTTAAAATTTTCTTTTTAGTGTAATATTTGGCATTTAAAATTTGCCAGAAATATATATATATTATTATTTACATTTTTACATTTACATTTGTAATTTCTTATAGTATTAACAACATTTAAAATCTTGGTTGTAACTCCCTTTTTGTCCACATTATATTTATTTGCAGCTGGGAGTAATCAGTCTAATAAGGTAGACAACCTCTGTTTTATGTTTGTGTACGTTGACGTCTCTTGTTTTCATTGATATTTTTTGTTTCTTATTGTCTTGTTTTTAATGAGATCTGTGAGTCTCTGTTTTGTGACAGTATAACAAGTTGTTATTTACTGAGTTACTCATTTGAAGTTTTATGTCTCCCCTCTTACTTGGCATTTTTTTTTTTAAGATTTTATTTATTTATTTGACAGACAGAGATCGCAAGTAGGCAGAGGCTGAGCAGAGAGCCCGATGCGGGGCTCGATCCCAGGATCCTGAGATCATGACCTGAGCCGAAGGCAGAGGCATAACCCACTGAGCCACCCAGGCGCCCCAACTTGGCATTTTTTAATGAGCATGATTTTTTATGATTTCTTTTTGTTTTCATTCCCTGCATTCCATCAGATATGTTAAATATTCTTTTCCTGGTTTGAAAGTTATGTATTCTACTCTTAGTCTTCTAGCACTTACACAGAGCTTATGAAAGTTCAGTCTCATTTTCTAACATTTTAATCTATGGCTCTTCCCCCAAGTACAACGTATCCCTTAGCATATTCTCACCTCACTCTGCTTTTTCCAATTACTCCCCAGATTCATATTTATCCACTTATTTCTGGATTATTAGCAATATACTTTTGCTATTGCTTTTCCTTGCTTATTTTGATAACTTCACCAAGTTACTTACTTAACCCTATTTTCATAACAGTCATAGCACTCCGCTTTGTTTTCAGAAATATGCTGGATCCCCTGGGACCTTGGAGACTTGTTTTCCCCATTATTTAAATGATATTTAGCTATTTTGTGTAATTCTGGGCTTGAAGCTTTTAGCCCTCATTACTTTGATAAATTAATTTAATGTCTCTTTATGACCTGGGTTGCATGGAAAACCTGATTTTCAATCTAATTTGTCCTTTGGAGTGATCTGATCTTAGCCTCTGGAAGGTTTTAGAACTTTTTTATTCACTCTTGTTTTCTTAAAATTATCTGAAATATTCCGAGTTGTGGGATTTCCCCCCCATTTATTTATTAATTTAATGGCATTCTATGAACTTTTGATCATAGGATATTATTCACCGTAAATCTGGGGAAATATCATTCCCTAATTCCTCTTTTAAAATTTTTTTTAAAAAATGATTTTGTTTATTTATTTTAGAGAGAGAGAGAGAAAGAGTGAGCATGAGAGGAGAGAGATCAGTGGGAGAAGCAGACTCCCCACTGAGCAGGGAGTCTGATAGTCTGATGCGGGGCTCCATCCCAGGACTCCAGGACCATGACCTGAGCCGAAGGCAGTCGCTTAACCAACTGAGCCACCCAGGTGCCCCTCATTCCCTAATTCTTTAAATATCTCCTTACTTTTCATTATTTTGTTTTTATTTGGGGATTTTCTATTATGGGAATGCACTTCTCCTTCTATGTTCTCGTATCTTAAATTTTATTTTAAAGAAATCTTGCCTTCTATTCTTCTTAGGTGCCTTTTGGAAGAGTTACCTTTCCTGATCTTCTAGCTTTCTCTGTTTCTCCTTGTTGTTGTTTGCAATGTTCATTCTCTTTTTGAAACCACGTACTGAGCTCTTCATTTTAACTATTTCATTTTTCGGACCCAGTGTCTTCACTAGTTTTTCCAAATGATGACCCATCTTTTGTGTCTTCTCTTCAATATCTTCCCTTATCTCTTTCAGGACGTTAATTACACTTATTTTAATTTCTTCTGTCTAATATATTAATCCTGCTTTGCCTGTTATAGTTTTCTAAATTTATTGAATTTTTAAAATAACAGGTTAAAATATCTGATTCCTTTTCCTCGTGAGATGACTTCCCCTAGGGTATGGTAATGTGTTCTTGGGAAAAAATACTGGTAAAATACTGGATTGTATTCCTCCTGGAATATTTCGGAAGGGAAGTGCATTTCAGGAAGAAGTTTCTTTAGGATTGCATTCCATGGGGACGGACCACTCTCATTTCCCTCCCCAGGCAGTAACACATTGCCCTAGGAAATTTCTTATACCTCCCAACTCAGTCACTGCTCTTCCCCACATGCTGACTCTATGACTTGTAATTGTCTAACCTCCAAGGTATTTTGACAAAGAGAGGAAATGCTCCGAGTCTACACGGAGCCTCACTTGTTCTTGTTTGCTTCCTAGCTGGGCCCGAGCACAGCTCTCAAGTCGCCCTGTACTTCCAGGCTGTGCACGGCTGATATGACCTTGGGTTTTACTTTACATTATCTCTTTTCTTTCTTCCTTCCTCCTCTCCCCCCATTCCCTCCCCTCCTCTCCCCTCTTCTCCCCCTCCCCTTCTCTTCTTTCTTACAGAAGAAATGGATGCTCAACAGTGTGTTAAGTGATGGAAGGGGGAATAAATCAGCGTGACTAGAAAACTCTTACTAATGTCTATTCCGATATATGCCTCCTAACCTCTCCCTTTGGGTTTCCATTCCTTCCCCTCAGTTCTGTGTCAGAACTCAGACTTCCTCTGTGTCCTCCAGAGGGATGGCAAGGTGTCTACGATATTCTCTTTCACCCCTCAGTCACCCTCCTCCTTCTGTGGTATCTCCAGTGCTGCGCCGTGGTTGGAGGACGACACCTAATTCCATGTCAGTTCACCATCTCATCAGGGGGAGAAACCCAGTTGTTTCTTTTCTTTTCTTTTTTAAAATTTTATTTATTTATTTGACAGACAGAGATCACAAGTAGGCAGAGGCAGGCAGAGAGAGAGGAGGAAGCAGGCTCCCTGCTGAGCAGAGAGCCCGATGCGGGACTCGATCCCAGGACCCTGGGATCATGACCTGGGCCGAAGGCAGAGGCTTTAACCCGCTGAGCCACCCAGGTGTCCCCAGTTGTTTCTTTAAGAAAAGCTTAAGGGGTAACCTGGTTGTCTAGTCAGTTAAGCATCCAACCCCCAAAGCTTGACGGAATGAGGAGTCAAAGAAAGCCTCCAGAAAACAGCATGCATGCGATACAAAGATGGTTAACCTCCACCTTAATGGCAGTCTCAAAAAGGTAAAAAGAAATGAATAAAATAAAATAAAGCGTTCATGTTTAATTAAAAAAAAAAAACTTCAGAAACTAAAGACTACTGAATCTGAAATTTTAAGAAGCACTTGGTGTTTCATGAAAAACAAAGTTATTAAAGCAATTAATAATCAGCCCCAACACGAAAACCATTGGACTAATGGACTTCACATATAAAGACAGGGTCTTGAAAATCGAAGTAGGGAGGGGCGCCTGGGTGGCTCAGTGGCTTAAAGCCTCTGCCTTTAGCTCAGGTCATGATCCCAGGGTCCTCGGATGGAGTCCTGCATTGGGCTCTCTGCTCAGCGGGGAGCCTGCTTCCCCCCCACCCGCCCACCCCCGTCTGCCTACTTGTGATCTCTGTCTGTCAAATAAGTAAATAAAATCTTTATTTAATATCTATTTTTTAATTTAAATTTAAAGTTAAATAATCAGTTTTCAGAAGATCTTGAAGTAGTGTAGCCCCAAGGAAAGACACTGTAGTCCTAAAGAAAGGTACCCAGCCGAAATATCATTCAAGAATAAAACAGACATTTGCAGCTTACATGAACTCAGAGTCTTAGTTTTCATAAGCGTTTCCTTTCTTTTTTTTTTTTTTTTTTTTTTAGAGAGAAAGTGGGCATGTATGTGAACAGAGGGAGGGGCAAAGGGAGAGGGAGAGAGACTCTCACAGACTCCATAAGGAGCACGGAACCCAAGGCAGGATTCCTTCCTATGACCCTAAAATCGTGACCTGAGCCAAAATCGAGAATTGGGAGCTTCATCAACTGAGTCACCCAGGTGCCCCAGGAGCTTAAGATTTTTTCTTTTCTTTTCTTTAAAAAGATTTTATTTATTTATTTGTTTGTTTATTTTAGAGAGAGTGTGAGAACTAGCAGGGGGCAGGGGCAGAGGGAAAGGGAGAGAGAGAAACCCAAGCCGGTCCTTGCTGGGCACCGAGCCCAACACGGGGCTCCGTCTCACGACCCAGGAGATCACCACCTGAGCCAAAACCAAGTCGGATGCTTAGCGGACTGAACCACCCAGGCACCCCTAAATTTTAGTCTTCTAGTGAACCTGTACCTCTGGACTGTGACCTCCACTTGTGCTTCTCAGTCCCGCCCACACCCCTCCCTGGGCTAGGCAGGGGCTAGGAGGTGGGTATTTCCTTTCCCCAGGCCAATTAGCTCTGATCAAAGCCCAGCAGGTTAGGCCGTCCTTATCCTTAAATACTTTCTCCTGAGGCAGGACCTTGTTAAGAGGAACAGAATGTTCTGGCTTGTTTCAAGATGGTTTCCTTTTCCCTCCTCCTGCTGGACGCACAAGAGGACTTTTCTCCATGTACACTGTGAGAACCTAGTAGAGAGGCAGGAGGTAAAACTCACAACAGCGTGGGAGCCCTTCAGTGACTGGGTCCCCCTGAAGTGTCTGCCTCTCAGAGGTGTTCAGGAGGAGCTTCCCACCGTTTGTCTGTGTGAGTTCAGCTTCCCGGGCCGCACACTGGTTCCTGCAGACACTGCTCTGGCGAGTTGTGATTCCTTGTACTTGCCTGTTGGTCTCTCCAATTTGGGGGCAGCAGTTTGCCCCGGGACCTCACTTCTCTTTCATACCTAAGAAGAATTGTTGATTTTTCAGTTTGTTTACTTTCTGCTTGTTAATAGGATGGGGGTGGGGGGGGTGATTTCCAAGACTTTTACATGCTGCTCTGGCTACTGGCAGTCCTGTGGCTCGTTCTAAAGTACCTAATGATGGTTGGTACTTGCCTTGCTGCCATGTTGCCAAATGGGTTCTGTGGTGCTTCCGTAGACAACGCGTTTATGTTAGTCTCTGCTCTAAGTAAGAGAATTTTGTTTTGTTCCTTCATGGCGTGCCATCTAACTGAGGGAATCTGGGCCCCACACACTTTTTGTTTTGAGGTCACAGCTCTGGGCACCTTCTTTTTGTGTTATCTTCACCCCTGTTCAGTTTAACAGCCGTTTGGAGTCCTTGTTATATATATTAATCTTCAAGGTCTTAACTTCATCAAAAATGGGAGAGAAGGAAGCAGAGATATGAATAAAGGGCCATCTTAAAATTGGAAGCTACCTATTTGATTTGGCGAAACAGTCCCTCCCCTTGTTTGGGGTCTTAGGGCAACACCAGGTGTAGATGTTTTCCTAAAGAAACGAGCCATTTACCTAGGTCACGACCCCTCTCCAGAATGGAATTGTTTAGAGTTTTACAATCATAACTCTGCTTAACGTTCTCAAAATTAAATGCTTAGAGAGACCTCCTTCTGCCACATTAGTCTGTTGTCTCACACTTGGGGAAAAGAAAAAAAAAGTTTCAGCTCTTGATGTTCAGGACAAATCCCAGGGGCATTTCTTCTGTGTTTTCATCATGTAGCTAGAGCTGGTCGGATTTGTTCTAATAAATAAATAAATCTTTAGAAAAAAGTTTAGCACAATCTCACCATATTAAATGTAGAATTATTTTTAAAGATTTTATTTATTTATTTATTTATTTATTAGAGAGAGAGATCACAAGCAGGCAGAGAGGCAGGCAGAGAGAGAGGAAGGGAAGCAGGCTCCCTGCTGAGCAGAGAGCCCGATGCGGGACTCGATTCCAGGACCCTGAGATCATGGCCTGAGCCGAAGGCAGCGGCTTAACCCACTGAGCCACCCAAGCGCCCTAAATGTAGGCTGTTTTAAAGAATAAACAAAACTGAGTGAAGTATGGAGATTTAGATTACAGAAACTCTTTTATGAGTTTAGTGTGCCTAGCAGCAAAAATCTTAAATATATATATATATATATATATATAGAAAAAATTTTGTATAAATCTTTCCTAAAGCTCTAAAATACGTGAAGTCTACTTCATAACCCAAACTAAAAAAATCACAAATGTGGAAATGCAAAATGTGTCACAAATGTTATCTTTGACAGCCAAATGTCATCCCTCTCCACATTTTAAAATGAAAACATTAGAAGAAGTAGGACATTTTAACTTTAAAATGGCATGCTATTTCTAGTGTCTATGCTCTCTACTAGTCTAACTTGACTGAATGACTTTTAAAAAAAAATCTTAATTGCTTTTAATTCAGTAGGCCTACGGACAGTTCAGTCATAAGGCAATGGCAAGAGAAGAGGTACAAACACTGATATGGGCGTTTTTTTATCTACAAAGAGAAGCTCACAGCAACTCCTTAAATTATAAACTCTGTGATGAATATAAATCATTGCTCGATACAATGGGCATTCTGGAAACCTACTGCACAGCTTCTAGGAGAGGTCATAAGATCTAGAGGTCCCTAGGACTCTTGAACCAAAATAAACAACGTCAGTGGTACCAGGCATTGGGGAGCACACAATGGAATTTGTTATATCTAAGGATGCTGGATAGGTTGAAAATTCCCTTCAGCAATACAGAGGAAAGATCTACAACAGATTTAACACTGAAGGATTAACGCTGACTCAAAATATACCCTGCAAAGGAAACCAGTATCCTTGGATACAGAAGGAAGAACTAGTCAATACTGAACTAACCTCACAACGAACAACCTAACCAACCTAAACAACATCCCCCTGACAGGTACCCCAGCTACACAACTCCCAGTTGAAGCACACGCAAGTTACTGCCAATGATACATGTTTTGAGAAATGCATCCTAAGAAATAACCTTGCCGTGTGAGTCTGAAAGCAGACAGATCTCACGATTTTGGTGCTTCAGAAGAGATTATAATCATGTGGACAATAACTGTTACAGTCTCAGACAAAGACTAACTACAAATAAACAGAGAGAAAGGGCCATGTTTCTTCCAAGAAGACATATGGCTTTTCAGAGCAATAGTTTTCTGGTTTGCTGACATTCCAAATTTTTAATTCCTTAATTAGGCAATGGGAAATGGTTTCTATTCCTCAAAATAATCAAATGATCCATGGTAGGCTGAAAACCAAAAAGAGAAACCATGATAAAACGGATTATTGTTCTTTAGACAAAAACAAATAAATATTGAAAAGAGAGAAATAAAATAGTTCAGATTAAGTGTATAGTTTAATGAACAAAAAAGGAACTTGTCTGCTTGGGTTTTCCCTAATCTGTCAAGTTTATTACCTCAGCATTTACACTAAGTATACTTCTTTACAAAAGCACAAGTCAGCCCATGTTAAAATAGCCTTCACAGGGTGCCTGGGTGGCTCAGTCGGTTAAGTGGCCTCCGGGTTGTGAGTTCAAGGCCTGTACTGGGCTCCAACACCGGGATGGAGCCTACTTCAGAAACAAACAAACAGCCTTCTCAGAGAAAGCAAAAGAACCAAGTTATTTGGGAAATTATGAGTTACTTTTCCATCAATCGCGTTGCTGCAATTTGCTTGAGCTCATTTTGTTTTGAGAAGGCTTAGATGATCCTTGAATCCTTTCAACATTTTGTTACAACTTTTCCTCAGCTCCCTGGACATGAGGCCCCTTGTCAGAGCCGTCACTAGAGCTCACTTTGGCGAGTTCCTCTCCGTGGTCCTCACTTTCCAATTAAAACTGGGTTGCTGGGGAAGTTTGCTGGATGAAATCCATGTTGTGCCCCGCCCGAAACCACCACAGGTGGGTGACATTTGTGGTCACTCGTCTAAAAATGCCCGTACTCTGACTAACACAGGAGGTATGACCCCCTGAGGCCATGTCAAGGGAAAGGAAGGATCCAACAGCGTCCGCGGAGGTTTCCCAGAAGCTGCATCGCTGAAGGCAAGGTTTGTTCCCCTGGGTGTTTTGTACCCAGACACACAATGACAAGTGCTGGGTGCATCAGGGGAACCACATCTGCGGCTCAGTTCCTCCGGGTCTCCTGTCTCAGGACTCTGGTACCTCAGATTTATCTCCCACTGAGGTGCTCAGCCCATCACATATACAGACTCTGGACCCACGGACCCACAGGTAAAGCTTTTATGAAAGAGAAGGCAGGGCCGCCTGGGTGGCTCAGTCAGTAAAGTGTCTGCCTCTGGCTCAAGTCATGATCCTGGGGTCCTGGGACAAAGTCCCGCATCGAGCTCTGCAGAAGCCTGCTTTTCCTTCTGCCCTTCCTCTCTGCTCATTCTCTCTCTAAATAAATAAATAAAAATCTAAAAAAATAAATAAAAAGCAAACAAAATTGCTTTTTCTCTTTCGCAGTTATCATTAAGTCAAAGGGAAAGGAACTGTTTGAAATCAGCACTCTTGCTCAGAAAAGCTCCTTGACTCATTCATCTGGACCTCAAAATGCCTAATGCTCCCGCACTCCTGCAATCTGATCCCAAACCCCCCTCGGGCTGAGAGCTGCACAGGCCTGAAGAGGACAGCTGTCCCGTGCCCTTCTTCTCCATTCATTTACAAACCTGATGCGGTCTGCGTCTTCCAGCTCGTCAGGATTTTATCAGTTGGGTCTCCTGGGGTGGAATTTCAAGGTCCTTTTTGAAATCCAGAAGTAAATTCCAGACTTGGAGGACACCAGGGAGGGCCCAACAGGCCTCTAGGGGTAGGCACCTGTCTCAGTGGTCCTTCCGGGGGTTGGGGGGGGACCAGCCTGGCCTCTCGCTGAAAGATCCTGCTGACGGGGCATCACCGACAGGCAGGACTGCTGACTCCTTCGCGATCCTCGGCAGGAACTTAAATCAAAGCCTCCCATCCAGGGATCTTAAGGCAAAATCCTTAAAGCCCTCAACCGCATGCCCAGACGAAATCTCAAGATACACCGGAAGAAAAGATATGGCAGCTTTGAGAAATGAAAGAAGTAAAAGGCCACGTGAGGCTGTGAACTTGCTGTCATTCACCAGGAACAAATGAGAGGTACACAGTAGGGTCTGGGGAGAGAGGACAGTTTATCACAGACATGGTCTTCTAGGGACCAGGAATCAACCATGTTAAAAAAAAAAAAAAAAAAAAATCCAGTCATGTCTTTTAGAGAAAGCAAACCGAAGTTAAATAATCGAATCAGCATTGTCTTTGAGGCACACCACCACACTTGTCTGACTACATTTTCATGGTCTGTCTAAATATTTAGGACTGTTAGAATTCCAGAGCTTTGCAACATGAGAGTACACCAGCATTTTCATAAGGCTGCACAAAATGTCATATTTAGGGGCTGAAATTCTGCGGGCAAAATAATTACACCACCCCCAAATACCTGAAAACATTTCTTTTCTTTTTCTTTTTCTTTTGTTCTCCCTGAAAACATTTTCAAGGCGTGCTATGCAGTCCCTCACACAGAGAGATAGGGCCTGTGAGAGCTCGGCTTACCCCAGTGAGGGCTTCAGGAAAGCAGCTGTTTCCAGAACAATGAAACATACAGGGGCAAACAAGAGAAGAGAAAAATACATACGGGGAAAAAACTAGAAGGGAAATAATTACTTTTTAAAAGTCTAATGTCTGTATCTTAGGCTCGCACAGGTCAGTATGACCGGGACTGATTCCAACCCGCTGACCCTGTCCTTTCCCCGGGGCTCGGAGAACATTCCTTCAGGTCAGGCAGGACCTCAGAAGCTGGGAGGGACTGTGGGGCCAAGAGGTGACTCACTCAGTGCGCGTAGGAAGGGGGAGGTTGCCATGGCTTCCTGACCTAAGCACGATGACTCTGTGAGGGACTGAACAGGTGGACTGTTCCCATCTGTCCTCGCCTTACTCCATGGAGGTGAGCTGCCCTCTCGGTGTGCAAGTGGGAAAACATAAAGCCTGAAACCAATGGACACACCATATTTTACTCATAACTACTGCACGAGGCCCCGTAAATCTTAAGAGACTGCGGTCTTCAGGTGAAATTCAAAGCTGCTCTATTAGGGTCACTGTTTTTCTGTTTTTTGTTTTTTTAATTTTAATTTTTTAAATTTTTTTATTTATTTAAGAGAGAGAGCATGGCAAGGAGGGGCAGAGAGAGGGAGACGCAGACTCCCTGGGGAGCACGGAGCCCGACAGGAGCTTAGTCCCACGGCCCTGAGATGACCTGAGCTGAAACCAAGAGTCAGATGCTTAACTGAGCCACCCAGGCGCCCCTAAATCAGAGTCACTTTCAATAAAGTTCCAGTACAGATTCCCACAGGAATACTAATATACTTAAAATTCTGCCTATTCTTATAAGACAGCAATAACCTTTAGACACCAGCTGGTGCTTCTCTCCACGGTCTAGCAGCTAATTTAAAAAATAATAATAATCTGAAATTGTTAAATAAATTAATGGGATTAAATCCACCCAAACACTGATTTTCTCAGCCGTCCCTACTTTGCGTAGTAACAGGAGCTGCTCTAAATGAGATCGAAAGCTCTTTTGGTTCCATCCGCAACCTGAAAACTCCCACCACCTGCTCATTGCCCTCAAAGCTGTGTTCCTGTATTTGGTTGCTTTTAGGAAAGTTCCCACTTCAAACATGTAATTATCGATGCCAAAGGATGCCAGTGTCGTCTGGAGTAAGTCACTCGCTGGCTTTCAATGACAGATTCCACAGGTCTCTAACACCACGGGTGTATCACTGATGGCGACTCACCAGCTTTAGCAGACCAAAGCTGTGATTTCCTGTACAAAACATATTGAAACAGAGCCCTCTGTCATCACCCGCTATCCCCGGGATGGATCCTCGTTTTGAGTACCGCCATGGGGACTCGTTGTGCTGAACTCTGGATGAAAACTCAGGAAATTCACCATCTCATTTTCAAGGTGTGAATATAGCCTATCATTCTCCATTAGTTATCGAGCCCTAGCAGGGCACCTGGCACCTATTATAACAGAGGGCATTTTTATAGAAATTCTGGACATAGCTAGAGCCACACACCCCCTTGAGGGAAAGAAAAGACTACAGGTGTCAACATGTGTTGAAAAAGTTATTAGAATTCTGCCTCCAACCTATCACTTGCCTACAGATAGGAAATGACCTCTCTAGGGCTACAAGTGAATTTTGCAGGAAAGAAATTTTCAGTTAAAAAAAAAAAAGATTTATATACTTATTTGAGAGAGAAGGAGAGAAAGTGCAAGTAGGGGGAGGGGCAGAGGGACAAGCAAACTCGCTGCTATGCAGGTTTGATCCCAGGACCTGGAGATTGTGACCTGAGCCAAAATCAAGAATTGGCCACTTAAGTGACTGAGCCACCCAGGCACCCCCCAAATTTTACTCTTTTACATAAAAAAGGCCAACAACCTTCTTTCTGCAAATTTGTACCTCCTATACACTTAAGAAAACTATACTTACTGAAATGAAGTCAGTAAAATGTGGTTAATATTACCCAATATACATAAGATATTTAATATTATGTTACATCTCCTACTTTTCAGGTCAGCCAACAAAGGATGACTAGTAAGAGCCAACTTTAGGATTTAGGGAGGATTTCATGAGGACAAATGACCATTCTGATACTACCATGCATTGAATACAACCCATTGCTTTCTTAATATCCCATTTTGCCATATTTCTGGACCCTCGGCCTTGATTAGATGCTTAGAAGAATTTTGTAAATCTTTAAGCATTCCTACCCTTTGAAAGAAGTTTAATCCAATCAAGTTTATGGGTAGATAAAAAAAGGAATATACCTTCAAAATGTAATCTACACTGACACATCAATGTCAGAAATTTTAACTAGTCTGTAATCAGCTTACACTATTGGCAAAACAGAATGGCATCCCTTATCTATATTTCCATGTAAGTATTATAAAAATGCATTAGAATACTATAAGCCTCGTTTGTCAGGGACACTATAAGATTCACTGGAATAGAAGATGACAGGTTCCAGGGTGCCTGAGTGGCTCAGTGGGTTAAAGCCTCTGCCTTCAGCTCAGGTCATGATCCCAAGATCCTGGGATCGAGCTCTATGTGGGGCTCTCTGCTCAGCAGGAAGCCTGCTTCCCTCCCACTCTCTCTCTCTGCCTACTTGTGATCTCTGTCTGTCAAATAAATAAATAAAATCTTTTAAAAAAAAAAGAAGGTAACAGGTTCCTATGTATGGGTATGTGTGCTGGCATGTACCTTTCCTATCTTTTGAGGTTGCTTTTTCTTTTTCCTTTAAGTAAGCTCTGAGCTTAATGTGGGGCTCAAAAAATCCTGACTCTGAAATCAAGAGTCACATGCTTTACCAACTGAGCCAGCCAGGTGCCCTCGAGGATGTTCACTTTAAATTGCTTTTCTCATTAAAAAAGAAAAAAATTATCTTTAAGTTACTTGCTGCCATTTTCTCCATGGCTCACCTGAAAGTTAAGTGAAGGAAAAAGAGTGAGATATCAAAATAATACACGAAATAAGAAAGAGACAGAACTATTCATAAATACTGATGAAATTAAAATAAGCATATAAAACTAGTTTTCTAATCTTACCCCAACAGCAACAACAACAAAAAATTGAAAACATGGATGAAATATAAACTTTCCAAAATATAAAATTTACTCTAGAATAAAACAGCCAACAGGGATGCTGGGGTGGTTCAGTCGGCTAAGCATCTGCCTTTTGTTTCAGGTCATGATCTCAGGGTCCTGGGATGAGTCCCACATTACGCTCCTTGCTCAGTGGGAAGCCTGCTTCTTCCCCTGCCTGCTGCTCGCCCTGCTTGTGCTCTCTCTCTGACTCTCTGACAAATAAATAAATAAATAAAATCTTCAAACTAACTAACTAAATAATAATAATAATAATAATAATAAAATAGCCCATAGTTCAAATGAAACTAAAAGAGGAATTGATCAAAGATCTAGTTGCCTCACTTAACAAAAGGCACCAGGTCCACATGGTATTACAGGGAAATTCTACAAACTCCTAAGAGCAGTAGAGTCCATAGCACAAAAAAAGAAAAAAACATATTTATTTTTAAAAATGGATGATACATATATATATATAATATAAAATATATATATAAAACATATATATAACATAAAATATATATACATACACATGTATATGTATATCATAAAAACATATGTATAACAATATGTATTGAAACTCAATAAAGATTACATGGAAAGGACTTTTCAGACCAGTCTTACTTGTGAACACAAGTCCTGAGTGAGTGAGGGTACTAATTTCAGAGAGGTAAAGCAGATTTTAGGGGAATGTAATCTAGTTGGAAGGCAAGCCCCCAAAGAATGCCCAGAACTACAATGAAAATGGCCTCCTAAAATAAGAGTATCTCAGGTTCATTAATTACTAATAAATTGAACCTTCTCAGCAAGGACACAATAGCAGGAATTTCAAAAACTTTTTTTCAAAATGTAGATTGTAGATCAGCTGCACAGGTTATAGATGGAGATTCAAGAAACTAACCCCAGACTTGCTGAATGAGAATCATTCAGACTTGAGGCCCTGGAGAAGTAAACATCTAAGTCCAGGAAGCAAGGAAAACCTCCAACAAGATGAACCTAAGGAAGTCCACACCAAGACACATAATAATTAAAATATCAAACATTAAAGAGAGTATCTTAAAATCAAAAGAGAAAGAAAATGGTTAGGTACAGAGGAAACCCCATAAGGCTATGGCTGATGTTTTAGCAGAAACTTTGTAGGTCTGAAAGGAGTGACATGATATATTCAAAGTGATGAAAAGGAAAAAAAAAACAACCTACAACCAAAAGTATTCTATCCAGCAAGGTTATCATCGAGAAATAAAGGAAAGGTAAAGAGTTTCCCAGATAAAAGTTAAAGGAGTTCATCACCACTAAGCCAGCCATACAAAGAAAGTAAAGGTAGTGTATCAGTAGCTTGTAAAGCCAGTATGAAGGTTTAAAGACAAAAGTAGTAAAATCAGTTGTATCCACAAAAATTGGTTAAGGAATTCATGAGATAAAAAGATGAAAAATATGACATCATATATGTAAATTTGTAAGAATGAATTAAAACATAGTGCTTTTAGAATGTGTTTGAATGTAAGTGACCATCAACTAAATACAAACTGCTATTTTCATAGGATGCTAATTATGAACTTCATGGTAATACCTATAATAATTACACAAAATATCTATTATACCTACAATAGATACATAAAAAATACCTATAATACCTATAGTATTATAGGTACTATACCTATAATAGATACACAAATACCTATAATACCTATCATAGATACACAAAAAATAAAGAAAAAGAATCCAAGCATAACAGTAAAGAAAGTCATCGACTGCAAGGGAAAAGAGCAAAAGAAAAAGAAAGGAAGAGAGAAGCACAGCAAAACAACCAGAAAACAATTATCAAAACAAAAAACTCACAACACTTAACAATATGGAAATAAGCACATACTTATCAATATTACTTTATTTTTTTTTAAGATTTTATTTATTTATTTGACAGAGAGAAATCACAAGTAGATGGAGAGGCAGGCAGAGAGAGAGAGAGGGAAGCAGGCTCCCCGCTGAGCAGAGAGCCCGATGCGGGACTCGATCCCAGGACTCCGAGATCATGACCTGAGCCGAAGGCAGCGGCTTAACCCACTGAGCCACCCAGGCGCCCATCAATATTACTTTAAATGTAAGTAGATTAAATGCTCTAATCAAAAGACACAGGATGACTGCATTGGCAACAACAACAACAAAACAATGAGGTCTGTCTCTCTGCTGCCTGCAAGAGCCTCACGGCAGACCTAAAGACATACAAACTGAAAGTGAAGCGTTGGAAAAAAGATAATCCATGCGAATAGAAGGAAAATAATAGGATAGCAATATTATGTCAGACAAGAGAGACTTTAAAACAAAGATGCAACAAGAGACAAAGAAGGGCATTACATAATGATTAAAGGACAAATCCAACAAGAGGACATAACAATTATAAATATCTCCATAACTTACAGAGGAGCACCTAAATATAGAAAACAAATATTAACAGACAAAAGGGGAAAAATGACAATGATACAATAGTAGATGAACTTGTCACTTGCAATATGCCACTTACATCAACAGAGAGATCACCCAGACAAAAAATCAATAAGGAAACAGTGGCTTTGAATGACACATTGGATCAATGGACTTAACAGATACATATATATATATATATATATATATATATATATATATAGAACATTTCATCTCAAACAGCAGAATAAACACTTTTCTCAAGTGCACATGGAACATTCTATAGGATAGTTCACATGTTAGGCCACAAAGAATGTCTCAAATTTAAAAGACTGAAATCATAGCAAACATCTTTCCTGACCACCAAAGAATGAAACCAGTAATCAATTACAAGTGAAAAAATTGGAAAAAGAACACAAACACATGGAGGCTAAACAGCATGCTACTAAAACCCAATGGGTCAGTGAAGAAATCAAAGAGGAAATTAAAAAAAAAAATTACCTGAAGACAAATGAAAATGGAAACACAATGGATCCAAGTCCTTGGGAACAGCAAAAGCAGTTCTAAGAGGAAAGTCTATAGTACAGGGGTACCTCAAGAAACAAGAAAAATCTCAAATAAACTATCTAACCTCATCCCTAAGAAACTAGAAAAGAACAAAGCCCAAAGCTAGTAAAATGGACAGGATAAAGACTGCAGTAGAAATAAATGAAATAGACTGAAAAGATAATAGAAAAGATTGATGAAACTAAGAGCTAATTCTTTGAAAAGATAAACAAAATGGATAAGCTTTAGCCAGACCATCCAAGACAACCCAAGAAAACCCCAAGAGGACTCAAATAAATAAAACTAGAAATGAAAGAAGAAAAGTTAGAAGTAACACCACAGAAATACAAAGGATTATAAGTGATAACAATGATAAATTTGGATTACCTAGAAAAAAACAGATAAATTCCTAGAAAGATACAATATCCTAACACTAAATCAGAAGGAAATAGAAAATATGTACAGATAGATTACCAGTAATAAAATCAAATCAATAATCAAAAAACAAAAAACACAAGTCCAGGATCAGAAGACATCACAGATGACTTCTATCAAACATGTAAGAAAGAATTAAGACCTATCCTTCTCAACTTACTCCAAAAAATAGAAGGAATGCTTCCAAATTCATTCTACAAGGCTAGCATTACTCTGATACCAAAATCAGACAAAGACAGTAAAAAAGAAAATCATAAACCAATATCCCTGATGAACACTGATGCAAAAATCCTCAATAAAATATTAACAAACCAAATTCAACAATACATTAAAAGGATCATTCAGCATAATCATAATCAACTGAGATTTATTTCAGAGATTCATGAATGATTCAATATCCACAAATCAACCCATCTAATACAACACACTAACAAAGTGATAGATAAAAACCATATGATCATCTCAGTAGATACAGAAAAAGCATTTGATAAAATTCTACATCCATTCCTGACAAAAACTCTCAACAAAGTGGGTTTAGATAGAATATACCTCAATATCATAAAGGTCATATATGAGAAACGCACAGCTAACATCATACTCAATGGTGAAAACCTGAGAGCTTTCCCCCTAAGATCAGTAACCACCGTTACTCAATACACGGAAGCTCTAGCCACGACAGTCAGACAAGAAGAAATAAAGGCATCCAAATCAGAATGGAAGAAGTTAAACTGTCACTGTTTGCAGATGATCTGATACCCTATCTAGAAAACCCTAAAAACTCCACCAGAAAACTATTAGAATAAATGAATTCAGTAAAGTTGTAGGATACAAAATGCATATACAAAAATCTATTGCATTTCTATAAATTAATATCAAAGTAGCAGGAAGAGAAATTAAGAAAACAGCTTCTATGACTGCATGAAGATTTCCCCATTAACTTAACATCTCCATGTGTACCTTTACCCTGATTCTCTTTAACACTTCATTTAATTAATGTTTTATATCATTTTCTCAGTGTTAAGAATTATCAAAAGCATATTACAAAAGTTCTATATACAGTAACCCATACAGAATATTATAAAATATCATATGTATTATATATGTATTATACACAAATATAATATATTCCAAATAGAGTTGCCCATTAATAATTGGAATCCTATCCATCAAAATGTCAATAGTGGTCTATCTGAATTATATGATTCAAGGTATATGTGTTTTCTATATTTCTAATGTCCTGGAATAAATGTCTTTATCTTATTGAAAGGACCAGGATGTGTTATTATTTTTTAAGTAGGTGACACACCCACCGTGGAGCCCAATGCAGGGCTTGAACTCATGACCCTAAGAGCAAGTCCTGAGCTGCTGAGATCAAGAGTCAGCCACTTAACCAACTGAGCTACTTAGGTGCCTCCAGGAGGTTGTTGTTTTTTTTTTTTAATTGAACATTGAATAATATGTCTCTGATAATGGAATTACCTGCTTGAGGGGAGGTGTATATTATATACCCCCAGAGCTCTCCACATGCATGGATATGAACATAAGAGGATACAAATAGGGGGAACGTTGAATTGTCTGTATTGGAATGGAATAAAAAGAAATCATGTTATTGTTGTCTGCATCAATACAGGCCAAATAGTAACCTGATCAGGAAATCTACCATATGAAGACATCGGGCCTGTGGTTTTCATCTGAGAGAGCTGTCTGCTTCATCAGGGAGAGCTGTGAAATATTTCAGATCATGTTTTTATCATCCAGTGGTGGGGGTGAGGCATACATGACATTTCATGGGATGCTAAAGACCCTGTGATTTTTAGCACATGTGCACACAAAGAATTGCATCACTCAAAATGCTAGAAGTCCACTGTTAGGAAAGTTGGTCAGATCAAACATTTATTTACTTACTATTTATAAAAAAAAAAAAAATGAGGCAAATGAAAACTCAAGGCATTAGGATTTCTTATTAGATCATATGTCCCACAGTGTGTGGCAAATGAGTGGCAGCCTCAGTTCCTTGACGCTCTTCGTAGTGAGAGGAGTGTCCTTCCTGGGAGCTCTGGCCAATGGAGTACGGCAGAAATGATGTGAGGCCAGTTTCTGGACTTCACCTTTAAAAAAAAACAACAGGTACTTCTGCCTTGCACTGTTAGAACAGCTACTAGGTGAGAAGACTACTGTGAGACCATCTTGCCACGAGGAGCCCGAACCACATGGAGAAGCCTTAGAAAATGAGGGGCGCTTGGGTGGCTCAGTGGGTTAAGCCTCTGCCTTCAGCTCAGGTCATGATCTCAGGGACGTGGGATCGAGTCCCGCATCAGGCTCTCTGCTCGGCGGGGAGCCTGCTTCCCCTTTCTCTCTCTGCCTGCCTCTCTGCCTACTTGTGATCTCTGTTAAATAAATAAACAAAATCTTAAAAAAAAAAAAAGAAAGAAAGAAAATGAGATGCCATGTGGAGAAAGAAATAGAGACTGAGGAACATGGAGATGCCAGGCATGCAGAAAGGCATCATGGAAGTAGATTCTCCAACTCCAGATGACTCCCTGTGTGTATCAGAAGACTGGCCCAGCTAGTCTTGCTGAAATTTCTGACCCCCACACAACTGTGTGCCAAATGACATGGTTGTGTGAAGCCACTAAAATGTCTCCTTTTATCTGGAGTCTTTCTCCTTTGCCTCCTGGAAATTCAAAATGGTGGATGTATTGCATTTTAATGTATTTCTAGAGAACATGTAAACCATTTTCTCTGCAATAAACAAGTAGACCTCAAATCTCTAAATAGAATTCTGGCAACAATTTAAAGCATGGTTTTCCAATTTTGCAAATGATCCTATTTTTGATGCAGCCAACAGTTATAATTATCTACGAAACTCTAGCTAGCTAAAATGGACATAAATCAGCCATTGTGCTGACTGGGACTCCATTATGACATTAATTAATTTAACACAACTTTATGACATAGAATTAGTCATATACATGTGTTCACTACTGAACTGAAAACTCCTTCAGGACACGAACAACGTCTGCTACATTTCTTATATTCCACCAAAATGCACCCTGCTGTGCATATGGGATGTGTTCAGGAAATGCTTGTGCTTGACTATAACACAACCTACCATTAGAAATTAATTATTTTGGTTAAATTCAGCATCACCTCCCTCCAGTCTTCTATTTGGAAGCCGTAAAGCTCTTGACTTAATTTCTGGCTTGCCATAGAATCCTCACTCTTGAAAGATTTCCAGTGTGATCCAGTCAAACATCAGTATTTCACAGATGAGGAAATTCACCAAGAGGTAAGTGACTTGCTCAAATTGATGCAGTTATTAAGTGTAGAATAAAGCCATTATAAAGTTAAAATTACTTCCTTTAACAGATCGCTGGCGAAAGGACCAGGACAGCTGTAGGATGTTGGAGCTCCTGAGACGTGGAAGGATTGAAGTGTAGGGAGTTGGCAAAACCGGAAGTGACAGACACTGAGAAGAACCCAGTTATGTCATAATCCATCTGGAGCATGGATCAACGGGGGCCCATATCACTCACAAACCTGAAGGGGAAAAAATGCTAAAAGACATAAATGTGAAGGGCCTGCATGGTAATAAGAGGAGATAAGGATTTCTTTTTAAAATTAGTTGTATAGAGTAAATCATAACAGCAGATATTTCTGCACTAAGACTCTTCATTTACTGCTGTTTACTGTGAATTATCACAAGATAATATATGCAAGAAGCTAGCTTGATATTTGTGCTTCCCCTTCTCCAATGAACTGGACTCTCAGAAATGGAGAGCAAATCAGGATGGCCAAAGCCGTCAGCAGATGAGGGAGAACAAACTTTCTGGCCATCTTACATTTCTGTTGTGTGTTTTGTAGGAAAAGCAAATTTGGGTGGTCTAAAAAATAGCCAGTGGAAAGTACAGGTGTAGATGGTGGGTATGGTTCCTTGAAAATTCTGTGAAAATCCAGCTTAGGTTTTATCTGCATGACCTAAGAACCCTGGGATGAGAGCATACTTGAAGCCTTTTCCTCTCCATGCAGAATCCAAAATGGATTCAAAGAGTCGTCTATAAAAACACTGAACAATAGGGCTTAAGCACAACAAAGGAAAGTGTCATTTATTAATCTGTATTCCACGGTAATTAAAAGAAAAAAAAACCAGCAGAAAGAAACTGCTTGGCTCTATATGGGGCCTTAGGTAAGTAAGTAAGGCAAAGTCTTCATGTCCTTAGTCAAGGGATAAGCCCAGGTGCTTAGAGATTCTACTATAAAGAGTAAGTCCCAATGAGTCTGATTGTCAACTCATGGTATCCATCAATTTTTATGCATATAGCATATACCAGACATTGCAGAGGGGGTACATCCCCCTAATCCCCACCATAGCCCCCCAAGACAGCTATTGCTTCTACTTTTATACATAAAGAATTTCATGCTTGCAAAGGTCAAGTGTGTCTCTTGGGGTCACATAGCTTATCAGTGGTGAAGCCAAAATCCAGTGAGGCTTATTACGAGTCAAGCACATGCCAATGCTTCTACCCATCAATTCTGTAAAGCAGATATTGTTATCCTTATTTTAACCATGAAGTAGCCGAGACTCAGAAAGTAGATTAAAAACTCAAATGAATGGAGAGAAGGGTAGCAGATTAGGCATCTTATCCAGGGCCAATGTCCTCCACTGCAGACTCTTGTCCTCAACGGGTAGCTTATTCTCACGGTTTTAATCCTTTGCTTGAAGGTGACTTGCAAGCTAATGATAATTTAAGAGCTGACTATTCAAACTAAGTAGGCTGCCCAGCTCAAGACGGTGTTTACTGCCTTTGTTATCACAAGTGATAAAAGACAAGGTGCTCCAGGGGACTAGAAGGAGCTCCTATGGCATCTCTCTCAGATCGGTTAGACCAGGCTGGCTTGTGTTGTGTAAACAACAATCATGTAATTTTGGTAATTTAATGGAACATGTGCAAAGTCTGGCAGTGGGCCTAGGCCAACCTCCATGGCGAGCGTCCTCCACGCGGTGACACAGGGATCCAAGTGGCTTTGATCTTGAGGCTGTCTGGTCTCTGTGTGAGGCCTTCACCTTCCCCATGGCCAGGGAACAAACCAACCCAAGACTCCCAAGGGCTTTCACAGTCTCCATCTGGGATTGGCGTGTATTCCTTCTTTTCACATTTCCTTGACCAGAATCCATCATCTGCCACCACCTCATGCAGAAAAGTCTGGGAAGTGTGATTTGCTGGGTACCCAAGGAAGAGGAAAATAAAATGAAACTTGGTGAACTTAGCCTCTGTGCCACATTAACCTGAAGAAGTGGGTGCAGACACCACACACACACACACGCGCGCGCGCGCGCACACACACACACACTTAAACACACACACAGCAAAAGGTTAGGAATTAGCAAGTGAGGCCACAGATTCAGAATTGAAATAAATTTTTCTGGACAGAGAGACATAAAATTCTCACTCTATTTTATTAATTGAACTAAGAAGAGGCAAGAGTTACAAACGAGTGAAACCAGAAAAAAAAACAATGTTTACATATGGGGATTAAATAAAAGAAAACTTACACATAAAAAATGTGAAGCATATTTTATTTCAATGGCAAAAGTGAAAGAAAGGTTTAGGACTGTCTAGCTCGAGGGCAAGAGTTTATGCATCACTTCATTTACTGTACAATCCAACTTCCCAAATTCTATTCAGTATCTCCATTTTTTGTAGCACTGAACAAGGTTCTACAGCGAGGCTGAAAAAATTTCACCCCTCTTGAAGAGGACATCAGGATAGATGAGAAAAGCGGGCACGTCTGCAACAGGAGGACAAGATCACCGGCGATGGACTCTTGAAGGACGCCACAAAAGCATCCTGCCTCGAAAGCCTCACAGGGGTCTCCCCAAAGAAATAAGCCACCTTCCTGCTAGTTTGTGTTTCCAACCCAAGATACGTTTCTCCTGTCTGCTTCCTCTCATTTCCGCCGGGTGCCGCGGTCACTCATCCTTTCCTGCTGGCTTGGAAACCCACGTGCGAGACTCCGGAGCCGAATCATCCAGAATGAGGAGAGTACATCTAGAGGCTTGTCAGCCCCATTCATCATTTGTCTGTCAGCTCTAGCAACACAGAGAACCCTTAAGATGAGTCTGTGTCAGCCCACCTCGCAAGAAAGTGACATGTCCCAAGACTGCCAGCGCACCATCAGGGACATTGTCTCTTCCTCACGTGGCCCTTACAAACATTCTTCGATGTGAAACACAAAGACGGTGTAAGACAGAAATGTACTGATTCATTTCAATAAGCCTTTCAGAAGTCACAGTCTGTGCTGAGCAAAGTGATTTTCAGCTGACTTTATCTTATTAGTGAGGACTCTGGGGAAATTTTGTGGGGTAAATCCTTTTCTGCATTACCAGGCAGAAGAAACAGTTTTCATCTTTAAAGCCTGCAAACACACACACTCTTTTTTTTTTTTCCCCCAGAGCCTAAATCTGGCCTGAGAGAAAGTTCTACTTGGCGAACTCTCATTAATTCCAGTGGTCTGATTTGTCCACAATTTTGTGATTCATTTATTTCTGCTAGTTTCTTCCTTAATGTTAAGGGGGGGGGGGGGGAGTAAAAAAAAAAAAAAAGGAGGAAAAAAATCTACTTCTCACTTTCCTCCAAAATCAACATTTTCAGGACAAAAATAAATGATATTTTCACATGATTAATTAGGGATCAAACCACGATGTTGTATTTTCTTTTTCATGAAACAGGAAGATATGAAAGTAAAGGAAGTTTTCTCCCCAAAAAAGCTGTTGAGTCATGGGCTGGGTAAATTAATTTTATCATTTGGGGGAATTCTTGGTTACTAAAAGGTCTCATTTCTAAGTAAGTTGGAAGTGGAACTTTTGGAATATTCTTCACCCCTTGTTTTACTGGGATGAAAGAAATGTAGGGGAGAATGGAGTCAAGAAGGTGTTTTCTATGCACCTATTTTGCACTTTTTCTTCCTTTCTGATAACAACCCAAATTCATCTGACTTTCAGGCCTTTGTGGTTAAAGAAAGACTATAACTGGAAAGGCTGACTACCATTGACCCTTGAACAACACAGGGGTTGAGTGCTAAGCTACGCTTACAAAAACAAACAAACAAACAAACAAAACCATGCCTATAAATTTGACTCCCCACAAAACTGAGTAGCAATGACTAGAGCCTTACTGATAACAAAGTTGGTTAATACATACCTTGCATATGTTATTATATATTGCACTCTTAAAATAAAGTAAGCTATAGAGGAGAAATTACTAAGCAAATCACAAAAAACAGAAAATGCATTTACAATATGTTGTACTATATTTAGCAAAAAAAAAAAAAAAAATCCGCATATCTGTTCAATCACTTGTTGGACTCTACAATGCTCTCTGGTACTTTATTGTATTCCGTATTACATTGAGAAGAGCAACTTCCTCCAAAAAGTTTTGTAATCGTTACCATCTCTTCCTATTATCTCAATCATCACTGTATGTTAGAGAGATTTTTAACAATGCCTAATTATATGAAGCCTGTGTTGAACAACATCATATTTACCCTCCTCTAACTCAGTTGGTGTCACATTCTCCCGATGTCACGTTTCAGATTTTCTACATTAATACCGTTGATACGATTATCCTCACTCTTTCTTCTATTTGTAGTTCTCCACCCACCCAGACTTCAGAAAGGAACAAGAGAAACTAATTCATTGCTTGACTTTGTTGTTTAATAATGACATGCACATAGAAGGTATTGCGATCATTGACTGCAAGGATCACTTTGGACGTTCCTTCTTTTAAACACATCAAGAAAAACCGCAGAGCTCCTGGGTGGCCAAGTGGGTCAAGCATCCAACTCTTGATTCTTGATTTCAACTCAGGTCATGATCTTGGGGTCCTGAAATTGAGCCCCCCTTGGGCTCCACACAGAGCATGGAACCTGCTTAAGATTCTCCCTTTGCCTCCTCAACCCTTCCACGCGCACTCTCTCTAAAAAAAGAAAAATAACTCACTCAAGATTCGTATCGCTGGAGTTGTTTGGGCATGGCTTTTTGTGACTCAACGACAAAACTGACATCTCAGTGCTGGCCCCAATTGGCTGCCCCAGTCAGCCTCCCCCTTTTTGTGTCTAGATAACTTACAAGTGCAATTGTCTTGCCTTGGGTTTAACAAAGCCAGAGCTGGTGGGGGGCTAGGAGTGGTTTCTAGACTAAAGACCATGCCTTGGGGTCTCAAAGCATTTTCCTCCTACCCAACCCCACCGCATCCTTTCCAACAGGAGCCCGAGGGCCTTTCACTGCACCAAGCCCCCCGTGACCCAGACAAATTATAGTCTATTGGCTGCAGACAAACAGAAGGTTCAAGAAAGGCTTCATGGAGCCTAGAAAAGGCCCCTCTTAGGTCTGCATGGATGCAGAAAGAGTTCTGAGGTTTTTCAGTTACATTTAGCTCAGCTGCCATGTTCCAAGTGCCAAGCTAAGACACGACAGAACATAGACAGTGTTGCCTCGATGCTCTGTACGATCCAGTAAGGGCAAAATATACTGATGACATGTTGTGATAGAGGGAAAACCCTGGTGCTAGAACAGACACCCAGTGAATGAGAAGGTACCTGGGGTCCTTCCCGCAGATGTTAAGGGAGCCAAGTCTGGAAGGACAAGTGGTGGTTACACATACGGACAGCGGGAAAGAGCGCTCGGGGTAGAGGGGCAGAAGCAAGATGTGAAGTATGAAAGATACTAGACGTGAAGTATGAAAGATACTAGTACAGGTACCATAATTCTGTGTTGTCAGTCTTTAGGGTGGACCAAGTCGAGAGAGGAAAAGTTTTGCATGGTGTGCAAATATTTTATACTTATTCTTTATTCCGTAGAAAGCCATGGAAGAATTTTGACAGAGGAAGGATATAAGAAGAATCAATGGAGTTTGATGTCAGGTAGATTGATTCAGGAACCAATTTTTAGAAGCCCACTCTGTGTCAGGCACTCTAGAGAGAGGTGCCTACATAAACACGAGCTAGATCTGCTCGTGCCTTTCCATCGCTTCCGGTCTGACCACCGTGAGCGAAAGGATGATGGAGACAAGGAGATAGAAACGAGCACAAGAGTTTCTGGCTTGGGCGGCTGGGTGAAGAGTGGTGCTATTTATAGAAATTGGGCACAGAGAGAAGGTAAGAGTGGGCTGAGTTTGGAACATCTTTTCTGGATGCTGAGGGTCAATGTGCATTGCAGCAGGGAGCTGGAGCCCACACTGGGATGTTCCCTTTGGGCGTCATTGGTAGCTAGGAATTTGTTTAACCAGGAGTCGGCAAACCACAGCCCGGGGAACAAATGCAGATCACAGCCCATTTTTCTATGGCCTTCAGACACTACTCCCTTGTGCTAACACTGTGAGCCACAGAGGCTAAGGGGATTCCCCCCTCTCAGTCCGAGTTCCTCCTGCTCACAGCGCCTGCCCTTTGGCCAATGGCCATCAGTCCTCTTCTGGCCCCATCCCCTGTGTACCAATGCTCCTGCTGGCCCATCAGTCCCACCCTCTGGAACCAGAGAAAGTCCCCAGCTGAAGGCAGGAGCCCCCAAATGCAAAAGGCAAACAGGCCCACAGAGGGCTAAGTGTTGCCTTTTTGACACAAACCCTAAATCATTCACTATTTGGACCTAAAAACAAAAACACAAAAACAAAACAAAACCAAAAAAGGTTGCCAACCCCAGGTTTAAACTGAATTGTGATTTTGAAAATAACTAGCCTTTGTATATAATGCCACTGGCTTTCAGCTCAGATTAACAAACATAATCTCAGCCAATTAGAAGGTTTATTGATAATAAATAAGTTTATTATTTATTATTAAATAAGTTTATTATTCACATTAAGTGGGGTTTTTTTAGGATTTTATTTCTTTTTTTTTTTTTTAAGATTTATTTATTTATTTGACAGAGAGAGATCACAAGTAAGCAGAGAGGCAGGCAGAGAGAGAGGAGGAAGCAGGCTCCCCGCCGAGCAGAGAGCCCGATGTGGGACTCGATCCCAGGACCCCGAGATCATGACCTGAGCCGAAGGCAGCGGCTTAAACCACAGAGCCACCCAGGCGCCCCTACACATACAATTTTTTTTTTTTTTAATTCCATTTACCTATTTGACAGACAGAGATCACAAGTAGGCAGAGAGGCAGGCAGAGAGAGAGAGGAGGAAGCAGGCTCCCCGCTGAGCAGAGAGCCTGATGCGGGGCTCGATCCCAGGACTCTGGGATCATGACCTGAGCCGAAAGCAGAGGCTTTAACCCACTGAGCCACCCCGGCGCCCCAGGATTTTATTTCTTTATTTGAGAGAGAGTGAGAGAGCACAAGCAGAGGGAGTGACAGAGGGGGAGGGAGAAACAGGTTTCCTGCTTAGTGGGGAGCCGGATGTGGGGCTCGATCCCAGGACCCTGAGATCATGACCTCAGCGGAAGGCAGACACTTAACCGACTGAGCCACCCAGGCGCCCCTTCTTCAGAAGTTTTCAACTGGAAATACTGACAGCTGAATACATGCATTCGCTTCCGGAGAAGCTCTGGACTCCACCCTCCTCTCCCTTGCAGTCTGGAGAAAGAAAAATAAAAACTAATTTGTCAGCATGACCGAATCCCTTGAAGATCCTGTAAGGTAACTTGCTCTCAGTTTCTCATACTTGGGGGTGAATTCCCTTAGAAATTCACCAGTGCACCCTGCTTTCCATCCCAGCGAGCTTTTAAGTCCCCTCGAGCCTATCACTTCCCTGGTGAAAGAAAGAAATCGAGGCACTGTGCCTTTGGCCACAAAACAACAACTTAAAAAAGTGAAAAACCAACTGGTTCTGTCTCTGGTTATCTGGTTTCTGATTCCAGACACCCAGGATAGCCAGGAAACCGTTTTGGACATCAGAAGAGCTCAGTCACCCAGACCAAGAAGCCAAAGAGTTTGAGAAGCTTGTGGGAGGTAATTAAATGCTATTAGAAGCAAACGGAACCTAATTTGCCCGAATCACCAAGCGCGGTGTGGTCTTTTGAAAACGCTTCCAAATACAGGAATCAAATTTGATCCTCTAAGTCCTCCTTTTCTTTAGGATGCCTGTTTATTCAAAGCACAGATGGGGAGGAAAATCCGAAAAAGACTTTGGTCGACGCACATAAAACAGCATATTTGAGTGTGAGCATGAAGGGAGATGAGTTGGGGAAGGATTTTCATTTGTTTGATGTGTGAGATGGACTTGGAGAAGTGGCAAGGCACCGGCTTGATTTAATCTCTCCCAAGGAGGAGCTTTGGAAGGCTCTGAAAAAAAAAAAAAAAAAAGAAAAGAAAAAGAAAGCTCCCTCGGTAAGCACATACTTGTGTGCTCTCACGTCTTTGGTATTTTCCAGCATAATAAAAGTGGGGGATTTCCAGGACTGGCGTTCCTGGGTACTATGGACAGGAAGAAAAGTTACGAATGAACATAAACTGCCATCAACAAATGGGGCTTTTTTTAGGGTTTGAACATTTTCAATACATTTCCTCTGGATGAGGTCATGCCCGTGCATGTCTTATGTACAGTTCCAGGTGGGAAATACCAAAGTGGAGATCAGCAGAGCGCCCGGCACGGAGAACAGGTTTCTTGCTGACAGCACCCATGACCTCCCTACCTGATCCCACAGGTCTCCCCAGCCTCACAAGGAAATGGTTTCTCGGGAGATGCCCGCGCGTTGTCACTGCATGTCAGGAAAATCTGGCTATAAACTAGTGCTTAAATCTAAGTGTAAGCTTTGATGGCTACTTAAAGCAAATTGAGCTTTTGAACCCGATGAGGTGTGTTCCTTTGAAATGTTGGCATCAATCTGGAGCTCGGCACAAATACGAAACGACAGGGGGCAGGACTCCGGATGGGGATCATAATGGAAAGGAATGGCCCGCTGGTCGGTAACATTTCCATATGGACACAAGCAGCAAGACCACAAAAGATCAAAGAGCAACCAAAGAAGAAGGAGGGAGTGTTCGGTCTCATAATTGTGCATGTGTGTGAACACACGGCTTTCTGTAAAGATAATGGCAGAAACATGTTTTTGCAAGTGGGGTTCGGATACACCAGCTAATGGGGGTGCTTGGCTGAGCCTCGATAGGCAAAAATCTACTCTTCCTTTGCAAAGGATGCTATTGATGGTGGTATTTAAAATTTGTGGTAGCACCTAACATGCATTTTGGGGGGAAATATTGTGAAGTTTAATAGATTTCATTCTATTTCTTTTAAGATTTTATTTATTTATTTGATAGAGATCACAAGTAGGCAGAGAGGCAGGCCGAGAAACAAGAAGAAGCAGGCTCCCTGCTGAGCAGAGAGTCTGATGCGGGGCTCGATCCCAGGACCCTGAGATCATGACCTGAGCCGAAGGCAGAGGCTTTAACCCACTAAGCCACCCTCAGTGGCACCCCCAGGTGCCCCTCATTCTATTTTTTTTTTAACTTCTTTATTTGTCATAGAGAGAGAGAGAGAGAAAGCATCATCAAGAGGAGAAGGGGTAGGCAGAAGGAGAGAGAGAGAGAAGCAGGCTTCCCCACTGAGCAAGGAGCCTGATTTGGGACTTGATCCCAGGACCCTGGGATCAGGACCAGAACCAAAGACAGACGTTTAACCCACTGAGCCACCCAAGGATCCCAATAGCTTTTATCCTAAAGCACAGAAAAGTGAATTGAGAAAACATTTTTTTTTTTTTTAAGGGAGACTGTTAATAATAATGACCACTTAAAGCAAAACCAACATCCATGGTCACAAGAGCGCCCTTTGCAGAGTTTCACAGGGGTGAGCATAAAACTTGAACATGACCATCGAGTACAGACAAGAACAACCAGTGCTTGGGTTTCAATGTCTTTACGTCCTAATTTCACAAGACTCTCGGGAGAGAATTTCTCTCTGGTCAAGCCCTGTCAATCCCTCTTGTGGCCAAAGCTCAAGACAAAAGAATTTCTCCCACACTTACACGGAGTCAGAGCAGAAAACAAACTTAGCGTTACTCCAAACTTTTATTAGTGACAGATACGAGATTTGTTTGTGGTTTTTTGTTTGTTTGTATTGTTTTCTTTTAACTACTGTCTTTCACAAGGAGCAACTTTGCTCTTTAAAGATTTTATTTATTTATTTGACAGAGAGAGAGAGATCACAAGCAAGCGGAAGGGTAGGCAGTGAGAGAGGGAGAAGCAGGCTCCCCACGGAGCAGAGAGCCCGATGCGGGGCTCGATCCCAGGACCCTGAGATCATGACCTGAGCCGAAGGCAGAGGATTAACCCACTGAGCCACCCAGGCGCCCCCTGGATTGCTTTTTAATGCGAAAGCACGCAACCCCGCATCACCAGATAGAGGCATTTTTCATAAATCACCCTTTCCCTGTATTTTCCCTTTTGCTCTAACCACAAGCCAAACTTCTGTAAATGCCTTCCTCCTTGCTAGATTTCCTCTCTTCCCATTCTCCTGCTCACTTGCCCTCATCTGGAGACTCAGGATTTGCTTTAAGCAAAATCCTTCCAGGGGCTCCAGGGGGGTTCAGTCAGTTAAGGGTCTGCCTTGGGCTCAGGTCATGAGCCCAGGGTCCTGGGATCCATCGAGCCCCACATTGGGCTCCCTGCTCAGCGGGGCCCTGCCTCTCCCTCTGCCGTTTCCCTTCCCCACTCTGGTCATGCTCTCCCTCTCTCTCTCAAATAAATAAAATCTTTAAAAGAAGAAGAAGAAGAAGAAGAAGAATCTTCCCTTAGGAGTTGTAGACTGAATTTTGTTAAGAGTGTGCGTGTGTGGAGAGGGAAGGCAGGTGTGGTTCAGAATAGCATCCAATTCAATAACTCTGGGTTAGGCAATTTTATACACCTTAAAAATGTCATTTAAATCACCGGTTCAATAGGAATTTTTAAGAAAGAGAGAGAGAGAGAGAGACAGGGAGAGAAATTGTGGGCTTTTCCACAGGCTTCCCCCACCCCGCCCCTGGCTCACCTTCCAGCTGCTATGCGGGGGAATCCAGGTGGGTGCCAGGTTACACCGGGCCCTGGGATGCTGTTTCGCAGCTGCCAATCTCCTCCTGGGGTCAGTGAGTAGGCATATAGCTCATTCCATTTGTGACCATGAGAAGCAGAGGCCCCCGGGGAAAACACACACTCTCCCTACGCGCGCCCTGTGCGGTGGTCTAGGTGAACCACAGTCGGCGAGAGGGAAAGCAAAGGGACGTGTCTTGACACTTTATTTCCTCAGAGATACGGGGATGTCATCTCCAGGGTTAGTACAATGCCTTAAAACGGACGACTAATCGGATCCAGCCAGGGAATGGGATGCTTTTAACAGCTTTCCATTAAGTGCATCTGAATTCTATTGCTAAGGCTTCCACAGAACTATCAGAAAGGAAAGAAAGAAAGAAAGAAAGAAAGAAAGAAAGAAAGAAAGAAAGAAAGAAAGAAAAGGAAAGAGAAATGCTTTGATGCGTATCCCTTCTAAGCCATATGAATCCAGAACCTCCACACCGGGCTCATGCCCCGCACCCCCCCTTCCCCACTCTGTCCTCTGTCCTTCCACCGTGGCAGAGCTGGGCCATTCTGTACGCCTTCCTGCCCATATGAACCCCAGTTGCTAAAAAGGGAAGCCAAAAGAAACAGCCAATAAAAACAGAAACAGCTGTAACAATTGTGCACAGCATGATCTTGATTTCCTTGAGTTTTGTGTTTTTGCCTCTTTTTGCTTGCTCCTTTGCTGTCTCTCTCCAGCTCCGTTTTTCATGATACAACACCTTCCGTGTTGGGGCCTGAAATGGAGCAAAGACACACTCCCTGCTTCTGCAATCCCCTGTCATGCAGAAATAGTGTCCCTTTTGAGTCCCCAGCTCTCAAACAGGCAGAGCCGAGGGGAGGCTGAAGCATGGGGACTGAGCCAGGAATCGGCACCAAAGGCAGGTGCAAAGATTTTTTTTTTCCCCAAAAAACAGAAGTAATAGACCCAGCTCTCAAATTGGCTCCTCCTAGCGCTGCTGTTGCCAGCCGGGTGTCCCCGCTGTTCGGGGCCTCCGCGGAAGCCAATTCTTTTGCATTTCAGCTCTGTGTGTTTGTCCCTGCCTCTCTCCAAAAGAAAACCTGTCCTGAAGCCTTCCCCGGGCGGGTCTTTACAGTGGCTTGATTTGAAACCCATTTCCTCCAACTCAGCCACGCAAAGGTAGTTTGTAAATGCACTGAGCTGTTGGAGGAATGGTATTAGTGGCTTCAGAAACAACAACAACAAAAAGGGACAGACCAGAACAACTCGGAGCACTGAGCAAACAGAGAAGAAATGACTCCCTGCGGATTGCCATCAGTGCCGTCTTTCCTGTCTGTGCAGGCTCACGAACCCGGGAATGTTTACCTTCCTCAGAAGGCACGCACAGTCAAAGACACGCTCCTTCGGTCCCCTCCCCAGCAGGTGCTGTGCCCCAAACCCACGTTCCAGCTGAAAAGCTTGTCGTGGGTGGCACTGACCTCTAATGGTTAGGAAATCCTCCTTTTGGCTTTATTTTCGTAAGGGATTGGGTGGTATATGCTTTGTTTTGTTTCCCTCCAGCTGCTTCCTTTCTTTACCCAAGTTCTGGAACAAGCCCCAGTCTGGGCTAAGCCCAATGGCGAACTGGTAGGAATAAGGGTCCTTTCATCGGGGCACAGCCCTGTTTTTCAGATGGTGTGGAGCAGATCTGTAGTTTATTATTAATAATAGCATATGCGTGACACCACATCTTCAAAGGGCTATGCAAACATTAATTCTTTTGTGATGTGCAAAAAGCAGGCAGCAGCGTCTTTTTCAAGTGAATCTCCCAGGCTTCTGGAGAGGGGTGGAAAAAAACACAGCTCCAGCTAGAGATGAATGAATCAAACCCTGGAGGTCTGGGATCTGGGTCCAATTGAGGAGAGCTTTGAGAAAAAAAAAAAAAAAAAAATCCAGAGTTTTATCTGAACTCTAGCATGTTCCAAATTCTACCCTCTTTCACACTCACATGGAAGTCTTTCGAAGGCAAGCTGTGGTATCTTTGTTCTGGGGATAAAATAAACACAATAAAAGGGAGAAAAACAGAGCAGGACAAATGTGTGTTTTCCACAACGTTGAAACGCGATCTGAGGTCTCTAGCAGCAAGGATTATTCTCACCAGTTTGCTGAAGCTTGTCCTTCAATTTTACTTAATGAGTGGTTTCTTTGTCCAAGTCACAATCTTCTGTTAAAAAGTGACCATTAATATCTCATTTGGCAGAAACACAAAAAGAGAATCCAGAGGTCTCACCTTCCACTGGACCTCCCCCAAAGATTCCCGCCCCCCAGTATTTTAAAAATAGAGCATTTGAAAAAAAAAATATATAGTACCAAATGCTATATATATAGCATTTGGTACTTGCAAAAGGATAAACATAATATATATGTCTATGTCACAAGGCATAATTCTAAAGTGAAGAGTAACAGAACCGCTATCTCACTTGGACACTAGAACGTCACCAACGGCAGCTGTGTGTTTCTTCTTCCCACCCCTTGCCTTCCGGACCGCGGTCATCATGGTCCTGAATTCTGTGATGTGTTCCTGTGGCAGACTGACCACATTAATACTCCCCATTAATGTCCTCCTACGGCCTTGGCCTTATAAAGTCCTCGTCCCCTCCCATTTCAAGGCGAGACTTGGTACCATAACTTGCGTTTGCCAATAGGATGTGAGCAACACACACGCACAGTCCTGCTGGCCCTTTGCAGGACTGTGCTTGCTTGTTCTCCCTCGGGGCCTTGTCATGAGAACATGGCCAGACTAGCCATCCGGATGGCGTCACACTAGGTCAGGGCCATCCTAGAGCAGTCAACAGCCAAGACAAGGGCCTGTGCCAGCCCAGATTACCAGAACTACCTGGCCAACCACGGCTCTCCTGTCAGCATGAGGGTGCCCAGCTAGGCCGGCCGAGCCCCAGCAAGATAGAGTGAACGCAGCAGACGACACGCTACATAAATACTACATGTCTCCTTACATCACCAACCTGTGTAGTGGTTGTGGGCCGTATTTTTGGCCAATAGATGATTTAGATGATTCCCTTCCTCTTTTTGAAAAAGCCACAGATGCATACAGTGTGAAAAAGCATACTGCTAGGCCCTGCCAATTTATCTTTTTCTTTTCTTACAATTTTACCACACCATATTTTCTTTTATGACTTGCGTTGTCCACATATCATTAGATTTCTTACTTCCATTCACGTAGTTTGATGGACAGTGATTTGTCCTCACAGTGATTTGTTATTTAGTTTTTGTGACCCTAAACTGTCTTCTCCATTCGTCTGTAGATTTCCTATTGAAAGGCATCTGGATTGCTCTCCGTTTGGGTTATTATCAACAATAAAGTCACTCATGTATGTCTCCTAAAAGCTCATTTACAAGTTTCTCTAGAGCACATACACCTAGGACTACAATGGCAGGACTAATGGGTTTTGAGAATGTTCAAATTTTGAAGCTAATGCCGCACCATTTTCCATGCTGGGAGTAAGAACATGCACCTCCATCAAAATATATCCTCCAAGGTCCCTCACCCAATCTACATCAAACCAGCAGAAGCAGAAGCAACATACAGGAGCCTTTTCGGGAGGTTTCAATGGCTGAGTCCTAGAAGCAGCCCGTATCACCTCTGCTCACACGTCATGGACTCAACCTCAAACACATGACTTGTTCGGTGCAGGTGTCCCTGGGAAATGTAGTCCAGGAAGAGGAGGCAATGAGCTGACCACCTCATCAGTCCCTGACAGCTTCTAGTCCTTCGAATACTAAAATACCTTTTATTAGGTAAGCACCCCAGCGTCTATACAGCACATTCATGTAAAGTTTCTTACTTTCACACGCTCACCAACTCTCTTAGGAAATTAGATCAATTATCATTATCCTCATTTTGTAAGTGAGGAAAGTAGAGCTCAAAGTGGTTAAATGACTTGCCCAAGGTCACAAAGTTAGTAATTTGCTAGAGACAGAATATTATATCAACTCTTTTTCCCCAAAGTCTTGTCCCATTTCTAGTATAATTAACCTTTCTTTTCCCCAATATTCATTCATCCAACAACTGAAATTAATTTTTGTATAACTACTACATGACTACTGCACTATGCGTCCTTCTAAAAATACAAAAAAAAAAAATGAATATTGTAGGGATCCTGCCACGAAAATCCTTTTTGAGTTTTCTAGGTGTATATTAGCTGCTATCTACCTGCTGTCTCTATTTACTCACTTTTTACTCACAGCTCAGTCTCCTCACACTAAGTTCACCAATAACTTCCCGTTCATGGTAGATCTAGTTCAGGCCTCATCTTATTTGAATTCCGTGAAACCATCCCAAATTGTGGCCCCTCCCTCTTTGTCCTGCGATCATCCTTTAATTCCCATGATCCTACACTGTCCCGATTTTCTCCCTACCTCTCTGTCTAGTAATTTAAATTACAGTTCTCTTATCCTCTGCTAATGGGTCTTTGCGTATTGAGAATACCTAACCCTACCTGCCACAACCAGATCTTTCTTTAAAGACCCAAATGAAATATCACCTTCTCGGTGAATTTGTACCTAATTCCCCAGGTAAACGGAAGTATCTCCAATGTTCAGCAAAACTTGATTCTGAGTTCCTTCACAGCACTGACCATGTTCCATCTCATTAATCTTCTGGTTGACTTGAGATACTGAGTCTTACCCGTTGAACTGATCTCCTTTGAGGCTCAATCCTGGCATATCTTGTCTTCTCAATTCTCATTTTTGGCTGAAGGCCTTTATAAATGCTGTCTCCTCTACCTGGAAGACTTTCTCTTTTACCTGGTTAATCCCCAAATCTCTTTCGCAGCAAAAGTGACTTCTTCCATAAAGCCTCTCCTGACCCTGCCATGAGTTCAGGTCCCCTTGTTACGTGCGTACTTGTCCCTCTTGGCACTTGTCACAATTGTGGTGCAATATTCAACTGTGAAATTCATTTCATTTCTGTTTATTCCATTAAACTTTAGGTCCTGAGATCGCAAGGTCCAGGTGTGTAGTCTTTACTGATGTACGTTCTTTACGTACTGTGGCCCTTCATTAGATGTTTGTTGAGTGAAATAATTTTATTACGGCAGAGTAAAATCTCAATGAGTTTTTAGATTCCCTCTCATGCATGACTCACAGTTGGCTAAAATCAAGTTCTTTCTTTCTTTGCCCACCCAAACTCTCCTAGAGCCTCATTATTTGGTGGCTCTCATGGCAGAACTATATTTGCTTGTGGACATCATCTACAAGATGGAACCCACTGGGTTTGCATTCTGCTATTCCACCTACACCATCTCTTCTACTTTCTGTCATCTGACTACATGATAATCAAGTCACTGACAAGGGCTGAACAGAACAAACAAGAGTCGAGGCTCTAAAACCTGCCTCTTGAAACTACTTCTTAGTAGATGACTGATACTTCACCAGAGAGGTTCACCTTGCCATCTATATTATCCTGATCATGGCTAATTTTTGAAGGAGAGTCTGTATATCAAATACCCTTATACTGCTCATGAAAACCTAACCTTTTAAGGTCCAAAAGAAATGGTCCTGTCATGATCAAATTCTACCCAATTTCTCTAAACAAAAGTGCCCTCTTCTGCCTCCAGGTATTCCCATTGTCTTCCTGCCATTCTAATCTCACTGATCACATCCTGACGTGTGTTACTGCTGATTGTTTGAACAGTACTAATCCTCATGACTCATTTTCAGTTCCTTCCAAGCAGCAAGGGCTCATATTTGCTGCAATGAAATGACTACTTATTGAATATCTCCACCAGGCCAGAGACTGGTATTTTAAATGCACCAACTTATTTCATTTTGGGGTAAATATTACAAGGGTGAGCACTTCAGAGATGAGGAAACCGAATCTTAGAGACGTTAGTTTACTTTATAGTCCTCATCTGGCTTGGGTCCTGGCTCTTAGCATATAGTAAATGAGTGCCTGTCAAATTAAAGTATACAAGTGATGTTGGTGGCAATCTGTACCGGGATTCTGTCCTCCCAGAGACTAGGATATTAATATCTTGCATTCGATACCGACTGGACTACATCTGAGCTGCTGTTCCAGATGAAAGTTCCCTGATGCATTATTAATTCTCTCTTTCAAAGAGAGTATGCATTCTATATTGCTTCAGGCAAATAGAGACAGGACAGATGTGTTATTTGGAAAAACACTGTTGCAGGAAACAACCGTATGCAAATTATGCCTCTCTGTACACTTCAAAACCCATTCTTAAATGGGTAAACTTCTTCAAGGTGACATACTGACATTGTGAAATAATTTCTCTCATTAGACTACACTGGCTACAATTCAGGCTTTTTAACGGAAGACCGAGGAGATGAAAACTGTCTTCCAAAAGCACGGAGTGATTGTTTCTACTGAGGATTTTTCTTCTCAAGCGAATCTAGACAAATACACAGTGAGATAGAGCGGATAATGAGGACTGTAAGTGATTCCAATGGGGAACTTGCACAACAAATCTATATTTTTCTTTCGGAGTCAGCCACAAAAATTCAGGTTGGGGGTCATGTTTTATACAAAGGTTTGCACAATCTTTGCAAATGTACAGGATTTTTTTTTTAAAAGGATTTATTTATTTAAGAGAGAGAGAGAGAATACAAGGGTGGGGAGCAGTGGGGAGAGGGAGTCTTAAGCCAACTCCATGCTGAGCACAGATCCCGACGTGGGGCTCAGTCTCACAACCCTGACATCATGATCTGTGCTGAAACCAAGAGCTGAATGTTTCACTGACTGCACCACCCAAGCGCTCCCGATACTTAATCTTAAGGAATGTTTTCTGCTCATTTCTGCTTATAAGAACATCAGCTGAACAACTTCCTCATTTACTTTTATCTATCTATCTATCTATCTATCTACCTATTTTTAGAGAGGGAGAGGTAGGGAGAGAATCGCAAGCAGGCTCCATGCCCAGCACAGAGCCAGACATGGGGCTCGATCTCAGGACCCTGAGATCATGACCTGAGCCAAAATCAAGAGTCAGATACTTAACCAATTAGGCCACCCAGGCACCCTAAAAGTATAGGATTTTCTAATTGAATTTCCTTTTATATGTAAGAAAACATAGACCTAGCGAAGATGAAGTCTCCCAGAGCACAAGGCAGTTAAGTTAGAGCTCAGATTAGGGCCCAGTGTCCAGCCCTGGAGTCAAGCTGCTACATCACTGTCACCCTACCCGCTCTTGCAAATGGGTCCCCACGATGTGTAATTTCCATGCCAGAGTCCTGGGACATGACCATCCAGACTTCCGGTGGCAGCTCATGCCCCCACTGACCTGTGCAGCCTTTCTCTCTGGCCTGGCGTTCTCAGTTCACTGGTCGAGACGAAGTGGGCACTCATTTGACTGTCTGTGCATCCCATAGGGCTGGGCCAACACACTCTTCCCTCCCGTGAGCCATGACTAGAGAGATCTGTAACACGACATGCAGCAGGACACAGTAGGCAGGGCCTGGCATGGACTTTATTTTTTATTATGTTCAGTTGGCCAACATATAGTGCATCACAAGTTTTTGTTGTAGTGCTCAATGATTCACTGGTGTGTATAACACCCAGGGCTCATCACCACACGTGCCCTCCTTAATGCCCATCACCCGGCTACCCCATCCCCCCACTCCCTCCCTTCTGTAACCCTGAGTTTGTTTCCCGGAGTCCAGAGTCTCTCATGGTTTGTCTCCCTCTCTGATTTCTTCCCACTCAGTCTCCCTCCCCTCCCCTGTGGTCCTCCACACTATTCCTTATGTTCCACATATGAGTGGAACCGTATGATACTTGTCTTTCTCTGCTTGACGTATTTCACTCACCATAATCCCCTCCAGTTCCATCCACGTTGATGCAAATATTGGGTATCCATCCTTTCTGATGGCTGAGTAATGTTCCATTGTATGTATGAACCATATCTTTTTATCCATTCATCTGTTGAAGGGCATCTTGGTTCCTTCCAGTTTGGCTATTGTGGACATTAGCATGGGCTTCAGAATCTAATAGCAGGGCTGTCAATCCTGCTTCTGTTCATTCGATCTATCTACATGCCCCACCCCCAGCCTTTCTAAAGCCTTCTGAACTTCAGCTTCCTCAGCTTTCCCATGGGAGACATTGTTGGGATGGGGACCAAGCGAGGTAATGCACGAATTGTTATTTATCACATGGAAGATGATGAGTAATTCATTGCCATTTATTAATGCTGTCCTTAAATTGTGGCCACAAGTTTGCACTAGGTTTTCTGAGTTGTCGTTTTCACTGGTGGCTATTACGGGAACATATCTTTTCCAGGGGTGCCTGGGTGGCTCAGTTGGTTGGGCATTTGACCTTGATTTCAGCTCAGGTCATGATCCCGGTCAGGCTCGTGGGATCAAACCCCGTGTCAGGCTCCATACTCAGCAAGGAGCTTGCTTGTCCCTCGTCCACTGCTCCTACCCCCAGCTCACTCTCACACATACTTTCTCTCAAATAAATAAAATTTTTTTTAGAGAGAGAGAGAGAGAGAAAATAGATCCTTTTTAGAACATGAAAAAACAATGTACAGGGATCATATTGAGAAGAATATATTCCTGATAAATCACCTTTACATAAGCAGAATGCCTGGAATGGACAAAGGATGTTAAGGAAAATAGAAGAACCTTCTTTCTATATGTTGTTTCCACCCCAGACATTCCATTTTTCTTTTCTTTTTTCACTCGAGTAGTTCAGTAGGCTGGATCCAGTTCACCTTCAACAATAGCCTTGAGATGATGTTTAGGAGCCTGCACCCCTGTCTATTAGGCAGGGTTCTCGAAAGAAACAGAAGTCATAAGAGACTGACTTGTCCAAAGCAACCCAGTTCCTCATCCGTGCGGAGCGCCCTACGCTGCTGATGTGAGCCAAGGCCCATGAGAGCTGCCTAGTGATGGCCTTCACAACAACGCAGGAGGATTTGCAGGTTCCTTCTTGGTGATCAGTCAGCTTAAGGAATTCTTCTCCATACGTGTCCCTATTTGGAAAATAAGAATTAATTACCGAGTTCCGAAGCACATTATCACACAATCCAAGTTAGCTGACACAAAAGCATCAAGTGTATGGGTACAAGGTTAAAGTCCTTCTGCAGGTGCAAGATTTAGAGAGAGGAGTCCACAAGACCACACCTACTTCTGTTGAAGAGTGGATCTATAATACTGTATTAGATTCAGGTGTACAACACAGGGAGTCAGTATTTAGACGCATGATGAAATGAACAAGACCACGCCCACTTCTGACAGCGCTCGTCACTTCAGGGATCCCTAAGGCTGCTGTTGGGTTCCATCATTAGCTGGAAGGGCTTCAAGTACACCTTGACCTCAGTTAACCACCGGAAACTATTATACTGCTTGTTAGGAGTATCGCAGTTGAGAGATACAGACTAACATCGGCCAAGGGAAAGGGGATACAGAGCAGAGTCAAAGAAGGTATGAAATGTGGATCCTCTGGCTGTCCTTTCCCAGGGAGTCAGGATCCACTTTACTTTCCTGGCACTGACGTGTGACAATATGCAGAGTTTCCAAGCAGCGGAGCTCATTCAAGCCTCAGCGTCCAGAGACTTCACTGGGGCTCCGTCACCTCGGCATGACTAACTGCCCAGACAGCTGATCTCAGTTTCCAGGCCCTCCGGCTCATGCATGATGCAAACCCCATCATAAATCACGTGGTTGGTGCAGCCCAAAGCTTTCACTCCAGACAGCGGTTGCTCCCATCTGGCTGGCCAAAGGCCTCCAGGTAAACAGAAGAGCCTTTTCAATGTCAACTTTTGGACAACTTCTCTAAGATGACACATTCTTTTTTTTTTTTTTTTTTAAAGATTTTATTTATTTATTTGACAGAGAGAGATCACAAGTAGGCAGAGAGGCAGGCAGAGAGAGAGAGGAGGAAGCAGGCTCCCTGCTGAGCAGAGAGCCCCATGCGGGACTCGATCCCAGGACCCTGAGATCATGACCTGAGCCGAAGGCAGCGGCTTAACCCACTGAGCCACCCAGGCGCCCCAAGATGACACATTCTAAGGCCTTAGAGATTCCCTCCCAAGAAACAAGGTCAGAGGCCAGATTTCTCTCTGGGGAAGGCTGAGTTCTTTACCCCCCAGTTGGAGAGTTGGTTTTGCCCAAGGATGCTCCCCTGTTGTAACTAGACAAAAAGAAAATCTGTAAGTGGCCTTATCCATGAAACAAACATGTCTTTGGCATGTACTTTATTCGGGTCTTCTCTGAAATGTTTTCCTGACACTGTCTCCATTAGCCCTCACTGCAGCCTGCTACGGTGGGCACTAGTTTAATGGTACTTTCGAGATGAGGAAACTGAGGGTTGCCTCAAATTGCAGAGCCGCCGAGGGACGATGATGTAATGAACAGGAGGCAAGGGAGTGCAGAGGTACAATGAGGGGACTGTAAGAGTTCGTGCTAATCCTCAACATCCTGCAAATGTACTGCCTTTCCCATGGGACATAGATCTCCACACACACAGCCAAAGAGGCCAAGGTCACTGAATGAAAATCGTCCCGTACTGTCATTCTGTTCCACGGGATAAGTGAATTCGGATCGCCACAAGTGACTCCTCTTGCCATGCACTTAAGAAAAGTAAATGTAAGACAGAAGGACATGAAGATTTACCATGAGCTCATGGTGCCTTGATCAAAGGAGGCTTCATTGACAACAGCATTCCAAATGGTCTTTTTGTCTGGAATCCCAGAAATCTGTACACCCCGGGGCACTGCACAATGATAAGATTCAGGGTGAGTGAAAGGCATGCCTTTCTTCATAAAACCGGATAAGGGCAATTCTGAAAGGCGCGGTGGGAAGACCGGTGTTTGAGTCTTCCAATATACATGCCTTGTCAGAGAGAGAAATTTAGAAAAGAGAACACAGGGATGCAGGGAGTTTAAAAATGGTTTCCCTTAAATCATTCCCTATGAGCCTGGCCCGTGCCAATCTTCACGTACCCCAGGATGCCTTGGTTTGGTACCAACTTGTCTGGTTGATCCCATTTCAATTGATCTCAGACTTGGGGATAAAGCTTCCATTAACTTGCTGTGTGACCAATTGTGTTGATATTTCATAAATAAATTGGGAGTCCTGAAAACGGACTGAACATACACGGAATTCAGGGTGAAATCCAGCCGGAGAGTCTGACCCGATACCAAGGCGGGGAGGGGAGTCTTCATTTTTCTGAGGAACGGTGATTGAAGGGATGTGCCCCCAAGGGAGCATGAGGGAAAGTTCCCGCCGCAGCCCAGGACAGGACAAACGATGCAGTCTACCATCACATAGCACGATGGAGGACTGCTTCTACCCACAGTCCCCCTTCCACAGCAGAGGATCTTCCACAGATCTTCAGGGTGGCCGGTGGTTCCCACGACAGCGACACAGACAGCCAGATGTGGAGAAGTGACACGGGCCAGTTCTAAGCGGCCAAAGTTGCTGTTAGTGGAAAATCATGGGTTGGCCCCCTCTTAGGCCTGTTTCTGTCTGAGGAGAGAATTCCCAGAGGAGGAGGGAAGGAGCTCAAGCTCATTCCGGAAGCCAAAATGGCGAGCATGAGCAGTGGAAGGACTATGTGGGTCTGGAGCCATTTTTAGGACCATTTTGTACCTCCACGTCTCACCAGTGGGTGGTCTTGGAAGCATCAGTTACAAGGCTGATTTTAAAGAAATATGAAATACAGATGTTTTCCCCTTTTATTGCCTGTAAATTTTATAAACAGGTAATTGTGAAATTTAATATGTAAAATTGCCTCACTCCGAGGATTATTTTATAATGATTAGAAACGCAACGATCTTTAAAGAAATTTGGCCAAAACACTGTCAGTGCCTCATTGTAGCTACACTCTACAAACACTGCAGCTTTCTGTTTTCAATAGACTTAGAAAGGCATCCAGTCCACACCAGTATAATGAGTTGAAAGTGAAAAGTTTTAGTTAAGTACCCCGTTGTACAACTCCTATGAAGACAAAGAAGAATGGTCTAGGTTCGGTGCTGACTTAGCCCACAGGATTGACAGAGCTCTTAGACTATTTGGTTTTGTGTCCCCAAGGTCCATACCACCTCATAGATCACAGTCCTTCGAATTGGGGGCTTGTAGAGTCTGGAAAATGCGCACAGACCCTCTCCTGGCCCTGGTGCATGAGGTAACTTCTCAAATGTCTCGAACTTTTAGTTGAGAGGAAGATGAGAAGCTTCATCACTTACAGGATAGGAAGCTTCCATAAGACAGGGAACCCCCAGCAGCAGCAGCCACCGCTCCAATAAAGTGGGAAAGAAAACCAGAGAGAGGGTTGACTCTCAGCACTTTCCTCAGAGGGAGGGGTGTATGCTCAGCTTTCTTGTCTTTGGCATCTATAATGAAGACCTGGCCAAAGCGTATTTCTAGCCACACGTGGAAGGGTGCGGTGCCTTGAGGTCATGGGTCAAGGCACCGGAAAGGGAGGGTAGATGTGTTTCAGACTCTGCTTGGGAGAATTTGCCTTTGTTTCCAATTCATGGCCTTCTTTAGCCATGACATAGCATAAATGGAAGACGGAGCTTAAAAAATAAATAAAGAAAGAAGGCAGGATGGTTTTGTTTCTGCAAATGCCTTGAACAAAGCATGTGTTTCTGTTTAATACTGGACAAGCTCCAATTGATGTCTAGATCCTTGTCAAAATGTTTACTTTTCTGTGGGATTTTTTTTTCCCCCCAGTGGGGCATTATGAAGCCATGGCTATGAGGCTGGGCTTCAAAGCTGCGGCCGCCCGCCCTTGGAAAACCATTGTTGGACCCACTGCCCCATCCCTGTTCAAATTAAATCTTACTTTAAAAAAAATTATTTGGGGCCTCAAAAAGATCAATCTCCGTAACAAAACGAGAAGAAACTGAGGAAGAGTTGAAGGAAATTCACCAAAGCAACTACTGAGACAACAAATAATGAAAGCATGAATGTTTGTTTTCCTTGGGATCCTCTGCGTGATTTTTTGGTGTCATGTAAAACAACAAAAATAGCTTGTTTTATTTTTAAGCAGTTGTGAACTACTGACCTGAGTGGGCACAGCCCCTGCAGAGGTAAGTTTGAAAATAAAAAAACGTTCCCCTGTGTTCGCCTGGTTATTTTATTCAACACCACAGGCCTGTAGAAGGTAAAATACATATACCCTGAATTATAAATATGTCAAAAGACAATACATGAATAAGCCTGAGCAGTTTTAGCTTACATTTTCCCTAGAAAACTTAACCCTTAATAAAAGCCACATACTATGATAGAAGAGATGACGGAACAAATAGAAAGAGGAAAAAAAAAAAAAAAAGAGTGGGTAGCTAACAGCTCTTCAGTTACAAAGATAAAAGAATTTTGTAAAAATAAGCGAAAACTGAAGCCTCCGAGAGTCACTGTAAGAGGATCCGATTTCTCCCTTTCCAATCTTTAAAATCCTTTAGATCGATTCCTTTCAAGTTCTGGGTCAAAGACCCACTTTTCCATCCCCCGGCGGAGGGCTGAAATTGGATCCCCAAGTTCTGGGCTTTGGTCTTGCCTCCTCCCTCCTTCTGACTGGAGGTTTGTGAGTTAGTGTTTGATGCTTTAAAAACCATCCCCAAAGGTAGTGGCTTAAGACAACAACGGATTATTAATTCATGATGCCGAGGGCTGGCTGGCTGGCTGGTTCTACCCCCTTGGCTGTCTTGCTGGAGCCGGTAGAGCGAGGCTGACCTCATCCACACGTCTGAGACTCCAGCCCAGCCTCCAGGAGCCCCATTCAGGCTGCACCTGGGACCACAAAGATCCCCAACAGGAAGAAAGGGAGAGAGCATTGCACAAGCCCCCATCAAGTCGCTGTGTGTACCCTGTTTGCTGTTGTTCCACTGGCCAAAAACAGCATGAGTCAGTGCGGTTAGAGCGGGTCTAGACGACGTAAGGGAGTAGATACAGGGACGTGTGAACGATGTGAGGAGTGTTACTGTAACAACCTGTCAGTCTAGGCGCGTCAGTTCACCTGCCTGAGATGCAGTCTCTTCACCTCCAAATCGGAAAATGTAATAATTCACACTATTTTTTAAAAAACTGTAGAATTAGATGAGAAAAAATATATATGGAAACTTTTGAAAAATGAAAAGAACTCTAGAATTGTAAAATATTATTTTGACAGAGAAATCTGTATTGTTCCAAGCAGTCCCCCACCCCACTACACATGTTTTTCATTTTTACGTATGTCCCAACCACTTTTAAATAAAATCACCCCAATAGAAAATAACAAACTTTTTTTGTTTCTATATTATAAAACCAAATCACTTCTTTTTAAGATTTTATTTTTAAGGAATCTCTGTACCCTGTACTCACGATGCCAAGATTAAGAGTCGCACGCTCTACTGACTGAGCCAGCAAGGCGCCCCCCCAAATCACTACTTTTTTAGCTAAATTTTTATTTATTTTTTATTTTTTTTGTTTTTTTTTAAGATTTTATTTATTTACTTGACAGAGATCACAAGTAGGCTGAGAGACAGGCAGAGAGAGAGGAGGAAGCAGGCTCCTCGCTGGGCGGAGAGCCCGATGCGGGGCTCGATCCCACGACCCTGAGATCATGACCTGAGCTGAAAGCAGAGGCTTTAACCCACTGAGCCACCCAGGTGCCCCTAACTTTTTAAAACACTGAATTCAATCACCGGAGCTATCTTCAGCAGAAAAAAATCTGATGCCGTCTAACCTAATGTTTACAGAACTATGACTTTGTCTACACAATGCCAAAATATCCAGTTTATTTAACAAGTTGTTTTTTATAAGGCATCGAGATGTCTCATCTACTAACGATTTTGAATCTCTACTGCTCAACTGGACTGTTTTACTTCATTTTTTTTTTCATAAGGTTCTACAGCTGCCCGCTTAAGAGCTTTCATTAAGAATATGAACATTCCTGAGATTAAAATGTCTTTCGCTGAGAAAAGGGACTTTTATCCACCACACCCAATGAATCTCTTCTATAGTTAATTCTAGCAAAATAAATGAATTACACTTAGAACCACCAAGAGACTAAGCAGAACAAACAGTATGTGGAGTTACAACTGCCAGAGAAAGGTGGGGTGTCTTCTCCGCAGCCCCTCCTGTGTGTAAAGCATATGAACAAAGCATATTCGTAGTATCAGCAATGCTGATTGGTCCCAAGTAGAGTTTGGAACTCCAATCTCCTCATTTTGTCCCCAAGTTCAAGGGAGAACTAAGAGGTTTGGCACGATTTTTATATTTGGGGTTTCAATTCCTTAACTTTTACTTACCCATATGTCACATAATTTTAATTTCTTAACACCCACTGCTCCAGGAAGTGGAAGCTTTACAAGAAAAGACTTGTGTTGGATGTCTGGTGGCTCAACAGGTTAAGTGCCTGCCTTCGGCTCAGGTCATGATCTCGGGGTCCTGGGATCAAGCCCCACATCAGGCTCCCTGCTCAGTGGGGACCCTGCTTCTCCCTCTGCCTCTGTTGCTCCCCCTAGCTCATGCTCTCCCCCTCTCTCAAATAAATAAATTAAAATCTTTAATAATAATAATAATAATAATAATAACAACAATAGTGACGTTCATTAAGGTACAACTGGAACCTTTCTCATCTTAGCACCCAGCACTATCCAGGACAGACAACCTCTTACCAATTTTTGTTCTTCCTTCTTTTTTCCTCTGCTTCCTGCTTGACCCATTTCATCTTTTTTTTTTTTTTTCCTATTTTATTTCCCAATGGTGTCATTAGCTACCGCAGGATTTCTTCCCAAACACATTGGTTTACTGTAAATCGGAGTCATGTTCTGTGATGAAGAGTCCTTTGAGATAACGCCCAGTGTTAGACTAGTTCCAGGTATGAAGGAGCGGTCATCACAACAGGTGCCCTCCCTAATCCCCATCACCGATCTCACCCGCCCCCAAGCCACCTCCCCTCTGGTGACCATCAGCATGTTCTCTAGAGTGAAGAGTCTGTTCCTGGGTTTGTCTCTCTCTCTCTTTTTTTCTGTTGCTGGTTTGTTTCTTAAATTCCACATATGAATGCAATCATATGGTATTTGTCTTTCTCTGACTGGCCTATTGAAAAGAAAACCCTCTTGAAATATGATTATCCTATGGCCATAGAGCTCTTCTCCTACAAATTTCTATCTTGACAGAGAGTTTTAGCTAGGAATTTGGGCCTCACTAGTGGGTATGAAGTTTCATATTTAGGAAACCCAAACACTCTTCTGTCACATATATGGCCTAAGTCAGTACACAGGAGTTCAAGGCCCCACAGACTCACCATATTTTAATTTGTTGATATTTCCAGCATCTAATTGGTTACGCTTATATTTTTGAATCACCACAAGATTAGAAGTGCTGGCAATAATCAAATTTGGAGAGGAAAAAAAGATTTAATTCTGTCTAATACAACTTTTGGCTTAAGTATAGTTTCTAGCATTCTAATTCTTTGAAAATGAATAAAACTGCTAATCAATAATTCATTCACAACCACATCATAAACTGAGAAGTGTAATTGTTCTGGTTTAACTTTCTGATCCTACACAGTAAAATTAGATTACACTAATTATAGCCAGAGACAGTGACCATTATGTTTTTAAATAACAATCTCCTTCTAATCCCTATGATCAGCTTCCTCTTCTATATCCAACCACCCCCAAGCAACCTCCCCGTGAGCCATAAGGAACGTGGGCTCCATCCCCAGACTTGGCAATGGAGCCATTGCCCTAGACGTAGCTGTAGAAATCCCTGCACTGGCTTTCTTCCCTAGGACTAAAGGAATGTTCCTCCCCAGGGCCTTATGCCTTCATCCTTCAAGAATCTGAACCCTGGAATTTCATTCATCAAGGGCCCTATACCCTCTTCCAAGACCAGGGTAATGAAGTTTGACTTTAGGACAGAGGAGGAGCAGAGTTTTCATTCCTAGGCTCAAGGATTCCGCCACCCAAGAACACAGAGCGAACCTACCGATTTACCACTTATCCCAAACCCTCAGTGCCCTTTTGGGTTTAATGTCTTTGCATGTGCTCTTCTCCGAAATCCAGATTTCTCTCCCCTTTTCATGCCTCAAGAGGTCTCCAAAAGACCCAATTCCACTTCCTTTTTGAAAATTCTCATAACTTCTCTAGATCGATTGGGTGTCTTCTCCTTCGAATTACTATAGCCTATTTTACTAATATTTACCATACAAATTAACACATCTGACTATAATTATTTAGGCACATATTTGCCTCCTTCTCATGAAAAATTTGAGGCCAGCAAGACTTAATACAAATGGTGATGCTTCATAAATATTTAATAATTATGTGTTGAATTAAATGCACTAAACACAGTCTATTTATACCCTGTTTATCAAGCACATTTCTCATGCTAAAATTCTTCAGGCTATGTCTTAGTTGCATGTTACATTTTTATTAATGTAAAGGAATAGAATAGTAAACTCAAAATTAGTTATTTTCCAAATGTGGACAATTCCAAAGATTCCATCTATAAAAATAAACGTTTGATGTATAACGTAGTCCTTGATAAAGAAACTGTTGATTAGGGGCAACTGGGTGGCTCAGTCAATTAAGGGTCTGACTCTCAAATTCAGCTCAGGTCTTGACCTCAGGGTCATGAGATCGAGCCCATGTCAGCTCTGCCCTGGGCACAGAGTCTCCTTAAGATTCTCTCTCTCCCTCGCCCTGGGCCCCTCCCTCCCCACCCTCTCTCAAAAAAAAATTTTTTTTTCAATATGCTTAGTATGGTTTTAAATCGAGAGAGATGACCACAATCAAAAACATAACCAAGGAAATATATCATATTCATATGTTGGATGCATCCATCAAATCAGCTGTAACTAACAGTGGCATCAAACCAGAATGTCCCATCCTAGAGAAATAAATTCAGATTGATCTAGTTACTGTAACCTGCCCCTCTGCCATGTACAGAAATGGGAAATATTGTCAGAGGAATCTGACGAGGGTCAGGATAGTGCCCAAGGTCACTATGGGATTGAACCTATGACAGTCTTAAGAGACAGAAAGATCAAAATTTGGGAGTCACTGAAATATGCATGGTAAATGGGCAACTGGGGCCATAGGGGAAATGCCAGTGAGGAGCAGCTGGCCAGTGAGAAGGAGAGAATAACACTGAAGGGTCTGGACAGAGGAGCTGGTGCAGGAGGTGGAGAAGGTGACATCAGAAAAGGTGGAGAAGAAACAAGAGCAAGAATGTTCCGGAAACCAGAAGAGGGGAGAACTGCATGAAGGCAGCTCAACATTACCAGACCTTGTGCACACATCACACAGGTGACCATGAGGCAGTCCTGATGTGCATTCAGAGGGTCTCAGTTAGAAGTAGCCAGATTCGGTGAGCTGGTGAATGACTGGAAGGCGATGACAGTGTCGGAGTAAAGAAAGGAATCTTTCAGAAGGCACGGAAAGGAAACGCAAAGAGGAAGCTTGAAAGATAAGGAAGGTCCAAAGCAGTTCTTAACGGTGCTTATTTTCCACTGTCATGGAAGCAGAAAATAGGCAAATGAAGCAATTTTAAATATGGTATAGTTGTATTTGCTAAAGCCATTGGCTTCCTAAATTTATACAGCAGAATCTTGGTAGTTCTAGATGCTTCATACTCAATGTTCGGTCAGCTCCTTAGCATTCCCCGGGAGGTAGTTAAAACTACAAAATCTCAGACCCCACCCTGGAATCTGTCTTTTAATAAAAACTGCCAGTGATTTAAATACATTTTAAAGTTTAAAAACCACAAATCGAGATTTTATTGTCGATAACCCAAGAGAAATCTTATCCCTTATAGTTTAAAATTGTTTCAATTTATTCTATATACCCACCAGAGTCACATCTAATTTATTTGTAAATATCAGCATTGCTCTTTTTCAAATCCCATAATTAACTAGTTTCAAGTTACACTATCTCGAGTAATGAACATTTCACTCTTAACGTGGAACGTCATCACATCCAGGCGTGCGGAGGGTGTGCAGTCACTTGGGTATGACCCTCCCTACAGGTGCAGTGTTTTTTTAGCCCTCTCCAATTCGAGCCCTTTTCCATTTTCCAAAGGCAAATATTTTACCAATTTCTCTCAACAATGATGCTTCATTTCCTCAAACCTATCCCAGCTTAAGTCATAGACATATTGTAGCAGAATAAATAAAGGGCTTCATGGTGTTTGTTTTATATGGGATGCAGCTGAAGTCATAATAGCAGAGAAGGAAAAAGGATCTGAGGAGGAGGGAGAGGATTCCATAAAAAGAAATCACACACAGAAACAAACAATCCTTGTCTGCACGATTCCAATATACACAAATTTCAGCTATCGCGGTCTAGTGAAATACTACGGGTCTCCAACAAAAGGGTTCGAATTTCAGTTACTGCAAGATATCAAATGTGAGTAATCATTTGAAGTATAAACTTTGTTGCTAGCTCTTCAGTCCACAAAACTCTACATAAAAACGTCAATGTTGCACCCTATCCCGTGACCAGCGGTCACACTTTCGTCAGTCTGTTGGTGACTGATCACTGTACATCTGTTAGTTTGTGCAGGTACAGACAGAAAAGCATGTCATTCCATTGCTCCTTTGTCTCCCATTGAAAATCCCAGTTAACATCTACCAAAAAAAAAAAAAAAAAAGGAAAAAAAAAGGACAATCAAATCAAGAGGGTAATGGCCAACAAAGATGGAAGTAGAGCACAGAAATGTACAGCACTAACACTGGAAGTTAAGTTAGAATTTTTCATGCATGGCTGACCAGGGGACGTTGACCTTGCTACCAGCTGAGACACTCTGGACATATGACCAATAAAAACACAGTGAAAGAGGACGTACCAACAAACGCGAGGAAACTAGTTGTGATGAAAAGGGTCGAGTTGTCTTGGAGGAAGTGACATCTGTAAAACATAAATTTCACATTAAAAGAACGCTCGGGGATATTTCATGACACTGAAGGCACAAAGGATGAGATGCCAGAAGGTGATCCACACTTCGAAGTATGGCAATTTGCCATGGCCAAGAAGATACTCATTCCATGAGTTACATGATGAGAAGACAGCAAGCATGGTTCAAACTACCCTTGAAAATTTTTATAAAGGAACAAAGTGCTTTAATTCTCCAAATTTCTGTTTCAAATTATAAAATACTAAATAGAGTTTTACTGCTTTTTTTTCATTTCCCTATACATTTACGACTGAGAATAAGAGAGTTTTTAATGTTTTAACAAAAAATTGTGAAGGTCACTGATAAAATATATTTTTTCCTAATGATTATTAAAATTGTTTTATGCATTTTCAGTTCTCAAGGTTATTTTTACAATCCCACACTACTGTGCAGAGGACTGTCAGTAGAGATGACAGATAAACAGATAAGATAGAGAGGCAGTATTAGAGATTACAGATGGAGATATCTAGAGAAAAGAAAATGGTCAAAATGAATTCAGACATAGGGTAACTCCTTGAACTATCTTCTTTTGAGGTTTTTAAGTGCCAACCAAGGTCAATAAAGAGAAGTATGCTTACACATATATAGGCACTGGGTATCCAATTACGATATTCACATGTATGAAACATGCAGATCTGAGCTCAGTTGGCTGGCTCAGGGGATGCACCATTGACTCTTTATCTTGGGATTGTGTGTGTTCAGCCCCACATTGGGTGTAGAGATTGTTTAAAAAAAAATTCACAAGAAACAAACCAAAACATGCAGAAATTGAGCATGGATTTATCTTTTAACTTGGAAAGGATTTACAAGAGACAATTCCATGAGAGTCTTACCAGCAACTTGTATATAGTGAAGGAAATACATATATATTTCATATATATAATGAAGGAATATATATATATATAATATATAATGAAGGAAACTCCTTTGCAAGTGTTACTTCACTACACATGATAAATGTAATTCTAATTTTATTTTTATTTTATTTTTTTTTTAAAAGATTTTATTTATTTATTTGACAGACAGAGATCACAAGTAGGCAGAGAGGCAGGCAGAGAGAGAAAGGGAAGCAGGCTCCCTGCTGAGCAGAGAGCCCGATGCGGGGCTCGATCTCAGGACCCTGAGATCATGACCTGAGCTGAAGGCAGAGGCCTTAACCCTCTGAGCCACCCAGGCGCCCCTCTAATTTTATATACATTCTAGTCTTCTAAGTTAAATCATACTCAGACCCACAAGAGAAAATCTCTAAGAACAGAGTATCACTATTTCACCTATAAAATTAAAAGCCTACATAAAAATATACAACCATTTTTATATAAATATTCATTGGATCTATAACATTTTATATAAAGTAAGTAAAAATGAGGTTGGTCTTACTGACTGTTCTTAATCTATAAGGCACAAAGTGTTTAAATGCACAAGAACATGAAAATGAAGCTATTATTTGGTTTTCAGAGATTATCAAATTATAATGTAAAATTATAATCTAATTATAATGTGAAAAAAAATTCCTTAAGAAAAGGTAGAAAACAATAATATACGTATGCTAAAGATGAAGGCACACAATTAGTTCAACAATGAAGAAAACTATCCTTTAACCATGAGTTGCTTTTTAAAAAAAAAGGATTTTATTTATTTATTTATCTATTTGAGAGAGAGAGCTAGGGAGAGATACAGAGCATGCATGAATGCTCCAGTTGGGGAGGGGCAGAGGGAGAGGGACAAGCAGACTCCCCAGGGAGCAGGGAGCCCTGCCAGGATCACAACCTGAGCAGAAGGCACACGCTTAACCGACTGAGCCACTATAGGTACCCTGTTAGTTACTTTCCATATAAAATTCATATCTGTTTTGCAGAGCTTCTCAACTGCTGAGAAACTGGCAGTTTCTCAATGGCTTTTCATTCCATAAGGTAGAGTTGCTATTGGAAAGCCTTGCGTCTAGGTGGGCCCTACGACTAATTCTCACCAGTTGATTTACGGGAGAAAATTGATTTTATCACTTTCAGGTCAAGGTGGTGAAGAGGCCAGTGCAACTTCACCCTTCAGGCGGTTGGCAGCAGGAGTTCAAGGATTTGGGGAAGAGCAGACTCACAAGATGGAAGAGCTTGGTCCTTCATCACAGAGAAAAGCGGCCTCACCACTGGCAGCACCCACATTAGCATATAAATGAACAGGAAATATTTATCACTTTCTCACACCATACACAAAAATAAATTCAAAATGGACTAATAAGACCTAAATGTGAAACCTGAAACTATAAAAATCCTAGAAGAGAACACGCACAGTGACCTCTTTGACATTGCCATAAAAACTTTTTTCTAGACATGTCTCCCGAGGCAAAGGAAACAAAAGCAAAAAGGAACTACTGGGAACTACATCATATTTTGATGTAGCTTCTGCACAATGAAGAAAACAATTGATAAACCTACCAGGTAACCTACAAAATGGGAGAAGATATTCACCAATGACATAGCTGATAAAGGGTTAGTATCCAAAATGTATAAAGAACTTAGAAACCCGACACCCCCCAAAAACAAATAATTCAATTGAAAAACGGGCAGAAGATAAGAACAGACATTGCTCCAAAGGAGACATCCAGATGGCCAACAGACACATGGAAGGACACTCAATATCACTAATCAAAAGGGAAAAGCAAATCAAAAGTACAATAACTTATCACCTTACACCTCTCAGAATGGCTAAAATCCACAACACAAGAAGCAACCAGGGCTGGCAAGAATGTGAAGAGAAAGGAACTCCCGTGCACTGTTGATAAGAATGCAAACTGGTGCAGCCACTATGGGAAAGAGTATGGAGGTTCTGCAGAAAATTTAAAAATAGAGCTACCCTATGATTTAGCAATTGCACTACTGGGTATTTACCCAAAGAATACAAAAACACTAATTCAAAGGGATGCATGCATTATTTATAAGAACCAAGATACGGAAGCAGCCCAAGTGTCCATCGATTGATGAACGGATAAGGAAGAAGTGGTATATGTATACAATGGAATAGAATTCAGCCTAAAAAAAGAATGACATCTTGCCATTTGCAATGACGTGGATGGAGCTAGAGAGCATAATGCCAAGCAAAGTCCGTCCAAGAAAGACAAATACCACATGACTTCACTCATACGTGACATCTAAGCAACAAAACAAATGTGCAAAGCAAACAAGAGAAAGGGAGACACATCAAGAAACTGACTCTTGACTCTAGAGGACAAACTGGTGGTTACGAGGGAGGAGAAGTGTGGGTGGGCGGTTATGAAACAGGAGGTGGGGATTAAGGAGTGTCCTAGCGAGGAGCACGGGGTGACATATGGAAATGCTGAACCACTGTAACCTACACCTGAAACTAATATAACACTGTACGTTAACCAACTGGAATTAAAAACTTAAAAAGCCCAAAACACACTCATCCTAACTGAAATGGTGGGGTTTTACTGTGTCTAATAATATCGATAAAAGGATATTGTTTCTTAGGTACCATATGCCATACTTTCTAACCCACTGCTGTACAGTAGAATGTTCTACAATGATGGAAATCTTTCTGTGCTGTCCAATATGGCATCCACAAAACACCTGTCGACACTGAAGGAATAAACTGTGACTTTATTTAAGCTTAAATGTTAATAACCACGTGTGGCTAATGACTACCATAATGGGAAGCTCAGTCCTCATCTTGAATAACACCATTCCAACTTCCAACAGGCTCTGCGATACCTGCCTATCTACTAACAGTCTGTGTTCCTGGGTCTTGGAAAGTTGACAAAAGGAAAGGGTAAATTTTGGTTGATTATATTTTTCTAGAGAGAAAGAGGATAACAAACAACCACCTACATCTATTACCTCCAAAACATACTTTAGTTTTCCTTCAGAAGCACCTTTGAAGGTAATGTTTACTATTGATCGCCACTGGGGCAGAAGGCAGGGGGTTTGTCAGAGAAGTCTGGAGAATCATATTCTTGGCAACGCAGGATCCACTGTTGCCTGTTGGATAAATATTCCAACCTATACTCTCTTCCCTTTCTCTCATTTTGTCAATAAAATTTCTCAAGCCACCAAATTATCCAGAGCTACAGTGACGTGGATTCTTACGTTAATTAACATAAATGAAATATGCATATGAGAGGTCATAGACATGCATATGTTCAAAGTCTGTCTCTACTTTATACAGTATTTCCATAACCACTTGGAGTACCTGTATGTATACCTGAGGTATAAACTTGGGGTACCTTCACTCCCTACGAACACCTCACAGTGAACCCATTGTTGATAGTGGTGTGATTCATGGAATTTCCTCTTGCCCGCTGTCTGCTGGACCACCATCTGCTTCACTCTTGGCCATGCCCTAAAGTCCAGTGCAATGGCCAGCATCCTGAGCACCCGGCCGGAGAGCTGGGGCATGAAACACCTCCCGCACTCTGGCAAAGATCATCAGTATAGAGAGAAAACTAGAGTAAAGCAAATCAAATTTTCTCTCGAGACACAGTATAAAATATCAGTTTTGAAGCAAAGGGCAAGGCAATGAGTAAATTCTGTTGATTTTAATGCTTTATGATTGTTTATTATTTATCTCTTGGCAACTTCAGATGTTTAAAAAGAGCATTTATTTTGAAAAATTAGTATTTATCACTGTTTATAAAGATACAGAACAAACAAATCTAACCAAGATACTATCCAAAAAGGGAGAAAAAGAGAGAAAAAACAGATGAGGCCCTTGTCAATTTTTAATCGGCAAAGCAAAGAGCATCACACTAATAAAACTTAATTAAATCATTAAATATTTAAAATGAATTTCTGACTCTAGCTTATGGAATGAATTCCCTTTTATGTATTTGAAACCCTATTATGAAGTCTATACATAAAGCAAAATCAAATGTAGAACCAAACAATTTAATGTATTCATCCCAATCAAAAATTCCATTTCATTTATCCTTCCAAAATCTAAATCAGCTCAGAACACTGCATCACCATTCACATTTCCCTCACATCAGGAAACACATAACAAAACCGTGCTACAAATACATCGCCCACGAAGTGGCTGTACTTTACAAAATATAACTCATTCATTTTACATGTTTCATTTCATTTCAATAATAATGTATAATAACACTGCCCAATTCTCAATGAATGCCGAATTTCTGGTAGAAGATATATATATATTTTTTTACTAACTTCATTTTCTTTAGATCACTCACAACCAACCACCTACACATGTGTGTCTTCAATGTCCTTCAGACAAGCATTTCTCACAGTGAGGAGTGCGTATATGCCTTTGTAAGACAGAATCAGATTTGTGATTACTTTCTTTGGTAAAGATGCGCTATATCAGCTAATTATTACATGGATTCGAATACATCTATTGGGTAACCACATCTCTTATAGAATCCTATATATATGGTAAAAGCTTGACATAATTGTGCTAGACTACCAATGCTGTGAATACCTATGGATACACAAATACATTACAAAAGTCACAAGTAACCCCATGGCCAACCAAGGGTGGAAGGCTGCCAACTCACTCATTGGCACGTACACTGAAACTCACATTAAGGTGGCTTTAGCAGGAAGCAGGAACTACACCCCTTGCTAGACCCAGAATATTGATAAGTATGGAGATCATTGCTCCCTCTGAAACTTTCAGGCTTCCTCTAAATGACAGAAATGCTTTAGACCAAAGTGCGGCAGCAGAAACCCAAGCCGTCTGCTTCCAAGCCACGGACCTCCCTTCTCTTTGATCTGCCCACCAGTGATCTCTCAGCATCCCGTCTGTGCCCCAAATCACAAACTGCACTCATTTTTTTTCTGCCTCTTACAGTCATCCAAGTCTGCCAATTCTACCAAAACGTCTTTGAACTTCTCCACACTGTCTCCCTTTCATGACTTCCTGAGCCCAGTCTCCACAACCTTCCAGGCTTGCCCTGCAACGGGGCCTCCTGGTTTCTCCCTGGGCTTTCCTTTTGTGCACTGTACCAGGTTGTAAACCCACTTCACAGCTTACTTGAATCCTATCTCTTCGCAATCTCCTCCATACGTTGGTGGCTCTCACACAGAGAAAGCAATGGAAATCTCCGTGAGGAGGGGGATTATCTGAGGGCACAGAAGTCTGTTCAGGGACATAATCCCACAAACGCACCCCTTAATGCAGCTGCTTCACCTTAAACAATTAAATTAACAACAACAACCATAGGGAACAAACCAACCCCCATACGCACCTTTGTTTTCTTTTTTCTTATTCTTGGTAGACATGGTAGTTATACCTAAGGCAAGAGTGGTTTAAGATTTTGGATTTAAAACCCCAAACTTCATAATCTATAGCTAATATGTTAGACTGCTTCCCTCATGGATATATTAGGGGAAAAATATCTTTTGCTTTCATACCCTTCCCCCAAATTTCTCTCATTCCACATCTCCTTCCAAGTTCACCATTACCATTCTTTAAGGATACGAAATCCCTGAACCTGTCACACAAGTCCTTCACAATCTGACCCAATAGTACTTGACACACCCCAACCACTGACCCCAGGCTGCAGGCAAAATGGACTATTACAAACGTTCAGCTCTCAGCTGCTCTCTGGACGAGCTGACACACTCCATCCGTATTTTTGACCTGCCATCTTACAAATTCTAAAACCGTTCAGTTATTCAAGCCCTTGTCAGATTTCACTTCTACGAAATAAGGAGATGTGCTTAAGGCTCTGGGATTATAGTTTAAAACCAAACAGATCTGCAAAAGAAAGAAGCATTGTCAGATGAATAGGGAAAAAAGAAGAGCCAAGAGGGAAAGTTATGAAATGATGAAACATTCAAGCATGTCCTTTCAAAACTTTAAGGAGTCTCGGTATCCTTCAGTTTTATAAAGGGAAAACACAGAATTGAAATGTACGTTATCTGTTTGCCTCTTAAACATCTATATTGAGTTTTACAAAGAAATAATGGCCTCAGTAGCTGCTACAAATGATACTTTAGATTTTTTATTTTCTTAAATCATTCTTATCTTGTCTCCAGTAAGGAACTTCTACTATAGTAAGAAAAACATTTATAACTTATAAACATGATAGAAGTTTATTGTCTAAGCTTAACCATGTCAACAAATAACCACTATGTACCCTTATGCTTATTGTCTAAGGATACCATGTCAATAAAGCATATTCTCTAATTTACATAGTTGAGTTTTAAAAAAAAGTCTACACTCTCTTCTTTGGTCTTTTAATGGAGAAAATTGAAATAAGCTATTAAAATGCTTTCCAAAAAATGTGTTTTTCAATATAAACCCTCTTGTGCTACTTCTTGATATTATAACATGGAAGATGGGCCTTTAGACATCTCAGTCATGCATGGCTTTCTACATATTTCAGTGAGACTCCAACAAACTGGCTACCTCTTGAGGGAAAAGCCAAAAAAACAAAAACAAAAACAAAAAAACCTTCTATCCCAATATGGCTGAGGGGGGAGGGAATGAGTTTGACTGGTTTACTGAAGAATAATGCTAAACCTCATTAAGTACTTAAAACAAAGCATACTTAAGAAAAAGGGGATACATATCACTTTGTATGTTACTATTCTATATTCTAGAAAACAAATTTGGAAATCTGAGTTAGTGAAAAAATTGTTTTTATAATTCAATATAGAGTTAAGATAATTTAGCTGAAAACTATGGGAGCTTACTGTATATTTGTCAGACTTAATGATACTTCAAACTATGCTATTCAACTAAAAAAGGGGCATCTGGGTGGCTCAGTCGGCTAAGCATGCAGCTCTTGTTTTGGCTTCGGGTCATGGAGTCAAGTCCCGAGTAGGGTTCTACACTCAGTGCAGAACCTGCTTGGGATTCTCTCTCTCCCTCTTATTACCCCCACTCACCCATGCGTGTGCTCTCTCTCTCCCTCTCTTTCTCAAATAAATAAATACAATCTTAAAAATAAACTGAAAAGAATATTAGATTCAAAGTCAGATGTATCAGGCTTTTTATCCATGCTCTACTGTCCAACTCTAGGTAAGATATTTAAACCTCTTTGCACCCCAATTTCTTCACATATAAAATACTTCTGTATCTGCCATACCACATTTGTATCAGTCCATTCAATTATGTTTTTTCCACATTGGTCAGTAAACTCAAGAACTAAGACTATGGCTGATGCATTTTTCTTCCTCCCCACAGCATGGCAAAATTCTTAACACTGTCCTCTCACAAGTAGCACAGAACAGTGGAGGATTGAAATTTTACATTGGAATTTAACTTCCCAGAAATGAAAACCAGAAAAGAGTTAAGAATTCCAAAAAGTCTGTGAAACACAGAGTCAAACAAACTTGGGTTTCTTTCATGGAGAAGTTGTCAGAACCTTACCTGTGTAAATACACAGTAGGATCAACCCAGGGGCAGCTACAGTCAGTGACCGAATCCCTCTTAACCAAAGTGATCAGCACCAATAGCTTCTTGGTGAATGGCAAAGTCCTTCAAACACAACGATCCCGACCACCAAAGAAGAAATAAATGCTTCTCTTCCCATATGGCCTTGCCCTCTACCTTGAATACACCTATAAGTGTCCTTTTCCCCCAAAGGCCGGACCTATTACACTTTATCCATGATTTCTAGATTTCACTTCTTTAACGTTAAAATCATATGAAGACAGTAGAAAAGAAATCTAAGTACAGAGTCCTAAGATATAATTGTTTAAATTGTTTCCATCTGATAGATTATTCCTAATTTTTTTTTAAGATTTTATTTATTTATTTGACAGAGAGAGATCACAAGAAGGCAGAGAGGCAGGCAGAGAGAGAGAGGAGGAAACAGGCTCCCTGCTGAGCAGAGAGCCCCATGCGGGACTCGATCCCAGGACCCTGAGATCATGATCTGAGCCGAAGGCAGCGGCTTAACCCACTGAGCCACCCAGGCGCCCCATTATTCCTAATTTGATAGTGAATATTTTCAGACTCAAGGGTCTTACCAAAGTCTTCCATTCTTATTTTTATTGAAACAGCTCGTGTATCAAACTTACATGTAATGACATGTAAGTTAGTATGTAAAGAGATGTAGTTAGTATGCAAATACCCTTACATACTATTTCATGATGTTATATAATGATAATAGCAAGCACCATGGGCATTAACCAGTATGAAGACAGACAACACCGTTTCTCGGGGAACATTAACTCACCTACAGGGAGCTGTGATGGCCTGCAGGGGGCCCTCCTGAGTAGCTAGTCAGCTAACAGGGGGCACCAGTAGGTATGCTTTAGAAGAGAACAAGGGATATCCCAGCAGTGGGAGAGTCAATTTAAGCGAAGCTCACTTATGTGGATGTTTGTGGGTGTAAGAAAGACACTGCAGAGGACCTTGGGTTTAAAAGGATCCTAAAACAGCCCCTTCCAAATCTAAAATCATTTGTGATCATCAAGAAGATATTCTGTAAAGTTTTTTTTTTTTTAAGTTTTTTGTTTGTTTGTTTATTTATTTGAGAAAGAGTGTGAGAGAGCACAAGCAGGGTTGGGGGCAGAAGGAGAGGGAGAAGCAGACTCCCCGCTGGGCAGGGAGCCTGACGTGGGACTCAATCCCAGGATCCTAGGATCATGACCTGTGTTTACAATATATATTTAAACATAGTTCATGTATTACAGCCTGGCTGGTGCCCAAAATGTCTTCCCTAGAAGACGATCCTGGCTACAGTCTGTTACTTGCTTACTATCATGCTCAGTCTGACCTCAGGTACCCCAAATTCATTTTGCTTCTTACCAGTTAAAGTGCAGTAGACCGGTCTGGGAAAGCTCAAGGTATTGTCCCATTTGCCATTAAATGTAAGCGGCCCATTAAGATTTAGTAAAAGTGCTGGCTATGATTTCATAAAGGGCCCACTGATCTATAGCCCAAAACATTTAGGCAGGAATGGATGACTTACAGATAAAGCATCTGCCTTTGGTTCAAAATAAATTTGCAACCACGAGGCATTTGCAGGGCCAAGGTAGAAGATATGCTATCTAATTAAGATCTAAAGAATGATCAGGAAGCCAGTGGTGAGTTAACTTGCCACTCCAGCCTAAGCATTTCAGACCTTCTGTTTCTAAAGGTGGTAGTAAGCGATAAGGAGTTGCCCCTGATACAGCAGTACGCAAGCTATATTCATTTCTAAATCCATGGGACCGTATATCGAGAGCAGTCATCTACAGTGGGTGTCATAAAAGAAGATGAGAAATGAACTTGATTGCTCCAATGATCCTTTTTGCTGAAGGTCACACGCCCACCTTGTTCTTCTGCCCCTTCTTCCTTGTCAGATTTCCACAAGTACCAGACAGACCTGGTTCGAAAACAAAGTTGTCAGTTGCAGGTGTCACGTATCTGATTATCGCTAAGAGTAAAATAACTTTTTCCACCAAACAGAGTAAGAATGTCAAGAATCTTCCGGCAGTAGATCCACAGTTGGAAGTTTGTTTCAGGCAACTGGGATTCACGACTCAGAATTTTCACCTTGCTTCACCAAAAAATAGCTTCGTTTTTTGCGAACTGACTTGTGAAACATACAAGAGTGTCGGCAAAGAGCATCACATACAGCATTTTTATTTATTTGAAAACAAACAGAAACTCTTGAGAGCTTAGTGAAATGTCACTTCCAGTGGTTTTTTTTTTTTCCCCTAAAGAATATTCCTTTTAGCACTAAAATTGCAAAAGTCATAAATTAGTAAAAGAAACAAACATTACAAAGCTATTTTGTCTCAGAGAATCTCACAGAGTATCCCAAAAGGTCAGAATTTCATTGCTAACACTCAAAACCAACTTCACCTTTTAGCTGACCCACAACAGAAAATTTTCTTCTATATTCACGAGTTGTTTGAGACATTTCTGTCTTTCTAAATGCCTACTTTTGAAGGTACCACCTAAGAAATTATTTTACGGGAATGAAGAAGACCGCTCTAAGCTCATGCAACCAGACTGGTCCGTTTTAAAAGCACCCAAACAGAACTGTCGTGTTTGGGTTTACTATTCCGAGCTCTCCAACAACAAGCCAACCTTCAAAAATGACTACTCTCACAATTACACAACAGACACCACAAATGCTACATCACAGTTGTAAATCACGTTGGAAAATTAATTAATTTGGGAACCAGGGAAAGGTGCATGGAAAGTTACAAAACAGATGCAGGTAACAGACAGGAAGAGAATACATTCCAGTAATATTCAAGTTGTATTGCAAAGTGAAGGTCTCCACAGCCACTGTTTTTCAAACTGTCACCAATAAGAAAGCCGGGTTCACTGGCTTCTAGAAACCTCTCTGTCCCCAAATCTCCTTTCAGAGAGGAACTGGCACCAGTGAGAAAAAGGTAACTGGCAGGCAGCACATACCAAAATAGCAATGACTCCTTAACATTGAAAACCAACTAAAATGCCTACGTCTCGCCACTAACCAGCATTAGCTGTGTTTCTCTACCTTCAGTTATTCTCATCTATTAAAAGATGCCTGAAAAAAATAAGGTCTGAAAGAGGAACGAAGGGACCTTCCTACATCCTCCTGAATCATTAGTTTCAGGCAAACTGTAATCTTTGTAAATTGCTAACAACCCAGAGGTGTTTATAAATTTCAGTAGAAAGAAGCTAACCAAAGCCAGGGCCAACATTTGCACATCTATTACTCAACACCGGTTGGACTGGGGATTAAACTTCACAGATCAACTAACAACTGACAAACATAAACCAACTTCACCTTCCACATGCCAAGAGCTTTCCAACAGATGAATTTCTCCTCTTTCTTTTATTAACATAAACAAACACAGTTACACAGCAGCAACTGATCTCTTTGTGGTATTGCATAGGCAAAAGCAAATACCCCAGCAATATTGTGATTTAAAAGCAATCTTTGAGGGAAAACTTTACTTGGGACGATTAAAAAAAATTAAAAAGCAGTTTATGATCATTTTCACAGGAGGGTTACAGATTATGAAACTGTTTCATAACATGCAGCTCTGTCACTAAACCGTTCCCCAAATACTATAATCCATAATAATCTATTATTTTCAAAACGCTATTTTAAAGTGAATATTCAGTTATCACCAAGAACTTAGAATCTTTCAATATTTATAACTACAGCTCAAGCTGGTAAGGAAGTCTGGACAGAGGAGGGAGAGGAGGGACATGAGTGAAGCCAGGGAAAGGTCAGCCCTGGGAGACCCATGGGAAGTGACACAGGAACATGGACTTTATTCTAAGGGACAAAGGGAGGCCATTCAGGGGTTGAAGGAGGGGAGACGTCATTAGCTTTGTATTTTTTTTTTTTAAAGCTACTGTAAGTCTCAGGACCTGAAATTTTTTTTTTTAAAGATTTTATTTATTTATTTGACAGACAGAGATCACAAGTAGGCAGAGAGACAGGCAGAGAGAGAGAGGAGGAAGCAGGCTCCCTGCTGAGCAGAGAGCCCGATGTGGGACTCGATCCCAGGACCCTGAGATCATGACCTGAGCCGAAGGCAGTAGCTTAACCCACTGAGCCACCCAGGCGCCCCTAGCTTTGTATTTTTCAAGTGAAGTCTAGCAAACAGCAGAACGTACATTGAAGGCAGCCCAAGTAGAAACAGGGATGTTAATTAGGGGCCGACTGATCATCCAGGAGAGAGAGGGAACAGCTTGTGACAGCAGGTCAGAAAAAAACAAAAAAAAATGGCTGAGTCCAAAACAGATTTAGGATTAAAGAAGGGTTCAAATGTAAAACAAATTATACAGAGGAGAAAGAAAGCAAGAGAAAAAGAGATTCTCCATCTGTAAACTCCTTGTCGTGTATTGTCGTGTGGATAAAAAGGGAAATGTGATGCTGTATATCACCCATCTCCCACACGGCCTCGTCTGCAGCAGAAACTCAAAAACACGAAAATGCTCATTTTTAGGCCGAAACCAAATTTTAATCACTTCTTCTCACAATCGATGCAAGCTGTATCCCCCACCACCACCCCAGGGTCAAATCCTGTATCTTTGAGCCTTTCCGCTGCAGGCAAAGACTGCAGCCCACCAAGGCAACCGGAAGTGACTGCTGTAGGTGTCGGTTTCACCCTCGGCCGCCATGCAGACATAGCCTACAGTAGGTCGTCCACGTGATGAACCGCCTACCTTTACGCGTTGGCAGGTACCATTGCACAGCCAAGAAAACCATACCCTATGAAAACAGACCTCAATGCATTTAGTTAGAGTTCCGATTTAAATGTCAAGGATAATCAAGACCACGAGTTTGCATTTATTTCCCCAGAAGTCTATTTTACTGCTATGGGCTAAAACCTCAAGGTGAAACCCTTTGGATTGAAAAACCTCTTGAGATACGGCCCAGTTTGGATGCCACAGTTGCCAAGGCAGAGTTCTGGAAGGGGCACAACTATAGTTCGAGCCAGGTGCAAGGTACCTGAGAATTGTGTGGGCACTCCTGCCACAGGCCACAGGATGACCTCGGTGGGCGGCAGGGCACAGGAGAATGATCCCAAGACAGGAGGAGCCTGTCCTGTTTCTGGAACGAGACTCAGGCCACCATTACATCGCGGAGGACTGTGTCCTTTCTACACTGCCTGTTGATGTGCATACAATTATATTTTATATTTATAAGGGTGCAGCCCTAATAAATGACAAGAACTCAGTAGGCCTCTTTGAAATGCACGGAGCCAGCCCACCATTATGCAGAATGACTGTTTTCTCCCTGAGTCATCTACTGGGCCACACAGCAGAGCCGTGTATCTTACTCAGCAATTAAATCGGGGGGAAAGAATCTCAGAGAAAGTTACTCCTGAACATTCTTTAGATCGCCCACAAAGAAAGATACTTGTGGTTTAGTACATACTTTAGTGTCTTGCAGTAAACCTTGCCCGGTCAGCTTTTGTTTCAACATCGAAACCAATTGCTGTTTCTTCAGTTGAGAAACTAGACGAAACACCAGGCCTGTCTGGAGTGGCCTTATTGTAAATATTTATTATTTGTGTTTTTTTGTTTTTATCAAGCACATGGAATTGAGTGAAATAATGCCCTATAGGTCCACTACATACAAAAGAAAATTATTTTTTATCCATTTTCAGAACTGCCACTCAGATCAAGTCCCACTCTGATTACTGACTGAAAGGAACATTCAAGAACAATTTGAAACAAAGGCATCATCTACTATAACTATCATATTAACCCTTTTTGCCCCACCTCATTAGAGACAATGCAATGGCACTGACCATTAGGGTTCTTAATGAACTGGACAGCTAAATGTGCAAAAGAAAAAAGAAGTGAGATTTGTTTTCCTCTTTTCTCACACATACGTGTACATACGTCCAAGACAACCCCAAAGTTGCCTTACTCTTTCATCGATACTCATTTCAGTTTAGAAACAGAAGACAAACTGAAGATCCTTCTATTTGCCTGTCCAGATCCATTCTCCAGCCTCTCCCCCTGCTCTCTACCCCCATGGACCACATCAGCAGGACACCTGTCCATTCCTGGTGAGGTCAGCGAATGGGAAGCCCTGGCAGGAGACAAATGAAAGGAAGAAGAATGGGGCCAGTGAGCTTATCCATTCCCTGGGGCTCCTCTGTTAAGTCTGCTCTAGATACAAATCACTGCTTCTTGTCTGCAAAAGTCTCTCTCTGTTCAGTTTCCAGAAATGCTTCCTGCTCACATCTCTTTGGATCTACCCTACCCATCTGAGACTACCTAATCTCCATACTTTCATAAACTAGCACTCCTTGAAGTACTCGGATCTCCTTGTGCCACCTGCTTTCTGTTTGAATTCTAAATAAGGTCATTTAGTTTTACAGATGAAAACCCTAAATCTGAGAAGTTAGGTGGCAGACCCAAAGTAAAACAATGAATGAGACATTCAGTGAATGAGATTGGGAATACACCAGACTCTCAGTTTCCAGGAAGAGAAACTTCTCTGAAACTAACCAAAGGAACACAAAAGTGGCATGTTCCTTGGATCACAGAGCTAGAAGTTCAACGGAACAGACCTTGGGCATGGGTGGAGGCGGGCGCTTGACCTCTGTTACCAGGAACATGTCCCTGTGCTCCACACCTTGGTTTTTCGCCATGTTGACTTCATTCTTAGGCAGGCCATCCCCACAGGGAAGAAAAGAGCTACTAGAAGCTCTAAGATGACTTTCCCTTGATGATTGCAGCCAAGCTAGCACTACTCACATGCCTACCCAAGGACTAATCATAGTGAATTATGGTTGGTTAGATGAACACAGCTGGCCATCTCTGGAGGAGGATATTAGGGTCAGCCCCACTCAAAAAGCATGAAGTCAGGTGAGAAATAGGTTCTTGAAGGAAGGA